>NC_139022.1:159048982-159680686 GCF_964662115.1 Mustela nivalis | reverse complement strand
GGATTGAATATTTTAGGGAGAATTTGTACATAAAGGTTTAAGTTTATGTGTATGTGTGTGTATGCCCCGTATTTCTTTATAGACAAATGCACTGGTTAAATTCAAAAGTTAACATTGGATGTTGTAAAACAGAAAGCCAAACAGATGTTCCAAAATATCCAGATGCTTAGTGTAATTAAAATGAAACATCTGGATTATTAACAGAATGCATTTTTTTAATTGAAATGGCTAGAGGTTTTGAAGTAACAGCATTATATTTTAAAATGACGTGATTTGCTATTAGCAACATGAAAATCTTAACTTCTTTTCCAGTTATACGTTAAAATATGTTACAACATAAATTATACTCTCTATATCTAATACTACTACCAAATTCATTACCATTGTACTAGATGACAGATTGCTTTCTTAAGTTTTCTTTAGTGTAAGATCCCTAAATTTTGTCCTTAGATATAAGTAAATTGCATTTTTTAAGCATGACAGTTTTCAAGCTATTTTAAGTGATAATTACTGCTTGTGATCATATATGGACATAAATCATTGTTTATAATTAGTTAATTAAGACTGAGAAAAAATAGATGTGCTTTATTCTGATACATTTGCAAGTTAATTTATTTTGACCTCTTGATTAAAATAAACAATTATTACAAAAGTAGGATTTTTAGGATCATCATTTCTAATGACTGGTTCAAAAAGCAAAATTTTCAAATTTAAAAAATGATATTTACATATAAAATGTCTTCAAAGGTTTACTTGTAGGGTAACTCCCCCAGAGAGTCTCTCATATATTATAGCCATACAGCCCTACCAATCTGAAAATCAACATTAAAATAATACTACCATAAATTCACAGACCCTGTTCACATTCAGATTTTCCAACTGTCCCAACAACATGTCTTTCTTATGCCACACAGGATTCTATGCAGGAACATGTGTTGCATTAGATTGTCATGTTTCATCAGTAAGTGTAAGATGCACACCAAATTTTAAAGTCTTGGAATGAAAACAAGAGCACAGAGTATCTCATTAATAAGTTTTATATTGGTTGCATATTAAAATGATAGTGTCTTAGATATATGGAGTTAAATAAAACATAGTATTAAAACTTAAACAACTTCAGTTCTAATTAATTTTTGATAATAATTATATTCAAATTTATTAAACAGACACTCATATATGTCAGAAGAAACTATATATAATATGTCAAAAAAATTTCATTGGTTGGCTCTTAAACCAGTATGTACCTAAATGCATCACATACAATTTAAATTCTGAGATAGATTGGGTTACTCTTTATTTATTTATTTTTAAAGATTTTATTTATTTATTTGACAGAGAGAAATCACAAGTAGATGGAGAGGCAGGCAGAGAGAGAGAGAGAGAGGGAAGCAGGCTCCCTGCTGAGCAGAGAGCCTGATGCGGGACTTGATCCCAGGACCCCGAGATCATGACCTGAGCCAAAGGCAGCGGCTTAACCCACTGAGCCACCTAGGCGCCCTAGGTTACTCTTTATTAACATTCACTCCCACCTCCTGTCTTTTTGGGAAAATAATACTTCAGTGCCATTTTAGTTAGGCTTTGGCTACAAAGTGGGCAGATTGTTTATCCTGAGAGCTTGCCTGTGGGCTAGGCCATATGACTTGCTTTGACAAATGAGATATTATCTGGTGTGATATATGCAGATGTTTCTATTGTGCTTTCATAGTTAAGCTCATCTATGTATGCTTCTACTCTCACTGAAAAGAGGTTTTCTTGAGTAGCTGCTGTCCCTTCAGCCTGGGGCCGTGTTGTTACACTGCTACTAGCCTGCAGTAAACAATCAAACTGGGCCCCTGGCTAGAAGCAGAGTTCTGAAGCTGAACTCTTATTTAGTTTAATTCATCTGAAGCAGATCTGAACATTCATGAATATGAGAAGAAAGGTTATTTTTGAATGCCATTTAGTTTGGGAGATCATGTGTTACCCAGCACATTTTCTTTCAATAACTATTGATATAAGATGCCTTGCTATTTTGTGCATCTGTAGTAACCCATTAACTTATAGTGGTTTTGGATATAGAAAACAATGACAAATTAGTTCCAGCCATTAATCAGAACTATGGATTTGCCTCCTATGGCCTGTCCTCTAAATCAGTACAGAACAAATTGAAGAATATATGATATAGAGCACAGATTTTATCAGCTACTTTATCCGGATGTCCATAAAAAGAGAAACCATGAAGACCATTCTGCATATTGACATTTGATTTTTTGGTCTTCATTTAAAAAAAAACAAAACTATAATGTGTGAAAACAAAAGCAAAAAAAAGTAAAAGAAAAGAAAAGAAACCCCACTATCACTTATTCTTTAAAATTTGGCCAACCCTCAAATGGGGTAAGAAACTTAGCTGATAATTTGACCTGACTTATGCCAAAGGTCTGGCATGATAACAAAGATGCTACATAATAGGCAAGGACTATGTAGAATAAATTGACTCTTACTAAATAATTTGAGAACTTCTGGTAAATTCTTCAAGGGAATTAGATTAGCTCATAATTAGTTGTATAGTATCTTGAGGACTCTGCTTATCTACACAGAAACATTGTAATAGAACAAATTAAAGGAAGATAGTGTACAAATTTACTGACCACAGGAAATGTAGTTGAAAAGTCTGCATTTCCATCCTCATCTGCTTAAATAATTAAAGGCCTTACTAAATTACTAAAACGTAATGCCCCAAATTGTGCAAAAAGGCTGTCTCTCTCAATTAATTATTAGAAGGATAGAGAAATAAGTCAGAGAAGGACAAATACCATATGATTTTATTCATATGTGGAATTTAAGAAAGAAGACAGATGAACATAGGGGAAAGGAAAAAAAAAAGAGAGAGAGAGGGAGGCAAACCATAAAAGGCCTAATTACAGAGAACTGAGGGTTGCTGGAGGGGAGGTGGGTGCGGGGATGGGCTCAGTGGGTGACGGGTATTAAGGAGGGCACTGGCTGTGATGAGCACTGGCTGTAATATGTAAGTGTTGAATCACTAAATTCTACACCTGAAACTAATATTACACTATATGTTAACTAACTAAAATTTAAGCAAAAACTTGAAATAAACAAAAAAGATATAAAGAAGTGGATAGCAAACTAGAAGATGGAATTGCCTAAATTTGGAAGGTCAAAGCTTCCAATCTCCTGACTCCTATCCAAATTAATTGCCCTCTTAACCTGTTGATACCATTGTTTACAGATAAAACCAGCAAATAAAGCATTTTTTAGTTAAGCAGCAAAACAAAAGCAATAGAGTAAGAATGAGAGTAAGATTGAGATAAAGGGAGATTTTTATTTTTTTACTTTTATTATTATTTTATTAAAAGGTCTTATTTGTCAGAGAGAGAGAGAGAGAGAGTTCAAGCAGGGGGAGCAGCAGGCAGACCAGATAGAGGGAGAAGCAGGCTCCCTACTGAGCAGGGAGCTGGATACGGGACTCCATCCAAGGACCCTGGGATCATGACCTGAGCAAATGGCTTAACCTCCCAGGCATTCCAGGACATTTTTAAATATGAAAGAGAAAGGAACAATTTTATTTTAGCATATATGTAAATTTCAAATAATTGAAAATAAGACATATTTTGAGTGACTAGTGGTAAATTGTTCCTTATATAATATTTTTAGCACAGGGTGCCTGGGTGGCTCAGTCGATTAAGTATCTGCTTTTGGCTCAGGTCATGATCCCAGGTTCCTGGGATGGAGCCCCACATTGGGATCCCTGCTCAGCAGGTGGATTTTCTTATATAATAATTGAATAATAACATTTCATAATCTATTTAAAAAATCAGCATTGCAAAGTATATCATGAGCATTAAATACATATGTATATAAATAAATACATACCTATATGTGCATATACACATATATATAATATATAGGTATTTAAATTTTTATCAGAAAATATCATTTTTAGAAGTAGAAATCTGTACATGAAAATAAAGATATATAAAATTAGCACACATAGCTTTCTAATTATTTTTTAGTTAAAATATACTTGACCTACAACATTATATTAATTTCAGGTGTATAACATAATGATTTTTATATATTGCACAGTGATCACCATTAATAAGTCTAGTTAACATCCATCACCACACAGTTACCTTTTTTTTTTCCTTGTGATGAGAACTTCTAAGATTTACCTTAGCAACTTTCAAAAATATAAGATAATATTGTTTTTTATAGTCATTTAGAAAAGTTTATGCATTCTTAAAAATGTATTACCTCCCATTTTTTTTTAATTTTTTATTTATTACCTCCCATTTTAATCAAATGTTTCACTGGATTGTGCAAAACAAAAATTCTTTGCTGGGATAGCCTCAGAGGAAGTAGAGTCCTCAGGAGACCTAAATGGGCATTCATGATAATTCTAAAGTTTTTCCCTGGAGCAAAGGAGAGTTTTGTACCATGAACAAAGAGAGAAAGATAATAGAAACAGAATTGTGGTCAATGGATATGATGAGGTCTTCATTAGTCATACTAATTTTGAGATACTTTTTTCGTATTCAAATAAACCGGTCAATTAGTTAAATATATGATTTAAAAGAAACAAACTGGTATACATTCTACCATAAGTAGGATGTCAGGAATTCTAGCGAAGAATTAAATACAATACTGTACTATACTATACTATACTATACTATACTATACTATACTATACTACAATATAATGAAGGGCTATATGTTAGATTAAACTTTCGCTATATCAACCAAGCATAAGATATGGATTTTCTGGGTGTTATTTACATTCTAATTCAAAGAACTGAATTTTTTAAAAAGTAATTTCAGTGTTTTGGAAAGTTGATTATCAAATGGGTATTTGATAACATTACATGTGGGGGTCCGTGTCTTTTTTTTATCATAATCACCTGTGACCAACAAAGAATAGCCAGACCCTTGGGGCACCTGGGTGGCTCAGTGGGTTAAGGCCTCTGCTTTCGGCTCAGGTCATGATCCCAGGGTCCTGGGATCGAGCCCCACATCGGGCTCTCTGCTCTGCAGGGAGCCTGCTTCCCCCTCTCTCTCTGCCTGCCTCTCTGCCTACTTGTGATCTCTGTCTGCCAAATAAATAAATAAAATCTTAAAAAAAAAAAAAAAAAAGAATAACCAGACCCTAAAAAGGAAGTAAGCCATTGAAGGTGATATCAATAGATATGTTAAAAGGATTTAAGTTCCCTGGGTAGCATTCTATAAAACACCAACCCTAAAAGCCCTCCTTGGCAACCCTGTTGTGACCACCCTCACTCTTAAGAGCTTCTTCTGTGTCTTCACTTAATACACTTCTATTGTTTTATTAAAAAAAAATGGGGGGGAATTGTTTATTTTGTTGACAATTTATTGTGTTTATATGAAGGGAGTGTGTTAATGATTACATATGGAAGAAATTAAATGTGAAAGGATATGATGTCCATGATTTTGGGGGGTGGGGTGGAGCTTGAACTCCTGACTCTGAGATCAAGACCTGAGCTGAACTGAAGAGTGGGGTGCCTAACCAGCTGAGTTACCCAGGTGCCCCAGATGATATATCTTTAAAATACTCTTGAGTGGAGAAAGGAAGGTGGAGGTTTAGAATATTGACAATTATTAAAGATGCTTTATGGGAACATCTAGATTCATTATATTATTCTGTCTACCTTTGTGCACACCTAAAATGTTTTTAATAAAGTTAAAATTAAGTGTGAATGAATATTTTAAATAATGAGAATCTTTAAATGGTTTCCCAAAACCTATTTCTTTTTTTTTTTTTAAGATTTTATTTATTTATTTGACAGAGACATCACAAGTAGACAGAGAGGCAGGCAGAGAGAGAGAGAGAGAGGGAAGCAGGCTCCCCGCCGAGCAGAGAGCCCGATGCGGGACTCGATCCCAGGACCCCGAGATCATGACCTGAGCTGAAGGCAGCGGCTTAACCCACTGAGCCACCCAGGCGCCCCATCCCAAAACCTATTTCTATTATATTTTTTCCTAATGTTATATATACTACAACACATCAAATACTTAAAATTCCTTAAATGACAATACTCCTCTGATCAAAATCAAGCACATAAATACTTTTCTTCTTCTTGTTGTTCCAGTATGAGGCTAACTTCTCAAAACTTTTTTCTGGATTGCTTGATCTTTATAATTACATGATTGATTAAAGCACCAAAAATATACTTCAAAATTGGATAAATAGCTATTAAACATAAAAGGGCTTTTAAAATCAAGTTCTTAATGAGCTAAGGTTGATTGTATTTTTCATAATTAATAGAAATTTACTTGGACACATTTCATGGGTGACTATGAGGGAAATTAGCAACAATTGTATTTCTCCTTTTTTTATATTTCTATAAATTTAAAAGCTTAGAGATTTTGTTCTTTTAAATACGGACATAGGGAATATCATTCAAATAATGGAATTATTTGTGAGTTGTAAGCAAAAAGGAAATGCAGCGTTCTTTGATCTACAACTATTTTTAATGATCCATTAGCTGACAGTTGATTTGCTCTTCAAAGGTGTAGAAAACAAAGAATAAAAATTGGACTTAAAAATTGAATTGTTATGTAGTCTTTAGAATCATAGGACCAGAATCAAACTCAGTCTTCTTTTGTTAGATATCCTAGGGCAGTTTTGGAAGGGTTTGTTTATTTTATTTTAATCCCAGGATAACACTACATAATAATAACATTAGGGATTTGCGAGAGGTTTCCCTTTTTTTTTTTCCTATAAAACAGGAATGTTAGAGTTTTGAAAGGAAAAATGAGAATGAGAAATTTGCATCTTCTCAAAAGGATGATCTCATGCAGATTGATTTTAAGAGAAGCCTTCATATATGAAGTTGAAGTTATTAAAATTGCCCACACCTAGGTTCCTCTTGAAGCCTTTTTACATAAGCCATATGAGCCCTTTCTCCTGTTTTACAACCATTCCTCAAAAAAATCTAGGGAATAGGCTGTCATGAAAAGTAATACACACACTGCAGTAGCCCTGGAATTCTTTAATGCTCCCAGTTTCTGTCATTGCCTAGATTCTGTGCCGTAATCTTTCCTAATTATCTACCTTTCCCATCCTCTAAGACCTTGTTTTCTGTGCTGCTTGTGACTGACAAGCCGTGATCAGCAGTGCCCTTTCATATATCCTCTCCTGTTCTCTGGACATTCCCCTTCCTACCTTCCCTAACTGAAATCTGACACTTCCCTGAGGACATGGTCTTCAGGGCAGGTTTCCCAACGGAAGCTGTAGATACTCTCTCACACTGCACTTGTGTTAGGGGGTCTGTTAAAGTGTGGTAGATGCTCTGTTTTCTTCCTATTTTAGCTTCCAGCAGTTCCTCACTATTCTGTGAAAAAGTCCAACTCTTAGTATCTTCTAACAATTATGTATATTTATGTCAACCTGCACTTCATTGCTTCACTTCATGGTTTTGTATTAGCATGTGGCATGTGTCAGGAAAATTGCCTCTGGAGTGGAAATACTGGCTGGGGTTTGTACAATCGGGAGCTATGCCATGGACTCTGCTTAAAGGCAGCAGGAGGTTTTGGCAGGCCCCACAATTCTAACCTCCAATATACTCCCTTCTCTACCAAAATTGTAAGCCAATCTCTGGCCTTGCCTCTTTGTCTTGGAATAGAAATAGGTACTAGTCATGCAACTTTTATAAAACTAGCTCCACTGATGGCTTCCTGGACCTGATCAAACTGACCTTGGCTTGCACATCACTAGCAGTGGTCCTTTTCCTGGTTTGAATATGGAGATCCATCTCTTAATCCAAAACATGGTCTATTCAAAAATGCCTCAAGCCACTTTTGGCCTGAGTTACCTCAGACATTTTGTTTCCTCTCTTCAAATTTAGTTCTTTCAAATATACATAATCTGAGTTAGAAACTCCCGGCTATGAACATTTTCCCTCACATAAAACTCTGGCATTGTCCACCTAAAGAAGATTGCAGACCATTAGGAACACCCTAAAATTAAGATATTATTACAGGTCTAATATGCTGTACTTATTACACAGAAAGTACAGAGGAGTTCAGGAAACATATAGCAAGGGAATTTTACTTAGTTTAAGAAGTCAAGGAGAATTAAAAGTCATTCATAAATTTAGATCTGAAATATGAATGGGAGAAAGATTAGGGGATGAGCAAAGAACAATATACAAAAACATTCTGAATTGACTGACAGCTTGGTGGTTTACCAATCTATAAAAAATGTCTGTATTCTGGGAAAGCTAGTGACAGAAATTTGTTTACAGTATAAAATTATCCCATAATTTAAGTTAAAAAACTTAACTGAGGTAGATATCAGAATCATGTTCAAATGATCTGATTAATAATAAAACCTTCTCATGCTTTTAATATATAATTAATTTAATGTATATTCTTATTTTTCCAAACTTCTCTTGTGAATCACAGGGTAAAAATAATCCATTTTGTGGAACCCATAGCTAATGGATAAAATAAAGATTATTTTAATCATTAGCAGCAGTTGAGCATTCTTCTTTTTAAAAACATTTATTTATTTGAGAGAAAGAGACAGAGTGGAACAGGGGAAGAGGGAGGTAAACAGACTCCCTGCACACAGGTTCAATCCAAGGACCCTGAGATTATGACCTGAGCCAAAATTAAGAGCCAGATACTTAACTCACTGAGCCATCCAGGCATCCCAACAGTTGGACATTTTTAAAGATGGCTTTTTATTTCAAATTTAAGTACATAGAAGTCCAGAGCAATAAATGTAGGTAAAACAGAGGGCAGCATCCACATACTGGTAGACAACTGGAAACAACTCTATTGATTGTATTGTTAACATCATTTGCTTTAATCATGACTTAAGAATCTTACTCAGTTTCTACTTGAATATGAACACATAAGCATAATGTTATGAAAATAAATTACAAATTTTGAAAATTACTACATTCTTATTCAGAATAGAAAGGAAGAAAATGCATTTAGTGAAGGGAAAATTAAACAAAGGAAACTTGTCTTTCAAAACATAGGCAAAATTCAAATGCACAAGTGCAAAGAAATAGTCCTGAGTTATCAGAAACAAGATGAATAGAGAGGAAAAAGTTCCATCAAAACACATTTTGAAGTGATATTCCTTTTTTGTAAGATAGTCTACAAAATTGGCAATTAGCAACTCTTGTTTATTGTGCAACTGCAAGTCTATTTTAGTCTTGTTTGGAAGAAAGCCCAAAACTGGAATTGCATAGTTAAGATCTTTTAAAAGAAAAGTAAGATATTTTGATAACCTTGAAAAAGCATATGTTATGTTTCAGATGACTGGATTCAATGGCTTTTTATTTATAGGGTTTATGAAAACAAAAATAAATGTTCCACAAAGTCACAGCCAAAAGGCAGATAAAGAACATTGGCATCTCGAGAAGGGATAGGCAGAGTTATGGAGCACATTTATGTCTTGCGATTGGTACAGAACATTTTCTTAATTTTCACATGTAAACTCAGTGTTTATCAAAAAAAATGAGAGCACATTTAAATGAATAACACGTGAATGAATATCTATTAATTGCCTAAGAACTATTTTGTTCTAAAGTACAGTTTTAGGCTGGATAGTACTTAAGTCCATTCCTGCTTGGTTTTTCTTCCTAGGTGGTTCTTCCAAAATTTTTCTACTCTGAAAATCTACCAGAATCAGAAAAAAAGATGATAGCAAAATGTATGCGCTTTTAATTGGAAAACTCTTTCATAGCTTCTTGTCACATTTGTCCCCAGCCCATCTTATTCATATTGCTTTTAAGACTTTTATTATTTTTATTTAACCAAAAACAAACAAACAAAAAACTTGGAACCATAGAATAAATATGTGGCATTTTCTGGTATTCTTAGTTATGTCTGGATTCAATTTACCAATTATATTGTTCTGAAGTACAAAAAATTGAAATTTTGCTGAAGATGATATTGCCAAAATATAGTAGGCTGAACTATATACTACTATATATAGTGAGTGTATATCTATATATAGTGTGTGTGTGTGTTCACATGTGTATATATACCACATCTTTATCCATTCATCTGTTGATGGACATCTAGGTTCTTTCCATAGTTTAACTATTGTGGACATTGCTGCTATAAACATTCGGGTGCATGTGCCCCTTCCGATCACTACATTTGTATCTCTAGGGTAAATACCCAGTAATGCAATTGCTGAGTCGTAGGGTAACTCTATTTTCAACTTTTTGAGGAAACTCCATGCTGTGAGAAAACAGCTCTAAAAATACCTTCACATGTATGTGTTCATATAGTGTTATGATTTGGAGAGATAGCCAGCTTATTTTACATGTGGGAATATTTACCTATCAAGATGTGGTCCCTGAAGTAGATGTCCTTTTACTCTAGTAACATCTGTACCATTCTTCTTCCCCTGCTTCACTCATTTTTGTTTCTAACACTCTAGTTTCATTATGAAGTATAGAGTTTTAATTTCAAATTGATAATAATTCATTCTCAGTTGAAAATTTGAAAAATTCCAGTAACTATTTGAAAAGAAAAAAAAAAACAAAATGTATTTCACTCATAGATAAATATACTCCTAATTTTGGTAGACTTTTTTTCAATTAAAAAATAATGTGAACATATCTTAAAAGTACAGCTCCATGAATTTTCCCAAAGTAAACTTATCCTTGAAATCACATCTTCATCAAGACACACATTACCAACATAAGATCCTCCCTAATCATTACTGCATCTGAGACTAGCCAATATTTTGACTTCTAAATCTAAATTTTCCTGTTTTAGAACTTTATTTAAATGCAGTCATGGTCCGTGTTCATTTCTGTACCTGACATCTGGCTTCTTTCCGTATCATTGTTTTTATTGTTATTATTATCTGAATGCAAGGCAATCAATAAATATTCAAATTGCTTTAACATTTGCCTTTTATAAATTATATTACCATAAACATGCTGTATATGTCTTGTTGGTAACATGTACACATTTCTTTTGGAGAAATATGTAGATATATGTGAATCATAGATATGTTCATGTTTAGTTTTGTAAGATACTGTCAAGTGATTTTCCAAAGCAGTTATCCCAACTTAGACTCTAACCACCTGTGTAAAGAGGGTTCCAGTTGCTTTATACCTTGATCAATACTCAGTAATACCTATTATCTATATGTTAATATTTATCTCTTTCAGTTTAGCCATTTTGGTACTATGTTAAGTACATGTAGTTTGTATGTTTTCAACCTATATATTTTCGTTCTTCTTGAGGACTAATTGTGTAGCTATGTTTTCACATGATTATTTACCCAGTACCGTTTATTAAAAATGCCTTAATTTACCCACTTTCCTATAAAGTCATTTTGTCAAATTAAGAGTCCTTAGCATTTAATATTTCATTTTTGAATTTAATATATAATTTCTTTCAATTTAATATATCATTTCTTTGTTCTGTAGTCATGTCTTGAACCAGTACCAGATGTCTTAATTATTGGAGCTTTACAGTAATTCTTGACATCTTGTAGTTTAGGTCCTGAAGGGAAAACTATTTCGACTACATTTTGGTCCTTTGCATTTCTTTGAATTTTTAATAAATTGCTCAATTGTTGTTAAAGGGAAAAAAAAAAAAACTGCTGTTTTTTAATTGGATGCCGGACATTTTGTGTGAGAAAATTTGGAAGCTATAAATGCTGTTACTCCCAACAGGAAGGATTCACCTTATCTCTGATAATCAGCTTGGACACATATCACTTAGTAATAATCAGGACCTATACCTAATCAAGGCAAATTTGTAGACTAAATGCACCTCAGTCCATCTTCTGTTTTACTGCAGTCCTTAGGTATAGCTGCCTTCTCAATTTGGAGCCTAGTTTGGATATTTATAGCTTATCCTTGACTGACACTGAACTTAGATTTTGTATTATGCTGGTGCTTAAGAATCCTAAAAGGAAATCTTCACTGATATGGGTACATGGGTGGCTCATGTGGTTGAGTGTCTGCCTTCCGGTCGTGATCCCAGAATCCTGGGATTGAATCCCGCATCAGGCTCCCTGCACAGTGGTGAGTCTTCTCCCTCTGGCTCTCCCTCTGCCCCTCCTCCGTTTGTGTGCACTCTCTCTCCCTCCCTCTCTCTCTCTCTCTCTCTGTTTCTCTCTCTGGAAAAAAAAAAATAAATAAATGAGTAAAATATTAAAAAAAAACTTCATTGATATAACTATCATTAATTGGAAAAATCATTAATGGGAAAAAGAGAGTGTACTGTGGAGATCTGTGTATGTCCTTTCTCTCTGGAACTTTGGTCCCTAATATTCTGATGGCTTTTATAATCCTACACTGAAATTTTTGTGGCTACAAGTCCATGAGGTGGTCTAAAGCACTAATTTCACTTCTATTAACACCCCTGTGCCAAGCTTCTTGAGACTTTTTGCCCCAAACAAGGACCAGCAAATACTCAGGTAGGAAAAGCAGTTGCAGAAAAGTTGAGCTTGACTAACATAAATGAACCATTCTTTTCACATCTGCTTCTTCAGTTCCTGACTGGCTCAGCAGATCTCATATCTCTTCAAACAGAAGATTGTTGTTTGCTCTTGTTGTTCATGTTTAATCTGTTTTTCTAATTCTCATTGGGACTATTTTTTGGCTACAGGCTACTCAGTAATTGGGAAAATGACAAGGGCTTCATTTTTTCAAATGGAATAATGAATTTGCAAAATTTGCAAGATAATATAATAAACGGCAAATAATTTTGGCAGATTTCACCAATAAAAATTCAGTCTATATGTTGGTGAAGTTCTTAAATGTTTCTTTCACTCTTAAATTTTTTTAAAAGTGCAGTATATGTTTTTGATTCCTTCCCCGCTGCAAGAATATGCATCTTCCAAACTTGTTTTCTGATTTGTTTTAGATTTGAAAAACTTACTTTTATTTTACCAATATTTTTATATTTGTAATCTCATTTGTAATTTTTACTTCTGGGATTCTAGTTATTTGTAGATTTATGTCTGCTCCAGATTATATATGCCTATCATTGTCTTTCTTATAATCTTAATCCTTTCTTTTTCTCTGCATTCTTAGAGTATATTATTGCTTTGGTTTATAGGTTAGCTAGATCTCCCTATCTAATTTTTCCAGTATGGAAATTTTGTTTTTAATTGTGCCTCGTCAGTGTAATTTTTATAAAATTTTATTTTTAATTTCCATGAGTTGATTTTTCTCATGACTCACTAGTCTTTTGTTTTGTTTTTTAGAATATATTTAATTTGCAAAGATCTTTTTTTGAATTTTAATTTAATGTGTGTGTGTGTGTGTGTGTGTCTGTGTGTGTTCCAGAATTCATTGTTTATGCACCATACCCAGTGCTCCATGCAATACGTGCCCTCATTAATACCCACCACCAGGCTCACCCAACCCCCCCACCCACCTCCCCTCCAAAACCCTCAGTTTGTTTCTCAGAGTCCACAGTCTCTCATGGTTTGTCTCCCCCTCTGATTTCCCCTAACTCACTTCTCCTCCCCATCTCCCAATGTCCTCTGTGTTATTCCTTATGCTCCATAAGTAAGCGAAACCATATGATAATTGACTCTCACTACTTGACTTATTTCACTCAGCATAATCACCTCCAGTGCCATCCATGTTGATACAAAACTGGTATTCATCCTTTCTGATGGAGGCATAATACTCCATTGTATGTATGAACCATATCTCCTTTAACCATTCATCTGTTGAAGGGTATCTTGGTTCTTTCCACAGTTTGGTGACTGTGGCCATTGCTGCTATGAACATAGGGGTACAGATGGCCCTTCTCGTCACTACATAAGCATCTTTGGGGTAAATACCCAGTAGTGCAATTGCAGGGTCATAGGGTAGCTCTATTTTTAATTTCTTCAGGAATCTCCACACTGTTTTCCAAAGTGGCTGCAACAACTTGCATTCCCACCAACAGTATAGAGGGTTCCCCTTTCTCCACATCCTCTCCAACACTTGTTGTTTACTGTCTTGTTGATTTTGGCCATTCTAATCACTTCTCGGCCTTTTGGCTAAGATCAAGTGTGATTTTGGCCATTCTAACTGGTATAAGGTGGTATCTCAATGTGGTTTTGATTTGAGTCTTCCTGATGGCTAATGATGATGACATTTTTTCATGTGTCTGATAGCCATTTGTATGTATTCTTTGGAGAAGTGTCTGTTCATGTCTTCTGACCATTTTTTGACATGATTATCTGTTTTGTGTGTATTGAGTTTGAGGAGTTCTTTATAGATCTTGAATATCAGCCCTTTGTCTGTAATGTCATTGCAAATATCTTCTTCCATTCTGTGGGTTGCCTCTTTGTTTTGTTGACTGTTTCCTTTGCTGTGCAGAAGCTTTTGATCTTGATGAGCTCCCAAAAATTCATTTTCACTTCTCTTTCCTTTGCCTTTGGGGACATACATGTCTTGAAAGATGTTGCTGTGGCCATTGTTGAAGTGGTTACTGCCTATGTTCTCCTCTAGGATTTTGATAGATTCCTGCCTTCCATTGAGGTCTTTTATCCATTTTGAGTTGATCTTTGTGTATGGTGTAAGAGAATGGTCAAGTTTCATTCTTCTACATATAGGTGTCCAATTTTCCCAGCAACATTTATTGAAGAGACTGTCTTTTTTCCACTATATATTTTTTCCTGCTTTGTTGAATATTATTTGACCATAGAGTTGAGGGTCCATATCTGGGCTCTCTACTCTGTTCCACTGGTATGTGTGTCTGTTTTTGTGCCAGTACTATGCTGTCTTGGTGATCACAGGTTTGTAGTAAAGCATGAAATCAGGCAACATGATGCCCCCAGTTTTGTTTTTCTTTTTCACCATTTCCTTAGCAATTTGGAGTCTCTTCTGTTTCCATACAAATTTTAGGATTGTTTGTTCCTTCTCTTTGGAAAAATACTGGTGGGATTTTGATCAGGATGGCATTGAAAGTATAGATGGCTCTAGGCAGTATAGACGTTTTAACAATGTTTATTCTTTGATCCATGAGCATGGAATGCTCTTCCATCTTTTTGTGTCTTCTTCAATATCTTTCATGAGTGTTCTGTAGTTCTTCGAGTACAGATCCTTTACCTCTTTGGTTAGGTTTATTCCCAGGTATCTTATGGTTCTTGGTGCTATAGTAAAAGGAATCGCTTCTCTAATTTCTGTACTTTCATTGTTAATGTTTAAGAAAACAACTGATTTCTGTATGTTGATTTTTTATTCTGCACATTACTGAACTGCTATATGAGTTCTAGTATTTTGGGGATGGAGTCTTTTGGGTTTTCCATATAAAGTACCATGTCATCAGCGAAGAGAAAGACTTAGACTTCTTCTTTGCCAATTTGAATACCTTTTATTTCTTTTTGTTGTCTGATTGCTATTGCTAGGGCTTCTAGTACTACGTTGAACAACAGTGGTGAGAGCAGACAGCTTTGTCAAGTCCTGATCTCAAAGGGAAAGCTGTCAACTTTTCCCCATTGAGGATGATATTCACTCTGGATTTTTCTATAGATAGATTTTATGAAGAATGTTGCCTCTATCCCTATACTTTGAGTCGTTTTAATCAGGAACAGGTGCTGTATTTTGTCAAATGCTTTTTCTGCATCAATTGAGAGGACCATGTAGTTCTTCTGTCTTCTCTTATCGATTTGTTCAATCACATTGATTGATTTGTGAATGTTGAATCATTCTTGCATCCCATGAGTAAATCCCACCTGGTCATGGTGGATAATTTTTTTTTAAAAAGATTTTATTTATTTATTTGACAGACAGAGATGACAAGTAGGCAGAGAGGCAGGCAGAGAGAGAGGAGGAAGCAGGCTCCCTGTTGAGCAGAGAGCCCGATGCGGGGCTCGATCCCAGGACCCTGGGATCATGACCTGAGCCGAAGGCAGAGGCTTTAACCCACTGAGCCACCCAGGCTCCCCTGGATAATCTTTTTAATGCACTGTTGGGTACTATCAGCTAGGATCTTGTTTAGAATCTTGGCATACATATTCATCAGGGATATTGGTCTGAAATTCTCCCATTTGGTGGGGTCTTTGCCTCATTTGGGGATCAGGATAATGTTGATTTCATAAAAAGAATCTGGAAGTTTTCCTTCTGTTTCTATGTTTTGAAATAGCATTAGGAGAATAGGTATTATTTCTTTTTTGAAAGTTTGGTAGAATTTCCCAGGGAATCCATCAGGTCCTGGGCTCTTGTTTTTTGAGAGGTTTTGATTACTGCTTCAATCTCATTACTAGATATTGGTCTATTTAGGTTTTTAATTTCTTCCTGATTCCATTTTGGAAGTTTATAGGTTTCCAGGAATGCATCCATTTTGTCTAGGTTGCTTAACTTACTGGCATATAACTGTCGATAATTTCTGATGATTATTTCAATTTCCTTGGTGTTAGTCATGATCTCTCCCTGTTCATTCATAATTTTATTAATTGCCTTCTTTCTCTTTTCTTTTGGATTAGTTTGGCCAGTGGTTTACCGCTCTTACAAAAACCAGCTTCTAGTTTCATTTATGTTTTCTACTATATCTATAGTTTCTATCTCACTGATCTCTGCTCTAATTATTTTCCTTTTTTATTTGTGGGGTTGGCTTAATTTGTTGTTGCATCTCCAGTTCTTTAAGGTGTAAGGTGAGCTGGTATATTCTGCATTTTTAAATTGTTTTTGAGAGAGATGTGGATGGCTATGTTTTTCCCCCTTAGGACCACCTTTGCTGTCTCCCGTAGTTTTGTACTGATGTGTCTTCATTCTCATTGGTTTCCATGCATTGTTTTAGTTCTTCTTTGATTTCCTGGTTGAGCGAAACATTCTTAAGCAGGGTGGTCTTTAGCGTCCTAGTGTTTGTAATTCCTTCCATCCTTTTTCTTGTGGTTGAGTTCCAGTTTCAAAGCATTGTCATCTGAGAGTATGCAGGGAATAATCTCAATCTTTTGGTATCGGTTGATCCCTATTTGTAACCAAGTATGTGGTCTATTCTGGAGAAAGTTCCATGTGTGCTCAAGAAGAATGAGTACTCTGTTTTTCTAGGGTGAAATGTCTGTATATATCTATGAGGTATATCTGGTCCAATGTGTCATTCAATGCTCTTGTTTCTTTATTGATTTTCTGCTTGGATGATCTGTCTGTTCCTGAGAGTTGTGTGCTAAGATCCCCTACTATTAATGTATTCACATCAATATGACTCTTTATCTTGATTAACAGTTGCCTTATGTAGTTGGCTGCTCCCGTATTGGGGGCATAAGTATTTACAATTGTTAGATCTTCTTGGTGGATAGAGCCTTTAAGAATGATGTAGTGTCCTTCTTGTAGAGCCTGGGTGGCTCAGTGGGTTAAAGCCTCTGCCTTTGGCTTAGGTCATGATCCCAGGGTCCTGGGATTGAGCCCTGCATCTGGCTCCCTGCTCAGCAGGGGGCCTGCTTCTCTCTCTCTGCCTGCCTCTCTGCCTACTTGTGATCTCTGCCTATCAAATAAATAAATAAAAATCTTAAAAAAAAAAGAATGATGTAGTGTCCTTCTTTATCTCTGACTACAGTCTTTAGTTTAAAATCTAATTTATCTGATCTGAGAATCACTACTCCTGCTTTCTTTTGAGACCCATTGTCATGAAAGATGCTTCTCCATCCCTTCACTTTCAGTATGGATGTATCTTTAGGTTCCGAATGGGTCTCTTGTAGACAGCATATGGACGGGTCCTGTCATTTTATCTAGTCTGCAACCCTGTGTCATTTTATGGGAGCATTTAAGCCATTCATGTTGAGAGTCATTATTGAAAGATATGTTTTTATTGACATCATGTGCCTGTGAAGTTCTTGTTTCTATAGATTATCTCCGTAAATTTCTGTTCTCTGTCACTCTTGGGTTCTTTCTTCTTTTATAGAGCCCTCCTTAATATTTCTCACAGTGCCAGCTTGGTGGTCACACCGTCCATTTTGAATGTCAACCTTGCTGGATCACGTATTCTTTTTTTTTTTTTTTTTAAGATTTTATTTATTTGTCAGAGAGAGAGAGAGAGAGCAAGAGCAAGCACAGGCAGACAGAGTGGCAGACAGAATCGGAGAAGCAGGCTCCCTGTGGAGCAAGGAGCCTGATGTGGGACTCGATCCCAGGATGCTGGGATCATGACCTGAGCTGAAGGCAGCTGCTTAACCAACTGAGCCACCCAGGCATCCCTGAATCAAGTATTCTTGGCTACATGTTCTTATTTAGTCCCCTGAATGAGTCCTGGCAGGACTTTCTAGCTTGCCAGGTTTCTGTGGACAGGTCTGACATTATTCTAATGGACCTTCCTCTGTATATAAAGAATCTGTTCCCCCTAGCTGCCCTCAGCTCTTGTCTAACATTATGATTCATCAGTCTTACAATCAAGTGTCTCGTGGTCTTTCTAGATTCCTTGATCTTGAGGGGGGGTCATCTTTCTGCCTCTATGACACAAACACTGGTTCCATTCCTCAGATTGGGAAAATTTTCATGGAGAATTTGTTCAACTATATCTTTTAGTCTTCTTTCTTTCTCCTCCCTCTCAGGAATCCCAATAATTCTGATGTTGGGAAGTTTCATGGCATCATTTATTTTCCTAATTCTGTTTTCAGGGCTTCTAAGCTGTTTGTTCCAGGCCTCCTCCTGATCCCTTTTCTCTATCAGTTTGCCCTCTAGATCACGAATACTATGTTCTGCCTTGGATACCCTAGCTGTTAGAGTATTTAGATTAGATTGGATCTCATTGATAGCATTTTTAACTTCTCCCTGGACAGTTTTCACTTCTGGCCTTAGAGATTCCATGTTGTCACTAATGGTTTTCTCCAACCTAGCCATTGCCTGGATAATTGTTGCCCTGAATTCCCTTTCCAACATACTGTTTATGTCCTTACCCAGTAACTCAAATGGAGAGGGCACAGTCTCTGAGATTTTTTTTTTCTGTTGGGTGTTCTTCCTCCTCATCATTTTGGTGAGAAGTGGTTGAGGGGATGTGTATCTGAATATATCAACCATGATCCAGGCAAAGTGCACCCTGGAACACTTCCAAGCAATTAGAAGTCACTACCAAAAAGAAAGAAAAAAAAGGGGGGGGGGAGACAGAAAAAAAGGAGAAGACCCAGCCAGAATGGACCCCAAAGATAAGAATAACGTAAACAAGCAAAAATGGACAAACAAAAAGACTGACAAAGGTAAATGACAAGGGGAAAAATAAAAAGAACCCAGCCAAAATGAACTCCAAGGATAAGATTTATATAATACCAGAACAAAAATACACAGAAACACTGACAGAAGAAAAAGATGGGAGAGTGGTTATAAATCCTCAATGTGAGCGAGGAAGTTATTTTGATTCTTCCCGGATGTATCTTGATATCTTTGTTAAAGGACTCAACTTTCCAGAGATAAAAGGAGATTAAAACTGGTTTATATGTAGGGGTAGTATTGATTAGGGAAAGAGGATTACCTTGAAGCTTGTATCTATATGTATATTTAAAAAAATAGAAAAGCAAAAGAAAAACACAGGTGTATGTATGATAAAAGTTCAGGTTTAAAGGTTATTATGGAATATGTTGTATTGAACCTCTAGTTGTAATGGAAGTAGGTTAAAAAATTTAAAAAGAACAAGAATAGTGAGAATGAATTAAAAATAAGAGTTGTATCTATGAAATATACAGGTTTTAGGGTAATACTGGGAGCTTAATATCTTTTTTCCCCTGAAGTTGGGGTTATACAGTTTTATGGGGACCCTGTGGTGGTTGTACTCTCATTCTTTTGGCTGGCTTTCTGGGGGAGGGGCCTGCCCTGTTGTTTTTTAGTCCTTGAGCTTGGGTTGAGTCCTTCTGCTCCCTATCAAGGGGCTGGGCTCTGTGGAAATGGCTTTTTCAGGCTTTTGTTCTCTGGAGGTTTTTATTCTTTGGCAGCTTTTTGGACATTTCATGGAAAGCAAACTGCACCCAGACCCCTGTCTCAGAGAGAAGCCTCAGTCTCAAAGCAGATCTTTTTTAACAAGTTCTTTGAATTTCTGCAATAAAAGTTGTCCTGTAAATTTTCTTCATATGTTTATATCACCGTTTTTTATTACTACAGAGTTTTCAAAAGACACGGTATTTAAGGTTTATTTTCTATTTATTGTTCTTATAACAAAAAGTGTATCCATATATATTTTTTCTTTGATTTTTTTCACAATCTGAGTGCATGCAAGGTCTCTTAACATATTAAATTGAAGTAGATGCATATAGTAGATCCGCACCTGGGATCGAGTCCTGCATCAGGCTACCTGCTCAGTGGGAAGCCTGCTTTTTCCACTCCCCTTGCTTGTGTTCTCTCTCTCTCTCTCTCTCTCTCTCTCTCTGTGTCAAATAAATAAATAAAATATTTTTTAAAAATTTACAAAATTAAACATGTTAAAATTCATCAATAGGTGGATAGTGTGAAAACAACCACAATAATTTAATTTTTAAATCATTTTATCGAGGTATGTAAAAGTTGTATGTATTTAATGTATATAGTTAGATGAGTTTGAGGATAAATAACATCTATGAAACCATCAACAACATCAAGGTCATACACATATAAATCATATCCTAATGTTTCATCCTGCCTCCTTGATATTACTATTTATTATGATTGCTGTTGTTGTTATTATTATATGTAGTTATAACACTTACCACAATCTCTACCCTTTAAGCAAATTTTAGGCATACAATAATTATTGTTAACCATAAGCACTGTATAGAAAATTGCAGCAGAATTATTTATCTTAAATAACTATAACTTTATATTCCTTGACCATCAGCTCTCCATTTCCCCAGATTTGGTAACCACCTTTTTACTCTCTGTCTATGAGTTTGACTATATTAGATTATAAATATAAATGAGATTATATAGTATTTGTCATTCTCTGTCTGGCTTATTTCACTTGGCATATGACCTCATGATTTATCCATATTGTTGCAAATGACAGGATATCCTTCTTTTTTTTAAGCTGAATAAGATTCCATTGTATTTATATACCACTTTATATATATATATATATATGCATCTGTCTGTCGATAACATAACCATCTGCCAGCAGGGCATTAGATTGATGAAACAGGCTTACCCAGGCTTAATAACATGATGGTAGAGAGGTCTCAAATGCAACAAAAGAAATGCCTTTCACAGCTCTGCTTGCCTTATGTTTTTTTCTTTTCCTTTGTCCATGGTATTTCCCATGGCCAACCTCAGGGTTAGTATGTAAGAACAAAAATGTGTTCCTCTAGGAGGACACCTAAGTCTACTTTCTAAGATTTTACTCAGGTTCTGACTAACAATGACATTAATCTTAAATCATACTTAACTTCTCCAAATAGTAGTCATGTGTAATCCTGAATGTTAAGGAACATACAGTTTACCATATTTATTATACAGCATTTCAAACTGATAAAAGTTACTGAGAATGAGAATATTTTATTTATTTTTTTTCAGATAAGCGAAAGAATATTTTATTCAAACCCATCAGGGAAATGGACAGCTTGGGTAACAAAGTGGTCTAACAAACAAAGCTTGGGGTTTTAAAGCATAAGTTAGTAAATATATATGAGAGTGTTCACTGCTACAGTTAACTGATGAGAGCACAACTTCTTTTTTTTTTTGTTAGATTTTTATTTATTTTTTTGACAGATCACAAGTAGGCACAGAGGCAGGCAGAGAGAGAGAGAGAGGAGGAAGCAGGCTCCCCACTGAGCAGAGAACCCAATGCAGGGCCCGATCCCAGGACCCTGGGATCATGACCTGAGCTGAAGGCAGAGGCTTTAACCCACAGAGCCACCCAGGTGCCCCAAAAGCACAACTTCTTAATATTTAAAACAATATGCTTCCCTCTGAAAACAGCACCTTTTTGATATTTTTAAATTAACATACCTCTCCTTCTTCATCCTCTCCTTCAACAGAATCCACCCACTTCTTCATAATCCTTCTCAAGGGCAGCCATGTCCTTAAGGGTTGCCATGTCCTCACGGGCCTCTGAAAATTCTCCTTCTCCATGTCCCACCCACATATCAGTGAACAAAGGCATGCTTGGCATACATCAGGTCAAACTGGTGGTCCTGGCAAGCCCAGACCTCAACAATGGCAGCACTGTTGCTCAGCATGCACACAACTCACTCTACTTTGTGGTATCACCAGATATCACCAGATACCACAGTGGTTAATTAATGCCAATTTTGAAGTCTGTGGGGCATCAGTTCACAAACTGTATGGTAAGCTTGGTTTTGATGGTGGCCATGGAAACATTGACATATAGCCTTGGTACAACAAGCAGCAAGCCATATATTTTCCATGGTGAGGGCCACATTTCACTCTCTGGTTGGCCTGCTCAAAGCATGCATTAGTGATCTCTGCTACAGAAAGCTGTTCATGATTGACTTTCTCAGTAGAGATGACAGAAGCATATGTGGCCAGAGGGAAGAAAATACAGGGATAGGATACCAGGCTGGTCTGGAATTCTGTCAGAGCAACATTCAAGGCTCCATCAAATCTGAGTGAAGCAGTGATGGAGGTCATAATTTACATTTTGAATCACTGATTGGACAGTAGTAATATACAGTGCTTTATATTTAACCCATTGCCTAAACAATTTAAACAATTTCAATAAAATTCATATATCAGTAATTTACTTATAAATCAAGACCAAAAAATATTGAAAAGAAGAATAATGTCTTGGGGAAGTATTCTTGGTATGACACAAGACAAAAATTGTCAGATTACAAACTTATTAGAGAATGGTTTCCATTTTAAAAAAAAAGCCACATGTCAAATTTACATGATTTTTTTCATACATATTAAAAAGATAATAATGCTCATAGCCAACAAATCAATAATAAGAAGCAGAATAGTATATATATATATATATATATATATATATATATATATATATATGGAATACTGTAGAAGCATACCATGGACATAATTGAGAACTTATTTTGGGAGCAATGCTTTGCTGGGGATTTTCACTTTATAATATACTTTTTATGTTTTAAATATTTGTAAAATTATTGAGGTTTTATTTTGTGGTAATTGTGTTTTATGCTTTATGTTAATGAGAATATGGAAAGCATTTATGCTGCAGTGTTTACTGACTGTAGAGAGATGGACATTATGTTTCTACCAGAGGGTAATAAAATATATATATAGTATATAAGTATAAAAACAATTACTTTAACCGTACACATTTCCCTAAAGATCACTAAAGCAGATACTTCAAATAGTAGTATCTACTTCTGAAAATAGCAATTTAACCTGATTCCAGTCATGTATAGCATCTCCTTCTTCCCTCTTTCTATTCAATTCCTTTTGGGATTGAAGTCTCAGAATCTTTAAGCAAATATAACTCCATATATTACCCCGTCCTTTATCTAAAATGACTGGATGTTCCTTTGGAAGCCATCACTTACCTATTTGCTCAATTGCCCATAGTGCCAGGGCCACTATTATGTAATGAATACTTGCCTAATGTTTGCTTTAAACAATTTTTATTTTCTAGTGACTTAATCAGTGCTTTCTTGTAAGCCCTACTGATGGTTATCCAACTAAGCATTAGAAATACAATAAAGTTGTATATACAATATACAAAAATTATTGGTGAAAAATGATCAAATTTCAGGGTTACAAATTTAAATAAAGTTTTACAATCTTATTTATACTTTATCAATTGCTAATTAATAAGTAAGCCAGGATAATACAAGTCACATTCTATCAGAATAATTCACAAGAATGTGAATATATATATATAGTATTATTACATTAAAAACCATTTGTTGAAAAGGGCAAAACTAAATTTACATAGTGATTTTCATCATAGAACTTTCCCTTCAAGTTCTCTCATTAACTAGGATAAGAATATATAGTTGAGAAAGTTTTATAAACCAAAGGCTTGGGGTTCAGTAAGTTTTAATTTCTAGCTCCTTCATTTATTTCTGAAATAACTTACTTTTCCCTCTCATAATTCTCTTCTCTCTTCTATTTTCTATAGCCTCTTAACCATTATAAATGAAGAGAAGAAGACTCATACAATTATGTGCATTACCCAAGGTCATAGACTTTAATATGTGCCAGAGATAAAGTGTAAATTCAAGCATGGTTAACTATAAAATTAGCAATTTATTGGATATGCAGGAAAGACTGATTATGGACAATATTCACCTACTTATTAGAGAAATAATTAGCCTACTAGAGAAATATTAAGTCTATTTTTTCATACAAACTTTTATATTTGCTATTTGTTTGAAATACTTGGAATATAGCAGCGGCCACACAGAGCCAAAAATACATATATTTAATAAGTTTTTCGTTCTCATATTTAGGAAAGATTTTGTCACATATCATTTAACATATTAGAACTACTGTTGTTAAATCCCTCAAATAGGAATCTAAAAAAAAAAAAAAAAGTTATAGTACCTGGAGGATCTAAGATACTTGCTAGTAACACTTTGTAAATCATTACATTTATTCATTAGACAGTTTTAAAGTGCTTTTCCTTTTATTCCTGTAAAACCCATTTACAATTCCATTTTGTAAAAATAAAGTTTTATAACTATTAAATCACTTTACTCTTATAATAGAGGTAATAGAGGTAAAGGGTAGTCAATGGAAGTATGATTTTCTAATAAAACTAAGATTCAGTGCTCTTAAGTTTCCATTTTTTAGTATTTGTTGGTGCTAGCACTAAAATACCAGTCCTTGGGTGCCTCATCAAATTTTGTACAACCTGCTACAGATGTTAGCCAATTAGAACTTAAAAGAGTACTCAAGACAAAGGAAAGAGACACGTAAAACCTCTATATCTTACACACTATGATTCGGTTCTTTATTTCATAGTTTCTGTGGTCATAATTTCTTTTTAATTTCTGAAATGATCCAGGGGCAATCATGTAGGTAAGTGTATTTTGAACTTCTTGTACAACCTCCCGTCTTTTTTCCTAATTTTGCTTTGTTGATGATTTACATGGTTGGTTTATGCAATGTGCTATTAGTAAACAAACAAAATTATAGTTGTGTTGACGAAGTTTTGGAATATAAGTGAGGTTCAGTGGGATGGAGTCCAGAACCAACATCCAAGAAAGAATTCTTGAGATGTCTTTGGTGCAAAATGATGGTTTATTAAATCATGGGGACAGGACCTGTGGGCAGGAAGAGTCACTGCCCTGGGGTTGTGAGGAGTGGCCCATTATATACTTGCAAGATGGGAGGGGGTCAGGAATAGCATAAGTCTCTAAGGAATTTTGGAAGCAAGGTTTCCAGGACCTTGAGGGGCTTGCTGTTGTTGGGAAAAGGACATTTATTACTGTCTAATAAAACCTTAGTCATGAGATGCTTAAATATACATTGGTGGGCCATATACCTGGGGATGATTACCAGCATGTGTCTTGCAGGGTTTAGAGATAAAGAAAGTCTGGAAAGGAATTTTTACATGTTAAAGTAGACCCACAGGATCCTGGTTGGGGTGTGGGGGGTGGTCAGGCTAGGATTGCCTTTTGCTCTTAGCAAATTGTTAAGGTGGAGGCAGTTGAGTCCCTAGAGGAATGTCACTCTGCCTGTTTCAAGGACTTGTCAGTGGGTTCTGGATAGTAAAGAAATTTAATAACTTTTCTTCTGCCTCTGTTACCCACATCACCGTTAAGGGCTGAGGAGATGAAAGTACAGAAAAATTGCATTATATTTTTAGGTATTTGAATGTATTACCTGGGAGTAATTCTCTTTTTAGTCAAGCAGGAAAGATCTTTTTCACTCCACAGTATTTTTTACCATAAGATACTGTGTGACTGAGTCATTTCTCTAATATCTATTTTACTAAAAATCAAATGCATAAGCAAACCTTAAAGGAAGATGCATTGTTGTAAATCTAAAACTAACAATAATAAAACAAAAATAGGATATTTCTAGGGTATTTAAAATACCAGAAGAAAAGTGATATACCTCTCTAGTTAACTTAATTCTACTCCATATCTTTAGTTAGCATTTTCAAACTATTTGTAGGTTTATGTTTTGCACCTGTATGTAAATCACACTGTTATTCACCTGAACAGCTTCTTTTGGATGGCTTCCCAGATTGGAGCCATTTATACACAAAATGCTTTTTTTGGCAGGAGAAGTTCTAAGTGAAGTAAACAGTCTTGATTGGTCGGTACATAAAATCCACAAATATACAGTTAGAAGGGAAGAGTTGGTACTGTAATTGTCCAAAAAGCAGTGCTTGGCATTGCAGAATGAGGTATTTTTATTGGATCTCTCTATACTAAGAAGAAGACAACACTGTAGTTTTCATTTGGTAAATGGAATAAATCCAGTGCTTGTAATTTTCCATTCACTTGGAGATTCTTGCTGCCATTAGAATGATACTCCAAATTGATTTGTATTGCTGCAGCTGAATCTTACCAGGCTTTGGGGGGAAAAAAAGTGCTTATTGATTCTGCTTTGCATTTATATATTTATGAATATGCTGAAGCTTCTGTTTATTTAGGATAAGTGAGAAAGATTGTACAAATGATTAAGCTACTAATAAAGAGTTTTTGCATACATTACACATTATAGTTAAGAGTAAAGTCTTCAAACTGCATGCATTTAAATTCTTGCTCAAAAGGTAGAGTTGTGTGTTCAAGAGCAGGTTCATCCTTTATAACAAGCAAAAATATAGGATGCATCCAATATGGTATGTATGAGGGGAAAATGAGGTAATAAGTGAAAAGATCTAATAAAATTATCAACAGTGTGTGTTGTTTGTAGTAGCTGCATGTTAAAATTAATATTTTAAGATATTTTTATATTCATATAAATCTTTTGAAGTTATCTTTATAATTTTTTATATATTTTATTTTAACATATAGATAAACTACAATTCAGGAACATTTAGCGACCCTTTACTTGTCAAGTAGAAGAAGCAGACCCCAAACTATAAGTTTCTTTTTCCCTCATATGATTTAGCATAAGGATAAACATTCAGCATTTCATCCCCTACCCATTTTTTTTTCCAAAAAACCCCAACATATTCTAGAACCATACCATTCCTTAGTTTATTACTGTGAGCATCAGTTATCATTCTTTAGTCTCACAGTAGGACTGAAAGTTTTTATGTGTCCTATATTTGGTTGGTATGTCATACAGATTTCATGCCATATATTACAATATGCTTAATCATAAATATGATGTTATCTAGTCACATTGTTTTCATGAAGTAAACATTTATATATTTTATTTCTATAAAATTTATTTTAATCACCAAAAAATTTGTGATTATTTGAACTTGTTAGAGTAATAGATAAAGGTGAGAAACACTGGACTGAACACAGATTTAATTTACTAAGACATTGATAGTATGTGATACTGAAAAGAAGGGATCCTCTCATATAGTAAAACATAAATAAATGGAAATAATAATAAAACTGGCTTCTTTCTACCAAACATATTTATTACTTTTATCATAAAAAGCAAGTTAATAAACCTTATGAATTAGAAACATGTTATCAGTAGAAAACTTATTTGAATCTATTAATATGAATTTTTCTAAAGCCTGTTTGTGCCCACCAAAATTTTTGCTCACTAAAAATGACGTTTTTTCAATATTTTCAAGGATTCAATTTATATTATTAACTTGCCAAACTCAATTTAATCTACTCATTTAGTTATTCAGCACATACTTAAGTACACGCTATGTGTCTGACAATATAAACATAGCTGTGACCAAAAGGAACTTATAGTTTACTTAAGAAGATATCTGTTATAATGGCTGTTACTGTGCGTGTTAACATGACTGGGCTAAATGATGCCCAGATAGCTGGTAAAAAAATTAATTCTGGGCATTTTTGTGCGGGTGTCTTTAGAAGAGATTAGCATTTGAATCAGTAGACTGAGTAAAGATTCCCTTCACCAGTGCCTGTGGGCATCATCCAGTTCATTTAAAGCTTGAATAGAATGAAAAGGTAGAGGAAGGGGGAATGTGCTCCTTCTGCTTTAGTTTAGTATTTAGTGAAAAATGCTAATCTGCAAATGCAAGAGGTTCATCAAACCCCAAGTAGGATAAATTCAAAGACACCCAGAATTAATCATTTTATACTCAAACAGTTGAGAGATTGAGACATTCTTGAAAATAAGAGAGATGACTGACTCTTCAGTTTCAAAAGATACTCAATAAAATTAATAGCTGACTTAGCAGAAATAAGGAAGGCCAAATGTGATAGATGATGTATTAAAGTAACCGAAGGAAACATTACCTATGATGAATTTTATATCCAGCAAAATTATGTGTCAGAAATTAAGGAGACTTTAACTGATTTCTAGATACACTGTTGAACAATACAATAAACATCTTAGATCTAACAAGTGTCTACAAAACAATCCTCTCAACAATGGTGGATACACATTTTTTGCAAATGCTTATAAAACATTCTTTAGGCCATAAGACAAGCCTTGGTAAATTAAATTTTAAAAAAATAGTAAAAAACATACCAAATATATTTTCCAAACATAGCATAATTAGAAATAAAAAGTAGAAAGGAAATTGGGAAATTCACAAATATGTGGAAATTAAAGAATACGTTTCTAAATAGTGATTCAAGGAGGCACCTGGGTGACTCAGTTGTTGAGTGGCTGCCTTCTGCCCAGGTCATGATCCCTGGGTCCTGGGCTCTCTGCTCAGCGGGCAGCCTGCTTCTTCCTCTCCCAATCCCCCTGCTTGTGTTCCCTTTCTCACGATCTCTCTCTCTGTCTGTCTCTCTCTGTCAAATAAATAAATAAAATGTTTTATAAACAGTGATTCAAGGAAGAAATCACAAGGTATTCAGAAAAATAGTACCTTTTTTTTAGATGAATAAGAACAAAAATGTGACACACCAATACTTATGTGATAAACCTAAGCAGTATTTTAAAGGGAAATTTGCAAAGATAAATACCTAAATTTAAAAAGATATAAATTCCACAATATAACAAAAAACCTTAAGAAACTTGAAGACTAAGATGAACAAATTAAACCCAAAGGAAGAAAATAATGAAGATTATTAGATCACAAATAGATGGAATAGATCATACACAATTATTACATAAGATCAATGAAACCAAAATTTCCTATTTAAAAATATCAACAAATATGACAAACCTTTTACAAGAATGTCAAAATAGACTCAAGTGAACAATATTAGAAATGAAAGCACATCATCCTACTAAATTCATAGAATTGTAGAAAAATACTGTAAAAACTGTGTACCGACAAATTAACTAACTGCGCATCAATATACTACCAAGCCTGATCCAGCGCTGTGTAAAAGGATTATACAACATGACCAAGTGGGATTTTATCTCAGCAGTGCAAAGTTGGTCGGACATAAGAAAATCATTTAATGTAAAACATGATAGTACAGAATAAAGGAAAAAAAATCACGATTATCTTAATAAAGGCAGAAAAGCATGTGATAAAATCCAATATGTTTTCATGATAAAGGCACTAACCAAACTGGCCATAAAAGACAATTTTTCTTAACCAAAGTCTGCTTCTCTGAATAAACCACAGCTAACATCACACATAAGGGTGAAAGACTGAATGCGTCCCTGGTAAGATGTCTATTCTTGTCACTTATACTTAACATTGTTCTGGAGGTTTTCTTCTGGGCCATTAGACCAGAAAAAGAGAGAATAGTTACACCAACTGGAAATGAAGAAAGAAAAGTGTCTCCATAGATAACATGATCTAGGATATTAAACATTTGAAGGAATTCACTAAAAACAAAGCTAAAAACCCCAAACCCAAAAACAAACAAACAAAAATCCTTCTAGAATTAATATACAAGTTTAGGGAGGTTAAAAAAAATGAAAAGTGTACAAAAATCAGCAATCCTTGACATTCCTTGGTTTGTAGATGATACCCAATCACTGTCTCCATCTTTTACACAGCCTTCCTCCCTATATCTCTGTGTTCTCTCATCTTATTTCAAGGGCACATCTTTGGAATTAGGGCCCACGCTAATCTGGTATGATTTCAGCTTAATTACCCTGCCGACCCCATTTCAGATAAGGTCACATTCACAGATACAGGGCATTAGAACTTGAGCATATTTTTCTGAGAGACACAATTCAACCCACTAAGATGCTAAATACTTTCAATTAGTTACCTAATGTAGTTGCACCCAAAACAATAAAATATTTAAGAATAAACTTAATCAACAGATGAAAGATTGGTACTCTCAAAACTATAAAACTCTGATGAAAGAAATTGAAGGTGACACAAAGAAATAGAAAAATGTCCTATGTTCATGATTTGGAAGAACAAATACGGTTAAAATGTCTTTACTATGCAAAGCAACCTACACATTTAATGCAATCTCTATCAAATACAAGCAGCATTATTAACAGAGCTAGAACAAACATCCTGAAAGTTTGTATGGAGCCACAAAAGACCCTGAATAACCAAAGCAATCTTGAGGGGGAAAAAAAAAAAAGAGAGAGAAAAAAAGAAAAAAAGAAAAAGGAAAGCTGGAGGCATCACAATTCTGGACTTCAAGTTGTATTACAAAGCTGTAGTGATCAAGACAGTATGGTACTGGCACAAAAACAGATGCATAGATCATGGAACAGAACAGAAAACCCAGAAATGAACTCCCACCTATATGGTCAACTAATCAACAAAAAAGGAGAGAATATCCAATGGATAAAAGAGAGTCTCTGCAATAAATGGTATAAGGAAAACTGGACAGCCACGTGCAAAAGAATGAAAATGGTCCACTTTCTTATACCAGACACAAAACTAAATTTAAAATGCATGAAATACCTAAATGTGGGACAAACCATCAAAATCCTAGAGGAGAACACAGGCAGTAATAGCAACTTCTTACTAGCTATAACTGGGTCAAGGGAAACAAAAGAAAAAATAAGCCATTGGGACTTCTTCAACCTAAAAAGTTTCTGCCCAGTGAAGGAAACAATTAGCAGAACTGAAAGCAACCTTCAGAATGGGACAATATATTTGCAAATGATATATCTGCTAAAGGATTAGTATCAAAAATGTGTAAAGAAATGATCAAACTCAAAACCCCAAAACCAAATAATCCAGTTAAAAAATGGGCAAAAGACATGAATAGACATTTTTCCAAAGAAGACATCCAGATGGCTAACAGACATATGAAGAGATGCTCCACATCAGCCATTGTCAGGGAAGTACAAATGAAAACTACAACGAGATATCAACTCACACTTGTCAGAACGGGTAAAATTTAACAGCACAGGAAACAGCAGGTGTTGACAAGAAAGTGGAGAAAGGGGAATCCTCTGAAACTGTTGGTGGGAACGGAAACTGGTACAGCTGCTCTGAAAAACATAGGGAGTTTCCTCAAAAAGTTAAAAATAGAATTGTCCTACAACCCAGCAATTACACTACTTAGTCTTTACCCAAAGGATACAAAAATAGAGATTCAGTGGGATGCATGCACTTCGATGTTTATAGCAGCACTATAAACAATAGCCACATAATGGAAAGAGCCCAGATGCCCTTTGACTGATGAATGGGTAAAGAAATTATGTATATACATAACTTATAATAAGGATATAAGTATATATATATATAAAACTTATAATAGTGATATAAGTATATATATACAAAACTTATAATAGTGATATAAGTATATATATACAAAACTTATAATAGTGATATAAGTATATATATACAAAACTTATAATAGTGATATAAGTTTTGTATATACATAATTTCTTTATCCATTCATCAGTCAATGGGCATCCGGGCTCTTTCATTATGTGGCTATTGTGTGTGTATGTAGGTATGTGTGTGTGTGTATGTGTGTGTGTGTGTGTGTATATGAATGATAGGATATATAACTCAGTCTCAAAAAGTATGAAATCTTTTTATTTGCAACAACATGGGTGGAGCTAGAGTGTATTATGCTCAGGGAAATAAGTCAGTCAGAGAAAGACAAATATCATATGATTTCACTCAAATGTGAAATTGAAGAAACAAAACAGATGAATATAGGGGGGAAAAAGAGAGAGGCAAACCAGAAAACAGACTCTTAACTATAGAGAACAAACTTGAGAGTTACTGGAGAGGAGGTTAGTGGGAAATGGCTTAAATGGGTAGTGGGTATTAAAGAGAGCACTAGCTGTGTTGAGCCCTGGGTCTTGTATGTGATGATGAATCACCAGGTTCTGTATCTGAAACTAAATTTCACTGTTTGTTAACTGACTGGAATGTAAATAAAAACTTGAGAAAAACAAATCCACATGTTGTAAGAATCCAATTACATGAAATATTCCTAAGGGGCAAATTCGCTGATACGTGTAGATTAGTCATTTCCAGTGGCTGCGGATAGTGGGGACTGGAGAGTCAGTGCTCATGGGCAAAGGGTTTCTTTTTGTTGTGATGAAAACTTTTTTAAAATTAGAAATTGGTGGTTGAGCATTGTGAATATAGTAAAGACTACTGAATTGCACAGTTTAAAATGTGAATTTTTTAAAAATGAATTATTTCTTATATACTTTTCTCAACCTTTGGTTTTGCCAGTGCGGTTTATTAATGAATGTTTTGATGAATCAGAATTCTTCCTATTAATAGAATTCAATTTAGTGGTTTTCATCATTGTGATTATTTTACTATTTTGCATACTGTTTAAGAAATTGTTACCTATAGGGGCGCCTGGGTGGCTCAGTGTGTTGGGCCTCTGCCTTCGGCTCAGGTCATGATCTCAGGGTCCTGGGATCAAGCCCCGCATCGGGCTCTCTGCTCATTGGGGAGCCTGCTTCCTCCTCTCTCTCTGCCTGCCTCTCTGCCTACTTGTGATTTCTGTCTGTCAAATAAATAAAATCTTAAAAAAAAAATTGTTAGCTATAGCATGATCAAATAGGAATACTCCTATGTTTCCTCCTAGAATCTTTATACATTCATATTTTTTATTTGGGTCTATGACCCATTTTGAATTAATTTTATTTGAGACATGATGTAGAATCAAGATTCAGTAATTTTGTAGAGACATCTGTTTATTGTTAAAATCATTTTCCACTTATAATATCATGTTTGTCACATATCCAAAGATATATATGTATGGACCTATTTGAACAATTTTTTTCTATTCTGTTATATTTTTCATTCTCAGGTCAATATCACAATATCTTACTTATAATAACTTTATAGTATTTTCTTAAGTATAGTATTATAAGTTCTCCAATTCTGCTGTTTTCATTCAAGATGATCTCATCTAATTTATATCACTTACAAGTTCTTGCCATTTCAAAAAAGGTTTGATTCATATGCTTAAATTCACATTGCTTAGAATCTATAGGTTAACTTGGAGAAACTTACATCTTAAAAGTATTAAGTTATGTAATTTTATCTTCACAAAAGGCCAGAAAAAGCCTAGCTTCGTAAAATCACTAGGCAGTCTTTCTTATTTTCTGAGTTTTTCTCTTTATATTTGGTGTGTGTTTTCATTGTTTGTTTTAATCTGGTCTGGTTACTTTTTATCTTTTATTTCATATTTAGACCAATTACATGGAAAGAATTTACTGTTTTGACTGGATGTTCGTCTCCCACTTGGTTATTTATCTGATTTGTTTATTCCATAGTTTTCTTGTTTTCCTACATAATTTTGATCTAAAGCATTTTTGGAATTAGTTTTTAACTTCCTAATGGTTTATTAGCTATACTTCCTTATTTTAATTTTTAATGGCTATTTATACCATATGCATCTCTAACTTATAGTAGCCTGCTTTAAATTTTAACCATTCCATTATGCAACTGCCCTACTTGGGCTTTCTAGTACTATCTTGAATATATGTGGTGAGATTGCCCATCCTTGGCTTGCTCTTAACCTCAGTAAGAAATAATTTAATATTTCAGTATTGAATATTTTATTTAATGTAAGTTATTTTGTATATTTTTCATCAGAAAATATGTCTCTTTAATTCCTAGTTTGAGTCATTTTTTAAATCCAGAATAACTGTTGAATTTTATCGAATGATTTCCTGCCTCAGAATAAATTATTATTATTTTCCTTTGTACTGTTATTATACTAAATTATATTCAGTGATTTTTTTTTATGTTAGTCACCATATAGTACAAAAATTTTGACGTAGTGTTCCATGATTCATTGTTTGCATATAACACTGGATTTCTTAGTGTCCAATTAGCCTTGCAGTTCACGAATAAACTTTAGTTATTATGTAGTATCATTTTTTATACACTGCTGGATTTTATTTGCTAATGTTGTTATTTAAAATTATTTGGTGTATGTTTGTGATAATTATCACTTTGCAATTTCCCTTGCTTATAGCACTCTTAAAGTTTTGGTTTCAAGTTTATTCTTGATTAAATAAAGGAGTTTGGATGTATTTTAATATTTTATATTCTTTGAAAGGCTTTTTTATGAATTGTTGATATGCATTGTCATTTAAGTGAAACCATCTGTGGCTGGGGATTTCTTTGTGCATAAGTATTTTAAATTATGGATTCTAGTTTTTTAATGCTCATAATTCTATTCCAATATTTTAGTTCTGTTGTGTTAGTGGTTGCAAATTTTATCAGGGAATTTATGGTTTTATTTAATCTTTAAAATTTAATTGGGATAAGCTTTTTCAGAAAATCTTAATATCTTTTGGATATCTATATTGTATTAATGATACCTATTTTAAAAAGAATTTTACATGGGTTTTGCATTTTTATGTCTTTTAAGAGTTTATCCATTTTATTAATTTATTTGGAGATAGTCTTAGCTTTGTTTATTTGTATGGTTTCTAGGTCACTTATTCCTGCTCTTGTCTTTACTATGAAATTTCTTCTACATTTTCTGATGTAGTTTAGTGCTCTTCACTTATGTCAATGCTTTTATGTTTTGAAAATAATGATTTTAGTGTAGGATGTGTGATGTTTTCATTAAGTTACTTCAATCTAGATTTTTTTGTGATAACCCCTTGCTTTTAAATATGTTTGCTTAGTATTAACATAGCTAAGCCATCCTTTGGTTAGTTTTTAGTTGGTTTATATTTTCTGTATTCTTTTTTCATCCTCTTTGTGATTGATTGATTATTTCTTTGAATTTTCTTGTGTTTCCTATAAGCAGCATGGAATTGAGTCTTTTTTCCAGTCTTTTAATCTTTGTCTTTTAACTAGACTATGTATTTTGATGCATTTATTATCATAATTAGGTTTAAGTCCAGCCATTTGCTATTGGTTTTCTCTTTGTTGAATCTGTAATTTGTTAATTTAATCCAAATTTAAAACAAACTTAAATTTGTTAATTTAATCCTTAATTCCTGGCATTTCTGTATTAATCAACAATTTTTATTTCTTATTCTAGTATTTTATTTTCATTTAAGAGAGAGTAGTGGCAAAAAGATCTCTTCAAATGACAATATTTATATAGAGATAAAGTGTCTTATGATCTCTAAGTGGAAAACAGAGTACACCACCCAAAATAGAATTAATTTGCTTTATGGTTAAAAGTACATACTGTCACTTCTGACAAGTTTAACAATTAGTTATTAAATGAAATCTGTGTTTCCATTTTCCACTTGAATCGCATTATCTCTTATGTTGCAATCAAGTAAGTGGTTAATTAATTAAATGGTAAAGAATTATAAACATTTTAAATTATGAACCTTATAAAAAAGCCATTTGTCTTGCTAAGCACAAAAGCACAAAAGGATTTAGCATTTGGCTATTTAAATGTAAAAATTTGAGCATGGAAAGCTAAGTTATTGTTAAATATAGCACTGCGTTTTTAGTAGTGACATACATTTTGTACATGATCTAGTTAAATCCTTAACTTTTGTAGAGAAATTTGAGATCTTTGGGGGAACTTTTTTTTGTTTCCAAGGATACATAGTTAGAAACAACCTTTGGCCTAAACTCCAAGTCTTGTGTTGCCCTAATTCCAGTTGATAAAAAATTTTCAAGTGGCATAAATCAGCTATTATTTTAAAAATATTTTATTTTCTAGTACATGACACCTCTGAATTACATAGTTTTTAAAAATTTCTTCTGAGGCTTTCATGAAGTGCTAGGTACAGTTTTCTGGAAAAGTGAAACTTTTAAAATTTATTTTCATGATTCTTCTTTGTTATGCAAAAACTAAAATATACCATTTTGTACTTTTAACTTTATACAGACATCAGAATACATGATAATTTTAAATTACCAATTATTAAAAAAAATGTTGAAGTATGATTCTGGTCATTTTCTAGGAGGTGCAGGAAACAAATTACAGCACATCTTTAAAAGATTATAAGTTTTTTTTTTTTAATTCTTGAAATCCACATTTACATTAGGTAAAATTGGAAAGTATATATTAGATATAGTGCATAAAGATCCATATAAAAATTCAAAATTTGTTTTGTGGTGAATATAAAACTCTAAATAAGACCAGTGCATATGGTGACCTGGGCAAAAAATTTCGTGGTGATTTTCATTCCTTTGGTGATTACTGCAACTTGACCAGCAGTATTAATTAAGTGTACTAATATACCATCCTAGATCTGGACTGTTCTGTCCATAGTTTGGGATTTTCTTTTATTGGGATACCTCTTATGCTCTTTGATTACATTCTGTTTTCCTTTCTAGGGGAAGAATGCATAGCATAAGCATACAATGCTCTAAGTGATTGTTTCTAAATTAACTTTTTTTTTTACATTTATGAAAATTTATAACTATGGTTTTAAAGAATTTTATGAAATTACTGTATACAGCCAATGATATTCTTTAAAAACTTATAGGATTTTTCAAAAATTTAATTGTTAGACACTAAATAGAGCAAACATTGAAGCTTCAATGGGAAGAATAAGAATGTTACTGAGAATATCTTTATTACATAAATTTTTGTAGAAAGTCACATAAAAATTTTGAGCAATAATAAGAAATGTGCATATATAAATTATTTTATTTATTTTGAGTCCCTCTTCTCTTAATGAATCTCACTGATTCATTCCTTATTTTTAATGAGTCTCACTGATTCACTCCTTATTCTTAAATATACCTGTTTTTTCTCTCTGCTAATGACATTGAGCTAACCTGTGATCTCCTTTTTTTAAATTAATAAGATATAGATCTGAGCTTAATGATGCTATCATGCCTCCCAATTGCAAACTGCTATATGGATATAGCCATAAATATAGATGTAAATGTGGACAAAGGTGATAATACAGACTTCAAAAGAGTTCTGTGTATAAGTATAGATTTAGATGAGATAGAAAATGATAGAAAATGTAAATGCAATTTTTGGGGTATTTACAGTTTACATGTAGTTTGCTAAGAACTTCATATTCTTTTCTTCAGTTAACTTTAATTTTATTTTTAATTTATTTATATATTTATTTATTTGAGAGAGAAAGAGAGAGCATGAGCACAGAGGCAGGGGCAGGGGGAGAAGGAGAGAGAGAATCTTAAGCAGACTCCACGCTCAGTGTGGACCCAGGTGGTGCTCAATCTCAGGACCCTGAGATCATGACCTGAGCCAAAATCAAGAGTTGGATGCTTAACCATCTGAGAAATGAAGGCACCCCTAAGTTTTAAAATATTTCTTAGATGTAGGTAGTATTATTCTTATTACCCCTGTGCAGACACTGAGACTCTCTGAGGGTTTAGAAAGCCAAGTTTGTTTAGAAAGAGAATGTTGGATCCAGGATTCAAACACAAGCCTGTTTTTGTCATAGTTCTAAAACCAAAAGAAAATATAAAATTTATCTGAGTGCTGAACCATTAAAAAAGTATCACCTAGCTCTCAAATTTAAAGTATATAGAGAGTTTTCCACTGTCAGCATACTAAGACACCTATAAAGTAGATACTGCTTTATTTCAAAGACAATCTAAAAAGCTTTCTGATAGGACTTTTAGACCTCAGAATATTAAAAACAGCCAATCAAATTTAGAAACCTTTTCATTAGATACAAGTCCCACAGTAGCAGGAGTGACCAATTATAACTTAAGCAATATAGGGAATTAAGAAAATGTAGTGTAACTTAATATAATAACTGATGTTTACTTCTACAATATGACTCATCATGGGAGAATTAGGTTATGTTGAGTATACTTTGCATATAAATGAAATGGTTAATATGTTTTAGGCATATTAGAAATAAAGTGCATTAGAAAAAGAGCATGGAAATAGATGAAGGAATGAGTCAATTAAGTGGGAAAAATAACTTCTTAAAAATATCTCCTTAACAATAGTATGAAACAAATGTAGGATTATTTTGTGTGTATATTATGCACAGAATACTTTACCTGAATGTAGAGGTTTAACATTAAGAATTGACATATGGGGCACCTGGGTGGCTCAGTGGGTTAAAGCCTCTGCTTTCAGCTCAGGTCATGTTCCCAGGGTCCTGGGTTCGAGCCCCGCATTGGACTAACTGCTCAGCAGGGAGCCTGCTTCCCCTCCCCTCTCTCCGCCTGCCTTTCTGCCTACTTGTGATCTCTGTCTGTCAAATAAAATAAATAAAATCTTTAAAAAAAAAGAATTGACATATGAATTTTTATATTCATAAAGAATATAAATGTATATATATAATTATATATATGGTTATTATGATTCATAGTGCATATATGGTAAACCTCAAAATTTTAACATTGTAAAGAATCAGGGGGTAAATATCACCATCTTCTAATATTTGAAGAGTTTATGAGAAAGCCATATGCATGTAATCTGTAGTGTCAGAAGCAAAATTTGGACTAAGAAATAGAATTTTAGGATCATTACATGGGGATGTTTTCTAAAATCAAGCTATATCCAAAAGTGGCATAAAATGTCTTAGAAATAAATAAGCCTTCAAAAGTAGAATAATACAAGCAGAGACTAAATAAACAATATTCAGGAATATTATGTAGTAGTTTAATATGGCAGTAAGGGGATTAGATGAGATGATCTATAAAGAATATATTTGAAGGTTTAGATGTTCTCTAAAATGATTCTATTTTTTATAAGTAATATTAAGGTTTTTGTTTAATAGGTCATTATTTAGGAAATATATATATTTTTAATTCATAACATTTGCTTTATTGTTCTTTAGAAGTCTCTTGGACCCAAATAATATGTGCTGTCATGAATTTCATTGTCTAGACATAACTGTAGGGTGTGTGTGTGTGTGTCTACAGAGCTTCTTGTCAAAATCTCCTATGATATTGTTAAAGACATTCAACTAAGGAATGAAAAACTTTGTAAACGGTATTCCCTTGATTTTATCAGTTCTTCAAAATTCTCATTACTGCTACTTCTCAAAATACTTAGATGTACTTTTTTTAAAGATTTATTTATCTATTTATTTTAGAGAGTCAGAGAGAGGGCAGGTGTGAGTGAGTTGCGGGGAGAGGGGGAGAATCTTCAAGCATAACCCCATGGAACATGGGAGCGTGCCCGGGGCTCAGTCCCACTATCCATGAGAGTATGACCCCAGCTGAACCAAGAGTTGGATGCTTTACTGACTGAGTCACCTAGGAACCCCCTTTATAAGTACTTCTATGATGGAAATTAATGATACACACCCACACACACAGATGGAACCAGACATCGGTCTGGTTGGTGATGAATGATGTATTCACATTTGACTTTGAAAGAATTACTTTTAAAAAATTACTGATGACTGAATGGAGAACACTCTTGCTTCTTTCATTTTGTGAGTAGGCTTTCAGCTACATCACTTCCGGAACAGTCGCGTATCACGGTCTGGCATTCCCCTTCCAGAATATCTCCCTACAAATGAGGCACAGAACTGATTGGCTTGATCCCATTCAGCTTCAGGCAAAGACCTGAATAGCTGGAGTTTTCTCACCTCCACGTTTTTTTTAAACCAAAAATCTGTACTTCCTAACTAAATAGAATGGTCTCAGTGTCAGTTGTTTTTAGGTCATATTATTCTAAGTCTTGATAACTTCTTAAACTTCTTATAGCCATTATTATTTGGAATATATAGTGAGCATTCAAGCATTCAGCTTTCTCTATGGTACATAGACCCACTGAAAATTTATGTGATATCAATTAGTCCTGCTTTCTTCTAAGCATATTTGATAGAGTAAGATGGGGTTTCTACTTGACTACAATTTATTATAAATAGATGACAGTGCTTTCATTTTTATAGATTATTTACACAAACAAAACTTCTGAGGCAACATTCTTCCTTCTTACACACAGTACTACCAATATCAACTTCCATTTAGTTGAATTTAGTAATTTTGTGTGGTCTGAGGAGAAAATTCTTTTTGCCCGTGGACTACTTAGAAATACTTCAGGATTATTCTTTGGACTCCATCAGGCAGTTTTACCAGGTCCAATCTGAGGTTCTTCTGTATCATACTCTTACCCTTAATCTTTCCCATCCAGGAGAATAGTCAGGTATTAGGGGAAGATGAAGGCTCAGTTTATATATGTATACGAAGGTGCTTATTTATTGAAGTTCCTCCTAACTCTGCTTTGTCCCCTTGAGCAAACTGAAGTGAGTGGTGCCAAGAAAGCAAAGGTGGCTGCCAACTTGCAAAGGAGAAAAGAGAAATTACAGATTTAGACTCAAGTAAAATGTAAACAATACATCTAGAGACTAGCAAACTGTAATAAATCACATGTGTGTAAATATGCAATATGCAAGCCTCAGGGAGTGGCTGTAATAATAGGTAAAATAATCCCCCCCCCATCCTATCTCTATCCCTTTAGGGATTTGTATCTGGAAAATGATCTTGCCTAAAACTGAAAGTTATGTTACACAAAGAAGCACCAAGAAAACCATTACATCATAAAACTTTTTTGAGGTGTATTCCCACAAAGGTTAGCACAGGACAAGCTCAGAGATGTATAGAGGAAAAAAAAAAAAAAAAGTAATCTTATTTCTGTTCACTGACTTGTACTGCCTGAGAATACTGATTATATTTGAAAAATAAAATGTAATCTTGTAACACAACATAAACTGTTCTAAGGAAATATGCAGATTTGAATTTTTCACATGGACTTTAAAAATAATTTTTAATACATTTTAGGCTTTGATCCAGGAATAATCTAATCCTCTCACATGTGGAGCTTGGCAGTATTTAATATGTAAGCACCTGGAAAATTATCTGTTTTCAGAAAAAATTAATTTCTAGTACCTCTAAATGAAAAGATCCTTTGAAGCAGAAAATAGGAAAAGATTGTGTGTGTGTGTGTGTGTGTGTGTGTGTGTGTGTGTGTGTTTTAGAGAAGCTAGAAATTAATGTATATACTCATGGGGAGACACATTTCTCTAACCAGCTACTACAGAGATTTCTCAGACTAGAGACTGGCTTTTACGGAGAAAATGTTTTAAGGATTTCAAACTCTAGAGCTTGATTGTTAGCTCAAAAGAAGAATGAAGAAACTGAGTAATTGAAAGGGGAAAAGAAGACAAAGTTTTTGGATGATGAGCGGGCAGTTTGTTGTGGTGCTGAAGGCAGAACATAATTAAGGTATCTAATGCTTAATACAACTTAGAATCACTTTTCAGGGGTGTGCGATGAAACCCATTTTGTTGACTTCAAGTCTTGTACAGAATCGTATAGTAATCTCCATACTGCACACTGATGTTGACATGTGTTGGTCTTTCCGTGTAAACTGCAAGAGACTCAATTCTACATGCAGATAGATCTTGTGTAGGTAAAGAGGAAGCATATTTGGCCAAAGAAAACAGAACTTGAGAAGTCTGCTGGTTTTGTTCTCATATAAAGTTGATAAACTCTCCTCCATTTAATGTCTGATTCTGGTATGGGTAAAACTGGGTGCTTAGTGTGTGTGATAGAGATCCAAACAAAGTGTGCTTTTTATAAAAATTCTGAAGTATAAGCTTGTAACCTTTCTATCTGAAGGCGCGGAGGGAACCTCATTCAAATATAATTACTGGTTTCTCTCCTGTACAATTCTTCTTATTATATGCAGGATTTTATCGATATCTCTAAGTGATAAAAATAAAGTTTTATTTATTTATTTATTTAGTTAGTTAGTTATGCATTTATTATTTTTTGTGAGAGAGAGTGTGGGTGGGAGTGGCAGGGAGGGGTAGGGGGAGAAGGAGAGAGAAATCTTAAGCAGACTCAGCTCAGCGCCCAGCCAGAGCTGGGGCTAGATCTCATGACCCTGAGATCATGACCTGAGTTGAAATCAAAAGCTGGATGCTTAGCCACCTGAGCCATTTAGGTGCCCCCAAAATAAAGTTTTATTTTTAATCCCTAAAGAATTAAAATTAAATTTATCATATTCCTGAACTTAGTTATTACAATTTGAAGGGAACTATTAACAAGAAAACAAATGACAACTCATTCCACTTAAAAATAACTATTCTGTCTGATAGTGTTTACTGTACATGGCTGATTTCAGTGCTAATTCACAAAATTTGATTAAAGTTGTCAGAATAACATGCCAACTGAAAAAAAATGGTTTAGTTGTTATAAAGTGTATGTTTAAAAAAAAGTGCTCATAATTATTTTAACAGAAGATCTAATGATATCTTATAATTATCTCAGATAATTCCTTCTTTAAAAATTAGCAATGCTAAATCATACTCAGAGTGCCATATTTAAGTGAAAGATTAACGTAGAGATTTATAAACTCTTATTATAACTTACATACTTAACATTTTCAGCTTCCTTTATTTACATTTCTAATAATGACCTGAAAGGAAATTGGGTTTTATTACCAAATGCTTACTTTCCACTAATTATGCTCTCGTTGCTGTCATTTCACATTTTTTCTTTTCGTCCAGAAGATGCTGCTGCTGCCGCGTAGATGCTGGTTCAGCTTCAGCTACGGGCTGTTCTGTAGTCTCACTGTCACATCCATCCTTGCCTAAAAAAGAGATTGATGCATTTTTTTTTTTTCTTACTGATTCTGTTCTTCACTCCAGCCTCTGATTACTGCAATCTTAGAAAACAAGGTATTATGAAATGTAAAGGGAATTCTAAGAAATCTATTTATGTTATCTGATCCAAGAGAGAAGCAGAAATGAAGATTGGATTAAGATGGGATCAGGCACTAAAGATTTAGGATATGAAGGGTAAAGGTGATAACTGATGTGCATTTGCAAAGAGTAGCAAACCGAAAGAAATCATTTTAACTGAAGAGCTAGTGCTCTGCAATAGAAATCACTGTAATAAATCAGAATGGCTTGTTCCAAGAAAGAAAAGAAGGAAGGAAATATAATGGTTTAATTAGGAATAAATGGAATTCAACAAATAATTTTCCTATATTCTTATATAAGCTAAGGTATGTGAACCTAAAAAATGTATCCTTTTACCCCAGATTCCACCACTGTCTCTTAAAGAGGTACTGCATGATGCCACTCATGTACATGTTCTATTCTTTGTCTTCCCATTACAAAATTAATTAACTTTAAAAAACTGAAGACGAATTCTAAAATAGCATAGCTCTACCCTTGCTCTGCGGAGACGAAAAGATCCTTATAGTAATGCATGTGTTCCACCTCCTGACCTCCTTGTTTGTAAAATTGCTATGCAGACCACAATGTCTCCAGGTCTCCTCCACAGATACACATACTCTCATGCATGTGCACATACACATGCACCCATCAGTCATATAGGTGGATATTTTTGATTAGTTGCTATACACTGCATTTTAAGGAAAATGTATATGTATTTATATGTATTAATAGGGTGGTTAATTTACAAAATGTGCAAGTGTGGATTATCAGTCTTAAAGATATTGACGCAGCATGTTTGTGTGTATACACATATATATATTTATACACATATGTGTATATATATACACACATACATAAGTACACACATCTTTAGAGTTTCTGATGTAGCAAAGAGTTTTTAATAAATAGTATGAAATTTTTTTCTTGCACGTATAAGCTTACCCTGGAAAATAGTCATTCCTTTTAAGCACACATGAAATGAAAGCTGACTGTGTTCTCTTCCACCAAAAGAAGTCTCATAAAAAAACGCTAAATAATAAAATCATACGTATCTCCTTTTTAGCTATAGTATGAAAACCAGGTAACTTAATAAGATAACTGAAATACCATAATTTGGGTACTAAACATACTTCAGAAATGTGCATATATAGTCATTAAGAAAATTGTGATTTATTTAGAATTGAAACAATATGAAAACATAAAAAAGTATTTGGGATAAGCATGGACATATTTATATCAATATATACTATCCTGTACAACATATCTGGTATTCTACAACAACAATAAAAAGTTATAAGGCATAGAAAAAGACAACAAAAAGCAATTAGGAGAACCAGGTTCAGACATACATAATAGAGAATGGACAAAGTACCTAAAATGACTATAAATAACATGATAAGGCCTTTAAATGAAAAGACAAGAACAGATGGATAATTTCAGCAGTGAAATGGAAATCATGGAAAAGGAATCACATGGAAATGATAAATTCAAAACCATGTTTGGAAATGAAGAATGCCATTAATGAGCTCATCAGTAGACTTAACACACCTGAGGCAAGAATGAGTAATAGGGTGATTAAATTTCTCAAAAAGAAATGCAAAGAGAAAGAAGAATAAAAAACAAAACAATTAAATTCAGGATCCGTGGCACAATATCAAATGTTAAAATATGTGTATAATTGGAATCCCTGAAGAAGAAACGTTTAAAGAAATATAGGCTGAGATGTTTCCAAAAATAATATGACAGACAATAAATCATTGTTATAAAAGGTCAGATAGCACAAGCTAGATAAATATCAAAAACACATGCTTGCTTGCGTGTGTGCATGTGCACACACCCACATACCTAAGCATATTATAGTCCAGCTGCTGAAGAGCAAAGAATAAAAGAAAACATTTAAGACTGCTGGAGGAATAGATAATTTACAATCCAAGAAACAATGGTAAGAAAATATAGCAAACTAATCATCAAAAACGATACAAACAAGAAGGCAAGAGTGAAATATTTACATGTGCTAAAAGAAACTCTTTCAGCCCAAAATTCTATACCAGTGAAAATATTCTTCCAAGCTACAAGAAATAAAAAGACTTGCTAAGACAAACTAATCTCTAAGGAATTTATTGTTAACAGAAAATACAGACAATGTTGAAGGAATTTCTTCAAGAAGACAAAAAATTATATAGTTAGAAACTTGGATCTGCTTAGAGAAATGAAGAGAATCATCTTTGGAATAAATAACAGTTTACACATTAAAGCAAAAATGATAATACACATAGGTTCCTAAGAATATAGAGCAATATACATAGATAAAAATAAAATGTGTGATAATAATAGACCATGGAATGGGAGGAAGATATCAATACTATAATTATACTTCATCAGTGCTGTAATAATACATTAATATAAGCTCATGTTATTTACAAATATGTATTGTAAACCCTTGGGAAACTGTTGGAAAAGTTAAACAAATACTAAGAAATAAATAATCTGAAAATAGAGGAGATGTAAAAAACTATAAAGCCATAAAATGCTGAGTTAAAGCCAGAGAAGAATGAAGCAATGAGAAAAATAAAGAGCAAAACAAAACAGAACAATTGCTAGAAATAAGACAGATTTTAATCCGAATATATTTATAGTCAGTTTAAATAAGAATTTGTATCGACATAGATGGAACTGGAGGGTATTATGCTAAGTGAAATAAGTCAAGCAGAGAAAGACAATTATCATATGGTTTACACTCATACGTGGAACATAAGGACAGCACGGAGTTACCACGGGTAAGGGAGGGAAAACCTAAGGAATAATCAGAGAGGGAGACAAACCATGAGAGATTCCAGACTCCCAGAGCCAAACTGAGGGTTACAGAAAGGAGGATGGTTGGGGGAAGGAGTAACCGGGTGACGGGTATTGAGGAGGGCACGTCTGGGGATGAGCACGGGGTATTATACGCAACTAATGAATCATTGAACACTACATGAAAACTAATGAAGTACTGTATGCTGGCTAATTGAACATAAAATAAAACAATTTAAAATATTTTTTTAAAATAAAAAATAAAAAAAACATTAAAAATCTTTTAAAAGAACGGTCTAAACACCATTGCTAGAATAGATTGCTAAATTGAACTTTTCTAATATGCCTAACGGAGCTGTATCCCCAGTTATAAAATAGCCATAAACAAATAAACAAAACCCAGAATCAGACCTATCAATACTGAGAACAAACTGAAGGTTGCTGAAGGGGATGCAGTCTGGGGATGGAAACTGAGTCCAGGGGAGTGAGAGCCACAGACTTTCAGTCACGGAATGAGTAAGTCACAGGAACAAAAGGCACAGCATAAGAAATATAACCAATGATACTGGAATAACATTGTATGGTGACAGATGGTAGCCACATTTGTGTGAGCATAGCATAATGTATACATTTGTCAAATCACTGAAATGAGTGTAACATTATGTGTCAACTATACTCAAATTATATATTTATGGCTTATAAACCAATGGAAAAAATTCCCAATTTAGATATATAAGCCGATTTTTTAAAAGATGAAAAAAAAGGTATACTGTGTAAAAATTAACTCAATATAAAACTAAACTAGCTATATTAACTTCAGAGTAATTAGACTGCAAAACAAGGGTACTTAATCAGGGGCATAGAGTTGTATTAGATAATTGTAAGGGGATCCATTTCTTAAGAATATATACCAACCCTAAAGGAGTATTCTAATAACAGAACTCCAAAATATGTGAGGTTTAAAATGAGAGATCTGAAAGAAGAAATAGATATATCCACAATTATAATTGAAGATTTCACTCAGGTCTCACAATCAGTAGATCAGAGAAGCAGAAAATAAGTAATTTAATATAGCCTGACAAACCAACTTGATCTAATTAACATTTTAGGACATTCTATCCAATAAGAACAGAATATGCATTCTTCTCAAGTGAACATTGACTATTTACGAAGATAGATTACATTCGGAGTCATTAAATAAGCCTAATACATATACAAAAATTGAATTCGCCAGAGTGTGCTCTAAGACCAAAAGGAAGATAAATTAGAAATGAATAACAGAAAGAGATCTGGAAATCTCTGAATGCTTGGAAATTAGACACACATCTAAATAACACAGAGATTATTAGAGAAATAAAGAGAATGTCTTCAGAGCAAGTCTTAAGAGAAAGGTTCAAACTCTGCCTTCTGATCAGGTCATGATCCCAAGGTCCTGGGATCAAGCCTCCCCACCTGAGCAAGGAGCCTGCTTCCCCCTCTCTCTCTGCCTGCCTCTCAGCCTACTTGTGATCTCTGTCAAATAAAGAAACAAAATCTTTGAAAAATAACAATAATAATAATGAAAAGAGAGAGAGGATAAAATATTTAAACTAAATGCAACTAAAAATAAAATAAAAATTTGTAGTTTGAGGTAAAACTTACAGTACTGAATGTTTATATTAGAAAACAGGTTTACCCCAGCATACCCTCTACTTTCACCTGAAAAAACAAGGGAAAGAAATGAAAGTTAAACCCAATGTAAGAGGAAAGGAGGAAATCACTGTGATTGGAGCAAAAATCAATGAATCCAAGATTAGAATAATAAAATCAATAATTGAAAAGATGATTTTTTGATAAATTTGATAGAACTGATAAAACTTCTTAAAATTTTTTTAAGATTTTATTTATTCATTTGACAGACAGCACAAGTAGGCAGAGAGGCAGGCAGAGAGAGTGGAGGAAGCAGACTCCCTGCTGAGCGGAGAGCCCAATGTGTGGCTCGATACCAGGACCTTGGGATCATGACCCGAGCTGAAGGCAGAGGCTTTAACCCACTGAGCCACCCAGGTGCCGCCCCAGAACTGATAAGCTTTAATAAAGCCAAGGAGGAAAAACAAAATAATCTGCCCTGCATTTAAAAATGGCTCCACACTCATTCATTTTATTTCATCCAATAAAGAGTTTTGAGTAACCAAAAAAAAAAAAAAAAAAATTGGCCCCACAAAAGATATCTACGTCTTAATACCGGAAATTTGTAAATATTAATTGGTATGAAAATAAAGTTTTTGCTTTGGAGTGATATGAACACAAGTCAAGAAATTTGGGAAGCCACCCGAAGCAGGAAGAGGAGGGATGAATTTTCCACTAGACACTGTGACTTTGGCCTGGTGATACAGTTAGAAAGTTTTGACGTCTAATAAGAGAATTTCATATATTTTCTTGCTTATTCTAATTTCTTATTTTCTAGCCTGTTTTAGAAATGTAACAGAATACATTTCTGTTATTTTAAGTGACCAAGCTTGAGGTAGCTTATTATAATAACATAAGAAATTAATACATTCCAAGTATCAGGTACAGAAGAGGGAGCATTCCTACTACCCCAGTGATGTCAAAGGAAAACAGTTATGTTGGAACTACCATATACCTACAAATATAGCAACTTACAAGAAAGAATCTGTTTTTTATTAATTGCCATATCACATAAAAATGAAACTTCAGGCAAAGTAGATATAGATGAACATACATAGATTAAGATTTAGGTAAAAATGCCATGTGTACATGACTAAATTCAATGTGGTATTCTGGAAGACAGTGAAAAAACTTGAAATGTAAGTAATGTTTGTTATTCAGTTAATGGTACTATAGTCAATGTACTTTCTTAGTTTGGACAAATTATAAGAAGGGGAAGCTGAATGAAAGTTATATGTGTGCTTTCTATACTATCTAATTTTTTAACTCTGCAATTAGAGTTTATAGTAGAAGAAAGGAAGTTTAGAAAAATGTGAAGAAGAAAGCTTATCAAAATATGAAAAACTTACTTTTCAGTTATTAGGTGGTCAAGAAGTATCCAGTAGGCAGAGGCAGTATATTTTCAACAGTATGCCATCACAGAGATGGTAAGAAAATTTAGAACTATTGTCTGTTTATAAACAAATAAACAGACAAAAACCCACAACCTCCCCCCCCACACACACACACAACTCATCTGCCGGTTCAGCCGGAGAACAACACCTGGGAGATTTAAGGAAAAGAGAGAGAGACAGACAGCGGGCTCAGGAGGACTACTCCATCTCAGGCGAGTAGCAACTTTATTTCTTCAGGTAACCACTTTTATACAGCTTCAGCACAATGCTGGTATCAATACTCAATCATATACGTCAGTGAAAAAATGAGTCAGGCAGGCTGTTAACCTCCAGACTTTTGTGATAATCTTAAGGTTCCAAGAGTGTGTTTTTTCTCAAGATAAGTCATAAGTGAATCACATAAAACTACGCAGATGTTATTTTCACCCTGAATAGCCTTTCAGAGTCAAGCCATGCGAGCGTCCCCGCTGGACTTGCTCCAAGTTCCCTTGGCACACAAGGGCGTCCCCAAGTGTGTCCAAGTTCACTTCTTATCCAGGCTTCCAGAGCCATAACAATGCAAACATTTCCCAACACTCATCTTTAACTTTTTTAATTGTATCTTTTGTTAAACAGTGGTTCTTTTCTTTTTGTAGTTTCAAGTTTTTATTTAAATTTCAGTTAGTAGACATACAGTGTAATATTAGTTTCAGGTGTAGGATTTAGTGATTTATCACTTACATACAACACCCAGTGCTCATCTGATAAGTGCCCTCCTTAATACTCAGCACCCACTTATCCCATTAGCCTGCCCATCTCCCCTCCAGCAACTCTCAGTTATAAACATTAGTTCTTATATTGAAATATAAGTATCTACCACTTTTGTTTCATTTTTTTTTACAAAATAAATCACATCAATAACAACAAAAAAGAATTGGTAACATATGGTATTTCATTTTTTTACATTTTTTAAAAATCACCAGTACACTTTAATCTCTATCCTCTTTTCCCCCAATCCTGACACCAACTTGCCCTCTAGCAACCATCAGTTTATTTTCTATAGTTAACAGTCTGTTTCTCAGTGTGTTTCTCTCTCTTCTTTTTCCCCTTTGCTTGTTTTTGTTTCTTAAATTCCACATAGGAGTGAGACCATATGGTATTTGTCTTTCTCTGGCTGATTTTTTTCACCTAGCGTTGTACTCTCCAGCTCTATCTATGTGGTTGCAAATGGCAAGACTCCATTCGTTTTTATGGCCGAATAATATTCCATTACACACTTACCATACACATGGTTGCATCTGTGTATGTGGATGTATACACCGCATCTTTATACATTCATCTACTGATGAACACTTGAGCTACTTCCATAGTTTGGCTGTTGTAAATGATATTGTAATACTTATAGGGGTGCATGTATTCCTTTGTATTAGTGCTTTTGTACTTTTTTTTTTTTTGTATTTTTACTTAGTATTTTGTATTTTTACCCAATCATGTAATTCCTGGATTACAGGGTCATTTATTTTTAATTGTTTGAGGAATCTCCATACCGTTTTCCACAGTGGCTGAATCGGTTTGCATTCCCACCAACAGTATAAGAGGATTCCTTTTTATCCACATCCTCGCCACATTTGTTTCTTCTGTTTTTGGTTTTAGCCATTCTGACAGGTATGAGATGACATTTCATTGTAATTTTGATTTGCATCTCCCTGATGATAAGTGATGTTGAACATATTTTTATGTGTCTTTTGGCCATCTATGTGTTTTTGGAGAAATGTCTGTTCATGTCTTCTGCCCATTTTTCAAGTGGATTTTTGGTTTTCAGTTATCGTGTTATTATTTTTTAAAGAGTTCTTTATTTATTTGTCAGAGAGAGACAAAAAAAGAGGAAGAGAGAGTATGAGCGGGGCAGTGGCAGGTAGAGGAAGAGGGAGTAGCAGGCTCCCTGATGAGAAAGTAGCCCAAGGTAGGATTTGATCCCAGGACCGTGGGATCATGACCCGAGTTGAAAGCAGATGCTTAACTGATTGAGCCACCCAGGAAACCCTCACTTCTTTATATATTTTGAATACTAACCCTTTATTGGATATGTTATTTGCAAATACCTTCTCCAATTCATTAGGTTGCATTTTAGTTTTGTTGGTTGTTTCCTTCATTGTGCTGAAGCTTTTTATTTTGATGTAGTCCCAGTAGATTATTTTTTGCTTTTATTTCCTCTGCCTCAGGAGATATAACTAGAAAAATGTTGCTACAGCCAATGTAGCAGATTACTGCCTGTGCTCTCTTGAAGGATTTTTATGGTTTCAACTCTCTTATTCAGTTGTTTAATCCATTTGAGTTTATATTTGCGTATGGGTTATGACAGTGGTCCAGTTTTATTCTTTCACCTGTGGCTGTCCAGTTTTCCCAATTTTTGAAGTGGATATATTTCCTCCTTGTATATTTATTCCTCTTTGTGGAAAATTAATTGGTCATAAAATCGTGGGTTTATTTTTGGGGTTTCTGTTCTATTCCATTCATCTATAGGTCTATTTTTATGCCAGTACTATACTGTTTTAATTACTACTAATTATTACTTCTGTATTACTTTGTAATATACTTTAAAATCTGGAATTGTGATACCTCCAGTTTGGGTTTTCTTTTTCAAGATTGCTTTTTTGACATTTTTTATCGTTCCGTGTTAATTTTAGAGTTGTTTGCTTATCTTTTTTTCTTTGTGTCATCTTGAATTTCTTTCATTATTGCTTTATAGTTTTCAGAGTAACTATTGTTCACCTTCTTGGTTAAATTTATTTTAGATAATTTATTGTTTGTGGTGCAATTATAAATGGGATCATTTTCTTAATTTTATTTTCTGCCTATTCATTGTTACTGCATAGGAATGCAACAGATTTCTGTACATTGAATTTTGAATCTTGAGATATTACTGAATTCATTTATCTGTCCTAGTATTTTTGTAGTGGGGTCTTTAGTGTTTTATATATAGTGTCATGTCATCTACCCATAGTGGAAGTTTTGCTTCTTCCTTACCAGTTTGGATGTCTTTGTTCCTTTATGTTGTCTAATTGCTGTGGCTAGGACTTCCAGTACTATGTTGAATAAAAGTGGTGAGAGTGAACATCCCCTTGTCTTATTCCTGACCTTAAGGAAAAGCTGTCAGTTTTACACCGCTGAGTAAGATGTTCACTGTTGGCTTTTCATATAAGATAAGGCCTTTATTATGTTGATGTATGTTTTCTCTAGATCCACTTTACGGAGGGTTCTTATCATGAATGGATGTTGTATTTTGTCAAATGCTTCTGCTGCATTTATTGAATGATCATATGGTTTTTATATTCTCTCTTACTGATGTGACATACCATGCTTATTGTTTTGCAAATATCAAACCACCCTTGCATCCTGGGAATAAATTCCACTTGACCATGGTATTTGATTTTTTAAATATTTTGTTGGATTCAGTTTGCTAATAATTCATTGAGGATTTTTGCATCTGTATTCATGAGAGATATTGGCTTATAGTTCTCTTTTTGGTGTCTTTATCTGATTTTGGTATCAAGGTAAAACTGGCCTCGTAGAATGAGTTTGGAAGTTTTCCTTCCTCTTGTATTTTTTTGAATAATTTGAGTAAGTATTAACTCTTCTCTAAATGTTTGATATAATTGACCTGTGAAGACATCTGGTCCTGGACTTACTTTTTTTTGGAAGTTTTTAAATTATTGATTCAATTTCTTTGCTGCTAATTGGCCTGTTCAAATTGGTTATTTCTTCCTGCTTAAGTTTTGACAGGTTATATGTATCTAGGAATTTATCCGATTCTTCTAAGTTGCCCAACTTGTTGGCACAATTTTTGGTATTTTAAGTACTTCTTTTAATACTCCAAACTACATTAGTAAACAAAAATAGTTTGATTCTTCTTATGTTTCAAAATGTATTTAATATCTAATCAGGGGTGCCTGGGTGGCTCAGTGGGTTAAGCCTCTGCCTTCGGCTCAGGTCATGATCTCAGGGTTCTGTGATCGAGTCCCGCGTTGGGCTCTCTGCTCGGCAGGGAGCCTGCTTCCCCCTCTCTCTCTCTCTCTGCCTGCCTCTCCATCTACTTGTGATTCCTCTCTGTCAAATAAATAAATAAAATCTTAAAAAGAATAAAAATAAAAATAAATAATAAAAAATAATATCTAATCAAATATAATTCATATTTGGTGTATATATCAATAAATAATTTCATATGGAAACATTCATTATGTATATTTTATGCATAATTTTCCAATAGAGGAAAAATTAACTGCATAGTGAAGCTTACCAGTAAGCTCTGAGATAGAAAATACATTTATGATATTTTTCAGAATTTTCAGTTTGGTGTATTGCAATACCAAAAATACAGCAAAGTATACTACATATGATTACAGTGCAACAGCTTATGAAAACATAAAGCTAACTAATGAAACTGTACTAATTTCTCTAGATTTACTTCAGGGATCTTTCTGATATCTCAAATCATGTTTCTACCTATTTTCTGTCTCAGGGAACTTCAAAGTATAACTTCCAAAATTCTACTCATTTGGCCTTAAGTTCACAGTGATGGATTCTACCATGCCCTTGTTCAGGTTGATCTTTTTAAACAATAAACACCCAAAGGTAAAATGAAAATAAAGCTAAAAAATGTAAAATCAATCAAATAGTGAAATAGTCTGTGCATCATTTATTGCCACTGAACATTTGCTAATGATTATTTGTAAGCTAAAATTACAAAATAATTTGAGTGTTGAGTAAACTAAATAATATTATGGACTAATGTAAAATGTGATGAGTTTTATAATTACCTATAAAAATATTATAAACCTTCATAACATCAACAGTGACATTGATATTTTATGTAAAATATCATACTGGATCCTTCGAATCTCAAGTGAAGGTGATTGAATTAAGTACTACAGATGAATTTTAAGGGACTAACCTTGCACTAAACCTTTTATGTGCATCATCTTATTGAATCTGCATGATAATCTTGAGAAGTAAATGCTTTTATCTACATTTTACAAAGAAAGAGTCATAGTGAGATTATTCATATGTCTTATGCATACACAATAGGACATATTTTTGCAAAGAGATAAAATTATAAAGAAAACGTATCTTAAAGAGACCTTCTTTATCATGATATTAGGATAAAAGTTGTATGTGCTCTCTCACAATTAATGACAGAATTTGACTAGTAATTGTGGCAGTGGAAACAAAGAGAAGTAGATCTGCATAGAGATTGCATATTGTAAGGATGAAGAGGGAGAAGACAGGACATGGGACATGTCTTCTTCTCTTCCTCCTTGTCCTACTCTTCCTCCTGCTCCTCCTTTTGTTAGTTGCTAGTTGCTGCCCTATCATGAGATAAAAGCAAAGGAAGCATGATTTGCATTGGGGACAAAATATAAGACTCTACCTTTTTTAGCATTTAATTGAGAAATTTATAAACATGTACTTGAAAATATTAAAAAGGCATTTGGGGTTTTGTATAATCGGAAACTCAGAGAATATTAGAATACAAGAGTTAACCCAGGCTATCTGAAACCATTAGATAGGATAAGACTCCCAAGATGAGAGGATAGTGAGAAGTTATTCTGAGAATGAGTCTTGAGAAATTCTAGGAGCTGACTTTTGTTAACGTTTAGGAGCCAAATAAGGATAATGAAACATATCAATTTGTTAGGAAGTAGCAACTTAGGAGACTGTAGTAGAAACAGAGGAGTATTAGTGTTGTGAAAGTGGGGTCAAAGTGAATAAGATGAAAATGAAAAATGGAATTGAGGGAGAAGTCTGAAAAGTACAAGCTCCATGGAATGGTGAGAAGGTTGTTGAAATGGTTTGATTATATGAAAAAATAAGACAGTGTATACATTGCTTTGTAAGGGGAGACATAAAATCAGATTGTTCATTAGTGGGATAGTGAGGATGGATGGTATTTAATACAACTTGGGCTGGTTAATGTTCATGGTATTTTCCAGTAATGCAACTTTGTGGAGCATTACTAATTAGTTCAGCTATTTAAGCCACTTTGAGGTAGAAATGTTAGGCTGACTGTCTTAAGATGTCAGACATTAGAAGCAGTGTGGAGAGAGCATGATAAAAATATAAACTAATGGTACAGGCAAGGTAGTTCCTTGGGATTACAGATAGCTTTGCATTCCAGACTACAAAGGCAATAGGAGTAAAATTCCTTCTGGCATAATGGGATTGAACGACAATGAGACGATACAGATAGAATGTCATTTTGGATGTTGGGAAGAGTAATTAAATACATTCATCTGGCTATTTTCCTGACAAAGTATAAAGCAAGGTATTAGTTCACACCTCAGGAGTTCTTCTGGGTGAAATTTGAAACTAGCCCCCATGCATGGAGGACAAAGAAGAGATTGAAGAAAGAGGCAGACCACTCCAGATTGGTAGATTACAGTTTTAACCAGCAAGGGAATTTACAAGGATTGTTTTGGATGACCTCAAGACAAGTAGATCTCCGCACTGGCCTGCCAGAATCTTAAGAGTTTATACAGAGAATTTAACAGTGTTCAGTCACGTATGTAGTTCAGATGGTCTCGACCACACTTTACTTTCTCAAAACTGCATCCTTGGAACAGCTACTAGTATGGGAACAGTGGGCAGAAAGTACATTCCAAGGATAGGGGAGGATGTTAGAAACCTCTGATTACTGGGGCAATGCACTGAGCATGAGGAACCATTATCAGAAAGATTTAATGGTACAGTGTTGGATTTAAAGAAAGATAAGAAAGAGGAAATAATGTTTACTTAAATGATACAAAGCTTTACTTACAATATATAGATATAGTGTGAAATACACCAGTAGAAAACTTATTGGGACAGTTTGCAAAAAAATATTGCTGTCTTTCTGATCTGTTTATTCTTGGTATCAAATTCATAGACAAAATTAGTATTTTGGGGTTGTTAAGGTAACTAAATGTACTTCCATTAAAAATGATAAAATTGGGGTGCATGGGTGGCTCAGTCATTAAGTGTCTGCCTTCAGTTCAGGTCATGATCCCAGGGTCCTGGGATCGAGCCCTCCATCAAACTCCCTGTTCAGCAGGAGGTCTGCTTCTCCCTCTACCACTTTCCCTGCTTGTGTTCACTCTCTTACTGTCTCTCTCTCTCTCTCTCTTTCTCTGGCAAATAAATAAATCTTTAAAAAAAAAAAAACACACATGGTATTTATTAGTCGGCATGTGTTTTAAAATTAGAGAAATTATGTATTTACAATACTTCAATGTTGATGATTTACAGCAGGGCACTTGATATTTCATAACTGAAAAGTCTATTCAGCTATTTAATGTAGAAAATCAAGCTTAGACTCTGTCTTTGCTTTTTATCCTTTCAAGTTCAGAAATTTTAAATATATACATAATGCTCAAAGTTGTTTACATTTTATCAAATTATTTTGAATTTATAAGTACTTAATTAGTTTTAATTAATTTACTGTTCATTTAGAATGTCTAGGATCGCCTTATTATTTGATGTAATTCGTTATTGCATATATATGAAACATCACATAATTCTATTAAAGACATATTTTATATTCAACAACGTGCAATATAAATCATTTCAACTTGAACTTTACATCATGCTTTTAATTTTCTTTTAAGATTTTTATTTATTTATTTGACAGAGAGAGAGAGCGCGCACACAAGCAGGGGGAGCTGCATGTTGAAGGAGAGGGAGAAGTGGGACTGGATCCCAGGATCCCAGGATCCCAGGATCCCAGGATCATGACCTGAGCCTAAGGCAAACCTTTAACCAGACTGAGCCACCCAGGTGCCCCTAAGTCATGCTTTTAAAAATATCATGGATTGGGGTGCCTGGGTGTCTCAGGGGGTTAAAGCCTCTGCGTTTGGCTCAGGTCATGATCCCAGGGTCCTGGGATCGAGCCCCACATCAGGCTCTCTGCTCAGCAGGGGACCTGCTTCCTCCTCTCTCTCTGCCTTCCTCTCTGCCTACTTCTGATCTCTGTCTGCCAAATAAATAAATAAAATCTTAAAAAAAAAAATCATGGATTTAAGTGAAAAGGGATTTCTCAATGTTTAGAATATCTGCAGCAATTGAGTTAAATTGGCCTAACCACAGTTTCCATAGGGAAATGATAGGAAGTAAAATTACTAATATTAAGGTGAATATTAGGGGTCAGGATGAGATAGCAATTCATTATTATATTTTATAAGTCAAATATTAGCCCATATTAAGCAGAAAACAAAATTATACCAAATTTGATAGTATGAAGTTTAAATTAAATTAAATGAGTTGCTATGTATTATATTTAAAGGAAGATTTAGGATTCAGTCATAATAAATGCTAAATAATTTGCTTATATTTTGATGAAAATAAAATGAAGCAGAAACAAAAAATCAAAGTAAAATCAGATATGTGCAAAATATGTTAGATGGTGCTAATTTTCATGTAGAATTTTTTAAATTAACATATAATTTATTATTTGCTTCAAGGGTATAGGTCTGTGAATCATCATTCTTACACAATTCACAGCACTCATCATAGCACATTCCCTCCCCAATGTCCGTAACTCAGCCACCCTATCCCTCCTCCCCCACCCGCCAGCAACCCTGAGCATGTAAAATTTTTTTGAAGTGTCTTTAAACACTACTTGAAATTTAGTTTAGTTTGTGTGTGTGTGTGTGTGTGTGTGTGTGTGTGTGTGTGTCTTTCATATGAGCAAGAGTTTTAATGTGAAGTTAACATTAATTTTAAAACCCACATATGTGAAATGTGGCAGGTGCCTTAGGGAATTGTTTCCTGTTTAATATTCTGTAAAGCAGTAAACTTATAAAATCCACTTCTCAATTTAATGGCAAGGACATGACAAATATAAGGCAAAAATAAACACACAGCTATCCAAATAAAAACATCATTTATTCACACCATGTTTCATAAAAGGAGGATATCGTAGAACATGAGCTTTTATAATAATGTTATCTAATAATAAAAGGCTGTCTTTCCACCAAAACATATATTGGCAACTTTACAAGATTTGTAATATAAATGTATGTTAAAGGCAACAAAATACAAGCAGCAAAATTTATTTTAAACCATTGCATTGTTTCATTGATACATTTTTGTTAATTTAGTAGCTATATAATACATTGAAACAGAATTGAAATTCAAATTAATTTTTTTTTTAACTTTTTATTTTTTATAAACATATATTTTTATCACCAGGTTTACACACTTCACAGCACTCACCAAAGCACATACCCTCCCCAATGTCCATAATCCCACCCCCTTCTCCCAAACCCCCTCCCCCCAGCAACCCTCAGTTTGTTTTGTGAGATTAAGAGTCACTTATTTTTTAAGCCACCATACCTATCAGGTTTCACTTAGACTTACTAGCAAAAATGGAAGCAAATTCAGTATCTTCAGAATTTAATTATTTTTAATATAATTAAACAAAATGTAATTGTTTTCATGAATCAAAAAATTCTGAGAGATAATAACTTCTAAGACTCCAGCATCATCCCTTGCCTTTTCTTCATCAGGACCAATATAAATTGGGTTCAACAGGTCAGGAGTCTAACACAATTGTGTCAGAGAGGATGTTCCCTGCCAGGCTCTCAACTGATTTATATATTTCAGGATCCCCTCAAAAAAAGTTGAACAACAGAGTGTGTATTTAAATCCTAAGAGGAGTGCCTTAAACCAATGAAAGCTCTGTGAAAATTTCAGCATACACTCATGTTTAAAAAATATTGCCAGAGGGGCACCTGGGTGGCTCAGTGGGTTAAAGCTTCTGCCTTCGGTTCAGGTCATGATCCCAGGGTCCTGGAATTGAGCCCCACATTGGGCTCTCTGCTCCATGGGGAGCCTGCTTCCTCCTTTCTCTCTCTCTCTGCCTGCCTCTCTGTCTACTTGTGCTCTCTGTCAGTCAAATAAATAAAATCTTCAAAAAGAATAAAAAAGACTGAGATGCTATGCAAAGAAATATATATTCTAGTTTCATTCACCAACCCATAGAATATGTATCACACAGTTTTTAAAGACAGGTTTCTCGGAATGTGTGAGACTTGGCAGTCTTGTCATATTCCATGAACTAATGATATATAAACTCTGATGTAAAATATACTGAAAGTTTTTTAAAAAATGTACACTATGTAGAAAATATATTCATAAAAGTAATTAGAAAGTGCACTTTGAATATCAAGGATAATAATATAAATTTGAAAAGAAAAACATGAACCGTATTTATCTCTGAATAGCATTTTAAGGAAAATTTATTAAAAATAATGTTTTTCGAGGTGCTGGAGTGGTGCAGTTGGTTAAGCATCCAATTCTTGGTTTTGGCTCAGGTCATGTTCTCAAGGTTGAGAGATGGAGCCCTGTGTTGGTCTCCACTCTTGGCATGCAGTTTGCTTAAGACTCTCCCTCTCCCTCTGTCCCTCCCCACCATGCTTTCTCTCTCTCTAAAAAAATGAAATAAATAAATCTTTAAAAACTAATAATAATGTTTTTCATATGATAATAGCATATAGAAAATATTTTTATGAATTTCTACTTCACTGGTAATATATTCTTATATATACTCATATCTAACATCTGGGTGAATAAATAATTATATACTTGATAATTGAATGACTGAATGAATTGTAAGAATACATATTTTTTCTCTGTATAAGAAAATCCTCAGCATGGAAAATAGAAATAAAAATTTCATTATAGATCCAATCTTGCTTCTTAGTCCTTCTCTATCTCTCTGTACCTAAAATGATTTCCTTTTATTTATTTTTCTCTTGGCTTAAACCAATAATTTCAAAGTACATTATATGGAACATTTATTCTTCAGTATGCTATATAATCTTTACTTGAAAAAAGTCATTTTTATCCAATATGTTTGCAAACTTTAGGGTTTGATTTTTAAAATAATATTGTTTGTGGGATGCTTGGCTGGCTCAGCTGGGAGTGCATGTTGCTCTTCATCTCAGAGTTGTGAGTTCAAGCCCTGCACCTGGTGTAGAGAATACTTAAATACATAAACTTTAAAATGTACATATATAGATATAGATATTGATACCGATATCATATAGATATAGATATAAGTTTGTGAACTTAGAAATTTGAAAAAGTTGAGATGTATTGTACAGATGGAGAAGGCAATACAGATAGCATTTTAGCCTATTGGGCTATAGATTATTACTTTACATAAGATAATTTGTTTGATGCAGTTTCCACCAGTGATTCTAAAACTTTAATCATGGAAATAAGAACCTAAAGCCTTGTTAAAGTTCAAATCCTGATTCAGTAGTTTTCTGGTCAGGCTATAGATATCACAGTATCATCACTGTTCACAAGTCCCTAAGTGATCCTCCCACTGTAGTTTGAATAGCAGAGTGGTGCATCAATATTTTTATTCTAAAAATATTATAAAATAATTCATTCTAATAAAGAAATTATTCTAAAAATAATTCATTCCATTAAAATTCTAATAAAACATTATTATAAAATGCATGCAGTTTTATAATTAGGAAGAAATCAATAAAAGTAATAAAATATCAATAGTTCATCAATTATAACCACTGGTAATAGATTTTCTCTTATTATTATATTGTTTACTCATTCTTTCATGTGTTTGTTCATAATGTACTTAACTTATAAATTATTTAAGGTGATTTAAGAATAATTAAAGGAAATATTAAATTAAATGAAAAAAGTAGAAATTAGGATATTAATTAAGGTAAAGTTAGTACATGGAATGTATGTTATTAGGCCATGTATAATTAGTAGGCTTGTTTTAAAAAATCAGCTGTTTCTGTCAGACAAAGAAAAAGAAATCAGAATGAGTTATAATAATCACAACATGGGGAGGTTAAAAATAAACCTGGAGACACTCATGGTCCCATGACACTGTGAGTTGGGAATACAATTTCCCTTATAAAATCTAATAAAAAATATAGAGAAGACAATGACACCAAGATCTCCAAAATAAGTGCCATATTAAGTCATATAACTTTTTTTAGAATACTCAAAATTTGATTTCATATAGTAAAAAAACTGTTACAAAGATTTTTTAGGAGGTCAATACTACGTAGTGTTCTTCTTGTATGATATTTTATGACTTACTGGTTCTACCCCAAACTACTATTTTATTAGTTAATCAAATTTAAAGTCATTAGTATCAAATATAACTAAAGAAATACCAAGTTGTGTTTTAAATGTTTTATCATTTTTACTGTATCTTACACATTTTCACTACTATCAGAGATAGTTAATCTTACTCTGGATATCATTTATGCTTAAATGAGTTCTCCAAAGTAGGGTACCTGTGGCTCAGTCAGTTAAGTGTCTGCCTTCAGCTTAGGTCATGATCCCAGAGTCCCAGGCTCCCTGCTCAGTGGGGAGTCTGCTTCTCCCTCTCCCTTACCCTTCCCTCTGCTCCTTCTCTCTCTCTCCCTCTTTTTCTCACTCACTGTCTCTCTCAAATAAATAAAATCTTTAAATGAGTTCTCAAAAGTACCTTAAAATAATATCAGGAGGATTTTACCATTATAACTGGTAACCATTATAACTGTTGCAAGTTCACACAATGATACTGTTCATAACCCATACAATGACCTACCCCTGAACTTCTTTTATTCTAAGCTACAATATAGAAAGCCTAACAAAACTTACTGATGCATTTTCCAACATAAAAGTTTAATTATTTCAGTATTAAGCAGCCTAAAAAGCAAAGAAAATATGCTTTAAAAATACCCTTCAAATTTATTTTACTTCACTTTATTTTTTGATTTTCTGATGGTTCTATGGTTTTTAAATCAGAATGTAATTATCATGAAAAAGAATAATCATCACCCTTATGTGTCAACTAGAAGTTGATACTAATTTGGCATTAAGAGTAAAAGAATGATAGCTACTGAAGCAGCCACATCCTATACATAGATCTGTGGCCTCCTAAAGACTTTTACATCAGGTCTTGATCAGCAGTTGGCATTTTCAAAGGTCATCCAGCTCTCAGTACTAGTCAGTTACTGAACAACGGGCACTATTGACAGTTAAGCACTGCAGAATTAGCTAAGGTGCTACAGAGACACCAAGAACTCACAACAAAAATATTCCACATGTATTTCAGAAAACTCCCCTGATACTTTCATATTATCTTGTCCTCACTTGTCTATAAAATATTCCAATTGTGTCTTCTAAGGAATTCTCAAATTATAGGCTATAGAAAATGGTTGAAATTTAATCACCATTTCTATTTTGAGAACCTGACTTGAAATTCTCTCTTTTAGTGATTTCTTACGATAGTATTTTTTTAAAAATCTCTTTTTACAAATGAGCTAAATCCTATGACAAGAGTAAATATATCATCCTTAAATACATACTTATATACATATATATTATATATATATATATATATATATATAGGCATATGCATGCATAATTTCCTTTGTATAATGATGGAGCCTACACCAGAATAGTACCTGCCTATTACTGGGTGATATGCCTGGCTTTGAGCAGGTACTCAGTACGTACCAATTGAAACAGTGAAAAACAAAGAGAAAAATGGCTTCAGTTAACTTTTTAATAATCTAGCTATCAAGAATCCAGAATAAGCGTAGAAACAATGTACACCTGGATAATTTGGAAGTGATTCTGATGTCATAAAAGAAACAGACTGTGGGGTCAAAAGACAGAATTTCACATACTTGTTTGTGACATCTCATGGGAATATCACTTAAATGTTCTCCTGCATAGTTAAGATTTTGAGCTCTGAAGGAAAGCTGTGTGGATCAGAATCCTGACCCACCTCCAACCTGCTGAACAGTCATGTATAAGATATTATATTTCTAGGTGTAGGATTTTCATATAAAAGGTAGAAGGAATATTATCACTCACCTCATTGGGTTATTCTGAGAACTAAATTAGGTAACTAATTGAAAGTATTTAGCATCTTAGTGGATTTAATTGCATCTCTCAAAAAAAAAATATGTTCAGGTTCTAACATCTAGTACCTATGAATGTGACCTTGTTTAAAATAGGGTCTTGCAGGGTAATTAAGTTGAAATCATACCAGATGAGGGTGGGCCCTAATTCCAAAGTTGTGTCCTTGAAATAAGATGAGAGAATACCGAGACACAGGAAGGAAGGCTGTGTAAAGATGGAGGCAGAGATTGGGTATGCATCTACAAACCAAGGAATGTCAAGGATTACTAGGAGCCATCTTTGCCCAGGAAGTAGCCAGGAGGATGGAGCTTTCCAAGGGAGTGTGGCCCTGTTTACACCCTAATTTTGGACTCTTGGCCTCCAAAATGCTGAGAAATCAATTGATCTTGTTTTAAGCTGACTATGTGGCAATTTCTCATGACAGCCCAAGAAGTTAACACAACACATTTAATGTTTGATAATTACCTCTTTAAAAAATATTATCACTCCCTGTGAAAGTTTTCAACAAAATACTAGCAGATTAAATTGAATAGCACATAAAAGATTTATATAAAAGATTTACAATCTAGTGGGATTTAATCCTGGCTTGCAAGGGTGGTTCAATATTCACAAATCAATCCATGTGACACACTGCATTAATAAAAGAAAGGATAAGAACCATATTATCCTCTCAATCATTGTATAAAAAGCATTTAACAAAGTACAGCATATATTTATGACAAAAACTCTCAACAAAGTAGGGATAGTGGGAATATACTGCAACATCGTAAAGACCATATAGGAAAAGCCCACAGCCAAAATCATCCCCAGTGGGGAAAAACTGAGAGCTTTTCCTCTACACTCAGGAGCAAGACGTAAGTGTCCACTCTCACTACTGTTATTTAACCTAGTACTGGAAGTCCTAACCTCAGCAACCAGACAACAAAAAGAAAGACATCCATATTAGCAAGGAAGAAGTCAGACTTTCACTGTTTGCAGATGACGTCATACTCTATAAAGGAAACCCAAAGGACTCCCCCCACAAAATTGCTAGAACTGATAGATGAATTCAGTAAAGTCACAGGATGCAAAATCAAGAAATTTGAAAAAGTACAGAAATTTATTTCATCTCTTCACTAAAATGAAGCAGCAGAAGGATAAATCAAGGAATCAATCCTGTTTAAAATTGTACTAAGACTTAGGAATAAACCTATCTGAAAAGGTAGAAGATCCTTACTCTGAAAACTATGAAACACATGAGAGAAATTGAAGGTGACATGAAGAAATGGAAAAACATCCCAATCTCATGGATTGGAAGAACAAATATTATTAAAATGTCTATACTGCCCAAAGTAATCTGCATTTTGAATGAAATCCCTATCAAAACACCAACAACATTTTTCACAGAGATAAAAGAAACAATCCTTTAATTGTTTCTTTTAATTTAATTGAACCATAAAAGACCACATATAGCCAAAGCAGTCTTGGTAAAGAAAAGCAGAACTGGAGGCATCACAATTCCGGACTTCCAAGTTATATTACAAATCTGTAGTGATCAAGACAGTATGGTACTGGCACAAAAACAGACACACAGATCAATGAAACAGAAGTAAACTCACCACTATATGGTCAACTAATCTTTGACAAAGCAGGAAAGAATATCCAGTGGAAAAGGATCTCTTCAACAAATGGTCTTGGGAAAACTGGAGCGTAGCCTTCAGAAGAATGAAACTGGACCTTTTTCTTCCACTATCTACAAAAATAAATTCAACATGGGGGCTTAAGTGGGTAGAAGAAGAATCAATGAAACAAGATGGAATTGGGAGGGAGACAACCATAAGTGACTCTTAATCTCACAAAACAAACTGAGGGTTGCTGGGGGGAGGGGGTTGGGAGAAGGGGGTGGGATTATGGACATTGGGGAGGGTATGTGCTTTGGTGAGTGCTGTGAAGTGTGTAAACCTGGTGATTCACATACCTGTACCCCTGGGGATAAAAATTTATGTTTATAAAAAATAAGAAATTAAAAACAAAACAAAACAAAACAAAAAATGGATGAAACACCTAAATGTGAGACAGGAAACCATTAAAATCTTAAAGGAGAACACAGGCAGTAAAGTCTTTGACATTGGCCATATATCTCACTAGATATATCTCCTGAGGCAAGAGAAACAAAGGCAAAAGTAAACTATTGTGACTTCAACAAAAACCTTTCTGCAAAGCAAAGGAAACAATCAACAAAACTAAAAGAACTGTCAAAATGGGAAAAAAACATTTACAAAGGGCATTACCTGATTAAGGGTTAGTATCCAAAGTATATAAAGAACTTGTAAAACTCAACAAATAATCAGTTAAGAACTGGGAAGAAGACATGAATAGACAATTTTCCAAAGAAGAAATCTAGATTACCAATAGACACATGAAAAGATGCTCAACATCACTTACCATCAGGGAAATTGAAATCAAAACCATAATGAGATATTACCTCACACCTGTAAGAATGGATGAAATTAACAACACAAGAAACAACAGATATCAGGGTACAGAGAAAGGGGAACCCTCTTGCACTGTTGGTGGGAATCCAAACTGGTACAACCACTGTGGGAAACAGTTTGGAGTTTCCTCAGGAAGTTAAAAATAGAGCTACCCTACAATCCAGCAGTTGCACTACTTGGTATTTACCTAAAAGATACAAAAATACAGATTCAAAGGGGTACATACACCCTGATGTTTATAGACGAATTATCAACAATAACCAAATTATGGAAACAGCCCAAATGTCCATTGACTGAAGAATGGATAAAGAAGAAGTGATATATGTATATTAGCCTTAAAAAAGGATGAAATCTTGCCATGTGCAATGACATGAACAGAGTGAGTGTATCATGTTAAGCAAAATGAGACCAAGAGAAAAATATCATATGATTTCAGTCATATGTGGAATTTAAGAAACAAAAGAGATGAACATGGAGGGAAAAAAAGAGGGAAGGAAGCCAGGGAACAGACTTAACTCTAGAGAACTGATGGTTACTGTAGGGGAGGCTCATGGCAGATGGACTAAATGAATGATGGAGATTCAGGAGGGCACTTGTGATGAGCACTGGGTGTTGTATGTAAGTGGTGAATCACTAAATTCTACTCCTGAAGCTAGTATCACACTGTATGTTAACTAACTAGATTTAAAATAAACACTTGAAGAGAAGAAGGAAGAAAGGGAGGGAGGGAGGCAGAAAGACAGACAGACAGACAGACTATGCTGTGTATAAACCTTCAAAAAAAGTGACGCATACACATACACACACACAGGAATATTACCCAGCCATAAATAAAAACTGAGATCTTGCCATTTCTGTCAACGTGGATGGACCTGGCAAATACTATGCTAAGCAAAATAAGTCAGAAGGATCAATACTATATGATTTACTTTGTATGTGGAATCCAAAGAGCAGCAACAACAAAAAACCTAACAGAAACAGATCCATGACTACAGAGAGCAAACAAGTGTTTGCCAGAGGGAAAGAGGATGGGGGATAAAAAGATTTTATTGCTCCATGCCTTTAGTTCCTCATGAACAAAAAATGGAGCATGATGATGCCCGGCTTTCTGTATTAATTTCAGTTTTTTCTAAAGCACTTTTTAAAATATGTGTTTGCATTTGAGTATACATTCATAAGTTTTATATACAATTATAAAATTATCAAAAGCCCCCTCAAATTGTCCCTAATAAATGTTGTCATGTAAATTCCTTTTTAGGAACAGATTTTGGGGAGCATATATCCATTTACAATGAAGGTATTTAGCTAGTTATATTCAAAACATGGTATATTTTAATCAGCTCTGTAGAATGTTTGGTGTACTATTTTGTGTATGATTCCCTTAATAAAAATTACCTGATATTTCTCATTAATATCATTAGTACCATTACATTAACCCAGAACATTGCTCTTGAAATTGATAATTTTTGACACTAATATTAACATAAGAAAGATTTTGGAAGAAAAACAACTTAAAGCAAATAAAAACATTCAACATTATGTAGAGTACCTGAACTTTAATGTGAAGAATGTAATTTATTTTTTTCTCTACTTTTGATATCTAAGAGAAAAAAAATGCCACTGAATTATGGAAGGTAATCCAGGTAAATGGCTGTCCTTTTGGCCCCGAATGGCCCTGACATAAAATTCATCCCCTTAACTGGCTTCTAGAAGGCAGCTAATCATACTGGCATAATTTGTTTTCTGTAATTTTGTTCAAGATATGTGGGGTTATAAGAAGGGTCACATTACCCAGTATACTGAATATAACATTCCTCCTCAGAAACTCCTGTTGTACTCATTTCTTGTTTAAGTTTCTGCCCTCTCCCTTTCTCACTGCTTTTCTCCCGTATGATAATTGGGTCTCTAGATTTTCTTTTTTTCTTCCAAGAAACTTCGGCTTATTGGCTTATTCCCTCTTTCTCATGTGCATATGAAATGCCCTGGAATGTGGTTAAAATGAATCAGATTCTGCTTCAGTAGGTCAGGACTGGCCTTAAGGTTGTGTATTTCTAGCGATTTTACCTATGTACATTCTGTGGTGATTATAATAATCAGACTAATCTGTGAGGACAGAAAATATTATTACACTTCTTAATGGTGTTGTAGTTACTTTCAAAGAAGAGGAAGTTGAGGAAAGATGGAAGCAATTTGCATATGTGAAAGAAAATACATAGTGAAAATATAATAACTTCTTACTTCCAAGGAAATTGATCCTGATAACTGGATGAAATTTTGTCTGTTAAGCTTAATTAAAGTCTTCATCTTTCACATAAGAAGTCTGTGTGTTGGAACAAATTCTCAACCAGTCTTCAGGGATTTCATTATATCAAAAACCTAAAAATCCAGAAAGAGTAAAACTTGCTTGTAGGTTGGAACAGCAAACTCTGAATTCAGTATCACTGGACAGTTTGAACTTTGTATAGTCTAACCTCACTCCAAGTATAATATTTAGTTAGATTCTAAAAAAGGTATACTAATGCTCAACCATCTTCAAAAACTTGAGTGACTTTTCCTTGCTGCAAAGCCATAGGATTGGGAAATTGTATGTGGAACAGTGTACCAGCAAAAACTCTAGTACACATACTTATTTTCAATGAATCAAGAAATGGGATAGACTCACTGCCCAAAAATCATTAGCCCAATATGTTGTGAGATCCTTTTGCTCTTTCAATCCAGATTATGTTAGAACATCAACACTAAAACAATTTTATATATTATATGATTTTTTTTCAAAAGTAGATATCCTTGTTTCTTCCTGTGGTTATCAGACTGCAAGAAACCCCCAATGAACTTTACCTCCTGATATTCACATCCTTATGTAGTCCTCAACCTATATTATCAATATGAGATTATGGCAATAATCGCGTGAGTCATTCAAGGCTAGATTATAAAACAAAGTTTGGTACCATGTTGTGTTTTGTTCTTCAATATTTTGCTCCAGAAATCTATTGGCATATTGCAATGACACTCAAGTAGCCTTCTGGAGAGATCCACGTGGTCAAGAACTGTGGCCTGCTGTCAGTAACCACGTCCAACTTACCAGACATGTGAATAAGCAGCCATATTGGAAATAAATCCTCCAGCCACAGCTAACTAAGCCTTTAGATGACTGCAACTACAGTCCCAGCCAACCTCTTATCTTTAACTTCATGAGAGACCATGAACCAGGACAATCCAGCTCCAATGCACCTGATTTTCTGACCAATAGAAACTGTGAAATAAAATATATTTATTGTTTTAAGCCACTAAATTGTGAGGTGATTTATTATGCAGCAATAAGTAACTAAAAACCCTCTTTCTTTTTCTTTCTTCTTTGATTTTTCTTCTTTACTTTTTGTCTCTTAATCCTAAGTATCCAAAATAATATATCTTCTCATCATCATTGACCTGAATCATAATACCCATATCAGTTATCCCTTGCATTTATATTTGATAAGATCAGTAGAACACCCGTATTTCAGTTTCCATGAGGTAACTTTTCTTTTGCAATTGTATTTGGGTTTCAATAGAAAAAGAAAAAACTAGCTGCATATAAATAATTGGACCCTGAGATAGATAAACTTTAGCTGGAGAGGCTATCTTCTAGTTCTGTTAGCCGCTATTCTTCCTGTTTTCTGTTTTTAGCTATGACTTGATGATGTGTTTTCTGTTTTAGAGACTCGCTATGTCTATCTTAAAATAGCAATAACAGTATCCAATATATAATTTCATACATAGCTATGACTTTTATCTTGAATCTTACATTAAACACTGACATTTCAGTTTTGACAATTTACCACATAATTAGGGTAAGTTTCCCATTAAGAAAAAATGAACAAAAAATATTATCAGAAATAACAAATGGAAAATGAAATGTGCTGTTATATAACCTTGTATATAACACAAAATGTAGTATATTAAATATTATTGACAAGTTGATGTGAGGTGTTGAGAAACATTGAGATCTTCTAAAAAAAGAATCACACCCTTTATTCAAACTCAGTGTAAAATAGCATAAAGCTGTGGTGGATTTCTTATTTATCTCTTAAGTCTGTTCTGGTTTCCAGACTGATACAATAACATTAATTTTCCACATTAATATTTTGGAAGTTTAGTTTTACTTCATGGCTCTTGCTTTTAAAGTTTCAATTTGTGCTTTATTATTGTTTTATTAATGTTATTATTCTTTTATTACTAATTAAGTGTTTGTTTTTGCTTCCTTGCTTAGCTGCTCATAATTTGTAAATAGAGAATCATCTCTATACCTGGTTGTATTTTCTTTCCTCTGCTTCTAGTGGAAGAGAAAATTAACAAATTAGTATATTAGAAAATCTTTTTTTCTAATTTCTAAGTTTTTCTAATTTTTAGTTACTTGTTTATATTTATTTTTTCCTGCCTAAAAATCTTTTGTAGACTGCTTTATTTTATTTTATTTTTCAAGATTTTATTTATTTATTTGGCAGAGAGAGAGAGAGATCACAAGTAGTCAGAGAGGCAGGCAGAGGGAGGGGGGGAAGCAGGCTCCCCGCTGAGTAGAGAGCCCGATGTGGGGCTCCATCACAGGACCCTGGGATTATGACCTGAACTGAAGGCAAAGACTTAACCCACTGAGCAACCCAGGTGCCCCATGTAGACTGCTTTTTAATAGACATCTCATGAATAGAATATTAAGAAATAAGAGAAATTTTTGAAGGAATATTATGACATCACAAATTGAGATTATTTTTAAAATTCCAGTATATTCTCTTATTCTATATATATCTTTATGTGTTTCTTCCAAAACTTTTCTGGAAGTAGATATTAGATTTTGTTTCCTGGAAAATACATTTTTTAGTAACTATTGTGATATTGTCATTTTGTGATAGTGGTATGTATGTGTATATGTATTTAATGTGTTTGATATTCATCATATTTGCAGTGTGGTCATTATATTTTGCTAGGAAGAAGTTTGTGGATAAAATAGCTTGAGAATTTAGGGATTTTTAAAATTTTACATTTGGCAAGCATATCAACTTTTCATCGGATACAGAGGAATGATTTTAGGAAAGAGGAATAACCAAATCTTCTTTAAACACTGAGATAATTAAAATGCAGGAAAAGTCTTGGAAGGTACCTACTGTGTCCTTTCCTGAGAGTACCTTTTTTTTTAAGAAACTTTGAAATCCTACATACAAAAGAAAATGACCTTGTTATATGCAGTTACATATTTTAATTATAAGAATTTTCCTTGAAATGAAAGTATTTTTAACTAAAATTATATTTATGAATGACTAATATGGATCTTAGAATTATCACCAATAGTTAAAAGAATTCTGTGGTTCCTAAGTAATAATGATGTTGCAAAGAATGCCTCCAAAAGATCACTATATGAATTTTATTTAAAATAAGTTTTCTTAGAAATAAATATAAAAACTGTTAAGCTGGGCAAAATATGGAAATATGGTAAATGATGCTATGGGGGAGGGTGGGGGGCATGGCTGAAACAGGTACTGGGATTAAGGAGTACACTCATCATCATGAAAAAAATCAATAAAATTAAATATATGAGGTATAAACTTCCAATTAATTAGTTTGTATATACATGTGTGTATATATATATATATATATATATATATATATATATATATGGGTTTCATGGATGATAGCTTGGATGTGATAATAAATACTAGCATTTCTAGTATATGAAAAAAAAATGATGATTCTAAAAATTCTCCCCCCCAAATTTTATGATTTTAACTAAATCTTCTCTGAGGGATGCTTGCATCTCTGACATGAGTGACCTAGGGGTTGATGTATTTTAAAGATGAATCAAGTTTTATTTATACATTTGTCAATAAAAACTCATAGCAACAGCCAGAAAATATCATGAAGACTATATAATATACCAGTGTCCCTGTAGATTTCAAATACCTTACAGTCTTTTTAGTCTTCTCCAAACCTAACCTTTAACCATGGCTACCACTACATCCCTTATCCAGTCAAGTATTCGGTAAATGAAACCCAGCATTGCTGAAGACACACATGTCATTTTTTTCTTTTTTGAGGGATGAATGGGGACTAGAGTTGCTGGAGGCCCAGACAGGGTAGCTATCCCTCTTTGTCCAAGACTGAAAAGGTATAGCAGGACATGGGACTTTGGTGATAAAATTGGTAAGAGTCTTGGGCAAACAGGGAAGGTGAGGAAGTTGGTCTTCCTAAAAGATTTCATATATGGATTAGCATCACTGATACAGCTTCAGTACATATGTTATTGGTCAGGTTGATAGATAGAATAATGGTCCCTCCAAAGGTATTCATCTTCTAATTTCCAGAACACATAAATATGCAACTTTTAATGAAAAAAGGGATTTTGCAGATGAGATTAAATTAATGATACGAAGATTTAGAGATTATACTGGGTTTTCCCGATGGATACAAAGTAATCACAAGACTCCTCATAAAAAGGAGGCAGAAAGTCAGAGCTAGTGATTGTGGAAGCAGAGAGAGATTTTGAAGATATAACATTGGTGGCTTTGGAGGTGGAGGACAGAGAAATGACAAAGAATATAGACCTAAGAAGCTAGGAAAAAAAGGAGATATTGTCCTGCGGAGACTGTAGAAGGACTTAGCTAACACAGTGCCTTTAGGCCTAAGAGACTGATTTGGGACTTCTGACCTCTAAAATTAAAAGATAATAAATTTGTGTTGTTTTAAGCCACTACATGTGTGGTAATTTGTTACAGCAGCAATATAGGAAACATACAAACAAACAAAAAATTCCTGAGCTGTGCTTATTTTTAGATGATTTTTATAGGTTTGTTTAATCACTGTTTTCATCTTTTATCTGTTTGATTAAAAGCATATATTCACGATCAATTATTAACATCTTACTTTGTGCCAGTAATTGAGCTTCATTTTGTTATTCTTCCTTTCAGTGATGGAATCGTATGTGTAAATGTTCATTTCCTCTTTTACTCTCTCTCACTCTCTCTCTCTCTCTCTTTTTTTTTTTTTTTTTTTTTTTTTTAGCGTCCATAAATTATTGGAGTGCTTAGGTGTCTCAGTGAGTTAAGCATCTGATTCTTGATTTGGGTTCAGGTCTTTATCTCAGGGTCACAAGAGCGAGTCCTGTGTTGGGCTCTATGCCCTGGGCATGCAGTCTGCTTAAGATTCTCTCTCCCTTTGCCCCTACACCACCTCTCTCTACCTCTCTTAAAAAAAAAAAAAAAAAAAAAGTGTTTAACTTCCATAAATTACTAACAATATTAACTTAATGTCTTTTAATCATTTATTAATTAGAAAACACTATAAATATGCACATATACTGATATATACACAGGGTTTCAATCAGTATCCTTTCATGATTATCAGAACTTATCTGTGAAAATTCTGACCATGGTGAAAGATGTAACTCATAAATACAGAGTATGATGATGTTTTCTTACCTCAGATGTAATTCCCAGACTTTTTTCCTGTTTCCCGTTATGTCCTGACTTTTTTACCCAACCTACCAGAGACGCAGAGAATACTGCTTAGACATCAACAGCTTACAGCCCCATGGATTAAGAGATCTGTATTTAAATCCTGTTCTAACAGTAAAGCTTAGGCAGTTTAATTAATGCATCTAATCATCATCTTTTCTATCTACCTATCTATAAATATAGTTATATCTAACTATAGGTAGACATTTAAAATGAACACTTTTCAATCCAATAATATAATTCCCATTTTAGGATGTTTCCTATAAAGAAATCATTTACAACTTATATAGGTTTGTTATGTAAAAATTGCTGTTTTAAGAATGCAGCATAATGAATAATAACACTCTTAACACCTACTGTGTCATTAGAACTGAAAACAAAGTGACAGTCAGTACTAATATTTTCAATATTTCTACTAAAGTGGTATATAAGTGCACACATTAATATTAGCATTTTAAAAATATTATCTAGTAGAATGATGATAGGTCACCAATGAGAGATTCTTTAAAGAAGATACTATAAAGATTCTTTAATGATTAAGATTAAGATTAAGATTTAAAGATTCTTTAAGGAAGATACTATAAAGAAAACCCTTTCCCATTGAAATCTGGAGCTTTTGCCTAATGGATACTGAAGTTTAAGATGATTTATGTGTGATATTTGAAGGTTGATTGCAGTGTCTCCAGGTTACAAAAGATGGTCAGTTTACTTGGGGCGTCCATTCTCTAGCACTTTCCCAAAGGTATTCATTGCATAAGACTGACGGGTTTTTGGTAGTGTCAATCTAATAATCCCAAAGTATCCCAAAGAATTCCCTCTAATGACTGAGAAGATTTCCTAAAGTAATATACTAAATATTAGTATACTATATATTAAATAGTGCCTTGATAACCATTATTATGTACCAAAACCTTAAATAATTGCATTTTTCTCAAATTCTAGCCCCCTTTCACTTGTAGAAAATGGTTGAAACAGCTGGCTACCCATAGTTTAGTGAGTCATTTGATTCTTGTGATTTCTCCTCAATACAGCAGGATTCTCTAAAAAATTAAGACAAAACTAAATTCGAGTTTGTGGTGTAATGAGGCTGTGATGCTGTGAATCTGATTCTTTTGGAAATCTTGGAAAGCTACTTAAGAAATCAATTCCAGATAGGGAATGGATTAACACTAGGAAGAATAAGAATTTTCTTTGGTTTCATGGCATTACCAAGAGAAAATTTTAGCTTATTTTCTTCAGTGGTGACAAAAATATACCAAAATATCTGTGCATGTATGCTGTATGATCATGAACTGAGTCACAGCATTTTACAACAGGTAGAAAGTTGGAACTCTTAAAGATTGTTTTAAACAGTTTTATTAATGATGGAAATGTAAAAGAAGTGATGTTAGAAAAAAAAAGAAGTGATACTAGAATGGATTAAATATATAGTATCATCAGGACCTGATTTAATTTATTCTTATACTTGAATCTTCAGCATGACGCTCTATATTCTTAATATTCATTAAAACTCACTCCTAAATAATAGAAAATTATATACAGTCTCTTGTATTTTAACTCAAATACTGGGGAGAGGGTCATAAATGCACAACCCTAAATTCATATGATAACTGATCATTTTAAGGCTTTAATCTGTTAAGGTAGTTTGACTGAAATATAGTATGCTTCATTGAAAAGGCTTATATGCCAAGAAATCTAAGAGTAATGGTTTCCTGGATTATCTAATTACTTAATAATGTTAGCATTTTTCAGAGTCACCTTCTGTATTGTTTTCTGGCCCATCTCTTCGATGATGCCCGTGACTTTCAACCTCTAGTACTCCTAGAATAATGCCCCATAGCAGGAAGGGTAGGACTAGCCTCTACTTCTTTCACTTTTTAGTTTATTAGAACTTGGAGAAGCTCCCAGCATATTTCATTTTGGATTCAGTCAGCAAGAATCCGTCCTGGTGTCTGACACTAGGTTACACAGAAGTGAAGAATTTAGTAACTGACTTCAACTTGCAGAGGGCTGGGCTAAGTAAGCACTGCTGCAAGGAAGACTCCGCTGGGAACTGCGGATGTTCAGATAACTGAAGGAGTCTGCCATTTACTTGACAACTGATGCCACAAGAGAAGGACAAGTGGTGGTTAATTTGGAGATTATTAACTAGCAAATGATGTTTGCTATATAAAAAAAAAAGTTAGCAAATTTTAGAAGCACAAGAAATAAACAAACACAAAGGAGGGATAGCAGAGGGTTGCTAAGTTTTTTCTTGTATGGAATCATAAAAAACTGGGCACTACTACAAAGTGGACATGATTCCTGCTATGTACTTTACAAATGTCACTGTTATTCCCTTTTAGTCACATTGAATAATGATGAATATTTGCAGTCAATTTCCCAGAACCTTCAAGGTGTGATGTATGTGATGTATGTGATATATGGGCTAAGGTCAAATTTTATTTCATAAATCAAGAGAATGTACCTTTCAATGACACTGAAGTTTAAAGATTAAATAAGTGCTTTGTCTTCTAGATTATCAGGTCATAACTGTATATTTAGAAAGATATCTCTAAATATGTCTCTATTTCCATATTTTATGCAAACTAATACTTTGTTTCCCTTCAAATCCCTTGCTTAAGTATGCAGACTACATATGTATAATAATCAATATACAGTATATGCATCAAATTAGATTTTTGAAATTTGAAAATTTCTTAATTTAAATCACATTTGGCCTCATGGGTTTCTAACTATACACTGTAGACCAGAACCAGCTAAATTTCACAGTACTTCTTTCTTTTATTTGCAAGTATAATTATGACTTTTGAATTTCTCCTGGTTAATTATCTCCAATGTGGAGGTCAGGGTGAGAGCTAGGTTAATAATACCCTATTTTGAAAAGAAATGATCTACATCTTAAAATGTAATAGGAGTATAGGTATTAGTCTTCTTTGCAAATATGGAGGCTGAAAAATTAAAGGATGAAATAGTTTGCCTACTGTCATATCACTAGGTTACCACTGAATCAGAGCTCAGCACCTTCCTCAGTGATCATTTTATTGCTTTCATCTCTGTCATCTCTTGTCCCTGTGGTATTCTGCTTAGACACAGGATTCTTAATCTCAGAAATGAATTCAAGCTGAGATGTTTGCAGGTGACAATGGCTTTTGAAAACATCAATATTTTATCAGCAGCTTTAGTTGTCTATAATATAGCAACATGACAAGGTCCAAGGAAAGGAACTATTTTTTAAAATGTGACTCTATTGTTGGCACTTACAGAAGATCAGCGTGAGTCCCAAATCTGATTTGAACATCTAGGCAATTCAGTGCTAGAGAATTTCAAAAAGTTACTCTTTACATTTGAAAAAAGTGATTAATTGACCAATTACTAACGAAGCAGTTTTGTATTTGTGTTCATTTATTCAGTAAGATTTTATGCAAAAGTGTTTTCAATAAGTTGAAAGGCTGTGAGGTTAAAGGTAACATTGTATCAGTTCAAGTCAGTGGTACATACAAGTCACGGGGATGATTATTATAACGTTATTCATACAAACTTAAGAATCAAAGATATTTTCTTGCCTACAATGTCACTTGTAAATTATCAAGTATATTTTAGTTGAATAAAAGAAAAATGATGAGATATTGTGTTTAAGCAAACTTGTCAAATACTCATGTATTAAGTATAGTGAGGTGCCATGATAAATGGAAACTTGCAAATAGATTGCATAGATATTGATTGTGTTCTGCATTACTGAAGCTTTGTATTGCACTTTTCTGCTTATAAAGGTAACTAAGTACTGTGTTATCATAACTAAATACAATCATGTTAAATAATTTAAAAATGGGTCATTAAAACCACATACAAAAAAAATTTCAAACCATCAGACCAAAAAAAAAAAAAAAAAAGCTAAAGCTTCATATTTACCCATTGATATTTATCCATAAGAGATAAAAATATTTTAAAAAAAAGGTTTATTTATTTATTTTAGAGAGAAAAAGTGTGTGAGTAGGAAAGAGGGGAGGGAGAGGGAGAAAAGCAGACTCCCTGCTGAGCTTGTTGGATGGGACTCCAGGTGTGGGGCTTGATCGCATCATTCTGAGATCACACCTGATCTGAAACCAAGAGTCCTGATGTTTAAGCGACTGAGCCACCCAGGCGCCCCGAGATGAAAGTATTTTTAAAGTGTTTTGTACGTTTCTTCAGTTTATAAAATAAAATCAGTTTTTAATAATGAATATTAATTCATATATATTCATATATATATTCATACATATATATCAAATATATATATTTGTATATATTCATATATATTCATTCATATTCATATATATATTAATATAATAATATCATATAATAAAATTTGGATATATGGGAAAAAGCATCACGAAAGGATAGTATACTTGAATAATTATGTAAATATGTTTTTTTATTTTTGTTTTGTTTTGTTTTTACATACATAGATTTAAGATTCTTAATACATTGAGTTTTAAATAGCACAGTTCTTCTCTGGAAACTGGCTTTGAAGTGACCCCCCCCCCACCCTCAAAGAAGTGTTTTAAAATGTTCCAAAGAGAGTGCTTTTCCAGTAAGTAGGGAAAGGGCTGAAATGCTGGAAGAGTTGCTATTAGTAAAATTGACTTTTGGTTCACAGAAATACCAAGGAACTCCTGTCCGTTGAGGTTCACTTCTGAATAGAGAAACCACATTTCCTAGAATAGAGAGTGCTTCCACTCCCACTGACCAAAAGTTCTCAATTGTCCATTTCTCTCTCTCTCTTTAATGTTTTTGTTTGGGTCTAATTACAAACAGTGTTGCACTAGTTTCCGTTGTGCAACATAGTGATTCAACAAGTTTATCCATGATACAATGCTCAGCACAAGTGAAGCTCCCATCTGTTGCTATTACAGTATCATTGACTGTTTTTTACCCTATGCTTTGTCTTCTTTCCTCCCTACAGGTCCCTGAATTCCAACTAACTCCCAAGTCTGAGAAAGAGCTAAAAAAGTGAACATGCCCTCTTACCCTAGGAATCTACTGAGTGCAGCGAGACGCTTCCTGTCAGACTATAATGATCATTTTCCCTTACTTGTCCAACTTTCTCTTGTAAGTTTTTGCTGATCTTTGTTACTCATCCTCACCACATAAAGGAAAGCCTTTTTCCTTTTGATTTTGAGACACTTGTAGATTTCTAAGATTGAGGCATTCTCCCTTTATAATAAACTTTGTTCTGAGTAAAGTCTTTCCCCATCTAGGTCTAGATTCATATTTATTTGACAGCACCCTGTGGCTTGAGTTAGGATGAAAAGAGAGGGGCAGAATAAGGCCAACTGTTTGTTCTGACAAGAAATCCCAGCAGATTTCCACTGATGTGGCCCCTTCTGCTTTCATCAAGTCCCTATCCATGATACATTTTTCTTTATTGGGTCTGCAGAGCTGGGACAGGTGGGGAATTGCTTGGGTTCCTCTCCATGTTAGCACTCAGAGTAAAGATCCATTAAACAGTGAAAAGTTGGAGAAAAGTCTCAGCCAAACCTGTGATGTTCTTTTATTGTGGTCTGCCTCATCATGGATTGAGAGATAAACATGTCATCTCTATCCATCTGCCTATTGATCTCCACAAATAAAAGTGTCAAAGAGTAACAAAAAAAACTCTACCACAACAAAATGGTTTGTATCAAGGCTGAATTTATTAATTTGGCAGGAAAGAGAGATTCATATCACTCTGGAGAGAGTTCAGTGGTTTACTCTGGTTGTGTGGGTACTAGATATAGAGCCAAAATGAACAAAGTTACTTTAAACTATGACAGACTTCTGAAGATATTTTTTATTGGTTACTAAAGGAAATCTAAAATCTCTCTTTTGACTGATCATTTTCCATCATGACACTTTTTGGGTGAATATGAAACTGGGGTTCAGTTCTTAATAAGTTCTGGAATGGTTTAAGATTCAAGCAGACTGTGGACTTGTGAAAACTTAGAGAATTCCTGTACACAAGCCAGTGATAGGCTTCTGAGGTATTCATCTTCAACGCAGTAGGTGAAATGTGTAATACTATCAAGTATGTGTCAAATAATGGTAAAATGTATATTAGGAAAGTGTTATGTTCTTAAAGTTCAGATATATCAGAATCCTACATTGTCAATATCTGCTGCCAGGAAAAATTATAGGGAAATGTGTACTTAGGATAAAATAGACACATTTTTCATAGAGGCCTAACAACCAGGGATTAAGGTTTTAATTTTTTTTTCCAGTCCTCAACATGTGATTAGTCTCTTAAGGTGTCACTAACTGGCTAGCTTAAACAACAGAGATTACTGTTTCAAGATTGTAGAGTCACAAAATACAAAATCAAGGTGTTGGCAGTGTTCATTCCTTTTGAGGGATATCAAGTATTTGGGAAATATAATTTAAAAAAATTCTATCCTATCCTAGAGACCTTCCCCATAAAAGTAATAGAGAAAGAAAATAATTTTATTATTGAATGATCATTAAAGAAGAATGTGATGTTCTAACAGGCAATTCACTAAGAGGTTACAAAGACAGAAAGGAATCTCAGCATTTTATAGTCAAGCAGATAAGCAGATATGTATTCTCAAAATGAATAATAGTTAGTCTTCAAGTAAGAATAGTTGACAGTACCATTTTTTCACACATAGATTATGCCAGATTCACCTGGTATTTGGGGTGACCACCTTTGTTAGCTAAGTGGCTTTATGAGATGAAGATCAAACTTCTCATGTCTTTATGACACAGGAGGCAGTTTTGCAATTTGGAGCAAATGCTCAATGGGATGTCTCTTTTATTCATAAGAGGGAGAATGGAAAGTCTTACTTATTTTTATTTTTATTTATTCTTAAAAAGAGAAAGATCTGTTTCAGTTCTCTTCCTAGCTTATAGAAGACTATCTTCTCTTTGTAGAGGACCATGTCTTCTCCGTGTGTTTCTTCACATCATTTTCATTTATGCTTGTTTTCCCACTTTTTATAAGGATACCTATCATACAGGATTAAGGCCCACCCTAAGGCCCTCATTTTAAATACTTGACTACCTCTATAAAGACCCTATCTCCAAAAGGTTCATACTTTGGGTTAGAGCTACAATAGATATTTTGGGAAGGATAGAATTAATTTCATAACCGCATTATATTACTATCTGCAAGGCTAAGAGACTGAAGAAATCAGCATTAGCCAAAGAAAAAGCCACATAGGGGGCTGGCTGGAAGTTCTGATTTAGGAGGAAAAAGATAAACTTCTTTAGCTCACTTCTTTAGACAGAGTTAAGTACAGGAAGACAGAAACAGTGAAAAGAAAAAATACCACTGGTTTATAAGGGATTTACCACTTTGCACACTCCTGCTGCTTGAAAGGAGGAAAAAAAATGTTCTCGACCTTTTAATTCATTATGATTTTATCAATCAGTAAAAGTAGTTCAATTAGAGATAGAAATTAAAAAATTTGCACCTGAAGCCTGGAAAGATTTGCAAGTTCTTTTTATGGATTGTCTCAAAATTGCAGGCAAACACTTAGCTGGTGAAATGCAAATGCAAATTAAGAATCTTTTTTTTTTTTTTTTAATTTTATTTTTTCAGTGTTCCAAGATTCGTTGTTTACCACCATGCCCAGTGCTCCATGCAATACATGCCCTCCTTAATACCCACCACCAGGCTCACCTAACCCCCCACTCTCCTCAGAGTCCACAGTCTCTCATGGTTTGTCTCTCCCTCTGATTTCCCTCAATTCACTTTTCCTTTCCTTCTACTGTCCTCCATGTTATCCCTTATGCTCCACAAACAAGTAGGTGAAACCATGTGATAATTGACTCTCTCTGCTTGACTTATTCAAAATTTGAGAGGAGAACGCAGGCAGTAACCTCTTAGATCTCAGCTGCAGCAACTTCTTTCAAGACATGTCTCCAAAGGCAAAGCAAACAAAAGCGAAAATGAACTTTTGGGACTTCATCAACATAAAAAGCTACTTACTGCACAGGAAAGGAAACAGTCAACAAAACAAAGAGACAGCCCACAGAATGGGAGAAGATATTCACAAATGACACTACAGAAAAAGAGCAAATTAAGAATCTTGAAGCACTGTGTTTACTCCCTGGACCTATGGAAACCACTCTGCCCTGAGGCAAGTGACCACTTGTAATGGACTAGTCTATTTGTAATCCTCTAAGAAAAGGATTTTTACTCATTACAGAATTATAAATGTCCTCTCTGATTAAACAGTTATAAGAAAATCTATCCATTCTTTACCAACCACAAGTCAAAAGTCCTGAATACTTGTGCAGTTATATATATGGAGAAACATTATTGAAACTTACTATCTTATCTCAGGCTCTGGTGATTGAAAGAGTGCTGGAATGGAATGTTTCAAACTTACTGGAAGTACTCTTATATCAGCAGAATTTTGAGCCAAACCATCATTTATAGACCATTTGAGTCAGAGTTCTGGACTAGATGCAGAGTGAGGGTGGAGAACATCTGAGTCTCCATTCTTTGCGGCCAATTGAGTGTTTGCATCAATAAGAACCAGGACAAATGGTCACATTAATTCCCACCCTAGTGTAACCTGGGGTCTTGGCTAGTCTTTACATTAGCCCAAAACCTTGAGTAGGGAGATTCCCACTCAAAACTGTAGAGGAATGTCAAAATCAGGGATCAAGTAAAGCTGCGATTACAGTGGTAAGCCAGAGTGAACCAAAGTCAGAACAAGGGTCAGAAAAATTGATAAATTAGAGGAAATGCAAGCACTTACAAGTGTAGAAATATGAAGATGACTGAGTAAGAACAGAAACTCGAAGATCAAGAGCAAACCCAAAATATTTCCAGATGAGGTTATTTTGGTCAGAGTTCAAATGAAAAGAAATGTATATGCTTGAGGTGTTTATGTATGTATGCATGCATATATTTATTTATAAATCAGTATGTGCCAGGTGTTATGTTGTATGTGTGTGGATGACTAAATTTTAAGACTCTGGAGTAGAACATTAAAATAAAATATTTTCTTTTCAAATGAATTGAATGCCTTAAAATTATATACTAGCTTTATTGAAAAACTCTTTTGTTACCTGGGAAAGGGTCTGCATTGTGTGGATGGAGGTCTTGGATTCCCCATGGGAAGATTTACATGGGGGATCCATGCTGGAAAAAATGCAAACAGAAGGAAGGCAGCCAGCCCAAGGCAGTTTGTTAAAGTGAGACTACACTCTCAAGGTGGGAGAGAGCGTAGATTTTGGTAGATGGACCAGCTCCTAGGTTGTTTCGGGATTGGATATTATCAGGTCTTTCTGAGCTGGGAGGAGCTGTGACATACAGTGGGCTGGTGTCTTATAGAGGCTGCTTCCAGTCATTTGGGGGATTCCTCCCACAGGCTGGGAGCGGGAATTTTTGATGCTGCAAAATTAGTACAGCAACTGGCCATAGCAGCCTTTCTCCATGGTATACATCTGCAATGCAAATGCATCAAAATGAGTCTAGGGGTTACCCTGGGGCAGAGTTGGAAGAGGAGAGCTCATGCTTCTTACTTGTGACTCATTGGTCTATCAGCCCCAAGGAGTCAGAAACCACAAGATCAGGATATTGTGTCTTTGACTTGTAATGTGTAGCTTAGTTATCACTACCCTTGCTCCAGTTCCGGTCTCTATCATTCCCCATCAAGAACTGGAGACTCTGCCTCGGGGCATGCTTTTTACAGCTCAGGTCTAGCTTCTCTACCTAAAGCTTTGAATCTAAATTAGCTCTAAGTTTTCAGATATCTCACATAAAGAACAGAATTAATATTAACATAATGCAGTGTACATTTTGCATACATTGTGTAAAAGGTAAATATTATACTGAAGCAGTGTGTTCTGTTTCAGATTTTGTATTCTGGTATATGCAGGTATATAAAGGCACAATATATAAGGAAAACATAAATTCAGCAAAATGTAATAAACAGTCAAGGCATGATAAGTTTTATTATAATGGTTAATATTAACAAAATGGTGGATCAGCAGAACTCAGCAATTTGATTACATGTAGTATACAAAAATATATTGAAGACAAAAATATGTTACCTAATTTTAGTGACTCCAAGTGTATACTTGAAAGAAAAAGATATATGCAAAGAATAATTAACCATTTAAAAAAGAGCAAGTTAGATCTTGATTAATATACTTTAATGGATATCTATGATTTATTATAAACTGGCTAAGCAATGTCAGAGGACAACTTTACTAAATGATACATGCTCTGATTTCATAAAATATATATGTAGGTGCATGCATATGTACACATATGTGTATACATATATGTACATAACATGTAATTTATTGCATGTAATATATTTATTGCAATATAAAATGGACTTATTTTCCAAAATAAAAATTAAATTTCTAAGTAAATCTAATACGCTGAAAGATGGAGTACGTTCTAGCTTTAAATAGATGAGATGGTAATTTTTGTTGGCCTTCACTTCCCTGCAGAGAATTTTCTTTTAATGGTCTCTAAGGAAGATAATGATGCAGTATCCCTGAGTAAGTATCTCATCTTGAGAGAGCACAAGATGATAGTTTTTAAATGATAATGAGTTTGAATTAAATTTTGGCACAGTAATGAGTTTACACCATTTCATTCTTTGTCCTTGCTTCAAACTCTGTTTTGAAAAGGAAGTGTAAGACTGTTAGCGGCTGATATTGTCAGAGCAAATAATGGTGATATAGACATCTTTTCTGAGGCATTTTGACAGAATCTGTACCATGGAAACAATCTCTCAGCAACAAAATTGCCCAAATTGGGAAATAATCCCCCGATCTACGCATCCTTTTTGCTGATACTTTCGTGATTTACTTTAATTCCTCCATTAAAGAAACCCCAGGGATAAAAATCTATGACTACATTAATACTATATTCTATTTGAATTAGAAAATCAAACCACAGAATTATGGCTTTGAATGTTCCCTCAGAAGTAATCAAGGATAGCACATTCATTTGAGATAGGGAGAGAACAGGATCCAGGATGCCAACGTGCATTGCCCAAGGCCAAGTAGTTAGTGAGTAGCAGAGCCTCCAGGGAAATAGAATTCTCCCTAGTCCTTTTCAGGGACTTTTTTACTTAAGCTGTAACAAATACAAAACACAAATTGAAGGAGTTAACCTTAAATGAGGATTTTACACAGCATTTATTTTAATCTTTTTATTTGAGTTAATTGACAACATTACATTAGTTTCAGGTGTACAACATAGACTCAACTTCTGTATACATATTATGCTATGCTCACCACAAGGGTAGCTACCATCTGTCACCACACAAGGCTCTTATAATATCATGGACTATATTCCCTATGCTGTGCCCTTTTTCCCTATGACTGACTCATTCCATAGCTGGAAGCCTGAATCTGACACTCCTCTTCATCCACTTGCGTATCCCCTAACCCACCTCTCCTCTGGCAAGTCTTTTTTTTTTTTTTTTTTAATTTTTTATTTTTTATAAACATATATTTTTATCCCCAGGGGTACAGGTCTGTGAATCACCAGGTTTACACACTTCACAGCACTCACCAAAGCACATACCCTCCCCAATGTCCATAATCCCACGGCCTTCTCCCAAAACCCCTCCCCCCAGCAACCCTCAGTTTGTTTTGTGAGATTAAGAGTCACTTATGGTTTGTCTCCCTCCCTGATATGACGAAGTGGTGATGCAACATGGGGGCTTAAGTGGGTAGGAGAAGAATCAATGAAACAAGATGGGATTGGGTGGCAAGTCTTTTTTAAAAAAGACTTGATTCTAGAAAATAACTCCTTTATGAAACTTTCCATTATGTTATGCTTAAAATTCATATTGATTAGAAGTGTGAAACTTAATTTTAAAATTCTAGTGAATAAACTTTATTTTTTTTAAGAGTTTATTTATTTACTTTTTGACAGAGACACAGCAAGAGAGGGAATACAAGCAAGGGGAGTGGGAGAGAGAGAAGCAGGCTTTCGGTGGAGAAGGGAGCCTGATGCTGGGCTCAATCCCAGTTATGACCTGAGCCTGCTCCCAGGACCCTGGGATTATGACCTGAGCCTAAGGCAGATGCTTAACGACTGAGCCACCCAGATGCCTCATGAATAAACTTTAATATGTATTAAATTGGACTCATTAAATAGTACATTTATATTTTATTTCTTGTAAAACTAAAAAGATAAACTTGAAATGGATAAAAGACCTTAATGTGAGGCAGGGATCTATCAAAATCCTAGAGGAGAACATAGGCAGTAACCTCTTCAAAATCAGCCACAGCAATTTTTTCAAGACATATCTCCAAAGGCAAAGGAAACAAAAGTGAAAATGAACTTTTGGGATTTGATCAAGATCCAAAGTTTCTGCACAGCAAAGGAAACAGTCAACAAAACAAAGAGGCAACCCACGGAATGGGAGAAGATATTCACAAATGACACTACAGACAAAGGGCTGATATCCAAGATTTATAGAGAATTCCTCAATCTCAACACACACAAAACAGATAATCATATCAAAAAATGGGCAGAAGACAGGAACAGACACTTCTCCAAAGAAGACATATAAATGGCTAACAGACACATAAAAAAATGTTCATCATTATTAGCCATTAGGGAGATTCAAATCAAAACCAAATTGAGATACCATCTTACACCAGTTAGAATGAACATATCCACAAGACAGAAAACAACAAGTGTTTGAGAGGATGTGGAGAAAGGGGAACCCTCTTACACTATTGGTGGGAATGCAAGTTGGTGCAGGCACTTTGGAAGACAGTGTGGAGATGACTTAAGAAATTCAGAATAGAGCTACCCTGTGACCCCACAATCGCACTTTTGGGTATTTACCCCAAAGATACAGATGTAGTGAAAAGAAGGGTCCTCTGTACCCCAATGTTCATAGCAGCAATAGCCACAGTCGCCAAACTGGAAAGAACCAAGATGCCCTTCAACAGATGAATGGATAAAGAAGATATGGTCCAAATATACAATGGAGTATTATGCCTCCATCCGGAAGGAGGAATACCCAACTTTTGTATCAACATGGATGGGACTGGAAGAGATTATGCTGAGTGAAACAAGTCAAGGAGAGAGAGTCAGTTATCACAGGGTTTCACTTACTTGTGGAGCATAAGGAATAACATGGAGGATACTGGGAGATGGAGAGGAGAAGTGAGTGAGGGATATTAGAGAGGGAGACAAACCATGAGAGACTGTGGACTCTGAGAGACAAACTGAAGGTTTTGGAGGGGAGGGTGGTGGGAGGTTGGGTGAGACTGGTGGTGGGTATTAAGGAGGGCATATATTGCATGGAGCACTGGGAATGGTGCATGAACAATGAGTTTTGGAACATACAAAAAATTTTTTTAAAAACTGAAGTGAATAATTACATATCAGAAATTCCTCATCTTGTTATCAATTGAAAAAGGAACTCAATTAAAAATTGACCAAGAAAGTGAAAAATATGAGTAATAATTTATAAATAATCATTGGAAAAATAAATGTTTTCTCTATAGAAATATCATCTACCTAAATATATTTTGTTATTTGACTTTAATTCATTTCTTTTTTTTCTTTTTTTACATAACATGTACTTTGTTATATGAGCAACTGCCATCTGTCGAAACCAAGAAACAAAAATGTTTCCAGAATCCTCTTTTAGCTTGTGCATTTCTGAGCAATTGGTTCCAGAATGCCTCTGGCACCTTGCTCCTAAAAAGGAAAATACAAAACAAAACAAATAAACCAAAAAAACTATATCTATATCTATATATATAGATAGGTATCTATCTATCTATATATAATTAAGTCAGCTTAAAACCAAAATGCTTCCAGTAAGCCTATAATGGCTGTATCTTACAGAAATTATCATATATTCTATGGAGCTCTACTGTTCTACATCAGGGTTTCTGTGTACTTTTATTCAGTTTCTCTCTCAACAAGTATTTAACGAGGATATTCTGTGTGCACAGTTCAAAGTGTACATTAATGGGATAATTGTAAGCAAAGCACATAAGGTTCTTAATCTTGTGGAGTCTCAATCTGATGGAATAGATTAATCAAGCAAATAATCACAAAAATATACAAATATATGTAAACTACCATAGCTCTGATGAAACAGTACATGTTGTAACCTTGAATAAATATAAAATAAATAACCTTAAATGGTATAAGAGGAGGAGTTAAACATTTGATAGACGAGAAAAATCTCTGAAGATGTGATCTTTAGGTTAAAATTAGAAGGAAGAGTACAATTTCACAAGGCGGAAGAATGTGTGAGGTAGAGTTAATAGTGTCCCAAGCAATGAAAGCAACAATTAAAAGTCCCTTTGAGGGGCACCTGGGTGGCTCAGTGGATTAAGGCCTCTGCTTCCGGCTCAGGTCATGGTCCCAGGGTCCTGGGATCGAGCCCCAAACTGGGCTCTCTGCTCAGCAGGGAACCTGCTTCCTCTCTCTCTCTCTCTCTCAATCTCTCTCTCTGCCTACCTGTGATCTCTGTCAAACAAATAAATAAAAAATCTTTAAAAAAAAAAAAAAGTCCCTTTGAACAGAAGCATATCACATTTGCAGAAACATAAAAGGGATAAGATGGCTATCATCCAAAGAAAATGAGTGTATCTGAGGCAAAACTGAAGAGGCATAAAGGAGTCAGACCTTCTAAGTTGTGTTAAAAAGTTTAGGAGCAAAGGAAGTGCACTGATTTTTGTTTTTAATTTAATTTAATTTAAAAAATTAAACATTTTATTTATTTGTTTATTTATTTATTTGAGACAGAGAATGAGAGAGAGCGCGAGTGAACAAGCAGCGGGAGAGGGAGGCAGAGGGAGAAGCAGGCTCCCTGCTGAGCAAGGAGCCCTATGTGGGACTCCATCCCAGGACCTGAGCTGAAGGCAGCTGCTTAACCAACTGAGCCACCAAGGGGCCCAATTTTTTAAAAATTTTATTCTTAGGGATATGGAGTAACATAAATAAAAATTTTATGAAGTTAAAATTTTAACTTCATAAAATTTTTCCCAAGTATAGCGTAGATAAAATGGTTTGTAAGTGCCTAAGACACTGAGAATCAAATTAAAAGGCTGTTGCTGACTCCAAGAGTGATATAGAGGTATCTTGGAGTAAGAAGTAGTTTTGCATGTGGAAAGAAGTAGATGTAGTGTTTGAACAGTGTTTAGGAGGAAAAATAGGGGCGCCTGGGTGGCTCAGTGGGTTAAAGCCTCTGCCTTCAGCTCAGGTCATGGTCCCAGGGTCCTGGGATCGAGCCCCACATCGGGCTCTCTGCTCAGCGGAAGCCTGCTTCCTCCTCTCTCTCTCTGCCTGCCTCTCTGCCTACTTGTGATCTCTGTCTGTCAATAAATAAATAAAATCTTTAAAAAAAAAAAGGAGGAAAAATAAATGAATAGGAATGTGATGATGGATTAGATAATGAAGACTGTGGGAGATTCTGAGATACTGTGTTTTCTGGCTTACATAGCTGGATGGAATCAGTTGTTATTTACTAAGATAGAGAAGGCTGAAAGGTAATCACTTCTGAGGGTAGAAAGATCGTGACTTTTGTTTGGTCTTGAGTTTAATTTGCCTTTGAGTCAGCCAGGGAGTGATTCAAGTAGGCAAGTGGGTTGAAGTCTAGAGTTATGAGTATTTTATGATAAAGTGTTTTACATGTGGAAGCAGATCTGACTAGAAGTGACTTTTATTTGAAAAAAAAAAAAAAAAAAGAAAGCACTTTTGGCTGACAATATAGAACAGTTATTAAAACTGTGTTCATCCCAAGCCAGTTTAATGTAATCACATCTGAAATCCACTCTCAAATATGACTGTTATGCAAATGAGTAAATACCTCTTCTATTCTGAAATTATTGCTGGTCTTTAAATTACTATTTAGGAACATATTGAAATTTCAAGTAAGAATTATAATCTAATTGAAGCAAAACAAATAGTGATCTCTGTATGGAAGGTTCTTATCATGCTTACAGATTCAAGTATTTGCCAAAATAAAGTTCATCACCCAAGACAGGGACATTTGATTACTTTGTTAGTGAAGATTTAGGCTTCAGGGGCACCAAGTAGACATTTTGCTTACTCCAAGTGGATTTTCAAAGACACTGGTGCTTGTGGCCTAGATTCTGAGACTGTGTAAATAGTGCAATTTGGAATATTCCCTAATTATGAGGCTGTGGGAATTATGAATAAAGCTTATAACGAGGGCTTCAAATTGAATCTCTTAAGTAAGACTTCATGACTGGATGAAATATCTTTTATCACTTCAATAAAACATGTAGTAAGAAAATATGTAAAAAGGACTTAGAATGCCCCAAACTATAAGATAAGAGTTCTTACCTTTGTGGCAATTCACAGTCTACCAGAGTGAGACCACTATAAAGCTAAAGTGCCAGAGAGTACGATCAAAGGAGAACAGTATTCAGGGTCAAGTATTAACTCAAAGAAAAGTGTGGTCCATTGTACTTGAAGGTGAGGGTTAGAGTCTTAAAGGGGTGAAAAGGAGTAAGTGCTCTTGCTTCACAGAGAATTAAATTTAAGTGCAGTTGATGGCAGAGATGCACTCTCTTAGATGCATCTGTGTCACATCTTCTCTCTCCTAAATCACTTAAGACTTCCTTTTCCTGCCTTGATCCAAGATAACTTTAGCACTTTTTTTTACAGAGAGAATAGAAGCAATGAGAAGAGAATGTCTACATGTATCTACCTTCACATTTATCAAATCTATCTGAATCTATGTTTTTGTTTTTCTGTCCCAGTGGATATGCTGCTTAGGTCCTTTATAGGTCAGAAATATCCACTTGTGATTTTTATGTCTTCCCTTCTCTATCATTACTTCAAAAATTGTTCCCTCTTTCTCTCTCTTCACCTGTATGTTTTCCTTCTATTAAATCATTTCATTAACATACATCTTGGCTTTCCTATCTCACCATCTCAAAATATCTCTTCTTATTCTGAACCCCTTCCAAGTAACAAACTTTTAAATGTTTAACTCTCCTGGCTTACTCTCTTTTCTTTGGAAACTCTTCAGTCATGATTCATTTCTCATGATGCCACGGACATAGCTCTTCTCAGGATAACTAATATACCTGGGATGCCAACTTCAGTGGACAGTTTGAAAACTTCATCATTCTTAACTATCAGCAGCATTTGACAAAAGTGATATTTTTCTAAGTTATACAATCTCTTAACTTTTAAAAGCTGTCTATATAGATCAGCTGCAAATTCATATATTGGGCCCATATCTTACTCCTTAACTCCAGAAAAGTATTTGTACTTGATTGTCTACAAGGAACTTGAAATTTTTTTTTTTAATTTTTTATTTTTTATAAAAATATATTTTTATCCCCAGGGGTACAGGTCTGTGAATCACCAGGTTTACACACTTCACAGCACTCACCAAAGCACATACCCTCCCCAATGTCCATAATCCCACCCCCTTCTCCCAAACCCCCTTCCCCCAGCAACCCTCAGTTTGTTTTGTGAGATTAAGAGTCACTTATGGTTTGTCTCCCTCCCAATCGCATCTTGTTTCATTTATTCTTCTCCTACCCACTTAAGCCTCCATGTTGCATCACCACTTCCTCATATCAGGGAGATCATATGATAGTTGTCTTTCTCTGCTTGACTTATTTCGCTAAGCATGATATGCTCTAGTTCCATCCATGTTGTTGCAAATGGCAAGATTTCATTTCTTTTGATGGCTGCATAGTATTCCATTGTGTATATATACCACATCTTCTTGATCCATTCATCTGTTGATGGACATCTAGGTTCTTTCCATAGTTTGGCTATTGTGGACATTGCTGCTATAAACATTCGGGTGCATGTGCCCCTTTGGATCACTACATTTGTATCTTTAGGGTAAATACCCAATAGTGCAATTGCTGGGTCATAGGGCAGTTCTATTTTCAACATTTTGAGGAACCTCCATGCTGTTTTCCAGAGTGGCTGCACCAGCTTGCATTCCCACCAACAGTGTAGGAGGGTTCCCCTTTCTCCGCATCCTTGCCAGCATCTGTCATTTCCTGACTTGTTGATTTTAGCCATTCTGACTGGTGTGAGGTGATATCTCATTGTGGTTTTGATTTGTATTTCCCTGATGCCGAGTGATATGGAGCACTTTTTCATGTGTCTGTTCGCCATCTGGATGTCTTCTTTGCAGAAATGTCTGTTCATGTCTTCTGCCCATATCTTGATTGGATTATTTGTTCTTTGGGTGTTGAGTATGCTAAGTTCTTTATAGATTCTGGACACTAGTCCTTTATCTGATATGTCGTTTGCAAATATCTTCTCCCATTCTGTCAGTTGTCTTTTGATTTTGTTAACTGTTTCCTTTGCTGTGCAAAAGCTTTTGATCTTGATGAAATCCCAATAGTTCATGTTTTCCCTTGCTTCCCTTGCCTTTTGCGTTGTTCCTAGGAAGATGTTGCTGCGGCAGAGGTCGAAGAGGTTGCTGCCCGTGTTCTCCTCAAGGATTTTGATGGATTCCTTTCGCACATTGAGGTCCCTCATCCATTTTGAGTCTATTTTTGTGTGTGGTGTAAGGAAATGGTCCAATTTCATTTTTCTGCATGTGGCTGTCCAATTTTCCCAGCACCATTTATTGAAGAGGCTGTCTTTTTTTCATTGGACATTCTTTCCTGCATTGTCGAAGATTAGTTGACCATAGAGTTGAGGGTCTATTTCTGGGCTCTCTATTCTGTTCCATTGATCTATGTGTCTGTTTTTGTGCCAGTACCATGCTGTCTTGATGATGACAGCTTTGTAATAGAGCTTGAAGTCCGGAATTGTGATGCCACCAACGTTGGCTTTCTTTTTCAATATCCCTTTGGCTATTCGAGGTCTTTTCTGGTTCCATATAAATTTTAGCATTATTTGTTCCATTTCTTTGAAAAAGATGGATGGTACTTTGATAGGAATTGCATTAAATGTGTAGATTGCTTTAGGTAGCATAGACATTTTCACAATATTTATTCTTCCAATCCAGGAGCATGGAACATTTTTCCATTTCTTTGTGTCTTCCTCAATTTCTTTCATGAGTACTTTATAGTTTTCTGAGTATAGATTCTGTGTCTCTTTGGTTAGGTTTATTCCTAGGTATCTTATGGTTTTGGGTGCAATTGTAAATGGGATTGACTCCTTAATTTCTCTTTCTTCTGTCTTGCTGTTGGTGTAGAGAACTGCAACTGATTTCTGTGCATTGATTTTATATCCTGACACTTTACTGAATTCCTGTATAAGTTCTAGCAGTTTTGGAGTGGAGTCTTTTGGGTTTTCCACATATAGTATCATATCATCGGCGAAGAGTGATAATTTGACTTCCAAAAGCCCAGGGCCAGACGGCTTCCCGTGGGAATTCTACCAAACATTTAAAGAAGAACTAATTCCTATTCTCCTGAAACTGTTCCAAAAAATAGAAATGGAAGGAAAACTTCCAAACTCATTTTATGAGGCCAGCATCACCTTGATCCCAAAAACAGACAAGGATCCCACCAAAAAAGAGAGCTATAGACCGATATCCTTGATGAACACAGATGCGAAAATACTCAACAAAATACTAGCCAATAGGATTCAACAGTACATTAAAAAGATTATTCACCACGACCAAGTGGGATTTATTCCAGGGCTGCAAGGTTGGTTCAACATCCACAAATCAGTCAATGTGATACAACACATCAATAAAAGAAAGAACAAGAACCATATGATACTCTCAATAGATGCTGAAAAAGCATTTGACAAAGTACAGCATCCATTCCTGATCAAAACTCTTCAAAGTGTAGGGATAGAGGGCACATACCTCAATATCATCAAAGCCATCTATGAAAAACCCACCGCAAATATCATTCTCAATGGAGAAAAACTGAAAGCTTTTCCGCTAAGGTCAGGAACACGGCAGGGATGTCCATTATTACCACTGCTATTCAACATAGTACTAGAGGTCCTAGCCTCAGCAATCAGACAACAAAAGGAAATTAAAGGCATCCAAATCGGCAAAGAGGAAGTCAAATTATCACTCTTCACAGATGATATGATACTATATGTGGAAAACCCAAAAGACTCCACTCCAAAACTGCTAGAACTTATACAGGAATTCAGTAAAGTGTCAGGATATAAAATCAATGCACAGAAATCAGTTGCATTTCTCTACACCAACAGCAAGACAGAAGAAAGAGATATTAAGGAGTCAATCCCATTTACAATTGCATCCAAAACCATAAGATACCTAGGAATAAACCTAACCAAAGAGACACAGGAACTTGAAATTTAATGTGTATAAAATGAATCTATAATTCCTCTGTCCAACCTACACTTCTGTAGTGCTCCAATCTCCGTGAAGAGAGATCTTCATTTTACCTGCTCAGACCAAATCCATGGAATCATCCTTGAGCCTTATCCATAATATTTCATACTCTTTACATCAACAATGCTATAGATTGTTCCACTGATATTTATCCTTGTCTGACCAGTTCTCACTACCTCACTTAAGGCATCATTGTCCATGACACCAAATCTGATGCTTTAAAAATAAGTCTCACCATATTGCTTAAATTCTTCAGGGTTTTACTGAAGGGTTTTATTTACTCCTACAATCCAAATTCCATGAGAAGGTCCTTGAGGATATTTATGGTCTGAGCCGCTGTTATTATCTATAACCTCTTCCTTCCCTCTTACCTTCATTCTCATTTTCTCACTCCCATTTGTGTTTTTTATTGTCCCAAAGATTGTGCCAAGTAAATCCCTGCCTTGATGACTTAGTGGGGTTTTTTGTTGATTTGTTTTTGTTTTTTTTTTGTTTGTTTGTTTGTTTTGTTTTGTTTTGTTTTTTATCTTTCTGCCTGGGAAATACTCTCCCAGAATTTTCAAGCACTTTTGTCCTCTCATTTCCTTCTAGTGTCTGCTCAAATATCATCATATCAAGGAACCTTTCCCTAATACTCTTATATAAAACACTACATACTACTAAAGAATCTTTGTCTTTTGGGGTGCCTGTGTGGCTCAGATGGTTGAGCATCTGACTGTTGGTTTTAGCTCAGGTCATGATCTCCTGGGTCATGAGATCTAGCCCCACATCAGGCTCAATGCTTATCAGGGAATCTACTTGAAGATCCCCTTTCTTTGCTCCTCTCTGCCCCTCTCTCAAATAAGTAACAAATTCTTTAAAAAAAAATCTAAGAGAATCCCTGTCTTCTTAACCTGTTTTGTTTTCTCCCTAATTCTTAATCAACACTCCTTTATACTATAATTATGTGTTTGTTTTATATATTTTCTCCACCAGAATATAAGCTATATCTACATTCTAGAATATGACTACATTGAAGTTGTCTCTTTTACTCACAACTCCATTAATGATGCACAGTCTGTGTGTAGCACATATTAATATCATAATAACATTTGCTAAATAAATAATTGACAGACTGAATAAATAAGTGAAAGGTACAATGTGAATAAGATTTCAGATGTTATGAAAAACCCAAGTATGCCTCGAAATATAAAATGACTTCAGAGTATAGCTGCACTTTTTTTGTATAAGAGAAAAATTGACATGGTTAATTATTATTTTACCAGATACAATTACTGTTTTTCTACATTTATCTATAAAGTCTTAGGACTGAATTTCATTTCTGAATTCCTGATATAAACAAATAATTCTGAATGTCTATCATGTGCTTGGCATCACATTAAGTAATTGGCATGCAAAATGAGTGAAGACTAGATGTCATTGACCGGGAGAAACAGTAATCATTGTTTCTTTCTTATTTTTTTCAAGATTTATTTATTTACTTATGAGAAAGAGAGAACACAGAGCAGGAGGGGCAGAAGGAGAGGGAGAGAGAATCTGAAGCAGACTCTGGGCTGAGCTCAGAGCCTGATGTGGGGCTTCATCGTAGGACCCTGAGATCACGACCTGAGCTGAAACCAAGAGTCGGATGCCTAACTGACTGCACCACCCAGGTGCTCCCATCAATCAATTTCTATACAGAAGAATAAGTGCTATTATTGGAGAGCATAGTTTTAAAGTATGCTTATCAGTGGAGTACCTAAGTGTCTTAGTTGGTTAAGAGTATGACTTCGGCTCAAGTAATGATCTCAGGGTCCTGGGATTGAGCCCCATGTCAGGTACCCTGCTCAGTGGAGAGTCTAATTGTCTCCCTCTCTCTGCTCCTCCCTGTGCTCCCTTGCTCTCTTTCTCTGTCTCTTTCTCAGTCTCTCACATAAATAAGTCTTTTTTTTTTTAAATGGAGTATGCTTAGCAGAGGTATTTCACATGGTCTTTAGGCTTTACAGATTTAACTATTAGAAAGGCTAAACACTTGCTTAATGCACCAGCTGGACAAAGATGCCACTTAAAAAAATGAATGTATTAAATTTTTTGATGTCCAATCCTTCAAGAAGTTTTAAAACTGCCTCTATTGTCATGTTTCTCAAAGTGGCATGATCACAAAAGGCTTTAACCATGTTTTTCTAAGGGTAAGCCTATATCTTTGATTTTATTACCATACATTTAGTACAAGAGCCTTTTGTTTAATGCTTATGACTACATTTATCTAAAAACTGTGAAGAACACTACTGAATGCTGATGGGTAGAGACATCTGCCAATGTAGATCTGAGATTATGTTGTACCACTTAAATCTACACGTGGTGGGCCATAAAAAGTTAAAAGTGAAAGTGTTCTGATTCCATTTCCTACTTTCCCTGACTCTAATAGCTTCTTTGATCTTGCTCAGAAGCTATAATTGGGACACTTTGGAGTGAGATAACCAGAGTTTCATTGACAGGGGGGTAATTTTGTTTCCTGAGGGTATGATGATTCTTTTGGTATTTTGCCAAGAATCATTTTTTAAATTCAAATATGATGAGCGAATCCTTAAGAAAAAATATATAATATTCTTACTGTGCAGAAAGAAGTAAATTAACTATCCTTCAAATGTAGTTTTAAAGTGATCACACTACATAATGAATTATCTATTTTGTACTGATGTTAGTATTACAAGAAGTGAGACGGAACTGCAAGATGAGAAAAGAGACATGATAAGTGGTACAAGCAGAATCTTCAAAGAGCAAAATAAAAGCATTAAAAAAAATGTGAGCAAAGGATATACAAAGGTAGAAATTTTCTCAGTGACTACTGTAGAGGTTTCACGGCGTTAAACCTTTTTACACATTGGATCATTTCAGAGAGAGCCTTTTTAGAGCAAACAGAATTGTGGCAAAAGACAATAGAGGAACAGAAGACAATTTGGATGAACATGGATCAGAAAAAAGAAAGAGATTCATAAAATTCATCTCTAAATAGAGCCTGACCAACTACCTAGTTTGACACAAAATTGAATGACTACACTTTAAACATATTGCCATAATAAGTAGGGTTCCTTTTTGTTTTGGGGTTTTTTTCTTTGTTTGTTTGTTTTTGGTCTTGTGATGAGAACTTCAAAGATCTGTTCTCTTAGCAACTTTCAAATATGAAGCACAATATTATTATTATATACAGTCACTATCCTGTGCATTATTATATCCTTGTAACTTACTTATTTTATAACTGGAAGTTTGTACTTTTAGAATTCCCTTGCTTTTTTTATTCATACAAAATGTATAATATTTAATGTAATGAGCATAAATCTAATTATAAATTTTATCATAAGCTAAGTTCTTTGTTCTACATTTTATGTTGGGTAGCTCATACAAGACATTTTGGTTGGCTTAAAATGGGGACACATGTCGTGTCAGTGGAATTGAGGTAAACTGAGCAAATAACTTTAAATATTATTATTTTTCTGCTGTTCATAGTTGTCATAAAACCATAATGAATAACAACTTAGTTTGGTGTTTAAAGCATTTTTTTTATCCCTGGAACTATTGACTGGATTGATAATGCAGTTCTCTTATTCGTCCTGTAAAATGTAAGCTGTTATTTTTAAATAATTGTTTAATGTGCACAAATTGTCAGGTTGGCATCTAGAAAGACAAACATGGAATTTTATTATAAACTTGAACTTAGAATTTCAAACTCAATAAATTGCACAGCATCAATTGACATATCACATAGTTCTCAGAATTTAGAAAAATGAGAATTTAAGATTATATTATCCAGAGAATTACTACAGATTATCACAATCCTTTCTGGGGGGATAATTGCCTTATGTGGTTATTAATGCAAAATAGTTTGGGGGCTTGTGCAAAAAGGCTGAATTTACGTGAGATTGTAAATGATGCCATTAAGTTGACCTATTCAGTTATTTCTGCAGCTTTTGGGGAAACATTTTATTTCATCTGGTCTTGAAGAATTCCTTTGTCTTCTTAAATGAATACATTAGGAACCCTTGCTTCAATAAATAACCATAATCTCCTGTAAGCCTCAAGGGATTTTTCCCTTAGTCCCCTTTTTTTCTCACTCTGAAATGTGATGGGCCAGTCATTTCACCACGGGCTTCTGATAAACTAACCTCATAGGAAATAGTAAATTTATTCCAATCAGATCTAGGAAAAATATGACTATGGGTTTTGGTGTTCAAAAGTAAACATAAATCTCCTAGATGCTAAGAAAACAAGCTTGCACTTAACATAACCTCTATGTATTTTTTCTTCTTGCCAGTATGTTCTCACATACTGAAAGTGAGTCAGTCCACAATCATCCACATATCCATTCAGCTTGGCCATTTTAAGGCTTGAGATAATTGTTGTGCTTGATGTTTCTATGTCTAGAGAAAGGACAAATTGGATGCACATAATCTATTTTTTTTTAATTTTTGAGAATGTCATAATAATTGCTAGTACTTGAGGAAATATGTTAAGAAGACTGCTTTCTCATAGGGTTTATATAAAATGCTAAATTCAGTGGTAAAGGTTTGTTTCTTTATCATATCTTTATGCCATCTGACCTACTGTACTGACTCTGCTCCATCAATTTCTTACGTCATTATCCCTAGTAATTTACTTTTATCCATTATTTCCACCTGTACTACATTAGCGATAGTAGAACAGGCAAGGAATACCATTTTGGTGGTTCAACATATATTAGGGAAATAGAAGGGTAATGGCTAAGAGGAGTGGCATTTTGGGGGAGATAATAAAATGTCCTAAAATTTCTTGGACATATGGTAGTAGAAACAAAATGTATTAATGGATGCATAATTTTGTGAAAATACTAAAAATACTGGAGTAATACACACTAAATGGGTAAATTTCATGGTTATGAAATATATATTTCAAGATGTAAAATAAAAATTTAAATTATTTTATAGAAGAAGGGTCCCACAAAACCAGAACTTCTTATGGCTCATGAAAGCCATAATGCAACCCTGACTCTGTCAGGAGAGGCTTGGAGTAGGTGTGCACTACCTGATATTTTTGCCTTTCTTTTTTCTTTATTTATAGATCATGGAGAGGAGGGGCAGATGGAAAGAGAGAATCTTAAGCAGACTCAACCTCCAGTGGAGAGCCCGATACGGGGTTCCGTCTCACAATCCTGAGATCATGACCTGAGCTGAAATCAAGAGTTGTTGCCAAACCATTGGAACCAGACAGGGACCCCTTTGCTCCTACTTCCATTTCTGACCTTAGAATACAGAAGCAGAAGCAAGCCAATAGCAATAATGCTTATCTTTCAGATCCTTCTGTCTCATTATATATAATGTGGAAAACATACCAATAGTTCATGAAATACTTGTGGTTAAAAATACCTCTGGTATTGAAAAATACACAAGATCTGACTGCAGGTAACATGTACACAGCTGAACTCAGCCCTTTTACTAGGATGGCAAACTTACTGAATGACCTTAGTCTAGATCAAAATCAAAACAGAATTAATACCATATCATTTTTGTAAATTCAGGATGTATTAAAAGAGAAAAGAGTTATAAGAAAAGTTCGTAGAAATGCAGGTCCCTATTCTGATATTTAAATAAATAATACAGGCTGGGAAATAGCAAAATGAATAGGATACTAAAACCTTGGCTGGATTTCTAGAGAGAATTTACTAAGTACAGGGTGTTTCATCTAAAAGGCATTAGGATTCCAGTTCCCCTAAGGATAACATTTGGTAAATGTTCGCAAATCTAAAATTGCTCCTATTCTATATTTGGAGGATGGCTAATACATAAGCTAGATTCAGTTTTTTCTTCCAAATACATGGTTTCTTTGGTAGTTAATTATACCCTTTTGTAATGAGAAGACTTGAATTAAATTATTTAATAATCATCTTTTTTTGGTCGTGGTGAAGTTAGGCTGTAACAGAGATACAACAATAATTTGGCTACTTAAAAAGGAGAGGAGATTCTTTGTCTTTCATGTACTAAATCATGGTCAGTATTATAGTTGGCAGACAGACAGCTCTGCCCCACAGAAGCTGTGTTCTCCCTGATCTCCAGCTCCACAAATTCTGGCTGATACTTGAGGCTGGTTTATCTTTCCATTGTAGACTAACTTATTCAGAAACTCTTTTTTTTTTTTTTCATCTTTAGAGTCCATTATTTAATTCATCCTGAAGGAAGCAGATTTTTGGGTTGACTAAAATAAGTAGTTTAGAAACTGTGAAAGCCTTCTGATAAAATACTGGATTATTATATAATAGTCACATCTGCAGATCTAGAGGCAGACTGCCTGGAGATATTTTCAGCTTTATTATTTATTAACTGTGAGAACTTAAGCAAGCTATTTAATGTCTCCTTACCTGTTTACTCATATCAGAAATTCATGTAATAATAATCATACCTCAGGGGCGCCAGGTAGCTCAGTGGGTTAAGCACTGGACTCTTGGTTTCAGCTCTGATCATGATCTCAGGATCGTGAGACTAAGCCCTGTGTTGGGCTCCAGGCTCAGCACATGGAGTCTTCTTGAGATTCCCTCTCTCACCCTCTCCTGCCTCCCCTGGCTCATGCTTTTTCTCTCTCTCTAATAAATACTTCTTTAAAAAAAATAATAGTCATACCTCAATGATATATTAAATCAATAATAGATTTAAGGAGCCTAGAATAGTAGCAAAGCCATAATAAATAATACTGAGTACTGTCTACTAGAATATTAACTAACTTAAGGTAAGATGTTGTCTTTTTTGTTTACTGTTTTATCTCTGATACCCCAAAGGCCTGGTAAATAGTAAGCACTGAAATGTTTGAGTTAATAAATATTGAGGCATTTCACAAAATATTCTTCCATTTATCTATTTGTTAATACAAAGAACCCAATACTCAAAATATGGTTTAATGTAACTGATATAGCATAATGTTTCCGAACTTACTTGGATGAATCCGTGTAATTTGAATGCTGGATCTTCAAACCCCTAAAGGTTTATTTAACTTCTGAGTCACATTTGCCTCCTCAATAAAATAGGATTACTAAAAGCATACCTCTCAAATATTATTTTAGGATCAGGTAATATGATATACCTAAAGTGCTTAAGATGATAATTAGAAAAGTGATGAATCTATTACTGGTATTATTATTACTACTATTATTGCTTCCCATTTGGGTAATCATTAAAAGTGTAGGGGTTCTCTTTATGCTGTAATTACATTAACATTCAGTAAGCCTACTTTATACCCTTGTTATTTTGTCTTTCATTAACTTTTAAAATGCTTGTTTTCTCAGTAGACATGTTTCATACCATTTTATATTCCATCTGCTCTCACTGGCGTATGACTGCAGTGAATGCCAACTGGTGATTCATCCTAGTGATTTAGAGAAAGTGTTCTTTAGATATAAAATCAAGTAAGCCAGTTTCTCTGTGATCAATTACTCACGTCTTTCTTTTAGAAAAGAGATATTATTTAAAAGGCCTGTCACTCAGTAAACCTCTCAGAAACATGGTTCCATCCAGATATGGTCTTTATTTAAATGAATTATTTTTGCCATCCTGTCTCAGAACAGCAGTACTTCTCTCAGGCATAGGTGCAATGATCTTATAGGCACTGTTGCTAAGAAAGAGCTTCACAGGTTCTTTGACACTGATTGTCTTTTTGTTACTTTTTTCGCTGACAGAGGACAGGAAAATGAGCTTTGACCTTACCATTATTATTCAGTAAGTCTTTTTCAGTGGAGACAGTCCCTTTGGAAAAATTGTCACTCACTGAATTTTCTTCCTACAGTATCATTTTGAATATTCCCTGAGTTTTATGAGGTAAGGTTTTCCTAGTCTGCTCTCCTCTTTGAAGACAAGGAACAGTCATCCCAAATATTTCTATTCAGGTAGCCAACAAATACATATATTACTAATTCCATAGTATTAGCATATGCTGTGTGCCAAGGGTAAATAGAACTTACTCTCTGTTCTCTTGGAGTCACTGCAGTAGTGTGAGAGATGGCTGAAGTTGAAAAAAAGTAAGGTGTATAGCTAGTGCATTAAAGGGACCTAATTTATTAAATTTTTGAAAAACAAAAGAAAATGTATATATTCATCCAGCATATTATTTCAGTTGACTTTTGAACTCTGAATGCCCCTTATTGTACTTTCAGTCACTGTATTGTAAAAGGCAGTCTGCTACCGAGAAATAGGAATCATTTATTTTAGATAAAGGATCCTTCTTTCTCATATTTTCTACTGAAACAGTGCCAAGATTAATAAACTACAGAAGGCTGCCAATTCATCATTGATCATCATGGTCACATTTCATGAGAAATTTATTAAGTTTCAGACTTCAGGAAAATCCAAGTCTTTACATTATCTACAGGTTTATTAACATTAGGAAGTTTTATCATAATGCTAAAATCTAATACTTCCCCCAAATGATCTTTTATTTTTGGTATAGTATATATTTTTTGGACTGTGGAATAATTACATAATTGTAGTTTGACCTTCAGAATATTTTCTAATAATAGACATCTGTACATGTAAGTTAATTGCTTTCTTACATATGTTTGATTAGTCAGAATGTTATTAAAATTTATATAGGAGTTTGTAGTTCCATCCCAGACATTTAGAATTGGGAATAAATTAAATTTCCACATTTCTTATGAAAATTGAAATCATAAGAATTTATATAGATTGGCTATTTTGATAATATCTTTCTAAAATAATTTGAAATAGGGGCACCTGGTGACTCCGTTGGTTGAGTATCTGACTTCAGCTCAGGTCTCAGGATCCTGGGATAGGGCCCTGCATTGGACTTCCTGTTCAGCCAGGAGTCTGCCCGTCCCTCTGCCTCTGCCCCTGCCTCCACTTGTGCTCGCTCCCTTACTCTCCTTCTCTCAAATAAATAAATAAAACCTTAAAATAAAATAATTTGAAATAATTTTCTCTTGAGAATGATCTTTGATTTATGAACAATAGGAAAATTTCTTTTAAAGTTTCTGAAGCAAATCATAGCCCTATAATATTATCTTCAGGTTGATAAGAGTTGCTATCTGCCTTGAGCTCAAAGAATACTTCCTAGGGTTGGGTCCTTTGGAAAGAATTGACACATATAATCATTCAGCTTGTTCAGAATCCCCTTAGATTTTTAGGAGACATGCTTAAGGCAGTTGAGTGATTTGATGACTCAACAACTACAAGGTATATATTAAACAAGTTTTAGTACAAAGCGCTGTCTTAGAGTTTGCATCTGGCTTTTAGGGGATAATTTATGTAGGGAGGGGTAGAAAGAGCATGACCATCTCTTCCAAACTTACTGAGCATATCTGGAAAGGCAATTCCAGGCTGAGTCTGCTCAGTGTTTGTGGGAAATGATAGGATGTTAGTCCATGTACCTCTAGAATTTGGGTTCCTTTTGAAAACCCTCTTAGTTTTTTGGTTCTAAGTTTCCAGGGCTGTCTCTATTACTCACTTCACCAGTAATTAAGCAATTCAGAAGAGTAACAAAATCGTATATTCTGAAGCCAGAGTATCCTTTATTTGAATCTTCCTTTTTGCTCTATGACCTTGGGAAATAACTCTCTGTGCTTTGGTTTCCTCAACCATGGAATATAGATAGCAATGGTACTAACCTCACACTGCTGCCAAGGGCAATAAATGCATAGAACACTTAGCATAATACCTACCACATACGTTTACTCAGGAAACATTAATTTTATATGTGTAGAGTGTTATGGAGGTTGAAAGGGACTCATAAGGTCTCATAATCGACAACCTGATTGTTCATTTCTGTTGCCTCTCCAGACCAATTTTGCAAACTTTGCTGATCTGCTTTGTGTTGATCTACTTTGTGCTACAAGGTGCTTTCATCTATATGCTTATCTTTTAGCTTTTCATTGGGTTTAGCTGATGGGAAGCACCAGAAATAGATACGAGTATAAGAAGACAGATCAAAATATTGATGTCCCTCTCTGTTTGCCATGAGTGTGTTATGAAACAGATTTCTTTACCCACAGGGACCCTATTCCAAACTTTGTTCCTGTCACACTGCTTGTCTCCTTATTATTTTTGAACTAGGGGTGAAAAGTCTTCTCATTGTTATTCACTCTCCCTTGTTGGTTTCCTTAACTCTGTCCTCTCTTTTGCACATAATCCTTTTCTTTGGTTAAACATATTGAACATGCTGAATATGACATCGTTCTTTTTTGATGAATTAAATATGAGACAAAAATGCATCATTAAATACTCCTTTGAGGCTTACAAAGAGACTTTTGAAATATCTCTGCCCTCTAATCACCAAACACCTACTCTTCACCTAATTTTATGTACTTAAAATTGCAGGGAAGCAGAGGGGTAGTCATGAGATGTCAAAGGTTACAAAAGTTGTTGTTCATGGAAAACTGACATTTTGATTCCCTTCCTCCAGGTTCAGGGGAGGAAATGATTCTTTCCCAGTGTATCTACTACCTGTTGCTATAAGTGTTTATACCCAAATGTATGGGTATAAAACAAAAGCATTTCTCTTAACTCACCATTCCGTGGATTGGCAATTTGGTCGAGGTTCAAGTGGGTTGTCCTCCTCATATTGGCCTGGATATTATTTTCAGGGCTTGGTCACAGTTCTGGGGGATTAGTTGGAGTAGCTAGAGGCCCTCTGTATATATCTCTTATCCTCCAGGAGAGTAGCTGTGCTTGTTCATATGAGGGAGGACTATTTCTCAGGGCAAAGATAGAATTGCAAGTCTTTTTGAAAGATAAGCACAGAACTTGTACAAGTCACTTCTGCCATATTCTGTTATAGTAAATGGGTACAAATGCCAGCCAGCAGCCTTAATTCATGGCATGGGGGAATAGATTACAATTCTTGAAGGGAGAAGTTGTAGGCAATTTATGTCCAATTTTTCAATGTACCATAGTCATACCTCCTAGCGTCAGGTGGACATGTTGCTCAATGAGAATCAAACGAAAGTCACAGAAACAGATCAGAGATATATTAACAAAAATACAATCTAGCTTCCTCTCTCTTCTTAGTTAGATGTTGACTAAGATCCTGAATAGGGAGGTTGCTTTATTGTTATCATCAAAGCAGAACAGGGAGAATAGAACAGGATGATTTTGGAAAAGTCCAACAGGTATCTTGTAATTTTAAAGAGTGGGCAAAATTCTGGAGGCCCTTTCCATTACTGTCTAGATGATTAAAGCTTTGATAGTGAAATAGTCCATGACAGTGGTCTAAGAATAAAGTATAGATTAACAGAGTAGCTCCAGAAAAGGGGGAGGCTATCTTCCAGTTTCTCAATTCCTCCCTCTTCCCCCACATTCTCTATACCCTTCTCTATGACCCATAGAGGGCAAATAATATCTTAGAACTTCTGAAATACCATGTGAATGAGCACAGGAAGCAGAGAAAATTTGTCTGTAGTAAAGACTAATGATCTCTAGAAAATAGGAAACTTTGATCTGTAAGAAGATAGTTGGTCAAATCAGTAAATGGTACTATGCAAAAAGTGACTCAGTGCCTAAAGGCAAGGAGATAATACTTTCATAGTAAACTCAGTAAACTAGTGATGATGGACACTTGGCAACTTCTAAAGTGGAAGTGGTAAAAAATATGATTTAAGTAAGATAGGCAAGATAAACCATGCAAAGGTATGTGTTTCTTCTTGTTTATTGTCTCTCTAGCTACTTATTTTTTCTCCTATCAAAATGAATTGCTAGGCTTTGTATTGATAAAAGGAGAGTTGTACAATGAAAGAGAATGAATGCTGTTAAGAGCACATAAGAACTATTCTATGAGCATATTATTCCTTAAATCATTGTCATCTTTGTTCTCAGTGGATTAGAACTTAACTCATTTCTATGGTTGATTTTGTTCTATTTGGGATTTAATTTTAAATTAAATTTTAATGAGGTAATTTACTTTTCCTCATAAATTGAAGAATAAGGATGAACTTTCTTCTTTTTAGCTTGGAATAGAATTCTACTTTTAAAAAAATCTTGAAAATGCAACTACCCTTTGAGATTTATAGCATATTTTTTTAGCTTGGAGCTTTTCTTTTTGATCACTTACATTTACTGCTTTTCCTCTTGGACCTTTCATAGGAATCTATAAAAAGAGCTTTTCTCTCAAAGATGAGAATTTCCTCTTAATCTTAAGTTCACTTCCTTGATCCCAATTCACAAAGGTGTTTTTGCTGCATATACAGAAATTTACCAAAAATATATGCCTAAAATTGTTAAGTACACATTAGTTTTTCTTCTGAAATAATATTTTACTTATAGGTTTCTGTTGCTTGGTGACATGTATATTTATTCTTAAAAGGAAAATGAATATAGTATTTAGAGAATAAATCATATTTTTTGTTATACTACTGAAAACAAATACAGATCCTGTTAATTAATTAATTAGTCATATATGATCCAACAGCAAGCAGTTTAGGTCTATTAGTTTCAACTGAATTAGAGTAGAATTTTAAGTAATTTTTTAAGGAATTCAGATCATTCTTTCATTTAACAGAGAATTGCATTTAAATATCTTTTAACATTGTTTCTAAATTATTTGTTATTCCGTGGGTAAAACTGATGGTTATTACATTAAAGTTTTAATGAATAAAGGTTGAGAATATTTAATATAATTTCATGAGAATAAGTAAGTATGAGAGTAGATTAATAATGAAAAAATGCAAAATACGATCTTTCATTATAGCTGGAAGGTTAAGGAATTAATTTTACAGACCATGAAATGGAAATAACTTCCCCACTATTTTATTAACTGATGCTTAGATCAGTATAATCAACTCTCCTATTCAGAGCATGTCTGTTCTCTGATCTAGTAGCACTAGATCGACATTTCCAGCAGTTCATTAGGTTAACATAATTCAATAAATAAATACCCAAGTAAGAACTACATCATATTACATGATTCTTGATAAGATGCCTTATTTCATTAACCAAATACATCAACAGTTTTAAAACTGAGACAAGTGCGAATTTGTTAGCAACATTTTTTGTAAGTTACTCAATTTATTAGCATGATGCCATCAATACAGGAAGCTACTGTTCACCAAGAAAATAAGGGGAATATTTAGAATACTATAAGCCTCACCACCAGTTCTTTCTTATTGATTGGGAGAGTTGTAATTCAAAATATGATTTTTTAAAAAAAATTAAAGTCTGAGTGTACAAATACTCTCAGATGACATATATGGATGATCTTCTACACTTTGGGAAGATATTATTATATAGATGCTTTAATATGCATATATTATAGATATAAATATTATATGTCTATGTACCTATCTATCTAGATTACATGTATTCTGGTTTTTCCCTTGGCAATGTGTGAAGTTTTCCATCATTGAGGAGATACAAGAATGAAAAAGTCACAGGAATAAAAGGCATAGCATAGATAATGTCGTCAGTGGTATTATAGTAGCATTATATGGTGACGGATGGTAAGTACACTTGTTGTGAACATAGCATAACATAAAGAGAAGTTGAATCCCTATGTTGTACACCTGAAAATAATGTGATATTGTGTGTCAACTATACTCAAGTAACAAAAATGTGAAAACTAATCATGCTTGGGGAATATGTGGATATGTGTGTGGAGCAGAATGGAGAGCCATCAAAAGTCTCCCTGGCTCACCTCTGTGATTTGCTTTAATTGAATAAGCATGGGAAAAGAAGCCATATATTTTAATCAGTGTCTAGAGGAAAAAGCAATGGGACTAGTGTCTCCCTTGTCCATACCTCTATTCTTTGATCCTGGTAAGATGTTCCTAACTTCCAAATTGGTCTACTTAGAATGAATGGGGCTAATGATAATTGTGATGTTCAATATTCCTTCTTGGGATTAGATTTAATCACTGCCAGGCACCATTTTAATTTGCTTGCTCTATAGATTAATTCAGAAGTGGTCTGAATTATATTTCAAAGGTTTGAAAGCATGATATGGAAATGCAAGACATAAAGTCATCACTTCTGACCTCAACTCTTTGTGTTTAATGCTGGCGCTTTCTAGTGCCTCTGCCCCAGTCCTATGCAAGAGAACAGGGCACATTCCCTACTATTACCTGGCTTCAAGTTGTCAATACAAATTTACTGATTATTACTAGTGTAAACAGAAGATTAAAAATACATCCAAATATATTTTATTTTTTAAGGAAAAGTAGCCATACCTACACATGCTCAATATGACTTATTTTCCAAGGCATACTAATAATATATAAAATTCTGTGGAAGTTTCCCCCAATCACAGGTTAATTCCCCCATCTAAAAATAAGATAACCAACAGAAATCTTGTCCATATTGTGGCATTTTACATTTTAATGATGTAAACATCATTATGATGTTTACATTTAATGATTATTATTATTTTTTGGACATTATCCTAACATTCTGCCATGTCTATATAATTAGTAAAACTCATTGGATTCTTTTTTTAATAGAGATTATTATTCATGTTATTATTTAATAGTAAGCATTTAAATGATGAAAGTCCCATTGCTCCATTCAGCTTATTTTTGAAATTCATGCCATTAAGGAATGATAATGTAGATTCAGTTCCTGGCTCACTAAAAGTACACAGTAAATCTGTGTTGTATGTACTGTGCTGAACCACTTAATACATAGGAGAATATCAATTTTTAATACATTTCTTATATACTGCAATTTTGTTAGCTTTTGCTATTTATTCTTAGATATCGTATGTCTTTAGATTCAGTTATTGTCCTTATCTCGAACTTGCTTGTATAATTTCAGATGCTTTCATTTCCAAGAAAAATATTTTATATCCTTTCATTTTGAAAAACCCCAAACTCTTGTTGGACATTTTATTATTTTTAAAAAGATTTTATTTTTAAATAATCTCTACACCCAATGTAGACTTGAATTTACAGCCCTGAGATCAAGTCTCATGCTCTACCAACTAAGCCAGACATTTCATTAAATTTTTAATCAAAATGAATATTGTTGATATTATCTGAGACAAATCGATGATTAAACAGTTCCTAGCTCAGTGCTACTACCATGCTTTCAGCTTCATAAATGATGATCCGATATAGAGTACTGGCTAAAAACAGAGCCTTCCCTACTCAGGCTGCCAAGAGTTAAAACTTTCCTTCATATTTTACTAACTTGTAACCTTTTTTGGTTTTAGTTCCCTGTTTTGTATAATGAAGACAAGGGTAATGCCTAAATAAAAGACTTTTGAGACTTAAGTGAATAATCATTGTAAAATGCTAAGTACAGTGCCTAGCACATGTAAACACCAATGCACATTAATGTAGCTATTCTGTTTCTCTATCTCCCAACTTCCTTGGTCTATTGGTAACCAAATGCACATCATACAAATATGCTCTATACTAAATGATTGCATTTAATAAAAGAATACAATGATAATTTAAGGAATTTTATGTTACCTCAATAAAGCAATTTCTAGATATCTCCTAGGTATCTCTAAAGTACTAGGAAGATGGGGATAAGAAGGTAGTGATAAATGCTTATTTTTAAATGTTTATAAAAACACATTTTAGGGCATCAGGAGGCCTCAGCTAGTTAAGCATATGACTCTTAATTTCAGCTCAGGACATGATCTCAGGGTCATAAGATGACGCCTCACACTTGGGCTCCACAACCAGGTTGGAGTCTGCCTGAAATTCTGTCTCTCCCTCTGCCTCTCCCCACCTCAGGCCCTGAATAAATAATAAATAAAAGTTAAAAAAACAAAACAAAACATCATTTTATCTGTTTTTAGATTTATCAAATTACCATTTTTAGATATCAAAAGCTTAGTTGTAATTTGTGTGTTGCATTCTCCAGTATAAGAAAATGGATTCTCGCTCAAAGTGTAATTTGGATGTGGAGACAAAAGATGCCATGCAAACACACCAATGAGGTATGAAAAACTTTGTTATTTATGCGATTGAGTCCTCTGGAGAGAACACTGATAGCCTCTCGAGTAAGTCCAAAATGACTGCTTTTTTTTTTTTTAATTTTTATTTTTTTATAAACATATATTTTTATCCCCAGGGGTACAAGTCTGTGAATCACCAGGTTTACACACTTCACAGCACTCCCCAAAGCACATACCCTCCCCAATGTCCATAATCCCACCCCCTTCTCCCAAACCCCCTCCCCACCGCAACCCTAAGTTTGTTTTGTGGGATTAAGAGTCACTTATGGTTTGTCTCCCTCCCAATCCCATCTTGTTTCATTTATTCTTCTCCTACCCACTTAAGCCCCCATGTTGCATCACCACTTCCTCATATCAGGGAGATCATATGATAGTTGTCTTTCTCTGCTTGACTTATTTTGCTAAGCATGATACGCTCTAGTTCCATCCATGTTGTCGCAAATGGCAAGATTTCATTTCTTTTGATGGCTGCATAGTATTCCATTGTGTATATATACCACATCTTCTTGATCCATTCATCTGTTGATGGACATCTAGGTTCTTTCCATAGTTTGGCTATTGTGGACATTGCTGCTACAAACACGTGCCCCTTTGGATCACTACGTTTGTATCTTTAGGGTAAATACCCAATAGTGCAATTGCTGGGTCATAGAGCACAAAATGACTGCTTTTATTGTGGTTAGAGAGTAGGGCTGGATGAAAGGTTGCTTCTATGGGTAGGATGTAAGTGAATTGAATTTCCTGCCTGTGCCCAAGGAAGGAACAGCCAGACTTTCTTATCAGTTTTCTAGATGTGGGACTCAAAGAAGATGGAAGGGTGAGATAGTAAAACTGTCAGTAGTCAAAACTCAAAAAATGGTGACAGTGTCCTCATTGTACTGTAACCTTAAACTTCAGTATCCAAAATTTACAGAGTTCGATGAAGTAGATACAGTTTCTTACCATATTCTATTCAGAGATTCCTTTGATTGCTTTTTACTGGATATAGTAATTCTCATTTACCTATTTTTTTTTAAAGATTTTCATTTATTTATTTGATAGACAGAGAGAGATCACAAGTAGGCAGAGAGTCAGGCAGAGAGAGAGGAGGAAGCAGGCTCCCCTCTGAGCGGAGAGCCCGATGTGGGGCTCGATCCCAGGACCCTGAGATCATGACCTGAGCTGAAGGCAGAGGCTTAAACCACTGAGCCACCCAGGCGCCCCTCATTTACCTATTTTTAAAAGATATAATTGTGAAACACATGTGAAGCCAAAAAATACCATTTTATCCTTTAACTTTATACCATTTCTAAATCCTAATCACATACCTCGTTATAGTTAGTTACTTGTGTTTATGTTTTATCTGTTGAATTGAATTCTAAAGTCTTTTTAAAAGAAATGGGTTCTGCATTGTACTATTTTTGTTTTTATTTTTCAATTAGTCTCATAATGCTAGCTATTATTACAAAATTAATAAATTAATTATTAGGTTATCTAATATCCTATCAATGAAGTGTCTTGGTTGATATATCATACTGAAAAAGGTAAGTGATAATTTGAATGAATACTTTTCATTAAAAGCATCTCTTATCATACTATTCCTGTAATTAATAGGAAAAGCCATGAGTATGTCTCCTATGAAAAAATAAATTTGAAACTAACATATCACACAACTGAGTCATTCTTTAAAAGTTGGTATTAGAGAATTTATAAATGTGATATACTCTGATGGTTATAACTTTTAATTCAGCTAAATGCATAGAGATATATGCTTTATTTGGCTTCAGTTTCTGTTTATATGCATACTGTTCTAGAGCAGATAATTAAATGAATGTAAGCGTACCAAATTTCCAAGTATGTAAAAGGTTTTAAATGAATTTTATAGAATAATACACACTGAAAAGTAGTATTGAATGGATGTAATAAAGCCAAATAGACAAAACCAGACCTGAATGTTTAAATTCATCTCAAGAATGTATTTCCTTATGAAACATATATGTAAGGTTATTATTGATTAGTGTAAGGATTATATGTTAAATTTATAACAATTAAAATAATATAAATAGCACATAGTAATAATAGCTTTCATAAATATTTTAGAGTTCTGGTCAATGTTGGGGAATAGGAATTACAAACTCAAATGCTTAATGCGTATGAGGAGCAGTCAGGTCATATAAATTACTGAAGGACTTGTGTAAATATCCATAGAGAAATTTCTGGCCATCAAGGAGCTGAAACACTCCTTCAAACTGGTGCAACTTCAGGGTACCAAATAGAGCAAAAAGACAATAGATTACTAAAGAATTTCTGTTTGTTTAAAACAGTGGAACTATAATATTGGACACAGATATGCAGTATCATCGTTGAAGAGATAACTAGACCAAATATCCTTAACATGAGGGACAGAAGCAACAAGAAAAACAAACAAAGGGCTTGACATGGGATACAGGACTCAGGACTCCAATTCTGAAGGAGAGATCCAGGGACTACCCAGGTGAATGGCTATAGGAGGTACCAGGAGGCACGCAGCATAGAAGGCAATTAATCCCTCTTGCTAGAGCAGTTCAGGGACAGAAGGAAAGATTTCTTCAAGGAGTTCACATTAGCTCTCTACTTTTTTATGCTTCTGAATATCTAGAGAGAAAAATTAGACAATTGACAGTTTGGAGTTGAATTAGTAGTAAGAATACATAGAAAACCAAGCCAAAAAAAAAAAAAATAGCTGGGAAAGCATAAACCATAGTATATATAATTTTGGTTACATTGAAATTAATTACACTGAAAACACAGTCACATAGTTGTGAAAGAGATTTATAGTATAAGTCATTGAAAAATGACTATTATAAAAATTACCCAATTATGTGTTTAGAAACAATAAGAAAATACCAGCCATGCACTGGCAATTTGTGAAATTTACTGAATGACACATAAAAATAATGGAAAACTAAATTTCACTAGTCAATTCCATAAGAAAATTGAGAGGGAATTATTTATGAGGGAACTATCTTGACTTTTAAATGCTAGCAATACTATGGTGATTTTTGTTTCTTAATAATATATTAGGTTATAATATTCCGTCAAACAACAACTATAACAAAGACTGCAGATAGGATAAGGCCCAATGTCTACACTGCTAGTTTTAACATAATGGCTTAAATAGCTGGTTTCCTATTCCATATAAACCATTATCAAACAATATTTATTTTAAAAATACACATTATTACTGAAATTTATAATGAAATTAAACATAGTAAGAAAACATGTTCATAGCATTGTTCAGCTTGCCTTTACTCACAAACTATTACCAGGTGTGAGACAAGAGGACCAAGAACAGCCCAATAAGTAGGTGATTATAAGGATAATTAAAACTGAAGGGATAAGGCTATTTATTTGATTCATTTTTTGTGTTGGCTTGTGTTTTGATTCTGACATTTAGAGTTGATGGCCTGAAATCCAGTAAAATCCCAAGACCATATTCTTTTAGAAGCACAGATCATCAAATACAATTTTAGTTTAATAAGGCTTTTTTTAAAAACTGAAAAAAATTAGTCGTGCTTTTCTGTAATTTTGAAAAGATCTTTTTAAATAGTGACCTAATTATGATCAACCAGAATTCAGCATACAGTAACTAGATTTAACAATTTAGGCCATAATCAATACTGTGTTGAAAGCATGTACATTGTTATGAATTTGAGTATAATTCTTTTTTGTTTATATTTGTTTTATTTTAATCTCCTCTATATTCATAATATTTTACCAAATTAACAAAAGTGTCAAATCTAAATATTGAGCATGTCACTTAACCTTTAACAAATATTTGCTGCATGTCAATAAGGTATGATTTGGGGACCAGGTATTTGGAGGAGGTCATTGAGAGGATGTGACCTCAGGTTGTCCCAAAGACTGGACTCTGGGGAGTCAGAAGCTGCTCACACAACCCTCCCCTGTCCTTGGAATGTACCTTCTTCCCACCATTTCCACACTAGGAGTTGTTTCAGTAATACAGCCTTAAGAGAGGAGGGAGTATCTGAGACTATCTAGACTAAGTGTATGACTGAATTCAGTTAAATCCTCTGTATAAACTTTGAAGATTCTGGCAGGCAAGGGCAGAGATCTACATGTCCTGTTGCTGCCCAAGACAAGCTTCAGATGCAAGTTCCCTTCCTTATTAACGCTGCCACCTACCAATCTGGAGTGGCCCGCCTCTTTCTTCCATCTCCCCTTTCCCTAGGTGTAGAGGAGCCAGTTGTGAACCAACAATCATTCTAGTAGAAGTGGGCAGATGAAAAAATTAAATAATAAACAAATTATGTATCATGTTCAGTGGCAATATTTGCTGTGGAAAATATATATATTTTTTTAACAGGTTGGGAAAAGAGAAATAGGTTTGGGGGATTATAGTTTTAAAAGTGGTATTTTAACCAGGACTTGAAGGAAGACCTATGGTTAACTTCATGGGTATCTGGGGAAAAATAATTCCAAGCATAGTGATAAGTTAGTTCAAAGGGAAAATGCTTAGCATTTTTAAGGAACAACAAGGGGTCCAGAATAACTAAAGTGAAATGTGTTAAGGAAATAGAGGAAAATAAGATCAAAGAGACAATGGGTACTTGATCTGTGACGTGGTAGATCCTTTGTGAGGACTGACTTTCACTGTGAAGAGCAGTTGATAAATTTTGAATAGAGAAATGAGATGCTCACACTTAATTAAAAGGGAGTAAGGAAGGCAGGGAGGGAGGGAAGGAGGAAGGAAGGGGTGAGCTCAAGAAATGCAACCCATTCTGTATTCTGTGTTCAAATAGACAGTAGGGGCAAAAGCTAATCAGAAAGAACAGTAGAAGTACACTGCAATAATCCAGATAAGCCTTTTAGGCCAGGATTCTAGCAGGGGATGTGATGAAAAAAATCATTCTAGGGATACTTGCGTGGCTCAGTCATTAAGCCTCCGCCTTCAGCTCAGGTCATGATCCCAAGTTCCTGGAACCCAGCCCTGCATGGGGCTCATTACTCAGTGGAGACCCTGCTTCTTCCTCTCCCTCTGCTACTCCCCTTCCTTGTGATCTTTCTCTTTCTTTCTCTCTTACTGTCTCTCTCTGTCAAATAAATAAATAAAATCTTTAAAAAAAATCCTATACCAGACAAATTTTGAAGGTATAGTCTATAGGATTTCCCAAATATAGGATATGAAGGATTATAGAATAATAGGGATGAAGGATGACTTCAAGATTTTTGGCCTGGACGAGTTAGTAAGATGTTATTGCTTTTTTTTTCTTCTTCTTCTTTCTTTCTTTCTTTTTCTTCCTTCCCTCCTTCTTTCTTTCTGCCTTCTTTCTATCAACTTGGGCCAAGTTGAGAGTAGAGCAGATTTAGGGATGAAAACTGGAGGTTAGAATTAGGGTGTACCCTACTTAATTAGGCATCCAAGTGGAAATGTACAATAGTTTGTTGGAAATGTGTTTGGATTGTAAAAATGAGGCAGAGAAGAGGTCTTTGTTTGGGTATTTTCAATTTATCTCTATATTGATATGTCCATATGTCTACATAGATATTGATATAGATACATATGTCATAACTGGGAGGGTGGATAGATCATTAAGAGCCAGAATTTAGATTAAAAAAAGAAAAGAAAAGAAAAGAAAAGAAAGATGAGGACATGGACCACTCTAAAATAGAGTTAGAAAGAAGCCAGTTAGGGAGAGTGAGTAAAGTAAAAGAAAAACCAGCATAATAAAGGATCTGCCAGCCATCTCTGGTGCTTACTTTTTTTTTCTTATTTGTTTGCTTGCTCTTGTTGTTAATGCTGGTTATTTTTCTTTACTAAATTGATTTTTAAATCATTGAAATCTATTTCATATGCCTGAGAGTAGTGTAGAAGGTAATACTCTCCAGACTACTTATTAAAGTTCAAATAATGTAGATAGTTTCCTCTCTCTGAAAAAAACTTTCAAACATAAATATAAACATATTATTCTGAAAATTGTTGAATATACAAATTAAAACAAGGATTAAGTTTTAATTGTATTTGGAAAAAATGGTGACTAAACCAGCTTCAATTCTATCTTAAGTTTAAACAGTCAAAGCTAGCTGATTTATTTTGTTTGGAAAGTAAACACATTAGGAATTAATTTCACTCAAATTTTACCAATGCCACAGTTCATGAGGAAATTAAAAAAGCTGATGAGACGTCTAAGCACATTTTTCCCATTATAAGAATGTCATAGATTATTAGAAAACTATAGGAAGTGTTAGTATTTCACAGATCTGGTAATTTTGATCAAATCCTACCCTTTGATTTATAGCAGAAATAGTCATATACTTATTAAGAATGAAAGCAGTTGGCTCTGTCCTCATAAACACTCAGTTTATCAGTCATTCTCAGATCCAGGAAAGGGAGAACTCAAACCAGTTTTATTAAAGTGCTGAAAAACAGTAGTCAAATGAACTTTTCTTCATAATCAAGCTTAAAAATTTCATGTGTCTTATTCTGTGTAGTCGCAATATGATTTTCTCATAGGATTTGTAGGTTTACAACTTTGAGGTAGCTTGGTTTATGGTGATGCGCTTAGTATTTAAAGCATGGTAAACCCAGGCACATGTGACTATCAATTTCCCTTTTCTGACTCAACATAATTTTAAAAAGCAGGTGTTGCACATAGTCATTACACACCTCTTTTTAATTTGCTAACTTATTTCCCCCCTACTCTTCTAGTGATTGTAGAATAAAGTGATTATAAGAAGTCTGAACAGATATCAAATTCATTTTTTTTTTTTTTTACTACTTTAGGCCACTCAGTATCATCCTTCTCAAATATTTGTCTGATTCGTGCTGAAATAGCTCTAGCAATGGGAAAACGAATTACCTTCTAAAGTGAAAATGAAGACTTTCTAAATGAAAACTAAAACTAAAAACTTGCCCTTTTCTGGGAAATTCCAATGAGTAGAAGCACTTCAAATATTTCCTAAGTGCGAAGTATGTCTTATTTTCTCAGCATTAAATATGTGTTAGCTTCTGGTGGTAAAGATGTTGAAATGGTCTTCAAAAACTTTATAACATACTAACAAAATACGTAAGTTTGTTCATAATTGATATTTGCTCTTTAAAAAGACTGGATAACAGACTAGCTGAAGTTAAATTTCTATATAAATTCCACTCTAGGAATCGCCCTGGGCATGACATATGCTCCTTTAAAGATGAATAATAAAAGGGAAAGAAAAGGTTAATTCATGGCACAGAAAAAGAGGAACATGCTACTTACTTCCTTATGAAGTTTCTATCTTTTGGTTTAGGTTTTATCCTCCAGATTAAACCAAGGCAAGTTTTCTGGAAGTCTTTTAAAGATTTACAAATAATTATTATGTACAATTCTTCCTTTCTCTCTTCTCCTTCTTTCCCATGTGTATTCTGTTTTCTCGACAAGTCCCATCATTAGTAAAACTTCACATTCCCTAAGGCTTCTTATCTCCAATGGACATGTCACTAGTTCTTTTGAGATTTTCTCAAATATACAGTGACTTTGAATATCCTCAGTCAAATTTTCAATTATAAAAACCCCAAACTCCTCTCTGTTGATACATATTTTAAATGTCACCCAGATTATATCCCATGAATTACCTGATTGTGGAGAAAAAAATCAGAACTATTACTTTTCGTTCTGAAAACTATTCTATTGAAGGAAGAGTGATTTAGATATTTTTGTTATCTGCATAACATTCCTTACATACACTTCATACACTCTCCAATAAAATTCACTGGTTGATTCTACAGAAAAAAAAGGTATACGAAACAGTTAATCATTTTCAAGCATATTTATAATAGTTTGTATTTCAGAAATCTCACATCTTATCGATGGGTAGATATGAGTGGTTCAATAAACCCTTTCCATATTTTAGTAGCAGAAGAAAAACATCATTACTTATATAAAGCTCTTTTACAGTCTTGCTACATTCTAATTCTAAATCACATGCAGTAACTTTACTGTTTTTTCCCTGAGTGAATCATGTTTTGCCTATAAAGATGTAAAAAATTTCTGATATAAGTGAGAGCAGAACTGCTTCTAGAAATTAAATAAAATGATATTTATTTTTATAAATACTAGTTTATTTCATAAAAATACAAAAATATAAATATACATTTATAAAAATATGAATGAATTAACACAAAGACATTCTTCAACTAAATAAATATGGCAGTAATAGTCATTCCTATTTCTTTAGGGATATACTTTTTCATATTAATTTACAAAGCAGTTGCACAATGTTTAATAGTAAAGGTGACTGTAAGTCAGTTAAGAAAACATTTATAAAGTTTTTATAGTTAAGGAAAGGCACAAAAAGCCTTTTATGTAATTTTTATTGATTATTGATGTGATATACTTTCCTTCAGAGATTGTTAGGCAAAGAGAGTGAACTGGTTATTATTACTTTTTTAAAAAATCTATATCATTCGTATTCATTCACAGAAACTTACTGATTAAGCAAACCCTTACTAAGACAACACCTACGTATTGTTTGTAATTTCAAATTTTTAAGAATTTCCTCCAAGGAAGAGAATGCGGGCCACTCAATCTAGTAACAAGGAGAGTACTTCCAAAAACATGGATCAAGTCCTACAATACTCTTAATCTCGGTCGCTGTCATCACCTCCATACATATCGGCAAGCTTTTTAAAACGAGGCCCCCAGTCGCTGAGGTAATCATAATCTTGGTTACAATCTGCCGTGAGAGACTCCAAAGAACTGAGTGAATCTGCAATGGAATCATTCCCTTCATAGGCATATGTTGCCAGTGAATCATACGGTGGTGCACTTGGGTCTGAGTCATTTTCTTTTAATCTTCGGTGGATAAAATCTTGTACATCAATATTTTCCCACAGAGGCACAGTCCTCCTTATCTGAAATATAGTTTCAGGCATTACATCCCTTCTAAGTTTACTGTCTTCTCTTGCTTCTGGATTCCTTAATGTGCCAATGTCAAAAGCTTGGGTATCTTCTTCCCCGCCCCCTTCATCGTTGTAGGTCACGATGTTGTCCCGGACATCGTCTTTTGAAATGATCAGAGGTTCCTTTTTCCTCTGCCTCTTCAGTGCAGCAAACAGTACAACTAAAACTATGAACAACAACAACAACAACAACAAAGAGAAAATAGTGAGATTCCATGATTCAGGTTTAAATTAAATATAGCACACTTTGCTGAAGGAGGTTTGTGTGGTATGAGAGATGCTGAGATTTATTTGGACAAAGAGTAACTACCCTATGCAGATACAGGGTGCCTTGGGCCAATGACTAAATGTCCTGCATTGGTAAAGCAATAGATACTACAATCCCTTTATTTACTTTCAAGACTCCTATCCTTAGATTTCTGACATTGCAAAGGCCTTTTTCAGTTATGGCTAATTCATTTAGCCAACTGTTAATTATGTGATTCCTCATTGCTCTCAACAGTAAGCTTGCTTAAACACAATAAAATTCTAAAGCTACAATCATTGGTATCTCAAGAGAAATTGAGCACCAATTTAATATTTTCTTAATGACTCAAGGGTATATATATAAAACGTTATTCACATATATGCATATGTATGCATTATGTATGTGCATATATTACACATATGCATATAGATATGTGTGTATAGATACACGTAAATATATACATGCTACTGATCTAATTCCTTCCAGTAGCTCATATCTGTTTATTTTTTACTTATTTTTATTATGTTATGTTAGTCACCATACAGGACATCATTAGTTTTCGATTCCATATATTCTTTGTTTGCATATAACACCCCGTGCTCCGTGCAATACGTGCCCTCCTTCATACCCATCACTGGACTCACACATCCTCCCACCCCCTGCTCAAATCTGTTTAAATTCCTTTATTGACTTGGTGTTGAAAGCCTACTTAAAATCTGAACTATAACTCTATAAATGACAATATAAAATTCAGTCTAACTTATCTTTAACCTGTACTCGTCTTACAAGACGGCTCAGACGAATTATCTGGTTACTGAAGATTTCCTTGACATATACAGTTGCTTTGGAACTTTCTGGCTAAAATGTTAATTACAATCCCTCTATTCACTATTCAATGTATTGTTTTTATTATTTACATACCCATAGTATCAGGCTAACTGTGAACTTCCCCACAGAGAATATACTTTCTTGTTTTTTGCTATATTACTGAAATTTAACATATGTGTATATGTGACAGTGAATGTATGCAAAATAAATATGCTCTGCAATTTACACATGCACTTAAAAATATGAAAAAAAAAAAAAACCCACATGATTTCCCGGATATAAGTTTCTCATTGGAAATGGACCAAGTCCCTAATTTTATATTTAAGAAATGTTAAGAAATAAAGTTAATTCCGCTAAAGCACCCTTGCACATTGCATGGGGGAAATAAAAAACAGGTTCCCCTTACTTTGGGCAGCTAAATGTTTTATCAATACTATTTCTGTTTTAATAAAAAAAGAAGAAAATGTTGGCTCAAAATCTGCCATTTCTTTTCTCAATTTTTGTATTGTGATTACACAAAGCAAACTCATTTACATTAAGACCACATTTCACCAAGGCCTTTGAGTGCCTTATAACTCCATTAAAAGCCTGTCCAATGCTATTATCATATTGACCAACACACTTTCCTTAGCTCCTACTAATTGGTAGAAAGAATTAAAAAAAATTCATTTGAAGCATCTTCAGTTAACCTCCACAGAATAGGTTATGGGTGCTGAGGTATTATATTCAGAATCATCTTGGAGACAATTAAAAAAAAAGAGACCTTTTCAATAAAAATGGAACATATTTGTACTCTTCCCTATTAAAGGATGAAAATAAGTTAATTCCAAGATAGATCTGAAACCCATTAATCTAGTGAATCATGGAGTAAAAAAATGCCCCTTCTAAATTTAATATTAAATTAATTTATAAATTCTCTACTTTTCTCAAAATTTTTATAAATTCTTACTATAAAAGAACAACAATATAGTCAAATTGTTTTAAGGGTTTCTTAGCTAATATGATATTTATTAACTCCCACAAGTGAACCTTAGAATATTCTAAGTTTTTTTTCTCCTCTGTTGGGTCAAAATCACCTACTTTGTTTCCCCAGCCTGAGGTTATTTATTGAATGGAATTTAGAAAGGTTAAGATAAGGAATAGAAAAAGTGTATTATTATGTTCATTAATCTGTAACTGAAATTTATTTCTATTGTGAATATCAGAATATACAGTTACTATAGTGATAGTAAGAGTTATGTGTGACTATTAAATCACTAGAAAGCAGGGATATTTTATATTGCATTTTAGTTATGACATATCTCAAATGATCATTAGACTTGCACTAGAAGAGGGTACATATGACAATAAGCACATTTTGCTTTTATTTCTTGTTTAATTGGATGCACACATTTCCTTTTGTCTGATACATCTGATACATTTTGTCTGATACATTAATTTAAATTATTATTCTAAATAGTTCCCATAAGCTTCCTCTGACTCCCAAGGTGTCTTAAGGAACCAAAAAAATTATAAAAGTCCTGCCTCAGGTTTTAGTCTTTGACTTTGCCTTGTAACATAGACAAACTCTAAGAACTACATTTCTTCAGACTCTAATGGGTAGGTTTAAAGTATCATTGTCCATGCTATATCACTCTCCTGCTAAGAGTAGTCTCTCTTTACTATAGAAACTTAGAAATTTAGTAACTGTGTGCAAACAACAGTTGCTGGCGAGGATGTGGAGAAGGGGAACACTTGTGCAGTGTTGGTGGGAATACAGACTGGGGTAGCCACTCTGGAAAACAGTACAAGTTAAAAATAGAACTACCCTATGATCCAGCAATTACACTATTAGGTATTTACAAGAGGATACAAAAATACTAATTCGAGGGGATATATGCACCACAGTGTATAGCAGCATTATCCACAATAGCCAAATTATGCAAACAGTGCAAGTATCTATCGACAGACAAATGGGTAAAGAGGTGGTATATATCTATACCGTGGCTATTACTCGGACATAAAAAAGAATTAAATCCTGTCATTTGCAATGACATGGATGGAGCTAGAGAGTATTATGCTAAGTGAAATAAGTCAGAGAAAGACAAATACCATGTGGTTTCGTTCATATGTGGAATTTAAGAAACAAAACAGATGAACAAAAGAGGGAAGCAAACCGTACATAATACAGACTCGTACTATAGAGAACACACTGAGAGATGCTGGAAGACAGGTGGGGAAGGAGGATAAGTTAAATGGGTGATGGGGGTGAAGGCGGGCACTTGCTGTGATGGGCCCTGGGTGTTGTATGGAAGGTTGAATCACTACATTGTACACCTGAAACTAATATTACACTGTATGTTAACTAAGTTGAATTTAAATAAAAACTTAAAGAAAAGATGAAATCACAGCAAAAATGCTTTAGGAAGTTTGATAACAAAACCTGCATTAGAACCAATTTTAAAGTAAAATAATAGAAAAACACTCCATATATAAGCAGCCAGTTGGGAAGGTAGAAGGGAAGAAAGGGGGCAGACTTTTCAGAATAATGAAACAGCCTTCTAGGATTTCTGCATAATGCAATTTAGTTTCCTAATGTTATGGTATCTCGGCTTGTTTTGGGGGTGCTCTTGTTCTCCCAATTTGTGCATGCTTATCTTTATGTCTGTGTGTATTATCTTAATATAGAAATGTTAAAAATCAAATTTGTAATATAGGTATTTCCATGTTGTTAGAAATTAGGAAAGGAGAACTGTGTGAGCAAATAAAGTATAGTATCAGGAGCACTTAGCCGAAAGGGGAGCCAAAATTTATTTTCCGTGGGGAGACAAAAATATTTTACAGAAGAGCTGAACTTTCCAGCAGCAGCTCTGAGATGTGGATTGGTGGTATGAATATTCTAAAGCACCCTGAGAAAATGTTTTTCTAAATAGTTGGATCACTTTAGCTGAGACAAATGTTTTCCCCTCACTTTTCATCAATCCCCCACTGAAGTCCTGCAAGGGTATCTGGCCAAAGGGATTTTATCCAGATAGCTTGAAAGGATTTGCAGTGAAAAGAAGCCAGCACATATGAGCACTGGAACATAAATTTGGCTGCCTCTCATGCCCTAAGCATAAGCATTTTGGATGAATATTTGATGGAAACAATTTTGGGGGGAATGTTTTACAGTGGAACAACTGTTTAATTGAATTAAATTGTTTCCTGTGAGGGCATGCTCAAATAAAACATTTGCTATTGAAAGCATGACTTTAGAAAACATTGCGGGACTAGGTATGACCACAATGTCATAGTGATATTTTTAAAAAATGAACTTAAACTTTTATTTTACAACTATGTTTCACAAATTACATGAATAAAAAGTTTATCTTATCTTGACAATTTAAATGCACTTGCCAATTAGGTGTCTAATATATATAATTTAATATTTTGTATATTAGTAATTTTGTTTACCAATTTTATTAGTAATTTTGTTTGTAATTTTATTAGTAAAGGTAGTCTTTGTTTTTGAGAATAATGGTTTAGAAGGAAAATTCTGAAATAGACTTATCTGAGTTTGAATGCTCATTAAAACCTTTCTAAATGAGTGAATTTATATGTTATTTAGTCTTTCTTGAGAAGAATCAAAATATTTATCTTACACAGTTGATATGAAAATTAAATCAGTTATAAAATTAAATATCTTAGAACAGTGGCCATGGTTCATTAGCATTAAGCAGTATTATATAAAATAGATTCAAAATATGTGTTTGTATATGTGTATATAGCACTAGCTATTATCTTTTTTTTTTTTAAGATTTTATTTATTTATTTGAGAGAGAGAGACAGAGTAAGAGAGCATGAGAGGGGAGGTCAGAGGGAGAAGCAGACTCCCCATGGAGCTGGGAGCCTGATGTGGGACTCGATCCCAGAACTCTGGGATCATGACCTGAGCCGAAGGCAGTCACTCAAGCAACTGAGCCACCCAGGTACCCTTATCAGTTTTTTAATCTCTGGAAAGCTAGACCTAGCTCAGAGAGAACTCATTTTTTTTTTTCCTAATAGAAAGAACCATTTTATAAAAAGTTAACTATTTCAACCGTTAGCCTTAAAGAAGTGTGCTATTTGGTTGCAGCATCCCTGAACGAGAAGGGCGAGACGTATGAGAGTGAGTGAGCATTCGGAAGTGGGGCTTACCAAGTAGGATGACGACACAAAGAAGGATGGCGATGAGGGCCCCCGTGCTCAGGCCAGCTGCGAGGACCAAGGCCTCTGCATTGCAGGACTGCATGTTTCCTTGATGGTCGCAGGCGCACACGCGGATAGTGAGTGTGCCGGTGCTGCTCTGAATTGGATAATCATTGTCAAAGATTAAAATCGGCAGCAGATAGGTGCTCATTTTGTTGCGGCTGTAACCATCCTTTCGAGTCATGATTCCTGCTGTATTATCTAGGGGGCAAAAAAAAAAAAAAAAAAAAAAAGTGAGGGAGAAAACACTCGGACCAGTTTTCAATTTTGCATCTGAAGGTCTCAGTTTTCGCTTAAAAAATGTTCTATACCTTTATTATCTACAATGGTGAAGTTCGGATTGAGAGGAAATTCTGGTACCGGTTCAAAGAAAAATTTGTGGCCTCGGGGAGGGTCGTCTTTGTCCATGACACTGACAGTCTGAATCAACTGAAACCAAATCAATAAATTAAATAAGGCACAACGAAAAGCAACTCTTGTTGTTATAGGACATTTTAAGTCAGTGTTTGTGTTTTAAAGATATCATTGACATTAAAGAAAGAAAGAACAGGCCATTTTCAGAACTTATGCCAAAGCTTTTTATGGTTCAGTGTAGTGTAACAATTAGTTAAGGTTAAAATATGTTCATCAAGTATGACTGTGCGAGGTGTCTCTATGATCACTTTCTGATTCTTGGCCCCTGGAATATCCAACCTCAAAGAACAATTGAATCCGTCCAACATCTATCTTTTTTTTAACATTGTTAGAAAGCACCAGTCTGTTTTATTAATAATTGGTTACTAATCTGTTGCCTCTACTAACAATTGTCTCAAAGGCAGAGAACATAACAGATGCATTTTTAAAAAAACAAAAGTGATTAGCACAGCTACTCCTACAGATCAAGAACACTATAAATATAGTTTTGGAAAAATAAGCAATATGGTACATAATACCAGAAAGCAAACGATTCTAAAGCGATGGGACGATCTGACTACGATCATATTGCATATTTTATTCAAAGTTTTGGTTTTTCTTTTAATGGTATCTGTACAGTGTAGGAAGATATACAAATAATGCCTTTAATATTTCATAAAATTAGGCCAAAGTTGATAAATTACAACACCTCTTAACTGTATTCACTGTGTGCCTTACTGTGAAGAGGGAGCAGCAAATAACAAGTGAGAAAATTCCCATTGAGCATTTTATAGGGAAAAAGCGCTAAGCTACACATCGGGGTGCCTGTTTTTCTAGTCATGGGTCTGCAATCTGGTGCGACTTGAAATCAACAGCCATTTAATTACTCTTACTTTCAGATTTCTTTTCCACAAAAAGAAAGAGTTGCACCACTTCCGGTGTAAAAGTGCAACTTCTGTGATGAACAATTATTGGAATCTCACAGCAGTTTGACATACCTATTGTCTCGGTTATTGTGTACCCTCTACAGCCAAACTAACCTGAGTACTCACTAGTCAATACCGTTTCCCCTTTAATTTAATATTAACTAGGATTTCATTCATTTTATTGGCAGAGTGTCATGGAACCTTACTTTTGTTTATACAATGCTTCTGAAGGTGCACAATTATTAATACAAATGTAATGCACATTTTCTCTTTAGGAGATTGGGTCATGACCTAGAAAAAAATACTTTTAGTACTTAAATACTTTTGTTTAACCTCCTATTCCAGATTGGCAATGATATGTCTAATTTTTAGGAATATTTTAGACATTCAACATCAATAAATAAAATATTAGTTATATGGTTATATGGCTGAGTTCTTAAAATGATTAGATGAGCCACTGTTTATGCATATTTTAACAGAGAATACATATCAGTAAGCTTAAACTATATTTTCAGCCTTGTTAATTTCAACAAGCAAATCGATTTCTGCCAAGTGTATGAGCAATGACAGAAATTTTAATAGTATATAATAAAATAATTATTAGTTAATATCAATATATTTTATCATTGTCAAATACTAATTTTAATGTGTATAAATTACTCACATGGGTCACCAGAAGAAAAGCATATTAATAGGCAAATAAGTCAAGACTATGTATATCCTATTGTCAATTGACTTGTCTCTCCAAAATATATGTTCAGATCCTCATTCCCAGTACCTGTGAATGTGATCTTATTTGGAAACAGGCTCTTTGTAGATGCCATCAAGTTAAGATGATGCCGTAGGATTAGTGTGGGCCCTAAACCAATGAATGGAGTCTCATAAGAACAGGGAAATGGGGATACAGAGAAATAGAAAAAGAATGTCACGGGACAGTGTGCACAGATATTTGGAGTAATTCTTAGAATCCAAGGAATGCCAGTGATTTCTGGCAATTCCAGAAGTTAGGAAACAGAGTCCTCTCCTAGAGTCTTTACAGAGAGGACAGATTGCTGACACCATTGATTTCAGACCTCTAGCCTCCAGAACTGTGGGAGACCACATCTCTGTAATTTTAAGCTCTCTAGTTTGTGGTAGTTTCTCATAGTAGCCTTAGGAAACTAATACATCTGTGAAGATTATTTAAAAATGGCCACACATTTATGAAAAAATGTTCAACCTGAATAATTTGGGAAGAATCCATGTTAAAATTATTATGAGATATTACCATTGGGTGGACACTTAAAGTCTAGTGTTCCAATAAATAGGCAAAACACTAGGTAAATGACCTATGTGGGAAGCTGTTCAGAGGCATTGGTGAGTATTTATATATACAGTTTAATTATTCTTGCTTCAAAGGTTGTATCAAAGGAAAAGAGTACCAGATAGTGTATAAATAGAAATGTATTATAATGCTCATTATAGTGCTATCTGCTAGAGTAACATTGTGTTTATAAACCAAATTTCTGTTAGTAAGTGGATAGTTGAATGAGCTAATGTATAGCTGTACTGTAAAAATTCAGCATCAAATTAAAAAGAATCATGTACTAAATTGAGAGTATGTCCATTACATGTTGCAAAGTGAAAAAAAAAGAAAAATAATTTTTAATCCAAATAACTGTGTAATGATTCTTTTTGGCAAATAATGACAATACCCCATCTTTATTCTTGTGTATGCAAGTGGAATCTCTGTCTTGGTCTGCTTGTTTGGGCTGCCATGAAAATCACTGCAGCCTGGATGGTTTCAAGAACAGAAATTTATTTTCTCACAGTTCTGGAGACTGGAAGTCTGAGATCAAGGTGCCAGCTTAGCAGGTTTTTGATGAGAGCTCTCTTTCTGGCCTGCAGACATCTTTGCTACCTTCTCACATTGCCTTTCCTTTGAGTGTGTGCAAGGAGAGAGAGAGAGACCGTGATCTCTCTGGTGTCTCTCCTTTGAAGGACATTAATCCTCTCCAATCAAAGCCCCAACCTTAGGATCTCATTTAACATTCATTGCTTCCTTAGAAGCTCCATCGCTAAATATAGCCATATTGGGGGCTAGGGCTTCAGATGAACATTTGGTCCATTGCAATCCTCACTGGAAGAAAAGGAAGACAGTACTTCACTTTTATTTTCTATATTTAAATAGACACAATAAAATTATATATGATTCTTAACATCTATCTACTTTTTCTTTAAAGAAGTATCTAAATAACTTGTTAAAATTTCTTTCTGTGAAATTTGTGCAGTAGCTGTCATTTATAAAATACCATAGTAGTGCCAAAAATGAACATACTCTGCATTTGCTTAAAGTTACTTTAGAGGTCTCTTATATATCAGGGGGACTTTGCAAGAGGACTTTGTGACTCTTGTACAATCTCATTTTATCTCAATAATGTTAAAGTTGAAAAATCACAAAGTACAATTTATGCAACCAAAATATCCTGCCTGAGATTAAAAGAGGAAAAATATAATCAATGAGACAATTATTGTGATTCCCTTTATGCTAACCCAGAACAATTTCATTTTCATTCTTCATGTTTTATTTAGTAATATATTTCCATTCTATTCTTGAATATAACTCAGTATCAGCATAATTATGAATCCAGGGAAGAACTTTCCATATATATATTCATTATATATCCAGTATATAAATTAAAGCATATATTAAAACTTTTCCTATGACATATGACTTTCATAATAAGAACAACTTCAGAAGTCAACTGATTAGATCACTGTGAGTGTTTTGGTAAGGGTAGATGAACATGTAACCAAGAGGATTTATGAGGGTTTGCATAAAAAAAAGTTGGTGCGAGTGAATTAATATAATGTTATCTGCCATTGTGAAGAGGAGATACATTTTTAAAGTTTATAATAATTGTATTTACCTGCCCAGGTTTTGCATTTTCACAAACAAATGTTTCATAGTACATGGCAAATTCCGGAGCATGGTCATTTATATCTAGAATTCTGATGAAGACAGGGATGTGGCTACTTTGTTTTGAGTTATCTGCAACGAGAACACGAGTAAGACTTCAGGCTCATTTCCAGAGAAGCGGTGATACCACTCACCCCATTTGTAACTTAGCAACTGATCATTTCTGTGGTATTCACTTTCTCAATTGGATTGCTGATGAATAGTTGAGCTTTCTTACATGGTCCAGATGGAAAGCATGATTAAAAAGAGGAGAATATGACTGAGAATGAAGTGTTATTTGTCAGACATAATTTTCCTAGACTAATTATTTTTAGGAGGTTAGACTGTATTTCTATCCTAGAGTAAGGCGTAAAAGAATATCAAGTTTAAAAAGTAGATATTCGATAGTCATTAAAATAATACAAGTATCCAACACAGTCTGATGTTGCTAATGATAAAATCATTCAAGAAATAGAGTCTACTTAATGTTATTATTTTACCACTTCGATGTTCAGGTGGATTATTTCCCACTCACTTATTTCTGTGGCTGTAATGGTGATGTTGTGCCAAGGAGATGATTCCCGATCGAGGGGTTTCAAAGTGAAAATAGAGCCATTTTCGGAGTGAATGCTAAAAATCCGGTCCATATCAGTATGCCGGTCAATAGAGTATCTGGCAGAAAAGAGATTCATGAATCTAGGCATTAAGATTCTTAATTCATCTGCTATTTCTTAATGTCATAGGCAATTTAAGCAATGTTCTCATAGAGTCATGACCAGTAAAATGCTGACAACTTTCAAGAATTTTTGTTTAATATAATTGTCATTTACACGGTTTGATATATTTGGCCTTTTCCATCATTACTCTTCTATGATTATATGTACTTTAGAGTTATTATTTATACTCCTGAGTCCTTGTGGCAACCTTTAAGTGAGTTTTTAATTGTCACTTGATTTGCTTAACCTATCATAGACCTGTTGCAGTGCCTGAAACATAGTAATCAGTCATATTAAATTTGATAGAGTCAATTGCATTAGATAAATTAAAATTATGCTAAAAAACATAAGAACATGTGTCCACGGAGTCCTTATGACTGTAAGTGAATAGAGAGAAGATGCTGTAAAGTACATTGCTCTTGAATGGCCCTCTATTCAAGGAACATCTCAGATGAATCAAAGGTTATCCTCCAATCTATTCCTCTGAGCTATTGCAGATAAAAATGAAATGACATATTACACAGAGTTTTATAACTCTTTTCTTCAAGGCTGGCTATGGGCGATGTCATCATAAACTTTGTATCACTCCGTGGTTGGCAAAATAATGCCTCCCCGCCTCCCCCAAATGATGCCCACCTCCTAATCCCTGAAACCTGGGACTCTGTTACTTTACCTGGTGAAAGTAACTTTGTAGATGTGATTAAGCTTAAAGTCACCAAGAAGGGAGATTATTCTGGATTATCTAGATAGGCCTAAACTAATCATATGAACCATTTAAAGTGCAAGAAAAAGGCAGATATGGGGTCTCGAGAAATAAGACAGGAGGAAAAAAAGAGATTTAAAGTATGAAAAGGACTTAACCTCTCACTGCTGGTTTGAGGACAGCGGAAAGGGACCGCATGCCAAAGAATACAGGTGGCCTCTAGAAACTCAGAATGAACCTTGAGCTGACAGCAAGAAAATAAGAATTTCAGACCTACAGCTGCAAAGAACTGAAATCTGCTAATAACTTGAGTGAGCAAGGAAACGATTTATCTCCTACAGTTTCCAGACAGGAATGTGGCCCTGTCCACACAAACACCATGACTTCAGTCCGGTGAGACTCATCCCAGCTCTCTGACCTATAAAACGGTAAGACAATAAATTTGAGTTGCTTTAAGCAGCAAGTTTATGGTAATTTTTAATGACAGCAATGGAAGGCTGCAGTATACTATAAGAAAGATCTTTTAAAAATCCAGCTTATAATAAAATCCTTTCATTATGTCAGGCCGGATTAGGCTATACTAACACTTTACGTCTGTTTGAGATTTCTGCTGAGTGTCTAATTAAGCCGTATAGGAAAACAAGTTTTTCTTAAACATTACTGTTCAAATGAATTACATTAGGATCTTGTTAAGAACAGATTCTGATTCAGTAGGTCTGGTGTTGGAGCTGGATTTTTATTTCTAACAAACATCCTAGGCCAATTGCATGTTATACGCCTATGGACAAGGCTTACACAGTAAGGTCATATACAATGGAATAAACTGATTAGAGTAAACACAGAAAAAGGAAAAAAAAAAAAGGAGAAAACTAACAGACTAAACAGCATCCGGTATAGTTCTCATTTTTCTAGGTATCTTATTAACTTCAGTTAGCAAATGAACTCCTTTTTGATCTGGTGAATTGGGAAATTACAACTCCCATTAGAAATGTAATATATTCAGTATCAGGCACTGACTTTGACAAACATGTAAGTAATAGGTATTGAGCAGCCAATGTTATAAACATGAAATATTTGTAATTTTAAAAAATATTGGATGAAAATCTATTTATCTAAATTCTTTGATTTTTTGTTTGTTTGTTTGCTTGCTTTGGTTGTTCTAATAAAGAATCCATGACTTAGTCTATTATTATAAGAACTATACTGAAATTAAGAGATCCATTAGTAAACTCAGCTTTCCAAAATAATTGTAATAGCTTAACATCACGGGGTTTGCCTGATTTATTTTCTGCTAAACTTTATCAAAAGAGTTTCTCAGACTGACAGCATTTCAAAGTGAGTATTTGAGCATGTGGGCAAAATATATACATATACTGGATTTTTAAAAAATATTTTATTTATTTATTAGCAGAGAGAAAAAGAACAAGAAGAGGGAGCAGTGGACATAGGGAGAAGCAGACTCTCTCCCGAGAAGGGAGCCTGACGCAGGGTTCGATCCCACTGGGATCATGACCTGAGCTTAAGGCAGACACTTAACCAACTGAGGCACACAGGCGCCCGTATATAATTTATCTCAAATATGGAATAGCTAAAAGCTTTACATAGTTGGTTTTAGGTTCCTTTCTGTACCTAGTCTCAAAATATAAAACCAGACCCTTCACCTTTTTGACCTTTGGAAGGGTTGTGCGGTGGGCAATAGAGCCACAGAAGAATGGTGGTATCTTCTCACTTTTTCAATAATCATAATTGTAATTTTCCTACATGGTGTTATGAGAGGTGTTATGGGGAGATTTTTGATATTTGGTCAAATTATTGATTATATGATTTATGGTCACTGCTGAAAAGTAGCTGTACTTCTGGTGTGGGAACTCCTAAAGAGATAGAAGATAACTAGAAGCTAGATACAAAAATAAATATATAAAATACACATGGTGTATATGTGTATCTCCTACAAGCAAAGTTTATATCAGGTTTTAACCAGCAATTCATTCCAGACAAGGATCTGAAAGCTTATTAAAAAAATAACTATTAATGTCCTAAAATTGAGGATGGCAGTCATGTTAAATTTTCTCTTCTAAATCTCTATTGCTTAATAAATGCTGACATGGAAAAAAGTACAGTGCTTCCTATCTCTAGGTGTCAAGCCTCATACAACTTTAGTTCCTAACATGGGCTAGGAAAGCCAGTAGAACATTTTTAAATATTGTTTTACTTAAATAATTAAATACTTTACCAAATTCTGCTAATGAATAAAACAAACCTAAAATGAACACAAAGAAAGCAGTGCAAAAAAAAATATATATATATGTATACATACATATATATATGTATACATATATATATATATATACAACTCAACCACATCTATGTATTGAATGGAATTCAATTTATAATATTTGCCTAAATATATTTCTTTTGATTGTTGGAGAAGTCAGTAGCTAGCCATTATCTGCTATGGCTAATCAGACATTGGATTTTTTTCCTACTGTTAGCATTAAAGATCAAAATGAAAAATAAAATTCCTTTGTACTCATTGTTACTTGCCCTGGAGATTTGCATGGGGCTTTCTATGATTGAGGAATACATAACAATTCTAACTTTATGCAAGTGCAGCTTTGACATGCTTGGAGTTTATGTGGTATCAGAATAAGTTTCTGGCTATCCTATTTGTAGATTCAATTTTGAAAAATACCACCCCAAGTGAAGAATTCATGGTGAAGAACCACTTCGACAATTTAGAAATGGCTCACTATAACACTAACACTGAACACTTCCAGGTATATATTCAGAAATTTGCCCTAGTGCAAAGGATGTCTCACAATTTGTCAAAGCCCAGTGATAATTGTCTTTTCTTCAGCAGTCCACATTCTGTTTTCACCACAGAATGGGACATTCTGGTTTACCTATTAGTAATAAGAACACTGGATTACTGCAGATGACCAGAAAGAGCTTGATAAACAGCACAGGACAAAGCTATTTTCATATTCCAGCAGATGGCCTATTAAAACAACACTATTTTATTCATCTCCTTACATTTAATTTCGATCAGTTAAACAAAAAGAAGGCTGCTGGCATAACTTCTTAAGTGAAACAAGATCTTCAGAAACAGCAAATTAATGCAAAAGAGCACAAGAGAACTGACCCTGTGGAAGCTGAACTCTGCTTCAGTTTGTTTGCTTTTCATTTTTCATGTTCTACTGTTAAGAATCCAACACATATCAGATCCATGTATTTTCATCCATCACAATAAAACACGTCAATTAAATTACAAACACCAGAACAAATCAGTAGTATGCAGAAATGTGTCGGGGCTAGTACTTCTCTTCCTTTACTGAATGCCACGTACATCTTCTACTCACTAAATCAGTATTATTAGGCTATTAATTTGCTCTTTCCTTTCCAGCTACTGCATTCCAGAAATGTGTTTTCTAACTATGAACTATGAAACTTTCATTGCTCTTCAAAAAGAGAATGTGACTATATAGTACTTGAGCAAATAGTTCAAATCTTTTTTTTTCCAAATATTAATGGCATGATTTTAAAATAAATGAATATTATTTTACTCTCTCTAATAAAATCAAAGTATTAGAATATTAGAGAAACACACACACACACACACACATCCATTTATTCACTCATTTCAGCTTAGGGTAGAATCATGTACATTTATTGAAGCATAGAAGCGTTTCTTTCCAGCAAGTTTTTTGTGTACTTACTTCTCAGTTTGACTGCAGTAGAAAAGATTTCTTCTAAAATTTGCTGAACTTTAAATATGTTGAGCATTAAATAGGTGTGAAATGAGACAACATGTTCTTTCAGAACCTGTAAAGCTATAATCAGCCCTATAACTTGGGGAATCCATGATTACTAATGAGGTGAAGCAGAGCTGACAACAGCTGCTAATTGTAATCATAATCTCATGTTGCAAGCGGCAGATGTATTTCAGAAAATATGTTTGATGAACAGATTTACTGGTGGGTGAGAAATAGTTCCTAAGATTTCCCTGAAAAATATTTCTGCATGTTGCTTATTGTAGCCCATTTCTGCTGTGGGGATCAATCCTCCTTCTAAATTCTATAGGAGCAAACGAAAGTGCCACATATTACATGTTGTCTTCTTGTTGAATTATTGCTAGATTCTCACAGTGTAGTAAGATATCTAAAGGTTTTGTGTGCGTGCGTGTGTGTGTGTGTGTGTGTGTGTGTGTATTTCTTTATATAAACAGGAACCAGCCTGTCCTTATCCTGAGGAAATTCCAGATATAGGAAGGGATATACCTGTATAGGAAGGGACTGGGTGGATTATGTATCCATATCTATTTCTATATCTGTATCTATATCTAACCCATATACATATATATGTATATATATACATTATATATATGAAATATAAAGACAGACTGCAACTAAATTTCCAGCAATCATGTATCCCCTACACAATAGTGCGTTATTTATACAATAGAAGTTTATTGAGAAGGTTAATGGCATTATCAAATATTTACAATTAATAAAAATACATAAACCTATATGTATATTATAAGGATCTCTACTTACTAAAGTTGGTTAGGTGATTGATAAATGGAAACTTTCAATACCTGATAAAAATAGAGTAAAATACCACTGAAGTATCTATTGAGAGAACAATTTAACAGATGTCTCCTTCACTGCAAAACTTCCTATGCAAGTGACCAAATTATATAACTAAAAATATGTTTTAAAAATATTTTGAATGTCCCTTTTTAGCAACTGTAAAATAACAAGGAATGGATTTACTAGTCCCCCCCACACACGTGCACGTGCATACACACACACACACACACACACACACACACCCCACTAACACTAAATGAAATATATGAAGCTAAATGAAAATTATTTTTGAAGGATTACACACCAGCGAACAAGGACAATAATCCCAGAGAAAAGAGAAAGATAGGATGTGATCCATAAAACTTCCTAGTTTGCTGCCAGGGAGAGGTTCCAGACAATAATACAGGAAATGAGGTCCCAGATGGCGTCTGTCAATCCCCTGCGTTCAAGCTGGTAGTCCATGTCGAGGACACAGTCTAGAATTTGAAAGGCTGAGTAATTCATGGGAGAGAGCTCCACAAAGCGGGAACTACTGAAATTTGAAGAAAATATAACTCAAGTGTTGAGCTAAGTTCTGATCAGAACATATTTGCATATAGCTAAAGTGAAACAATAGAAGTAATCAATCACAAGGATTAGGAGGGAGCAAAACTGTGCACTGGCATGTTACTGGGAATACTTCTGTTTCCACCAACCGAAGAGGAGAAATTCGTACCTCGTGGGGCTTTGGTAGACTACTCAGGAAGGTCACTTGATTTACGGGGCAAAATTAGGTCTAGAAAAAAGGGCTGCTAATAAAGCACAAAAGCCAGGTCCAAAAGATTAAGATGTTGTGAGTAATTTAAACACACATTTGAGGGATGCCTGGATGGCTCGGTTAAGCGATTGAGCATCTGCCTTTGGCTCAGGTCATGATCCCAGGATCCTGCTCAGCAGGGTGTTTGCTTCTCCCTCTGCCCCTCCTCCTCCCCCTGCTTGTGCGGACTCTCTCTCTCTCTCCTCTCTCTCTCTCTCACTCATGCTCTCTCTCAAATAAATAAAAAAAATTAAACACATCTGAATGCAACTCAAGAGTATATATGAAGATGCAAAGCTAAAAAAAAAAAAATGTAAATGCAGAGCTACTTAACACTAAACACAGTAAAACCACAGTGTTTGTCATCAAGTCAAAAATTACAGGCATGCAAAAAACAAGAAAATATGACTTCCAGGAAAAATCTGTCAATCGAAAACAACCTAGAGATAACTCTTCCAGAAAAGAGATTATAATCTACGAAATGAAAAAATACTCTAGATGGAATCAAAGCAGGTTAGATATTGAAAGAAAAAAAGATTAGTAAACATGAAGATGAAGATGAATGGGAATGACTTAGAATGGCTAAAAGGGAAAAAAGAAGATAAACAGCACCAGTGCACTGTATTGCACATATAGGAGACCTAGCATATTTATAATTAAATGCCCTTAAAGAGAAGAATATAAGGCAAAAAATATTAAAGGGACTTGCTGGAAACTTTTCCAAGTTTGAGGAAAGCCATAAAAATCACAGATTCAGGAAGCTTTATAAACTTCAAGTACAAAATAATTGAACCATATTATAGAAAGTTACATCATAATCCAAATTGCTAAAACCAGTGACAGAAGCTAAGAGCATCCTGTGACACAATGACAGGAATAGAAAAATAAACATTAAGGACAATGCAAAAGTTTTATTGTATTGGTACAAAACCCAACAACACGTCTAAAGGTGTACCTAGAGGGAAATTTATTTATCACTAAAATGCACATACGAGAACAATAGCAGGTCTCAAATCAATGACCTCGGTTTCTGACTCAAAGACATAGACAAGAAGAGCAAATGAAACTCAATGTAAGCAGAAAAAAAGAATGAAGATCGGAGTAAAAAAGAGAAAAAAAACTACTGAAAAACCAATATAACTTGTTCCTTGAGAAAATCAATCAACTAAAAAGTCTAGTCACGCTGCCCACAAAAAAAAAAAGAAAGTAGCTACAAATTAACAATATCACTAATGGCTATCATTACTAGAGTATCAAAAGGATAATATAAATATTATGAACAACTTTTCTCAACTGTGATGAAACTCAAAAATTCCCTGAAAGATGAAGAAAAGGGGGAAAAAAAGCCAAACCAGGTCATGCAAGAATAAAAAAACCTGAAGAGCCTTACAGCTACTAAGGAAACAGAATTTGTAGCTATAACTCATATAAAAAAGATAATGCAGTCCTTTGCCTTTAAATTCTGCCAAATGTTTAAGGAAAAATAACATCAATTCTACGCAGACTCTTCAAAAAAATTAAAAGAGCCTCTTATACTTATGGCTGCGTTGTGTGAGACAGTATTACCGTGACACCAAACCCAAACAGACATTACATGAAAACCAAACTGTAAACTAATGTCCCCGTAAAAATAGGTGCAAAATTATTTTTAAACTTCAGTAAACTGAATTCAACAGTGTATAATGATTATAGTATAATGCGGCTAAGTGGCCTTTATCCCAATAATACAGAGCTTGTTCAATATTTAAAAAATAAATCAAATAATACATCATGTTACTATATGGCCATCTCAGTAAACACAGAGAATACCATTTGACAAAATCCAAACTCTGTTCCTGATAAAAATACTTAGAACAAAAGGAATAGAATAAAATTGACCCTGCAGATGGCATCACACTGAATGATGAAAGACTAAATGATTTCATCATAAGACAAGGTAGAAGGTTAAGGATATCTGCTCTTATTACTTCTTCTTAATATCATTTTGGAGCTTTTTGCCAGTGCAATAAAGCAATAAAGAGAAATATAAAAAACATTTTTGTAGACATAAAAAAAACACAAAACACAGCTGAAAAAAATCCCTCTGGAAGCAGAGAAAATATATTCTTTTGGGTTAATAGATTCAGTTCATTAGGATGGCATCAATTCTGCACACATTACTCTACACACTTAACACAACTCAAATCAAAATTCTAGCAGACTCTTTTGTAGCAGTTTATATATGAAAATAAAAAGGACCTAGAATTACCAAACAAACTTAGAAAAGAAAAAAAAAGTTAAATGACAAATAATATTTAATTTCAAGACTTTTTATAAAGGTACAGAAAACTGTGATTTTGCAAACAAAGATAAATACATAATTGGAATAGAAGAGAGAGTCCAGACTTAGACCCATATATACGTGTGCAATTGAATGTTAACAATGGTGGGAAGGCTATTCAGTGACAAGAATAGTTTTTGCAACTCATGATGCTAGAAACGTTGGGGATCCATATACTAAAAAGCAAAAGAACTTTGATCCATACCTCATACAATAGAAAATTAGCTTAAAATCATAGATGTAAATATAATACTGAAAACAGTAATCTTCCAGAAGAAAGCATGGAATAAGAATTCTGGAATCAGATGTTTTGTATATAAGGCACTAAAAACTCATCCATAAATTAAAAGTTAATAAATTAGATTTCATCAAAATTGAGAGTTTTGAAAGTTTATGGGAATGTAAATTCAGGGCACTAAGTGAGAGAAAGTATTTGTAATCACATATCTGATAAAGGACTTGTATCCATTGTGCGAAGTGGTGCGTGTGTAGGTATGTGTGTGTCTGTATCTCCAAATCAATAATAAGGAAGTCACACAGTAAAATCTAAGCAAGTAGTGAATAAATACTTCATCAGAGAACACATATGAGTGGCACATTAAGCATACAGAAAATGTTCAACATCGTTGGTCACATGCCAATAAGATACTATTATACACCTATTAGAATGGCTGTGATTAAAAAGGCTGACTTTTTATGGTCCAATCATAACTCTAATAGTTATTTACTCAAGAAAAGTGAAAACATGTTAACTATGCAAATTCTGACGCACAAATGTTTGTATATATACTTAAATACAAATGTATATAAAGGTATTGCAATATCCAAGTATTTGAAACAACTTAAAATTGATCAGTGAGCAGATAAGCAAATTGTGGCATCTCTGAACAATGAAATACTTTTCAGCAGTTGGAGGGATAAACTATTAATGCACATAACAACATGGAAATATCTCAATATGGTTATGTAAGTAAAACAAGTTAGACAACAGAGAATACTTTATGATTGTGTTTGTACAAATTCAAGAAAGCCCAATCTAAATCTAATCTAATCTATATTGACAGAAACCTGATCAGTGTTTGCCTAGGGGCTGGAGGATGGGTTTTAGGAAGTTTAGGAGGGAGGTACTAAAAAGCACATGAGCAAACTTTGGGGGGTAAGATATATGTTCATTATCTTGATTTTGCTGATGTTTTAGTGGGCATATGAATATACAAAAGTTGATCAAATCATACAAATGAAAGTTGTGTCATTTATTGTTAGTCAGTAATACCTCAATACATTTGTTTAAAAAGAATAAAAAGACTGTAATTTTCTAAGTTAACATGTCTATAGTTGGAGCTTATGAAATTCCCTATTGTGGGCAATGGGAAAAATGAAGGGAAACTAGACCAAATTCTGAAGGACAAAAACCATGTTTTGCCTTTGCATAATTTTGTCCCTGAGGGATCTGCCTTGTATAACTGAAGTCAGTCCAATTAGTCTACAAATGAGGAACATTATATTAATTATCTCTAATTAGTAAACAGGTCATTAAGAAAGAAGGGTATGTCTGCCAAAGAACTGGCTATGCATTCGGATCAGCAATAGTTTGAATCCCCAGTCTGTTTATTTGTGTACTGTGTGTCATTTAACCCTTCGCATCTCAATTTATTCTTGTATAAAATTTGGGTGGTAACAGTTATACCTGCCTAATAAAGTTATGGTAAGGCTTAACTGAGCTAATAAATATAAATCTCTTTAGACTCTCTAGCTTATAGCAAGTGCTCAATAAATGGTAACAGTAATTTTACAGAGGAAGGGATAGGCAAAATGTTTGATGATCTGGTATCATGAATTTAATGCCACAGTTGCGTATAGCTATATCCATCTTCACCCACCCAGTCTATCCATTTATAACTATATTTACATTCCCTTTAAGAACCACACGTAGTAATCACTTAAGATTCCGGAATATTTGAAAGTTTTGAAAAGGTTAATACAATTTTAAACTTGGGGAAAGTATTACACTATACTTCACAATACTATATTAATTTTAATGTTTGCAATTCTCAAATATCGTTTTTTTCTTTACTAATTCTCTGTTACTATTAGAATATAAGTGACATACTATTTTTTCCCAAAATTTTAATAAATGATATGCTGAGTAACTGTTTTTAAAGGAGAAACCAGTATTGCACTGTATGTTAACTGACTAGAATTTAAATAAAAAGTTGAAAAAACATAGTGTATAAACAAACAAAAAAGATTTTTCAACATTTTCAAATTACCTCTTCGTAACATTTCTAGAACAATGTTTTTCTGATTTATTTGTTTAGATCACTTATTATTGGACTACAATTTCTCCAAGAAAGACAGTGAGATAAGAATCACAGTAGCTAAAGGATTAAAGTCATGGACTCTGGAGCCAGATGGCCTAATTCTCAAACCCAGCTTTGCCACCCACTAATTGTTTGGCAGGTTATTTAAATGCTTGGTACCTTAATCTAAAACCTGCAGACAGGTATAATAATCGCATCTACCTTGTAAAGTGATGAGTCAAATGCAATAAAATCACTTAGAAGGCAGTCCAGCTAAGAGTCGTTATGGAAGTGTTTAGTCTTGTTACTGTACTTGATCATACATAGTACAGCATCATTTTTTCCACACATGCTTATAAATAGTGAAAAGATGATTATTTTTCTGCAGACTTACAAAATACTTACTTTATTAAATTGTTCATGGCATCTGGGTCATACGCTGTGACCTGTCCGATAATGCTGCCTTCCTTCACATCTTCATCTACTTCTATCAAGTAGAAAAGTTTACTGAACACAGGAGGCTCATCTACATCTTCCACAGCTATTTTGACCACGGCTGTGTCTTTGAAGGGTCCCAGGTGTAGGAATCGTGGATCAGGGTGAGTGTTACTTGCATCCACTCTTAAAGTGTACAGCATTTTGTTTTCAAAATCTAAATTCTGAAGTTAAATAAGAAAAATTAGTATAATATAGCAGACATGACAATGGAAGACAATATTAAAATGTAAAAACAGGCTCTGTTAATGGTACCAGTAACTATGGTTAAAAAACTTCCCCAATTATTGCTTTTTAGGTATATCAAATAAATCAGTAATTTTTTATTTTGTCTTATACTTATTCGTAGAGGGTAACAATATAATGGTATGTACATTAAGATCAATTCCCACGTGGTAATGCATTTCACATTTTGATGGTTACAGGCAAAATGTATTATCTAATGGACATATAGATTATTTATTGTTATTATTAAAGTTAAACAAAGTTAAAATGAGAGAAAATATAGAAAAAAAGTAGAGATGCAGCAAACTATTCATATAAATTGCTTCCTTAGTTCCAACATATCTAAAACTGTTATTTTAGAAAGAACACTGAACACTATGGAAAGCAAGTTATGAATGAAAACAGAAAAATCAATAAGTCTGAATTTAATCCACATTTCTCTGGATTATAGTATGTAAAGTTTCATAATATTCTCTCCCACTGCATCCAACATAAAAAAAAAAAAAAAAACATGCAGCATCTTCAGGTTTCATCAGCTTAAAGAGGCTAATTTAAATATTTTGAAAAGTACATGAAGTAAAGTTCTGGCTGCATACCTATTTTTTGGGCCACAGAAAATGTAAGATAAGTACTTTTGAGGCTATCCAATCCTAACTGGGTCGTCTACTATAAGCAGTTAAGGTTTTATATCACTTTTTAAGTGTCAGTCATGAAGTTGGTTTACTTATTTGAGATGACATCACAACCCTACCCACTTCTATGAAAACTGGACAGTGTGTAAAGGGTGGGAAAAATAAATCCGAGGCTCTTCTTCCCTTAACTGAAAAGCAAAAATCAACTGTAAGCGCTCAATGAAAAAATGAAGATGGCGTCACGAAACCTGTTTGACAGTTATAATCCCTTCCTGTGTATCCTGGTCAGTGATGACGTCAAACATGTCTGCGCCGTCTCCGTCAGCAATGCTGTATTCCATCTCAGCATTTTCCCCCACATCAGGGTCATTGGCCTTTATCCTTCCAAGATGGGTTCCAAGAGGTACAGACTCGGGAGAATTAAATTGATACGTACCTGAAAATTAAATCAGAGATGTTTTGACATTTCGTCTTTAGATAACAAAAGTCTTCTTTCCTCTGCCTTTTTTACTTCAGTACATTAACTTTAAATTGGGAGAGGTTCTCATCGTATTGAATTGGAATTGTAAACTGTCAAAAATGATAGGTTTATTAAGTTGGAAAAATAATTCATAAAGGCAGAACACTGTCATTATGTAAATGAGAAATGTAAGTTCAGGATTAAGTGAATGCTCCAAGGTTATTTAGAAAGTAGATGGTAGACATGTTATTAGATTCCAGAACTTTTGCTCCAGAGGGCAAGAAAAACTGACTATTTACTACATATCTAGAGCCTTCGATATTATCATTCTATATTTTTACCTGTATTTTTCTTTAAATTACTTAAAAAACATGGACGTATTTTTATATCCTAAGTCAGGGATAGAACGTTAAATCCATTCACAGGAACTTTCCTTCCTTCCTGCCTTCCTTTCTTCCTCTCTCCCTCCCATCCTTCCTTTTTTGATTCTTAAGGCCTTTAAGTGGTATATGAATGTTTCTATTTCCTACAGTTTTCAGCCAGTCATTATATTGCATTGTGCTGTCCTTGAAAGGATTTTAGTTTGTGAGTTTTTATTCAAAAGACAGTGAGAAAAAGTTACAAAAAGAGTTAATGAAAGTTAGAATTGTTTTTAAACATTTTTAAAAATTTCTTTTCAGCGTAACAGAATTCATTGTTTATGCACCACACCCAGTGCTTCATGCAATACGTGCCCTCCATAATACCCACCATGTTTTTAAACATTTAATATGTGCTGAACTCTGTATAAGGAAAGGCTCTCTATATTAATTAATTTAATTCTAAACCTAGTCCTCATAAGGCCAAGGTAGTAGGTACATGATCTTCAAGCATAGGGCTCAAGAGTATCCTATGAAATTGAGAAATGCAGGATTAATAACTAAGTCTCTCTGACTTCAAAGTCTATACTCTTCCCAATTTTCTTGGTGATAAAGAAGGACTTCCAAATCCAACTGCCTGCATTGGAATTCTTATTACTGGGCAAGTTCAGTTCTCTAACCCTTGATTTCTATAAGAATAGGGTGATAATGTCAAGAATTAGCTCACAGAGTTTTTTTTTTTTTAATGAGAATTAAATGAAATTATGTCCTTAATATATTTACTCCATGGTTAGTTCTTAAATGTTTTTATTATTGCCACAATAGTTCTAAACCTTTTGCTAAGATATAATAGATCATGGAATTATAGAGTGACAAACCATGTAAGAATTCAAGTCATACTTTTTCAGTTTATATTTAAGGAAACTGAATGCGAAGTATACATTTACGATCATTAAGCTTATTATTTATATTCTTAGCAAACTTTTTAAAAAACATTTTTCAGATGTATATGTCAAATATCCAAAGTTGAATCATCAAATGTTTTAAATGTGGATAGTTTGGAAAATACTCTCATGTATTGGATTCAGTATCATAAATTTAAATTTGAGACCCTTTCATTGAACAATTCAAAAATAGGGCCCTTTATATTTTTATTCACTGCAAAAAGGAAACATTCCCAGCAAAGGATTAGAATCTGTTTTTATGGGAACTCATGGCATGGAAAGCATCTATGGTTTAACATACATGCCTAAAATGGTGGTGACTAAAGGGGTATTGACTAATTTAATCTTTATAAATATGTAACACATATTAGCAAACTTTAACATGTCTTGATGACATCAGAACTAAGATATGCCATAATTCGATGAGCCATTTGGAAAAACAAATCCTGCCAATTAAACCCGAATTGCCTTGATTTTGATATAGTATCGGATTTCAGAGACTTTAAAACATCGAGTGTGTGTTTTACAATCAACTGTATGTAATAAAAAAAATAAGTAAATAAATAAATAAGAGAATATTATTATATAGAGACAAGATAACTGAGGTAAGACAAGTGACAGACATGGATTTGAAACCAGGCAGTCAGAATTGAGAGTCCACACTGTGAACCATAAAAGATATAAGAAAAAGATTGAATGGTCATAGTGAATATTGGGAAATCAGTTTTTGGACATTGTGATATTTTGTCAGGGGGACTGGTTGTGGATTTGTCTTTCTTCATAAACTGATAGTGAAAATACTCGTACAAATATTAGCCTCTGTTCGTAGTGTATTGGAGTAGGCTTCCAACATGAGACAAATAAAACCTTCCTTACTCTGGGGAAATCGAGGAGGATTGTTGTTGACATCCGTCAGAGTGATGTTTACTGTGGTGGTTCCAGAAAGGCCTCCCATCTGGCCGCCCATGTCTTTGGCTTGTATAACCACTTGGTACTGCTCTTTATTTTCTCTGCTCATGTCTGGTAGTGCAGTTTTTATTATGCCTTTTAGAGAAAGTAGACAAATATTTTACAATTCAATAATTGAGTTTTAAGATTAACCTATGCAAGATCTATTTTACAGAAGCTCGTCATAACAAACAGATAAAAAGTTGGTGTACCTAAATGGATGAAATCCATAAATATTAAATTGTAATTGACAGAACAGAAAGAAATCTTCCACTGGCTGTTGTACAGGGAATGAGTTTGCTAAATCAATTTAATTATCGTTTTGATTAAGCAAATTAACTTCATCCAGAAATCTTCAGATTAATAAGCTTGCTTGATTTTGATGATCGTCACATTCCTTAGGTTTTGAGTGTTTCCTATGACACGTAAAGTGCCAAATCTCTGAAGTTCTGTATTTGGTGTCATGAATTTAAATTCAGTAAGTAATAGTCTCAAAAGCTAACAGTTCAAATAATCTACATAAATAATATGAAATTTGCTTTTATTTCCATGGAATACCTGTAGGGAATAAATGAAAGCATGATGCCGAGTCAATAGCTTTTAAAATACAGAAAAATCTATAATTGTGCATCCAGATGTATTATAACGTGAAAAAGAGACCAAGTCTTAAAGGTTATTACCTGATTCTGGGTCCACTGAGAAATATGGTTGTCCTTGCAATATGCTGTAGACCACTTTGGCACTGTTTCCATAGTTGGCATCATCTGCATCTGTCGCCGTCACTTGTATAACTGATGTACCTGCACGAATCCCCACCCAAACACAGACACCTAAATACTTCCAACTTTGAAAACTGTCTTTCTGAATAATTACTGCTAGTTGTGTGGTGTGTTAGACAATGGTATATATTTAAACAAATTTTTTTAAGTGATGCTGCCTCAAAAAACCCACACTTTTCTTTTTCATTCCTTTCTTAAAATTTCAATATCCCTTAATTTTATGGTTTGAGCTATTTGAAAAAAAAATCAGCAAACTATTTTATCATAAAAATGAACATAATGAAACAAATGCACTGCATTTTTAGTTGATCAAAAATACTGTAAGGAGGGCGCCTGGGTGGCTCAGTGGGTTAAGCTGCTGCCTTCGACTCAGGTCATGATCTCAGGGTCCTGGGATCGAGTCCCTCATCGGGCTCTCTGCTCGGCAGGGAGCCTGCTTCCCTCTCTCTCTCTCTCTGCCTGCCTCTCCATCTACTTGTGATTTCTCTCTGTCAAAGAAATAAATAAAATCTTTAGAAAAAAAATACTGTAAGGAAAAATTTTTCACTGAATACAATGCACATGCAATTTTCAATTAATGCAGTTACAGCTAACTGAAAATATGTATTCAAAGATAAAACCAGCATTGGTAACACTCAGGCTGCTTTTTGCTCTGGTAAGTTAACTGTATATTATAAATAGAATAAAAAAATAGAGGGGCCCTATTTTAATAAAAAACAAACTGACATAAAATTGACCTGTAATTTTTGTGTGTTTAAGATATAAATGATTATTAAGCATCTGTGTCTCCCTATAAAATGTAGTTACCAAAGTCATATATGTTTGTATTTATTGGTATGTTACCTATTATTTGCTGCACATAATGAAATTAGTAGATATTTCCCCCCAAAATTAAGAAAGTATTCAGTTCTGTCACATACAATACTGTAATTTAATACTAATATCTGTTTAATTTTATTTTATAAAAATAAAACCATTCTCTTTTTATTTTATCATAAATTGTCTTTAAAAGATAAAAGGATTTTTTAGGTGCTAGTTTCAGGAGCTTAACATAATGGGCTTTTCTAATATTTCCCTAATCACTATAAAGATTCAAAGTATGATTGTAAAACTACTATTAACTAAAACCTACTAAGTATCCCTTGGGCAAAATGAGTTTAAATGACATTTTCTAGTATACTACATGTAAGTTTTCCAAAGTTTGACTCTGATTCTTACATAGATTTTAAAATTCCTTAGCACAGGGCAAGTTCCATCCTGGCTGTGTCTCCTACTTGAACACCTCATATGTTACACACACAGAGCTTGTCTCTTTGACTTGTAGTGAATGTTTCTCAAAATTTGCATGTATATACATATGCAAAGCCTAAAAATTAAGTAATTGTACATTAAGATTAAACTAACAGCTCATTTCCCATCAATGTATCTGAATACTAATGCATGAATTTTGCAGCAGTCTTTTTATGTTTTTTTTTTTTCAAAATTAATTAACAAGAGAACTTGAGCTCTTTCTCTTGAGGCCTCGGTACATCCTTTGTGAGGACACACTGTGACTTACTCAGTGGATCCTAGCGTTCTCCTTTGTCATTTAAAAAACACCCCCTCCCATCTTAGCCAGGCCAAAGCAGAAGTAATAAAGTGATCTCCACTTCCCCACAATAACATTAAGAAGTTAAACTAAAGTGGTTTTCTGATTTATATTGAATTTTTTACATAAACCTATGTGAACATATGTTCGTTAGAATAAGAATTGCTTTCATAGTTGAGGATTATTTGAAATATGAATTATTCAGTGTAATCAATATGCTAAATGCAAGTGGTTAATTCATCAATTTCATGACATGTATTTTGCTACCAGTTTCATTTTTCTTTTACTGTGGATGTCACTTCATAGTGAAAACAGGTAAAAATACTCCTTTAAACCTTTTGACACTTTTAATAGTATGTTTTGTTGTTAAATTTGTTTTCTGTTGTTTACTTTTATTGTGGGTGTGTGATCTTAGAACATATCCAAAAATACTTGACCTAAAAAAGACAAAAAATTTAATCTAGAGAATAAAACTCAATCTTGGAATGCGACTAAAATGTTATAAACACTCATATAGTACTAGTACTGTCCCTTCCCTTAGAATCATGGTAATGATTAGGAATGCTGATGAACACTGACAGCATATTATTGTGGTATTTCTAATGGTAGAATGGTAGAATAAGAAAATAGAAATACCTAGTGTGTTGGATTTTAGGGAATAGATATTGTATTTATTTCATAGGTTGTATTTTTTTCATGAACTTATTGCACAGTTAATACTATTTAGTAATAAAGTTAGAAAGTAGTTTCTATTTATATATATATATATATATATATATATATATATAAAATGCATAGATTTTATAATTGTATTTATTATACAGATGGATTAAAAGATTGTGATTTTTACATCCCTCTGAATTTTCTGAAATACTTATAATTTTCATTTATTCTCAAATAATTTAAAATAAGTGTTCTACTTTTACATTAAACAAAGATTTAAAAAATAACTTAGAGTGAGGGCTGAATGGCCAATTTATTGTATTTGTTATTTGTAGGCTTTGTCCTGTGTGTAAACTCCCCAAAGGCAGGGGCCATGTCTATTTTATTCAACATTTTATCTTTGAAGCCCAGCACAGTTTCTAGAAAGTCATAATAAGAATGAACATTTACAGAACACTTCAGGTAGGCTAGGCACAATATTCAGCCCTTAATTTACATGATTACTTTATTCTCAGGAGATACATGCGATGAAGGCCTTGAGACAGAGAGAGGTTGCTGCTCAGGGACACACATCTAGAAGGTGAGAAGGGACTGAAGGTGAGAGAAAGGTGATGTCACTTCATAGTGATCCATAGAGATCAACCTAGACAGTCTGAGGAAAGAAGCAGTATTCTAACTGCTTCACTAAAGGTCTGGTCTGGCATTTGGCTATGATTAGATATATTCTTGAATCCACAGGCAATGAACGCTCACTGGCTTGGATTAAGTCATAAGGAATTCATTGGTGAGTTCTATGTGTGATTTGAGAAAATTTACAGAGGGATTTCTTGTTGAGGAGATGGTGTGGAAGGGGAACTGGGTAAGTTTTTGAAAGACTGGTTTTGGGAAATACCCCGTCTAAGAGAAAGCATGCATCAAACCCCGCAAATTTACACAGTAGGACATTGCCTAGATGAAGATGAATGCGTGCAGATATGGAAGGGTGATAGATAATCTTTAATTGAAGTATGATGACCACAAAAAATAAAAAGAGTATCTATGGGATCGGCCATAAATATTTGATATTTAAATATATTTAAATATAAATATTTAAATCAGTGTATCTCATTTTCCTTTGTTATATATCCTTATATATTGTCCAGTTTATGTGTTCTGATGAGAAAATGCTAATGCATTTCAGATTTCAACATTTGGAATCACTTGATTTTAACTTTTGAAAAGGAGAGAAGCATGTGATTCTGGGAAACACAATGGAATATGGCATGTGGTTTTGACAGAAGCAGGGGTAGAGGGATAAATAAACAAGGAGAGGAGTTGGTGAGACAGGAACAAAAAAGACACAATTAGGACAAAAATTAACAGGGAAAGGGGACAATATGGAGGAGAACGTTGGAGGATATCAAGAAGCATACTTTATTATTTGATTATGTATGGGCTTTAACTCTTAGTATATGGGTTACACACAACTTGAAAAAGTTCTCAAGTATCACCATTTAGTTTTTTGTATAGGTAAAAACAGAGACAATTACATCTACAAAATTATACGGAGTTAATATTAATTTTCCTTTAAACAGAGTTATATACAAAAATATAATTTTAAAAATATATATTTTTTAATTTTATTTTTTCAGTTTTCCAAAATTCATTCTTTATGTACCATACCCAGTGCTCCATGCAGTACGTGACCTCCTTAATACCCACCACCAGGCTCACCCAACCTCCTGCCCCCTCTCCTCTAAAACCCTCTGTTTGTTTCTCAGAGTCCACAGTGTCTCATGGTTCGTTTCCCCCTCCAATAAATATGTCTATAACATATATATAAATATGTATTATTTATATACATAAATATATATAATATGAATATATATTTTATCTATATGTATAATTAATAGACTTTTTATTTAGATATTTTATACATTAATAGATCTAAAATCTTAATGTAAAATGCAGTCACTCCCCTGTCTGTTTCAGCATTTAACTTTATTGATAAGGGCATTTGAATTAAAAGAATCAAATAAGAAAAAGTGCTGTGGAGTAACTAACTGGGTGATGGACATTAAGGAGGGCATATGTTGTTATGACCATTGGGCATTTTACGCAGCTAATGAATCAATGAACACTATACCAAAAACTAATGATGTATCATATGTTGGCTAATTGAATTTTTTTTAAAAGATTTTATTTATTTACTTATTTGACAGACAGAGATCACAAGTAGGTAGAGAGACAGGCAGTTAGAGAGGGGGAAGCAGGCTTCCTGCTAAGCAGAGAGCCCAATGCGATGCAGGGCTGGATCCCAAGACCCTGGGGTCATGACCTGAGCTGAAAGCAGAGACCTTAAACCACTGAGATACCCAGGCCCCTGGCAAACTGAATTTAAATTAAAAAAGAAAACAGCTTCTTTTGAGGAATTACTAAGAATCTCATAAAATTAGAAGTTTTCCATAATAAGCACAAGTATGGGGAATAATACTAAGGCATTAAAATTATCTAGTTTTCCCTGCTTTTTATTAACCTTTTTTTTTTCTCTTTGTATAACTAGTATAGAAATAAATTGTGCGTTTTGGGGCAAGTCAGTTTACCTCTTTTGAGCTGGTTTTTACTTATTTATTAGAAGAGGGGTAATATGGTGCTTTTGTGTGGGTGTATGTGTGTGTGTATTTGTGTATAATATATGCATTGATATTTAAAAATAATCACACATATGAAGTCTGTCTGTGGGTCAAACAGGAAGAAATTAAAGTGGTGATGCCAAACTTAGTAGTAATAATAACTATCTTCCATAAATAGGGTCAAGATTTACCTGTAGTTTTTATTTATTATTATGATTTTATTTATTTATTTATTTGAGAGAGAGAGAGAGTGAGAGAGAATGAATCTTAAGCCAACTCCGAGCAGAGTGCAGATCTCATCACAGGGCTCCAACCCAGGATCCCGAGATGGTGACCTGAGCCAAAACCAAGGGTCAACACTTAGCCATATGGGCCTCCCAGGTGCCCCAAGATTTACTGGTAGTTTTTAAATCTTCTTTTATTGATATGAAAAGCTGCAACCAGAGAAATATAGCTACCTTCTATATGTTTCTTCTTTTTTTTTCAGTTTTGTTGGAATTGTAGACACAGAGGAAGTGCCATTGACAAGGACCTAAATTCTCATTTTTAAGACTTGCAATAACCAGAAATTGTACTGCCCACACTTTAAAGTTTATATAAATGAAATACAGATTGCCTTAGAGGAAGGGCTTTTTGGAAAAGGTAATCTGCAGGCCTTCTTCCATGTATAAATTTATGTATTCTGTATATTATTATGGGTATTGAACAACTTAAGTCTTTTATATTTAATAAAATATTCTAGTACTTATTCCATTGCTATTCTTATTACATACTTGATAAATATTAATAAAGCAATGAAATAGAATATATTTGAATTAGGTAGATGATAGGAATACACAGAGTAGAGAGATAATATTCCATTAAACAGTACAAAATAATACATGGAAAATACAGGTTATTTGACTTTCAATATTAACAGTCTGACAAGTAAATATTCTGGTTTTTGAAATGAGGTAATTCTTTGAAAAGTTTAAAAGTTATTCAACTCTAAGTCAGTTATTATCAAAATGTGTCATAGTCAAATACCTGTCATCAAAATTCTACTTTTTATTCCTATAGGTATATAAAATCTATTTCCAGAAGGATAAATGAAAGCTTTTGTATTATTAAGTGTCAAAATATCTGACAAAGTAGGGATGCAGGGGTGGCTCAGTCAGTTAGGCATCCAACTCTTGGTTTTGGCTCAGATGATGGTCTCAGGATCCTGAGATGGAGTCCAATCCCAGTGTAGAATCTGCTTGGGATTCTTTCCCTTTTCTTCTCATTCCCCCTCCGTTCCTCTCCCTGCTCACACTCTCTCTTCCTCTCAATCTCCCTCTCAAATGAATAAATAAATAAAATCTTTAAAAAACTATCTGGGAAAATAACATACAAACAGACTAAACAGTAATGTTTTATAAAAGTTAAAGTGTCTTAACCAGGAAACCAAACGACTTTAGAATGCTCATCAGTAGGAAGTTGAAATAGAGAGTATAAATTTAATGTATCTTCATCTCAAATATAAGTCATTTAGGGATCATGATACATACTTACCTCAGCCCACTGGTCGACCTATATGAACCTATCCAGTACTTTCCATGGAACTATACCAGGCTAGCAGATATTTTAAAATGTTAAAGAAAACACAACCACTCATATTTCATCCTAGGCTTTCTGATTTCATAGCACTCCTGTCTAATTTGATAACTCTCTTTCATATTATTAGAATGAATACCTGTAAAGGCAACTGAACTGCACTTTTCTCAGATAGATGAGATTTCAAGTGCATTGAGAGGAAATAACTTCTTTACAAACACCTGGTTCTTCTGGCTAGATGACACACATAGTTAAGAAATAATTTTGTATCGTTAACTCAGTAAAGGTAGATATAAGTTTGGTATTCCTCATAAAGAAACCATTTTAGACTGAAACACGATTAATTATAATAATTTCAAAGTTAATCACTGAAAACTGATTTTGAAATAATATTCAAATAAACTATCAATTTTGAAAATTGGTTGTATAATTTGGATATTATAGTAAGTTTATATCACTTCTTTTTTAACATGTTATGACTTAATTCTTATCTCATTAACAAATCTAAACTGAGACATGCAGGTAAAAATTGCATAATAACAAATAGTATTTAAAATTGTGAGGACCCTTAAAAATGAAACAATCTTTTCAGTTTGCATAATAAAATATTATTCAGTAGTGGAACTCAGCTAAAATAACATTAAAAGACTTGGCATATTGTTATTATGTTACTAGGTTATTTGATCTTAATTCAGTTACTTAATCTTTCAGAATCCTGAGTTCCTAATTAACAGAATGGGGATTTAAAGTTCTATTTCCCATGCCTTCCACATGAAGTTCTTTCAGTGATCAAATAAGATGATCAAAAGAAATTTGTCAAATGCAAGGTTAGTTGTTATGCAAAATAATGCAAGCAAAACTGTCCAAAACTGTCCAAAACTGCTGACACTATTTGATATCCCTTTTTTATTTCAGGCAAAAACACATTCAGCTTGACTGCCATTTGAATGGCAGTTGAATAAAGGTAAAGATGTTGGTTGAAATACAATGGAAAAGAAAAAAGAAATGCAATGGAATAACTGTTCTCAGTCATCATATTTTTAGATCATATTTTTAGATATCATTTAGATCATATTTTAGGTATCATTAGGTATAAGTTACAAAATTACAGGAATTATTAAAATATTTAAAATTGAAAATAATAAGTGAGATAGTTTCAATAGTAGTCTTCAGATATATATATAATTTTTTTTTCAATCAACATGTTTATTGAGTACCTCAGTTATATATAATTCTTATCTTGGAAGGGGCTACATACGTTAACCGTATGTCCGTAATAATCACCTTAGCAAATAAACAAAGACGTTAAGTGGAATAACATATACCTACCGACTCCAGACATTTCAGGAACACTGGCAGTGTATAAGTCTTTTGTGAATTTTGGTTCGTTGTCATTGATATCATGGATCTTAATAATAAATTCAGATTCAGGTTCCACCTGCCGCCCAGTCTTTCTGTCTATAGCCTTGGCCCGAAGAATGTATAGGGATTTTTCTTCTCTGTCTAGTTTCTTTGCAGCATGAATATCTCCTGTATTTTCATCTATAACGAATAGACTGCCAGCCCCATCTCCTGTTAATATGTATTTTAAATTTCCATCTCCTTTATCTTGGTCAGTGTGAAGCTTCAGAGAGGCAGAAAAGAAAAGTTCTATAAATACATGAATTGTTATTACAGAAAAAAATTATTTTTGGCTCATATCAATGGATCTCCATAATATCACAGAAATGGTTATCTTAAAAATTGGTTACAATGGTTATCTTAAGTTTCAGTGTGAGAATACTAAACATTTCAGTTTTATCACTCTCAAAAATTTTAAACAACTATGTTTACACATCATAAGGGGCTAAATTTAAAGATAGATAAAAATGATATATCTTTTGAAACAAAGTTTTGAATGGTTCAAAGATGTACATGAACAAGAAAAAAAGATCCATAAATCTAGAACTGGGGTAGATACATTCCTGATTAAATTCAACATCATTCAACTCAAAGAGATGATGTGAGACATTTTGAACTTTTGTTGATAAGTTTAGAATACCACCATAATTGTAAACTGATTTTACCTCACTTCAGTATGATATTGTTTGTAGCATCAGGGTCTCTGTCTTCAGAGACATCAAACAGAGAGAGAATTTTAATTTTAATTTCAAAGATTCTTCTTTGTATGACTTTGGGAAAGTACACTTTCAAACATGATGTTCTCACATTTTTTGGAAGTCAACATATTTATAGGCATATTTAAAATCCAATTGATACCAAAAAAAAACAGGGCCTTTCCACTGACCATATAAATATTTTTTTCATAAATTATCTTTCTTCTTCTGATACATACCTATCTTAAAAGGAGGCTGTCCATTGAGTACTTAAAACAGACAAATAGATCATATATTCACAGAAATTTAGGAATTGCAAAGATCTTAACTTTTTTTTCAAATCTAACACTATTCTAAAACTTGATTCTTAACTAGCCTATCCCTGTATGTTGTCTTCCATCCTATACTCACAATTCCCATTACATCCACCTATTTCTTTGAGGTCCCATTCCATCTTTGAATTATTTGACTATTTAGTGTTTTTTTATAGTAGCCAAAATAACAAACTTGTGATTCAGATTTTATTCCTCTTTACTTTTAATCCCAAAGCTAAAATAATCAAATGCAGTCTTTTCTTCTCTGAAATCTCTTTCCCACTCATCTGTATGTCTCCATCTCTATGGCTGTCACCTGGTATTGTCTTCCATGATGTCTTCTCTGGACCACTGCAGTAATCTCCTAATGGACGTCTGCCTCCCCAATTGCTCTATTCCAGACAATTTTCCATTCTAAAGAAGTTGATTTTTTACATTAAAAGTCTGGTCATGTTACCTCTTAATATAAAGTTCTTCAATAAGTTACAGTACAACAGGAACATGAATCTAAAGTCTTACAAACCTGGGTTAGTCTCGTGCAAATTTTTGTGTTATATTGGGCACACTGTATATGTGTTTAATCTAAACTTATTCTATTAAAAGGACATAATGTTCTTTTAAAAATAATCTTCATTTTTATTATTGTTCTAGTTGTTTGGACTCTACCACCTTATTTATACATCTTCCATAATTTCATCCTCGTCTCCAGAGGCATCTCTGCCACCTTTACCCACTTCATTATCATTCTGTACAGACCAATTGTATTGTTTTGTCTTGTACTATCTTCTTCATTTTCAGAGGGCTTCTTTCAGCTTTCATACTTGATGTTTGCGTATTTTCCTCTTACCCTTTAATACTCTCCCCTTCTCTGCTTTGTTTCCTATCTAAATATTTATCATAACTCACTTAAAATGGGCTTTGTACTATTACACAGCTGGCATATCTGTTCTATTGGTATATATCTATGCCAGTCATACCTACTGGCATATCTTTACTATTGCAGAGTACATAAGTCTTTTGTGCACTTCTCTGATTCTCTAGATTAGAACAGATATGCCAGCTGTGTAATTACAAAGCACATTTCAGTGCCCTATCATTATACTCACACATTTGGTGAAATTATTTACCATGCCCACTAAACTGTAAAATATAAAAGAGAAAGATTGGTATTTTTCTTTTAAATTATTAGGATTTCATTGAAGATGACATAAAAATGGAAGGGCATTCCATGCTCACAGATTGAAAGAAAAAATATTGTTAAAATGTCTATACTATCCAAAGCAATCTATATACATTTAATGTAATCTCTATCAAAATATGACCAACATTTTTCACAGAGCTTGAACAAGCAATCCTAAACTTTTTATGGAACCACAAACAACTCCAATAGCTAAAGAAACCTTGAAAAAGAAAATCAAAACTGGAGAAATCGCAATTCCAGATTTTGAGTTATATTACAAAGCTGTAGTAATCAAAATAATATGGTACCAGCACAAAAATAGACACATATATCAATGGAACAGAATAGAAAACCCAGAAATGAACACACAACTGTATGGTCAATTAATCTTCAAATGAGAAGTCAGGAATACCCAATGGGAAAAAGACAGTCTTCAATAGATGGTGTTGAGAAAACTGGACAGCAACATGCAGAAGAATTTAACTGGACAGCATTCTATACCATACATAAAATAATTCATAATGGATGAAAAACCTAAAACCAGAAAAAGTCCTAGAGGAAAACATAGGAAGTAACTTCTTTCACATTTCCTCTAGCAACTTCTTACTAGATGTGTCTCCTGAGGCAAGGAAAACAAAAGCAAAAGTAAACTATTGTGACTTCATCAACCTAAAAAGCTTCTGTACGGTGAAGGAAACAATAAGTAAAACTACAAGGCAACCTTCAAAATGGGAGGAAAGGTATCTGTAAATGCCATTTCTGATAAAGGGTTAGTATCCAAACTGCATTAAGAACTTATAACTCAACACCCAAAGAACAAAAAATCCAATTTAAAATTTTCCAAAGAAGACATACAGACGGCTAGCAGACACATGAAAAATGTTCCACATTGCTCATCATCAGGGAAATATAAATCAAAATTACAATGAGATATCATCTGTCACAATGGGTAAAATCAACAACACAAGAAGCAACAGGTGTTGGTGAGGCTGTGAAGAAACGCGAGCCCTCTTGTAATATAGGTGGGAATGCAAACTGGCACAGCCATTCTGGAAAACAGTATGGAGTTTCCTCAAAAAGTTAAAAATAGAACTATCCTATGATCCACCAATTGCACTATCAGGTATTTACCCAAAGAATACAAAAATACTGACTTATAGGGATATATGCACCCTGATGTTTAGAGCAAGATTATCTGCAATAACCAAATTATAGGGAGAGCCCAAATGTCCATAGACTGCTAAATGGATAAAGAAGATGCGGGTGTGTGTGTACCATATGATTTCATTCACATGTGGAATTTAATGAATAAAATAAAAGAACATGGAGGGGAAAGAGAGGAAAGCCAAGAAACAGATGCTTAACTCTAAGGAACTAACTAATGGTTACCAGAGGGGAGGTGGATGAAGGGAGGGGTAAAATGGGGGTTAAGCAGGGCATTTGTTGTGATGAACATCTGGTATTTTATGAAAGTATTGAATCTCTAAATTCTAAAACTGAGACTAATATTACACTGCAAGTTAACTAAACTGCAATTTAAATTAAAACTTGAGAAAAATGTTGGGGCGCCTGGGTGGCTCAGTGGGTTAAAGCCTCTGCTTTTGGCTCAGGTCAAGATCTCAGAGTCCTGGAATCGAGCCCTGCATCGGGATCTCTGCTCAGCAGGGAGACTGCTCCCCGCCCCCCCCCCCCCGCTCTCTGCCTGCCTCTCTGCCTACTTGTGATCTCTGTCTATCAAATAAATAAATAAAATCTTAAAAAAAAAAAACTTGAGAAAAATGCCAATGAAAATTTTACATACGTACACATGAATTAAAATTATTTTTAATTTTTTCTGTATACTTCCTTATCAGTTTTCTATGTATTTAACATAGTATGTCAACTATATGTATTTAACTATAGTATGTCAACTATGTATTTAACTATAGTATGTCAACCTAAAAAAATAGCCAGTTACCTTATTACCAAAATTAATGTATTTGGGACTAGCAGAGGAACTCTAATTCAGGACAAGCAAACTATAGCAAGCCATAGGCAAATCTGAGGAGAAAAAGGGAAAGTCAGCTTTTATTAAGTTTGAGGAGAAGATCGAGGAAGGTTGTTTTAAACCAAAGTCTGTTGGAGAAGAACAAGAATTTGAGGTTGTGACCGTTTCTCATCGGCTGCAAGTGGTGGTTAGTGTGTTGTAGCGGGAGCAGGAAGAGATCTTTCTTCTTGTAGGTTATGTAGGCTGCAACAGTGGTAGGTGTGGGAGATATATTTTTCTATCTCACTTACATTCAAATACCTGTGGAAACAGTTCACTTTTCAAACATTTTCTTTTCATTTAAGGTATTTTGAAGTCTGGAAAAGTATTTAACCAGCATGGTAATCATAATCACAACACTTTTCTCTGAATGATTTTATATTTTATTTTAAATATTTCAAGGAAAGTTCCATATGAAAATTGTGCTGCTGGGACTGAATATGGGGTCCAGACAGAAATTAAATTAGCTATAGGTTTTCAGATTATATACAATATATGAAAACATTGAATTTTACAAGATTTTCAGAATAAGTATGTTTTGAATTTTAATTAAATAAAATACTTGCAACAAAATGATAATATTATTTTAGTCATTCATACATTAAAATGATTATAATTTAGATTTATGTCTTATTCTTACCTGTTCTAATTCCTGCTATGATATTTTATATATACTCATTTAAATGCCATTTTAAAAGAATTATGTTACATAAAATCACACATTTTATTTTATTTTAAGATTTTATTTATTTATTTGACAGACAGAGATCAGAGAGAAAGAGGCAGAGAGAAAGGAGGAAGCAGGCTCCCTGTTGAGCAGAGAGCCCAATGCGGGGCTTGATCCCAGGACCCTGGGATCATGACCTGAGCTGAAGGCAGTGGCTTTTAACCAACTGAGCCACCCAGGTGCCCCCACCTCACATATTTTAAAGCAGGTCTTTATACGATTCCATTTTGAGAATGAAAATTCACAATACTTATTTTCTGATGCAAGTTAAGAAAAAAACAAACTAAAAAATACTATCTTAAAATACTGGGGTTTTTAGTCATGTACATTATTAATTTTAAGTTATACATTTAGAGTTGATAGAAATCAATAGTAAAATCTATTGTACCATAACCTAACTATAAATAACCTCTTATGCATGAACCTGAAACTCAACAATTTTATAGGATCAATGAAAACAAAATAAAGTAGTAATGTTATGAATATTGCTTATCTATTATAGAACAAAGGCCACATAAAATTCCTAAAGAAATATGAGTACCCAAATATAGTTATTTTCTCTAGCTCTCAATGTACCAAGTAGTCCTCCCTCCCTGGATGGAACTTATTTGCCTCTTCTAAACTTGAATGAAACCCTGATAACACAATAAATCCTAGATAATGTTTTGAAATGCTGTTATTTTCCAATAGTATCATTTTTGTACAGTATCAACAGCATCATGGTTGCAGGCTACCAAAACATTTATTTGTTTTTAAGAAATTGGAAAAAAAAGAAAAAAAAAGGTGCACTCAAAATAAGCTAAAAATTTAAATTATGTCTGCAATGTTTTAAGACATACACACCCACACTGAAAGGGTCCATAAAATAAACCTACCACTACTGGGAGAAATAAATTTGTGTGGGAATCCAGCATCATTGAAGAGCTCTGCGATCATTACTCTCTATAGGCCATAGCTTACCATGGGAAGCTATGCAGTCACTGAAATGGGGCATCTAAATGTAATGGGAGTGATTGGATCCCAGAGAGTTTGGAGCCAAGTGGCAACACTCAGATACCTCAAGGAAGGTAGCAGGATTACCGTAAAGAATAGTAGAGTCAAAGCAGTGCTCAGAATAATTAGACTCACTCAGACATTGGCTAGTTGATCATGGTGTTCCTAGAAGTGCAATAGATAGGAAGTCTACTAAATTCTCATGTGATCTGTAAAAGCAGAAGAGTTGAAGTTCAAGAAAACAAAAGACTAACCGAACCTTAAAAACAGTGTCATGATGCCTTCAGTCCGTCCCCAGACTTGAACCAGTTTACAGACCCAGACCCTTTGAATGAAGGATATGCTGAAGTCCCCTTGAGGAATGTCCTCAGTACATGCCCAAACATTCATACTGTTAGTCTTTGGGTCTTTCTCCTGGCCTTCCCCAAATGGACCTATGTCTTTTACCAAACTGTGCACTGAAAATAAGGAAATAATCAGACATTTGGGGAATACTGGACACTAGCTCTGAATTCTTATTGATTCCAGGAGACTCAAAAAATCAGTGTGATCTGCCAACAAGAGTAGAGGTATGTGGAAGTCAGGTAATCGATGGAGTTTTATCTGACATGTGTCACATAGTGGGCCCAGTGGGATCCTAAGCCCATCCTGTAGTGAAAGATAAATTGTTACATCTGTCCCATCCCACAACCAGAAAGGGAGCACAATACCTTGTGGTCCTCTTTGGATTCTAGAGGTAACATATTCTTTCACTTGGGTATGTTATTTCTATCCATTTACTTCAACACCTGAAGAGCTGCTAGTTTTATGTGGGACCCAGAACTTGAAAAAACCTCTACAAGAGGTCTCGACTGCTTTGGGAGCTGTTCTACCACTTGGGCCATATAATACAACAGATCCAACTGTGCTTGAAGTGTCAGTGACAGAGGGAGACGTTGCTTGTAGCCTTTGACAGGCTCCTGTAGGTGAACACTGGCCTTTAGGATTTTGGAGCAGAGACCTACTATCCTCTGGATATAATCTCCTTTTGAGAAGCAGCTCTTGACCTGGTACTGGCCTTAGAAACTGAGTATTTAACCATGGGCCACCAACTTACCATGCAGCCTAGGCTACCACTCATGAACTGCATGTTATCTGACCACACAAGCCATAAGGTTGAGTGTGCACAGCAGCAACTCATCAAAACAGGTGCCATCATGCCTGCACATGCCCTGGGAGCATAAGTTAATTTACAGGAAGAAGTGGCCAAATGCCCATGGTCCCTCCTCGTGTTGCACTGCCTTCTCTTTCCTAGCCTGTACCTATGGCCTCATGAGGAAATCTTTCAATCAGTTGACCCAAAAAGAAGAGTCTAGGGCCTGGTTTAGAGATAATTCTGTAAGATATTCAATCATCACTGTAAAGTGGACAGCTGTAGCACTACAGTCCCCTTCTGGGACATTTTTGAAGGGCAATGGTGAAGAATAAGCCTCTCCGTGGACAGAGCTTCCGTCAGTGCACCTGCCTGTTCACTTATTTGGAACGAAAAATGGCCAGATTTGTGATTATATACCAATTCATGAGCTGTCACTAATGGTTTGGCTGGACGTTCAGGAACTTGGAAGAAACGTTATTGGAAAATTGTTGACAAGGGAATTTGAGAAAGAGAGATCTGGGTACACCACTCTGAATGTGCAAAAACGTGGAAATATTTATGTCCCATGTGAATGTTCACCACGGGGTGACTTCAGCAGACTGGAATCATAATCAGGTGGATAGGATAACTGTTTTGTTATCTCGATTCTCAGCCAGTCCTGTCGTTTCCTAATGGGCTCGTGAACAAAGTGGCCTGGGTGGCGGGAATGGATGTTATGCATGGGCTCAGCAACGTGGACTCACTCACTAAGGACTGTATGGCTATAGTCACTGCTGAATGCCCGGTGTACCAGCAGTAGAGACCAACATTGAACTTCCAGTATCATTACCTCATAATCATCCAGCTTCCTGGTGGTTGTTCAGTTACACTGGACTGCTTCCATTCTGGCAGGGATGATTTTTTTGTTTTGTTTTGTTCTTCTGTTTTATTCCTGGAATAGATGCTTACTCTGGGTATGGATTTGCCTTGCTGGCACACAGTAGTTCTGCCAAAATTACCATCCATAGACTTATAGAATTTCTTATCCCTCATCTTAGTATTCTGCACAGCATTCGTTCTGATAAAGGTAATCACTTCATATCAAAACAAGTGTGGCAATAGGTAAATGCTCATGGAATTCACTGGTCTTACCATGATCCTAAAGCAGCTGATCTGACACAATGATGGAGTGACCTTTTGAAGACCCTGATCCTGTGACATCTAGGCACTGATACCTTGCAGGGCTGGGATGGGTTTCTTTTGAAGGCTTCATGTGCTCTGAATCAGCGTCCAGTAAATGGTGCTGTTTCAGGATTCACAGGTCCAAGGATTAAGGAGTGGAAATGGGAGCAGCATCTCTCACTATTATCCCTAGTGACCCACTAGCAAAATTTTTACTCCCCGTTCCTTAGACCTTATGCTGTGCTGGCCTAGAGTTCTGTTTTAGAAGTGTTAGGAATTGGGAAAAGTCATGTCTTAGGACAAGGGACTGTGTCTATGAGTAAAGAATACATCCCGAGGAAAAAGGACTGGGTGTATGCCTGGTTCAGTTGGTAGAGCATGAAACTCTTGATCTTGGGGTCTTGAGTTCAAGCTCATGTTGGGTATAGAGCTTACTTAAAGAAAAATCAACTGGATTTAATAAAACTTAAAAAAGTAGAATAAAAATTCTTTCTTTAAAAAAAAAGGCAAACTAAAATAGACCCATTCAAACTGTTTTTAAAACAAGACTTGACAGAACATCGTATCATCTCCAATGCCCAGAATATAGTAGTCTAAATCAATTATTAAGTTCTGGGAGAATGTGTTTTGAAATGTGTATATTTATAGCTCTCCAATAGAAAGAGAAACAGATAATCCTGATAGTGAACTACTAACAGACATACATGTTATTAGAATAATGTGCGTATACTTGCAGTTGTAAAAAGGAAAAAAAATGACAGAATATTTTTTTCTAAAAGAAATAATGGTTAAAAAATTCTTCCACGGTACCTAGGTGGCTCAATGGGTTAATCCTCTGCCTTCAGTTCAGGTCATGGTCTCAGGGTACTGGGATCAAGCCCCGCATCAGGCTCTCTGCTCAGAGGGGAGCTTGCATCCCCCTCTCTCTCTGCCTGCCTCTCTGCCTACTTGTGATCTCTCTCTCTGTCAAATAAATAAATAAATAAATAAAATATTTTAAGAAATTCTTAAAAGCATCAAAAGAATAAACATAAGTTTAGGGTGAAAAATTAGACTAGGAAAGACAGCTGATTTTGCAATAGAAAAATGGAAGCTATAATTGTTTACTAAAAATAATTTCCAAACATTAAGAAATATTTTGAGGGCACTGGGTAGCTCAGTGGGTTAAAGCCTCTGCCTTCGGCTCAGGTTGTGATCTCAGGGTCCTGGGATCGAGCCCCCTATTGGGCTCTCTGCTCAGCGGAGAGTCTGCTCCCTACTCTCTCTCTCTGCCTGCCTCTCTCCCTGCTTGTGATCTTTCTGTGTGTGTCAAATAAATAAATAAAATCTTAAAAATATATAAAATGCTGAGAGAATTCATTGTAATAAGACATCATTACATGTCAGTAAGACATGATTACTTGAAGTATCAAGCAATACAAAATAAATGTCCTGGGGCACCTGGGTGGCTCATTAAGCTGAAGCCTCTGCCTTTGGACTTAAATAAATTAAGTTTATTTATTAATTAAGTCCGGTTGGACTTAAATAAATTAAGGATGCATATTATCTTTATGCTTATAATTTTTTATATCCTTACAGCAAGCACTAAATAATACAAAGAAATAAAGCTAAAATGGTAATTGTAGAAATAAAATGGAATACTAAGTAGTCAAAAAAAGAGAAAGATGAGGCAGAGTTATTTTTCTGTAAAAAAGGCAAGAAATGAGATAAACAAAGGATAATTAGAACAAACATAAAACAAGAAAGCCAGCAGTAGATTAAAAACACAAACATATTGGTGATTACATTGATATTAGTGGTCTAGAACCTCTGGTAAGGAGATTGTCAGAATCCACTAAAAAAAAAGGTACTGGGGAGGAGTCAAGATGGCGGAGAAGTAGCAGGCTGAGACTACTTCAGCTAGCCGGAGATCAGCTAGATAGCTTATCTAAAGATTGCAAACACCTGCAAATCCATCAGCAGATCGAAGAGAAGAAGAACAGCAATTCTGGAAACAGAAAAGCAACCACTTTCTGAAAGGTAGGACCGGCAGAGAAGTGAATCCAAAGCAACGGGAAGATAGACCCCGGGGGGAGGGGCCGGCTCCCGGCAAGCGGCGGAGCAACTGCGCACAAAATCAGGACGTTTAAAAGTCTGTTCCGCTGAGGGACATAGCTCCAGAGGCTAAACCGGGACGAAGCCCACGCGGGGTCAGCGTGGCCTCAGGTCCCGCAGGGTCACAGAAGGATCGGGGGTGTCTGAGTGTCGCAGAGCTTGCGGGTATCGGAACGGGAAAGCCGGCTACAGAGACAGAGCCGACAGTAAGCTCGCAGCTTGGGGTGACCTTGAACCGGTCGCAGGCTCAGTGAGCTCGGAGCGCGGCCGGGGGTCAGGCAGACGGGAGTAACTGGGCGCTGTTCTCTGAGGGCGCACTGAGGAGTGGGGCCCTGGGCTCTCAGCTCCTCCTGGCCGGAGACCAGGAGGCCGCCATTTGTATTCCCGTCCTCCGGAACTCTACGGAAAGCGCTCAGGGAACAAAAGCTCCTGAAAGCAAACCCGAGCGGATTACTCACCCCGGCCCCGGGTAAGGGTGGTGTAATTCCGCCTGGGGCAAAGACACTTGAGAATCACTACAACAGACCCCTCCCCCAGAAGATCAACAAGAAATCCAGCTGAGACCAAGTTCACCTACCAAGGAGTGGGGTTTCAATACCAAGGAGAGCATCAGAATTCCAGAGGAGGAGAAAGCCAAGCACGGAACTCATGGCTTTTTCCCTGTGATTTTTTTTAGTCTTGCAGTTAATTTAATTTTTTTCTTTTTCCTTTTTTGTTTTTTTTTTCTCGCCTTTGGGTAAAATTTTTTTTTTAACTGTTACCTTTTTCTTTTTTAACGATTTTTTACTAGTTTATCTAATATATACAATTTTTCTTTTTTACATTTTTCTTACGTGTTTTTTTTAATTCTTTTCTTTTCTTTTTTTTTCTTTTCTCTTTTTTTTTTTTCTTTCTTCCTTTTTGAACCTCTTTTTATCCCCTTTCTCCCCCCTCACGATTTGGGATCTCTTCTAATTTGGTTAAAGCATATTTTCCTGGGTTTGTTGCCACCCTTTTAGTATTTTACTTGCCCTTTCATATACTCTTATCTGGACAAAATGACAAGATGGAAAAATTCAACACAACAAAAAGAACAAGAGGCAGTACCGAAGGCTAGGGACCTAATCAATACAGACATTGGTAATATGTCAGAACTAGAGTTCAGAATGACAATTCTCAAGGTTCTAGCCGGGCTTGAAAAAGGCATGGAAGATATTAGAGAAACCCTCTCGAGAGATATAAAAGCCCTTTCTGGAGAAATAAAAGAACTAAAATCTAACCAAGTTGAAATCAAAAAAGCTATTAATGAGGTGCAATCAAAAATGGAGGCTCTCACTGCTAGGATAAATGAGGCATAAGAAAGAATTAGTGACATAGAAGACCAAATGACAGAGAATAAAGAAGCTGAGCAAAAGAGGGACAAACAGCTACTGGAACACAAGGGGAGAATTCGAGAGATAAGTGACACCATAAGACGAAACAACATTAGAATAATTGGGATTCCAGAAGAAGAAGAAAGAGAGAGGGGAGCAGAAGGTATACTGGAGAGAATTATTGGGGAGAATTCCCCAATATGGCAAAGGGAACGAGCATCAAAATTCAGGAGGTTCAGAGAAAGCCCCTCAAAATCAATAAGAATAGGCCCACACCCCGTCACCTAATAGTAAAATTTACAAGTCTCAGTGACAAAGAGAAAATCCTGAAAGCAGCCCAGGAAAAGAAGTCTGTAACATACAATGGTAAAAATATTAGATTGGCAGCTGACTTATCCACAGAGACCTGGCAGGCCAGATAGAGCTGGCATGATATTTTCAGAGCACTAAACGAGAAAAACATGCAGCCAAGAATACTATATCCAGCTAGGCTATCATTGAAAATAGAAGGAGAGATTAAAAGCTTCCAGGACAAACAAAAACTGAAAGAATTTGCAAATACCAAACCAGCTCTACAGGAAATATTGAAAGGGGTCCTCTAAGCAAAGAGAGAGCCTACAAGTGGTAGATCAGAAAGGAACAGAGACCATATACAATAACAGTCACCTTACAGGCAATACAATGGCACTAAATTCATATCTCTCAATAGTTACCCTGAATGTTAATGGGCTAAATGCCCCTGTCAAAAGACACAGGGTATCAGAAAGGATAAAAAAACAAAACCCATCTATATGTTGCCTCCAAGAAACTCATTTTAATCCCGAAGACACCTCCAGATTTAAAGTTAGGGGGTGGAAAATAATTTACCATGCTAATGGACATCAGAAGAAAGCAGGAGTGGCAATCCTTATATCAGATCAATTAGATTTTAAGCCAAAGACTATAATAAGAGATGAGGAAGGACACTATATCATACTCAAAGGGTCTGTCCAACAAGAAGATTTAACAATTTTAAATATCTATGCCCCCAACGTGGGAGCAGCCAACTATATAAACCAATTAATAACAAAATCAAAGAAACACATCAACAATAATACAATAATAGTAGGGGACTTTAACACTCCCCTCACTGAAATGGAGAGATCATCCAAGCAAAAGATCAGCAAGGAAATAAAGGCCTTAAATGACACACTGGACCAGATGGACATCACAGATATATTCAGAATATTTCATCCCAAAGCAACAGAATACACATTCTTCTCTAGTGCACATGGAACATTCTCCAGAATAGATCACATCTTTGGTCCTAAATTAGGACTCAACCTGTATCAAAAGATAGGGATCATTCCCTGCATATTTTCAGACCACAATGCTCTAAAGCTAGAACTCAACCACAAAAGGAAGTTTGGAAAGAACCCAAATACATGGAGACTAAACAGCATCCTTCTAAAGAATGAATGGGTCAACCGGGAAAATTAAAGAAGAATTGAAAAAAATCATGGAAACAAATGATAATGAAAATACAACGGTTCAAATCGGTGGGAGACAACAGTGGCAGTCCTGAGAGGAAAATATATAGCGGTACAAGCCTTTCTCAAGAAACAAGAAAGGTCTCAGGGACACAACCTAACCCTACACCTAAAGGAGCTGGAGAAAGAACAGGAAAGAAACCCTAAGCCCAGCAGGAGAAGAGAAATCATAAAGATCAGAGCAGAAATCAATGAAATAGAAACCAAAAAACCAATAGAACAAATCAAAGAAACTAGGAGCTGGTTCTGTGAAAGAATTAATAAAATTGATAAACCCCTGGCCCGACTTATCAAAAAGAAAAGAGAAAGGACCCAAATAAATAAAATCATGAATGAAAGAGGAGAGATCACAACTAACACCAAAGAAATACAAACTATTATAAGAACATACTATGAGCAACTCTATGCCAATAAATTTGACAATCTGGAAGAAATGGATGCATTCCTAGAAACATATAAACTACCACAACTGAACCAGGAAGAAACAGAAAGCCTGAACAGACCCATAACCAGTAAGGAGATTGAAACAGTCATAAAAAATCTCCAAACAAACAAAAGCAAAGGGCCAGACGGTTTCCCGGGTGAACTCTACCAAACATTTAAAGAAGAACTAATTCCTATTCTCTTGAAACTGTTCCAAAAAATAGGAATGGAAGGAAAACTTCCAAACTCATTTTATGAGGCCAGCATCACCTTGATCCCAAAACCAGACAAGGATCCCACCAAAAAAGAGAGCTATAGACCGATATCCTTGATAACACAGATGCGAAAATACTCAACAAAATACTAGCCAATAGGATTCAACAGTACATTAAAAGGATTATTCACCACGACCAATTGGGATTTATTCCAGGACTGCAAGGTTGGTTCAACATCCGCAAATCAGTCAATGTGATACAACACATCAATAAAAGAAAGAACAAGAACCATATGATACTCTCAATAGATGACGAAAAAGCACTTGACAAAGTACAGCATCCCTTCCTGATCAAAACTCTTCAAAGTGTAGGGATAGAGGGCACATACCTCAATATCATCAAAGCCATCTATGAAAAGCCCACCGCAAATATCATTCTCAATGGAGAAAAACTGAAAGCTTTTCCGCTAAGGTCAGGAAAACGGCAGGGATGTCTATTATCACCACAGCTATTCAACATAGTACTAGAGGTCCTAGCCTCAGCAATCAGACAACAAAAGGAAATTAAAGGCATCCAAATCGGCAAAGAAGAAGTCAAATTATCACTCTTCACAGATGATATGATACTATATGTGGAAAACCCAAAAGACTCCACTCCAAAACTGCTAGAACTTATACAGAAATTCAGTAAAGTGTCAGGATATAAAATCAATGCACAGAAATCAGTTGCATTTCTCTACACCAACAGCAAGACAGAAGAAAGAGAAATTAAGGAGTCAATCTCATTTACAATTGCACCCCAAACCATAAGATACCTAGGAATAAACCTAACCAAAGAGGCACAGAATCTATACTCAGAAAACTATAAAGTACTCATGAAAGAAATTGAGGAAGACACAAAGAAATGGAAAAATGTTCCATGCTCCTGGGTTGGAAGAATAAATATTGTGAAAATTTCTATGCTACCTAAAGCAATCTACACATTTAATGCAATTCCTATCAAAGTACCATCCATCTTTTTCAAAGAAATGGAGCAAATAATTCTAAAATTTATATGGAACCAGAAAAGACCTCGAATAGCCAAAGGGATATTGAAAAAGAAAGCCAACGTTGGTGGCATCACAATTCCGGACTTCAAGCTCTATTACAAAGCTGTCATCATCAAGACAGCATGGTACTGGCACAAAAACAGACACATAGATCAATGGAACAGAATAGAGAGCCCAGAAATAGACCCTCAACTCTACAGTCAACTAATCTTCGACAAAGCAGGAAAGAATGTCCAATGGAAAAAAGACAGCCTCTTCAATAAATGGTGCTGTGAAAATTGGACAGCCACATGCAGAAAAATGAAATTGGACCATTTCCTTACACCACACACAAAAATAGACTCAAAATGGATGAAGGACCTCAATGTGCGAAAGGAATCCATCAAAATCCTTGAGGAGAACACAGGCAGCAACCTCTTCAACCTCTGCCGCAGCAACATCTTCCTAGGAACAATGCAAAAGGCAAGGGAAGCAACGGAAAAAATGAACTATTGGGATTTCATCAAGATCAAAAGCTTTTGCACAGCAAAGGAAACAGTTAACAAAATCAAAAGACAACTGACAGTTTGGGAGAAGATATTTGCAAACGACATATCAGATAAAGGACTAGTGTCCAGAATCTATAAAGAACTTAGCAAACTTGGGCGCCTGGGTGGCTCAGTGGGTTAAGCCGCTGCCTTCGGCTCAGGTCATGATCTCAGGGTCCTGGGATCGAGGCCCGCATCAGGCTCTCTGCTCAGCAGGGAGCCTGCTTCCTCCTCTCTCTCTCCGCCTGCCTCTCTGCCTACTTGTAATCTCTGTCTTTCAAATAAAAATAAATAAAATCTTTAAAAAAAAAAAAAGAACTTAGCAAACTCAACACCCAAAGAACAAATAATCCAATCAAGAAATGGGCAGAGGACATGAACAGACATTTCTGCAAAGAAGACATCCAGATGGCCAACAGACACATGAAAAAGTGCTCCATATCACTCGGCATCAGGGAAATACAAATCAAAACCACAATGAGATATCACCTCACACCAGTCAGAATGGCTAAAATCAACAAGTCAGGAAATGACAGATGCTGGCGAGGATGCGGAGAAAGGGGAACCCTCCTCCACTGTTGGTGGGAATGCAAGCTGGTGCAGCCACTCTGGAAAACAGCATGGAGGTTCCTCAAAATGTTGAAAATAGAACTGCCCTATGACCCAGCAATTGCACTATTGGGTATTTACCTTAAAGATACAAACGTAGTGATCCAAAGGGGCACGTGCACCTGAATGTTTATAGCAGCAATGTCCACAATAGCCAAAGTATGGAAAGAACCTAGATGTCCATCAACAGATGAATGGATCAAGAAGAAGTGGTATATATACACAATGGAATACTATGCAGCCATCAAAAAAAAAGAAATGTTGCCATTTGCGACAACATGGATGGAACTTGAGCGTATCATGCTTAGCAAAATAAGTCAAGCAGAGAAAGACAACTATCATATGATCTCTCTGATATGAGGAAGTGGTGATGCAACATGGGGGCTTAAGTGGGTAGGAGAAGAATCAATGAAACAAGATGGGATTGGGAGGGAGACAAACCATAAGTGACTCTTAATCCCACAAAACAAACTGAGGGTTCCTGGGGGGAGGGGGTTTTGGAGAAGGGGGTGGGATTATGGACTTTGGGGAGGGTATGTGCTTTGGTGAGTGCTGTGAAGTGTGTAAACCTGGTTATTCACAGACCTGTACCCCTGGGGATAAAAATATATGTTTATAAAATTAAAAAATTAATTAAAAAAGAAAAAGGTACTTAATTATATGTAGATTACAAGAGTCATGTCTTCAATATGACTGCAAAAAATTTTAAAGAAATAAAAACCTTGTAAATACTAATTTTAAGGAAACGTGGGGCTATATTAATGTTAGACAAAATAAACTTTATTATTTATTTATTTTTAAAAATATTTTTATTTATTTATTTGACAGAGAGAGAGATCACAAGCCGGCAGAGAGGCAGACAGAGAGAGAGAAGGGGAAGCGGGCTCCTTGCTGAGCAGAGATCCCAATGCGGGACTCGATCCCAGGACCCTGGGATCATGACCTGTGCCGAAGGAAGCGGCTTAACCCACTGAGCCACCCAGGCGCCCCTAGACAAAATAAACTTTAATAAATGAAACAACACATTATATGTTAATGAAAATAAATAAATAAATAAATACATACTTTAAAAAATGATACAGAAGAAAGTTCATAATGATAAAGAGGGCACTATCTCACAAAGATTAACAAGCATTATTGTTCATGGCACTAACAATAAATTTCAAAATGAATCATTTTTCATAAATCTAAAATAAGTAGTAGACATATCCAAATTGCAGTTGGATTTTATTGTGGAAATGATTAGCTTTTGTTTCTTATAAGAAACTAATACATTCGAATGGGAGGTGAACCATGAGAGACTATGGACTCTGAAAAACAATCTGAGTGGTTTGAAGTGGCAGGGGGTAGGAGATTGGGGGAACCAGGTGGTTGGTATTAGAGAGGGCACGGATTGCATGGAGCACTGGGTGTGGTGCAAACATAATGAATACTGTTATGCTGAAAATAAATTTAAAAAAATACAAAAAAATGAAACTAATACATTGTATACATATAATTAAAATTATGAGATTTTAGAACAGATGGTTACAGTGAAATGTTATACTATCTGTATATCATTAAAGCAAATAAAAATAAATATACAAACAATAAGCATGTTTTTCTAGTGCTGTACATGTACATTGATAATGTTTTGTTCTTTTTTAATTTTTAAAATTTATTTTCAGCGTAACAGTATTCATTGCTTTTGCACCACACCCAGTGCTCCATGCAATCCGTGCCCTCTCTAATACCCACCACCTTGCTCCCCCAACCTCCCACCGCCCACCCTTTTAGACCCCTCAGATTGTTTTTCAGAGTCCATAGTCTCTCATGGTTCACCTCCCCTTCCAATTTCCCTCAACTCCCTTCTCCTCTCTAACTCCACTTGTCCTCCATGTTATTTGTTAAGTTCCACGAATAAATGAAACCATATGATAATTGACACTCTCTGCTTGACTTATTTCACTCAGCATAATCTCTTCCAGTCCCGTCCATGTTGCTACAAAAGTTGGGTATTCATCCTTTCTGATGGAGGCATAATACTCCATAGTGTTTATGGACCACATCTTCCTTATCCATTCGTCTGCTGAAGGGCATCTTGGTTCTTTCCACAGTTTGGTGACTGTGGCCATTGCTGCTATGAACATTGGGGTACAGATGGCCCTTCTTTTCACGACATCTGTATCTTTGGGGTAAATACCCAGGAGTGCAATTGCAGGGTCATAGGGAAGCTCTATTTTTAATTTCTTGAGGAATCTCCACACTGTTCCCCAAAGTGGCTGCACCAACTTCCATTCCCACCAACAGAGTAAGAGGGTTCCCCTTTCTCCTCATCCTCTCCAACACATGTTGTTTCCTGTCTTGCTAATTTTGGCCATTCTAACTGGTGTAAGGTGGTATCTCAATGTGGTTTTAATTTGAATCTCCCTGATGGCTAGTGATGATGAACATTTTTTCATGTGTCTGATAGCCATTTGTATTTCTTCTTTGGAGAAGTGTCTGTTCATATCTTCTGCCCATTTTTTTTAAATGATTGTCTGTTTTGTGTGTGTTGAGTTTGAAGAGTTCTTTATAGATCCTGGATATCAACCTTTTGTCTGTACTGTCATTTGCAAATATCTTCTCCCATTCCGTGGGTTGCCTCTTTGTTTTGTAGACTGTTTCCTTTGCTGTGCAGAAGCTTTTGATTTTGATGAAGTCCCAAAAGTTCATTTTCGCTTTTGTTTCCTTTGCCTTTGGAGACGTATCTTGAAAGAAGTTGCTGTGGCTGATATCAAAGAGGTTACTGCGTATGTTCTCCTCTAGGATTCTGATGGATTCCTGTCTCATGTTGAAGTCTTTTATCCATTTTGAGTTTATCTTTGTGTACCGTGTAAGAGAATGGTCGAGTTTCATTCTTCTACATATAGCTGTCCAGTTTTCCCAGCACCATTTATTGAAGAAACTGTCTTTTTTCCACTGATAATGTTTTTAGAATATTTTTAATTTTTAGAAAAAGTACAAAGCTATCTCAGTCAGTTCCCATCTACCTTACACCTAGTTTCTCTTTTATTAGCTTGGTATTACTATGGTACATTTGTTACAGTAATGAACCGACACTGACAAAGTATTCATTAAAGTCTGTATCTTATTCAGAGTACTTTACTTCTTATCTGACATCTTCTACCTGATCCACATACATATCGTCTTCATGCTCCTTAGGCTCCTCTGTACTGTGACAGTTTTTTATTACCTCCACAGTTTTAAGGATATAGTATATCATGTATTTAGTAATATGTCCTTTTATTGAGATCTATCTTGCATTTTTTTCTCATGATTATACTAGGATTATGTGTCTTGGGGAGAAAGACCACAGTAGTAAAGTGCAATTTTTATCACATCATATCAAGGGTGTATACTGTCAACATGATATGTCATTGTTAATGTTAACTTAGTTGGCTTGGTGGTTTTCCAGTGTCTCCACTATAAAGTCATTTATTTCCCCCTTTTCTTACTGTATTCTCCAGAAGGAAGTCACTATGTTCTGCCAACATTTAAGGAGTGAGGAGTTATACCTCTTTGAAGGGGCAATATCTTCATGTATGATTTGGAATTGCTCTACGTGGGAGACCTATTTATTTTCTCCCATTTACTTATTTATGATTACTTACTAATATCAGTCTGGGCTCTTGGATTTTTCAATTTTATAATTTGAGTTATGGTCAAATACCACTGTACTTCATTGCTCCAATTTTATTCAGCCTTGCCCATTGAGAGCCCTTACAGTCAACTCTTGCATCTTTTTGCCACATCCCTCTTTGTTATGTGTTTTTGCATGTGTGCATTTCCTTAATTTCTGGGAGCACAAGATGTTCCACAATCATCTTGTGTATTTTCTGTTCTAGTCCTAGAATCAGCCAGTTTTTCAAGATGCCCTGGTTCCTTTTACTGGAGAATGACATTAGAAATCAAGATCTGAATGCTAGATATGCTTATTGTTATTGGGTTGTTTTTGCTTTTAGAATCTCTCAGCTGACAGAACAATAAAATATATGACTGAATACTAATTTGTGTATATATACATCTATGTGTGTGTGTGTGTGTGTGTGTGTGTGTATATGAAACTAGCTGTATCAATACAAAGTTCATTCAGATATCTATATTTGGATATTTTAACATACTATTTTCAGTAAGTAGAGAACAGAAAGACAATAAAGAGATAGAATATTTGGGCAATGCTATTAACCAAATCAATCATAATAATATTTCTATAGCACAATACCCAAAATATCCATTATATGCATTCTTTTCAAGTACATATGTTACAATCATCAGGTTATACTATATATTAAATTGGGTTGCAGTTGACCAAAGTAGCTGGTCCACAGCCTGTTGATGTAGACTCTGTATTATATCTATCCTCCCCCACCTATATATGTATATATACATAAAATGCCTTGTATTATATATCATATATAGAGTCATTGCTCTCCCTATCAAAATTTCAGTCACTTATATTTTGTAACAAATTGATAACCTAAAATTAAAATTGTCATGGAATGAAAAACTAGAGTAGCCTAGATAATTCTGAAGAAGAAATATGTAGGAGAACTTGGTTATTACATTTCAGAACTTACTGTGTATTTCAGTAGTGAAGACAGTGAAGTATTAAATTGACAAATGAGAGCAAAATGAAAAATCTAGAAATAAGCACATGGATACGCAGTCACTTGAGTTTAGGTACCAATGCAATTTTGTGGACAAATTCTCAAAATTCTTGAGCAATTTAATTGATCATCAGTATTTTAAAAAAATGGAGACACTTCATTCATACCATACATGATCTAATTAATTTGAGATATATTACAGACTTAAATATAATAGCTGAAACAAAAATAAAAATCTTGGAAAAAACATGACCTTGACTTCATGACACTGAGACAGGCAAATATTTGTTACACAAAATCAATAGATGCTAACAATAAATATAATAAAAACAATATATTTTTTAATAAAATTAAAATACACTCATCAGAAGACAGTGTATTTTGAGGCTCTGCTGTTAGGCACATACATGTTAAGGATTGCTGTCTTTTTGGAGGACTGACCTTTTTGTCATGTAATGTTTCTATTTATCCCTGATTAATGTTCTTTTTCTGGTATTGGCTGCATCTGAAGTTTATACAGCTACTCCAACTTTCTTTAGATTATCGTTAGCTTGAAATATCTTTCTCCATCTCTTTATTTTTAATCTGTCTGTGTCTTTATATTTAAAGTGGGTTGATTTTAGACAACATAGTGGAGTTTTGATTTTTTTAATCCATTTTCTTTACCATTGGTGTATTTAGACTATTCACATTTAAAATGAGTTTGCCTGGTGCAGCTGATTTAATATCTACTATATTTCTAATTATTTCCTTTTATATTCCCTTAATACCTGGTTCTTTATTTCTTTCTTGTTTATTTGTTTGTCTTATCTTTTTCTGCCTTTTCTGGTTTTATTGAGCATTTTCTATATTCCATATTCTGTCTACTTTTAGCATATCAATTATAAGTCTTTAAAAAACAGACATGAAGGAACTTTGAATGTGTATTACTAAGTGGAAGAAGCTAATCTGAAAAGACTACACACTGTATGATTCTAACTTTGTGATATTCTGGAAGAGACAAAACGTTAGAGATAATAAAAATACCAGTGGTTACTTCAGATTCAGGAGTGAGGAAGGAATGAATAGATAGAACATGGGGGATTTTTAGGGCAGACAAACTACTCTATATGACACTGTAATGGGAATACAGAAGGCCAATCACTTGTCAAAATCCATAGACTGTACTATATAGAGTGAAGTCAACTGCAAACTATGGACATTAGTTATAAGGTAATAATATTGCTAATGTCACTTGTAACAAATGTAGCACACTATTGTATAGTGTGATTGGAGAAGGAACTCCACACATTCTTATCTATTTTCAGCAAACCCCAAACTGCTCTGAAAAGAAAATATATTATTTAAAAACAAAACGAAAAATGCAAAGTTATATAAAAACGTCCATGTAAAGAATGTGAAAATCAAGCCATATACCGCAGAGTGTATGACAACAAAGTACTCATCTCCATGAATATGAAAATACTACATGTCAATAAACAAAAGACAAAGAATCCAACCAATACAAAGTGGGTCAAAGGACAACAGGCATTTCATAAAAGTAGATTACTTGAGTAGTCAGTAAACATATAGAATGTTCTCAACGGCATTACTGTTCGTGAAAATGCTTGACTGTGAAAGCTCAATGGGGAATACTACACATATTCCAGAATACCTGAAATTATAAGTTAACCTGATAAGTTTAGACTGTGAAAAACATGGTTCAATTTAAAGGGTAATTTGTTTTACCGATCTGATAAACTTTTCTGCACTTTCTAATAAAATCAGTTATCTACCTATGCTAAGATCAAGGGTAGGTACTCCTTGTAATAGATCCATATATGCCAATGCCCCTTTCAAACACTTGTATAAATTTTTTCATGTAGATTTTATTTATAGTAGTCTGATAACCAAGAGTAGATAGAAATGATAAATAAGTTATGTATATCAATAAAATTCAGTACTGCCCAGAATTAAAAAACAAAATGCCGATGCATTCAACAACATGTATGCATCTGAAAAACTTTACAGTGACTAGAAAAGTAATACTTATGAGTTCATTTATATAAAGGTCAAAAACAAGCAAAATTTATTTATGATGATATAAACCAGAGTATTGCTGTATTGATTGGAAAAGTTAAAATGACACTTTCAGAAATGACGGAGATTCTCTATACCTTGGCCTGAGAGGTAGTCACTTATGGGTTTGTGTGTGAGCATGTGTATGTGTGTGAGTACATATAAACATATATGACATCATCAAGCTCTTAAGAATAGCTTTGCTTTCTATTGTGTGTAAATGACGACTTAAAATTACTATAAAATGGTGTTCCTTAAACAACTATAAAGGCAGATAACAGCTTGTAAAGGCCATGGAATACCAAGGCAGTGCCTCAGTCAGATTTCTGGAACTAGCTATTTGGGTTTATAAAATGAAAGGACACGCGGGGGCTCAGCCAGTCACTGATGTGATGGGAGATAACAAATGCCTTTGGCATCCAACAAACTATCTAATGTGTCCACAATTCCACCCAATATCAATAGAAAAATAATTGCTTGAAATGGCTGTGACTAAAGTTCTGAAGTACTAGGGCAAGTCGTCCTGCACACCACATAACCTACAGCCCTGGGGGTACAAACATATAATTGGGGCCTGACACTCATTCTTAGTTCAGTTTTGTTAATCATTTGTGTAACAGATATGGCATCAAAGAAAAAACATTTAAAGAATTAGAACAGCAAATTCCATCAGTGTGGACTACGGGGGGTATATATCTTCTACTGAAGCTATACATGATTTTATGCTGTTATAGATAGAATCAAGGAAACATACATTCTGTAAGCGTATCACAGTACTTATCACACACAGAGAAGTGCTCTAGTCAATAGGCCATTGAAACACTTGTTATTCAAAACAGATGACTGAAAAGTCTCTATGGGTTGTCTTAATAGTTTAAGTGAACATGTCCTTAAGTTCCAGGATGAGAGGAAGTAAAAGTGAGATCTTCACAAGAATCGTTTGTAGACTCTAGAGATAGGAATGGATGTATGGGGAAATGAAATTACAAAGCTCTTCATCTTTCTATCTATAAAATTTTTTTCTTCCACAATTCTTTATCCATATTAAAAATTTTGTATATGTAAAGAATGCCTAAGACCAAATTTTAATGTCACTGACTTTACCAGTGCATATTTTTAAAGGTATTTTGGGATAAGTCATAACATCAATCCTTGTGGCTTGATTAGGGATACCTATAAATGCAATTTCATTATCAAAGAGCAGGGCTTATCCAATACTCTCTACCTGTCAAATTCGAAATCTGCCTAGAGCTGGGGGCAGGGGTAGGTAAGAAGTGTTAAAAAAGCAGCTTTTATTTCCAGCTCTGTAGGTAAATAACTTGCTTGCTAAGTTTAAAAGTCAACCTTAGTTGAAAAAGTAATAAACAGAAATGGGAGACATGCCAAATGGAAAAGGTATCCCTAAAAAAGATTAATATACCAGCAAGGAATGCAACTGTGCAATTTCCAAGTGAACATCTCAGAGCAAGAGCATACACTTTTAGTTATCCCTTTCAGAGGTAATGATGACCACGGGTGGGTAGAAGGAGAAAACTCAAGACTTATTATTCCCACAGAAGAAATATTGATCTCCTGTTCATTCCCCTCAGGCAGAAACATATGTGCTGCCTTGTAAGCCCTGGACCCACTGTTTTGAATGTTCTGTGGGTATGTGAAAAGCTCACCTGGACATTCTGAGTAGGATTGAAATAGCTTTCCTAGAAGGCTGTCAGCATGATGAAAACATATTATTGCTTATCCAATAGGGACAGTAGAAAATGCTCTTTTCTGGGAGATTGGCAATGCTAGCAATTGGACGTGAGAGAAGATAAAGCTCTAATTATATGTCTTAATTAACTTATTTATTGAAATATTTTATTTATTTATTTGACACAGAGAGAGAGAGAGAGATACAGCGAACACACGCAGGGAGAGAGGAGGAAGCAGACTTCCTCCTGAGCAGGGAGCCTGATGTGGGGCCTGATCCCAGGACCCTGGGATCATGACCTGAGTCGAACGCAGACACTTAACAACTGAGCTACCCAGGTGCCCCTATATGGCTTAATTTAATAATAACTTTACCAGAGCTATCAATAAGACAGCTTATTTAGGACAGAGAGTTTATTCATTACAAGGAAAGACTACCAGATACCATGATCTCTGATGCTTTTAAAGGTTGATGACTTTGTGGCCTAGAGAAGTGAATAGGAATTTCAATTGTGTGAATACTAGATGAATTTTAGTATTGTGGGGTCATCACAAAGAAGTGTTTTTTGTTTGTTTGTTTGTTTGTTTGTTTTATCATCATTTTCTGATGGCCTGAATATTACACAATAGAGTTCACTATGGTGCAAGTCACTGAGTTTGAGTAGTGGGGTAAAATTTAGTCATCTCTACTGGGTATGGGTGGCATAGGAGATGTAGTGCACAGAGCTGACATGTGAAAGCCTGTGTCCTGAACCCTTTCCTATGGTAACTGGAACATTTTCATGTCCACAAACCCAAACACAACCCAGAATTCACAGACTAATGTCCTTTCATCACCATCTCGGTTGGCCAGAAGGTATGGTACATAGGGAAATTAGTACATTAATTTCTCTGACAGAGCTACTTGATGAACACATGATTTAGAGAATTAAATTAGAACCAGACTTGTGTAAATAATAATTTTCCAGGTGGAGGAAATATTTTATGATCTAACTGAAGCCACCACTTGATGAAAGGCCTCTGAAAATGGTTTCCCAGAAAAGGAAGTAAAGTTGGCTTTATAAAAATTGCACATTCAATAAACGCTTACATCAATGTATAAAAAGCTCAAATGACTGTCGTCGCTAGGGGGATAAGAGTAATTACACTTACAAAAGAATATTAGAACAACTCAAAGGGGATATTATCATGTTTAACAAGATTTGCAAAGGAAATTCCTATTTAAAATTGCATGAGTTAAATCCGATTCATTGTCATGTTGCTAGTAAGATAAATCTTTGTAGAAAATATAGCACAAGATATAAAACAGATAATAAAAATTTATCTTAGAAATATGAGGATATTGACTGAAGATAGAGATTAGTCTAGGAAGTTAAACAGTTTACCTAGAATGTGTTTCTTTTGCATTATTAGAGAGACCCTCCTTAGGTTGCAAAAGGCATGTGAACATGACCTAACCTCATTGTAAATACGCTAAGAATAGAGGTTCTGAAAACAAACTAACAGCATTTGGTAGGAGGAGAAGACTTCTTTTTTAAATGCTTTAATGAACTATCTCTGGTTTAGGTGTGCCTATAGTAATTAAATGAATGACAAAAAAAAAAAATCCATGCTTAATGAGGTGTGCTCTGTGGAAATATCCCATGTGAGTCTATGTGAGCTATTTCAGTACAAAATGGAGATGCTTCAAAACCTAAAGGCACTCAGTTTTCTAGAGCAGGTGACTAGTCTTTTCACTTAGAGACCTAGTCTCTGGACATGGGCCGGAGATCCATGCTCTGGATGGGTTTCCGCACTGAATGCCTCCATCTCTCTCTCCTTCCTGCATTTCTATAGATCGCGCGTATCCTTGAAATTACTAGTAAGGCTTGATATTGGGTAAATATGTCTGATCAATGCAAGTCTGATTTGACAATTCCCAATCACTTGTCTTTGCTCAGAAGGGAAGAAGAATTACTTATAATTCCTTAATCAGAGACATCCTAATGCTTTTCTCGCAGGTATCTTTTTTTCTTGGTTCAGAAGTCCTCTCAGAACCTTCATCTTCAACACATAGGTTCAGTTTAAAAGAAAAGAAAATTCCTAGGAATTTTGTTGTTCTAATTCTCATTTAGTCAACCCAAACGTCTCCATTTCCTAAAGAACACACAGTTTAAAGAGAGAACAAAGTTGAATAGTGAGGAGATTTTAAAAACAGTAAAGAAATTAAAATAAATATATATTTCGGAAGCATGTTCTATAATTGATATTCTATGCAGTCGCAGCATTAAACATACTGCCTGTGGTAGATTCCTCACATTAACTTCAGTGGAATCTCAGTGCTTATAGAAGCTTTTAAAATTCTGCAATACATTTCTTCATTTTTATTGGAAAAGATTATAGTTCATTCTTAGTAATATATCAAACATTCTTTTTTAGAAAACCTAATAAGTCAGTAACTTGACATATATAAAGACATAATTTAGGTTCAATTGTTATGGAGTAAATTTGAAATTTTAACTATTATTCTATTAAAATTTCTCTATTATACTTCAAATATTTTATTAAAAATAAAACTTATGCACTAATATAATGCAAGTGCACTCACAAAGCATTCTTTCCTAGATATTGCCATGGATACCATCTTAGTGAATTTATCATTATGTAATACGAATCCTTATCCCAGTCTTTTATTTATTCTTTCTTCCTAAGTAGTTTACTTAGTCAAATGACTTTAGATGCAAATTATACGTATCTTCATCCCTAATTTTTCTACTGTCTTTTCAAATCTAATATTTAAATGCCTGCCTTTTCTACCTATCAATGTGTCAAATAGGCCATTTGAAACAATATATGGCCAGAGCGCTTGGGAGGCTCAGTTGGTTAAGTGTCTGCCTTCCGCTCAGGTCATGATCCCAGGGTCCTGGGATCTAGTCCAACATCAGGCTCCCAGCTAAACAGGGAGTCTGCTTTTCCTCTTGCCCTCCTTGTTGCTGGTGTTCTCTCTATCTCAAATAAATAAATAAAATCTTTAATAATAATAATAATAAAGTAAAAATATAAATAAAGTAAAACTTTATATGGCCAAACAAGATTCTCTATTTCTCTCTGAGCCATCTATTACTCATCCCTTCACCCGGCTTTTTCCACTGTGCTATCCTGTGTACGATTGATCAAACTAAAGTTAGTTTCTCTCCTTCTTATGGTATCAATTCTTCTGTTAACATCTTAGTTCAACTTAGTTTATCTTTGCCAGCACTGTTGACCACCTTAATTGCTTCATTGGCCTCCTACTCAGTCTTCTTGAATCTCATTCTCCATTAGAATCCATGTTCAAAAAAAAAAAAAAAAGGATCCATGTTCCATACATCAACCAGATTGATTCGTTTCAAAACAGAATCCGTTTATATGAATCACCTGCTTAAAATACATCCATGGGTTTTCATTGCACTAGATTACACACACACACACACACACACATCAAGAGTAAATAATAAACACAAAACACAAAGAAAACCAATAGATTACCATGGCTTTCAAGAACCTACCTGACCTTGCCTCTTTATACCTCTCCTTACTTCTCTCCTCACTCACCGAGCTACATTTGCATTTGCTTTCTTTTTTCATCATGGATTTCAATATAATTGATCAAAAACTCTTCAATTATAATGACAGATTGACCATCTTGCTTAAGGTCACGTTAGAATTTTTTTGTGGAAAAATGACTAATCATTTTTCATTCTTTTCTATAAATACCTAAATTCCAATTAACAACATTCACCACAACTTCCTTCATTTGTGATCAGTCATCAATTATGAATATTAATACTCCAATTAGATTTAGAAAAAGTTAGAGCTTTTTCCCTTGGTAACTGCCCAATTTTTCCCATTCTTGAAAAACTAAACTATTATTCTTTGAATTTTAGAAATTTGTCTCCTGTAGTGAAGATAAAAAGAATTGTGATGTAAAGAAAGAAAAATAAATGATAGTTTTAAATTATAATAGTGACAAAACTTCATAAAACCAAATGCTGGCTATGTCATGTATGTCATCATAAAATTCAATTTTAATAACAATTTATATTGGACTGTTAGAATATGTCCATAACAAGCTATAAAGTACTCACTGTGAACTAAAACCAAACATCAATAATCTCTAGTTCCTCAACTATTCTTTTTCTTTTTAGCTGTTGGCTTCATTTTTCATTTCAAACATTAGCTCTCACTATCTGAAATGTCTCCTCCTCATGTCTTTGCAGTATTAATTTCTGATTGCTGTTCAAAGTTCAGGCTAAATGTTACAATATCCAGAAGACCTTAGTTACACTCTGTATTAATTTCCTGTCACTGCTGTAACAATTTACCACAATCTCAATGGCCTAAACTAACACAAATTTATTATCTTTGGTTTTTACAATTCTCTAGGTCAGAAGTCTGACAGGTCTAATCAGGCTATAATCAAGGTATCAGTAGAGTCACATTCCCTTCTGGAAGTTCTAAGGGAGAATCCATTTCCTCCATTAAGTTTCTAGAGGCTGCCTGGTTCCTTGGCTCATAGGCCCCTCCTCTGTCATCAAAACCAGTGATACCAGGTCAAGCGATTTTCACATGGCAGCTGTCTGAAACTTTTGTGTTTCTCTCTCTCCCTCCTTTCATCCCTTTCTCTTTCCCTCCTTCCTCCTCCCCAACCTTCTCAAGGTCAGCTGATTGACCTCAGTTCTCTTTTGCCACATAAATATGCCAAAGTCGCAGATTCTGGGTATTAAAAAACATACTTATACATGAATGTTCATAGCAGCATTATTCACGATAGCAAAAAGGTGGAACCAAAGATCCATTAATGTATGAAGGGATAAACAAAATGTGGTATATTTATACAATGGAATATTACTCAACTATAAAAAGAGAAAAGATAAAGAAAATACTGATATGTGCTACAGTGTAAATGAATCTCAAAAATATTATGCCAGGTGAAAGAATCCAGAAATAAAAGATGACATAATATATGATTACATTTATATGAGATATCCAGAACAGATAAATTTAAGGAGATGGAAAATAGGTTAGTGGTTGACAGGGACTGGAGACAGAGGGACTACTGAGTGAGTACTTAAAAAGTATGGGTTTTCTTTTTGGAGTAATGAAAATGTTTTGGAACTAGATAGAAGTGATAGTTGTACATTGGAAGTGTACTAAATTCTGCCGAATTATATACATCAAAATGGTTAATTTTATGTTAACAATACTTCCATAAAAAGTTAAGAAAGATCAAGTGATAAAATAATCATTTGGATCCTCTTTAATTTGATTTCCTTTCTTTTCTGTTATCATGAACTTTTACAACACTACATAAATAGAAGGTATCCTAGATGCTTCCAGTGAGGAGTTCACTTGCCCGGGAGTATGCATTATGCAAACAGTAGACTTGTCACCAACAATCTTGGACACTAAAAGATAAATGAGTGATCTTTGTTGTGCATGCTTATGTTCATGTTCAAATTATTTTGAAACTGAATTCCATACTCAGTAAAATTATTAATTAAAGGAGAAGATAAAATGAGATAATTCATGCATGAACACAGAGAGTTTACCACCATGTGTCATTCATAAAACAACTGAAAAGTTTAGACATCATATTAGATTTTCAATTAATAATATAATTAATAATATAATTATGATACAGGAGACTTTTTTGTTGAGAATGGTATTTGTAAATTTTCTCAACATAAAAGAAAACAACTAGTTAACTATAAACAAAAATCTCTGGAACGTATTCACAGTTCAGTTAGAAAACAAACTAAAAGGTAGCATGGTTTTAATAACTGGTAAATAGGAAGAGAAGAAAATTCATATGATTTTGAAGCTTTGAATTTTTTTTAAGGTTTTATTTGTCTTTGACAGAGATCACAAGTAGGCAGAGAGGCAGGCAGAGAGAGAGGTGGAAGCAGGCTCCCTGCTGAGCAGAGAGCCCCATGATGATGTGATGCGGGGCTTGATCCCAGGACCCTGAGACCATGACCCGAGTCAAGAAGCTTTGAATATTTTAATTGGTCATTTAGGTGACATTGATTTTCAAATGTAGATTATAACTCCAATTGTAAGTTGGGTATCAGCTGATACGTTTAGACCTTGATATTTTAGCTAAAACTACACAAATCGCCTTTTACTGTGCTATTAAAATCCAAAGCCCTCTCCATTAGCTAAACAATTATCAAAAGTGCTTATACTCCATCACTTCTACTCCTCCCTTGTATGTTTTCCAAGTCATCTCAGAAATAATTCCTTAAGTAGAGAAAATAAGGAAACAGTTAACCCGCTTAATTTCCAACCAAACTAATCAGTGAACCAGCCAACAGACCTACTAACAGACCCATATACTATTTTTATTTTATTGGAGGAGATTATTTATTTATTTATTTACTTACTTATTTATTTAATCTGATCCAAAAGCAAAAAAAGGAGGCACAGTTGAGGGCAAGACCTGTGCTGGCCACATAGAAGACTAACCATCACCAGGAGACTCTGGAACCACTCAAGATACTGACTTGCATTATAGATGTTGGCTGAAAGGCCTAATGAGGAAGCAAAAACTTTTTTTATCATCTTCTGAAAATGTCTCCTTCTTTATAGCAACTCTTCTTATTTTAATATTTTCTGTTTATTTGTGTCCCAAATGAGATAAGGTTTAGTATCATTTCATATGTGAAAGATTACAGAGGTACTTCAATGCAGAATATGCCTCAATTTGGCATGATGAGCTTCTTATTTACATACTTAATTATTTGGGGCATATGACAATAAAATCTTTAATATTATTAAACCAAATAAACAAACAGACCCAGGATTTTTTGTTATTTTTGTTTTGTTTTGTTTTTAATTCTCAAGTTCTATATTTATCAGAAATTTGTCAGTTTTGCTTTCATTTTTTTAACTCTCTTATTACTTGATTTCAGGAAACACATACAATGTACTATAATATTTCATCATTGATATAGTTATTAAAAATCGAGCTTATCATAAAACAGAGTAAAGTGCATTATAACACAAAATCAACAACAAAAAAGCTAAGAGTACTGTATATTTATTACATAAGCCCAGGCACACTCACTTTGACCCCATACACAGAAATCTAGTATTCATTATGTGTTCACTATGTTTAAGCCCTTTTTGCTATTAAACCCAAGGTTTTCTTTCTGACTTTTACTGATTCTTCACAGTGCAAAACAGCCTCCTGTCACCAATAATCCCCCTGATCTCTACCTCCTTTGGTGGAGAACCCATCAACAGGAAAAACTCCAAACTTTATCCTTTTAACTGTGTTTTGTTGATTTAGATTCTGCCCTAAAGATCTCAGTCTGTAATCAGTTTATCAAATAATTTGTGAACAAAAATTATTTCCTTAATAAAAAGAATCTTCCTGACATCTAAGTCAATATAGTTTCCTACCCCCCCAAGTCTCCTCTCTTTGAACATTTAATCTGCACAGTGATTTCATGAGAATATGAAAGAAGTTACACAATTACCTAGATTACTATTGTTTGCAAAAACAATTACTATAATACACAAAAATACTCTGACAATTGATCAGAACTCATTAAATCATATTAGAATTGATCACTTAGAACTACTGGCAGTGATATGATCTTCAATCTATAGCATTTGGGCATTGTCCTTTTTAAGGATAGTGTTTGCTTTGCTTAGAGCAAAATGTAAAAAATAATATAGTATCAGAATAATTTACATTCCTTTGTAGTTTAGCGGTGTATCGGCTTCTGACTCTAATCCCCTGTGAGAAGCTATCTACTGGACTTTTAAGTTAATTTTGATATGTCACTTACATCTCAGACTCTCTCACAGCATATAGAAAAAATAAGGGTAAGCACAAAGACAATGAATGCCACTTCTGTGTTTCCTAGTGCATGCTAACAGCAACAGTTCTCTGCTGAGTTTTGAGCCTAGCCAGAACATTATAGGATAAAATCAGCACCGATGAATGAATGAATGAATGAATGAGCACCATTACTGTTCTCTCAAAAGATTCTAAAATAGTGAAATCTGGGAGTATTAACCTCATTATTGTATATATTTTTTCTAGAATGATGAGCACAAGTGCAAATTGACTCTTCTCATGTATCCCTGAACATTAGTGCAAATTGGTGATTATGTCTTTGTTACTCTTTAAAAAATGATACATTTCAGTGTATTGCAAAGTTACTCCCAGAGATTAGGTAACTCAATGAATGTTAATTGAATAATAAAATGAGAATATGGGAAAATGTGATTTTAACTTGAACTTAAAGTTTATTAGAAAGAAATAGCACTGATTAGGAGTTTAAAAGTCTTTCTGAATAAATGCTAATATGATTTTGGAAAAGACATTTAATCCATCTCACTAAATTGAAGGGCTTTTACCAAATTATATTCAAGGTTCATGGCAACATTCACATTAGTTTTCTATTAAAAGGAAAAAAAAAGGTGTGAGCATTCATGTTAAATATAATCAAGAAATTGTGAGTAGTACTTTCATAAGCTTTGTAATAGAGGTGTCATTGTGATTTGTTTAATTGTTTTGTTCAAGGAAAGATTCTCCTCATAAAATTTATGTTCAATCTAGAGAAAGTCTCTATGTTGATTCATACATGCATACACACACATACACATTTTAGAACATGTTGATTGAGAATTTTTTTTTAATCTGTATTTTACTAAAGCCAAAACGTCTAAGATCATCACAAGGGAACTGTTATTTCTACTCTCTAGAAATTTGGTCTACTGAGTTATGGCATATCCTTTCTCGATGAATGCACAAGAGTCAAAGTCAGAAAATATATAAAACTATAAATTATGTGCTATTTTTTCCATTAATCTTTCTCTGTTCCCAGAAAAATAATGTGTTGATTGAATAAAAGAATTTCGCCTTCATGAATCAAATAGATTTTCTCAGTGACATTATATCGAGGCCTTGTAATTATTTATAAGAGATAAGTAGAATAGCTTCTGATCTAGCAAAATTCCAATCACTTATTTCCTTCCAGCTAATAACTTCAATTCTTATTTGTCTCCTAGTGATTTTTACTGGGACAGACAATGAAGAGATTAATCAGTTACTAGAGACTCGCATAATATCCTTTACCCATGATCTTCCTTTTTAACAGAACAGTTATAAATCTATTTAAAAAATAGAGTCTTATAATTAAAACATCCAGCAAACATTGACTTTTAACTTGGCTATATTTGTATAGTAGTTTTCATATTACATCATTAAAATAAAATATCTCTCTTTTGTAGTTGGTAATACACTTATGAGCTTTATGATCAGGAAACAGTAATTGGACAACTAGAAACTGAATTCATTATTTTAGCCTAATTATGTGAACACTTTTGGTTTTGTCCCAAGAAACGTGGAATTCATAGTGACAGAAAGAAGCAGAGTACTAGATTTTCTCTCATTTTCTATGTAGAACTGATTCAAAAGCATTGCAGCAGCAGTAACAACAAAGTTAAAGATTTTAAATTAATTCTATGGCAATATAAAATAAAGCAAAACATTTTATATTTTCATAAGCAGCTAAAAGTTAACTCTATAAATCTTTTTGGTGGGTTTAAACATATACACAGTACTATGATATCATAATATTATGTACTATTTTTGCCAACTGACTTCTATGCTATAGACCTATATGTTCTGATCAACCTGCTCTCCTGTTCAGAACTAGGGAACTCTTCCCCAGGTCACTGACAAAGATCTGTTGTGCACTGCAGCTCAGTGAAAGGGAACCACCTCACCAAAAGTTCAACCCTTTCCCTGGGGCTCCCCACAGCCAATGCTTGATTCACAGTGCAAAGTTCCACACTCCTTATTTTAGTCTGGGGTAGCTCTGAAGGGCAGATGCAGATCTAGAACTCTTCATGGCATTGGCTTTCATACCATGTTACTGTTTAATTTCCTCTGTCCAATCCTGTATCTTTACTTCCTTATAGTTCTGGTACAAACTGTTTCCTGAGAGATCTTCATATAAAGCTCTGTCTCAGGATCTGCTGTTGTAGGAAAACATCTAAGACTCAATCCATATTCAGAGTATTCTAAACGCACATCGTTTGATTTCTTCCATGTGTCCACCCAAAGAACAAAATATTTAATTTTGGTAACGCTATCACTTGTTTTCCCTTTTCTTTTTTCCTACAATAAGCGAGGGAGTCTCTACTAACATTCTCCACTTACTCTTCTAACATTCCCAAGAGAGTTCTTTACAATTTGGCTTCTACCCACAAAATTGAAATGCTTTTTTTCAGTTAACAAGCCCAGTATTTCCCTTAGTCCAGCTAAATAAATACATTACTCTGACATCATTTACTACACAGTTATTGCAAATTATCCTTGCTTGAGCTTTATAGTATTGAACTTTTCCGATTCTCCCAGAGTCTGTCTCTATCTGTATTTTTCTGACTCTTGCTCTGAAAATACATTCATTCCTTAGTTTCTGTCTTAGAGTCTCTTCTGTTGTCTTGTCTTCTCTAGTGTTCTCTTCTCTTGTCTTTTCTCCCTGTGCTTGTTGCCCTGGTAATTTAATTCCTGTCAGTGTCATCAAACACCATATTTTCCTGAGTAAGTTTTTCTGAAAGAGTATCTTTGCTTGTAATGTTGAAGATGAAGTCAACAACAACAACAACAAAAAAGTTTCAAAACCAAGTCCTGTTGGATTGCTTCTCTGGAAATTGGAACTGTATCTATCCAAGTTTAAATTGATTATAAATCAAAATCCTTGAGAAAGTTATTTAATTACTTGAACTATAATTTTCCTCAGAAAGAATACTTATGAATGTGTTCATTTGTTTAGTATCAAAATACATTCCAGGCACTTTTTTAGGCACTGTGCATATAGCAATAAACCATGCATGTGAAAATGCCTGCTAAATGGAACATATATTCTACTAGGGAGAAACAGCGAGAGGTACTCACATCCTATTTTACATTACATCCATACTTTTCAAACTCTATTTTTTATTTCATATGGCCTTTATTTTATTTGTCATTAGGTACAAATTATAGACCCACTGTGAACCATCAACTATGCAATACATTGTATCTGAGAGATAAAAAATAACATTAATTTAATGGATTTCATTACATTTGAATGGAATGCTAGGTATCCAAACAAAGGGAATATAAAATGGTATTATTTGAGTACATATAGAAGTATGTTCAGAAGCGAAAAGAAAGCTGGAGAGATTTGAGGGAAATTTTTCTGGAATTGATGGTATATGAGGTGAATTTTGATAAATGACTAAATGTTGTATTAAGTAAACAGCAAACCAGAGAGGTGGGAGGTGGTTTAGAACACTTAAAAAAGAATAGGGGCCCGGGGGTGGCTCAGTTTTTAAGTGGCTGCCTTCAGCTCAGGTCATGATCCTGGCGTCCTGGGATCAAGCCCCGCATCAGGCTCCCTGCTTGGCAGAGAGCCTGCTTCTCCCTTTCCCTCTGCCTGCCTCTCTGCCTACTTGTACTAGCTCTCTGTCAAATAAATAAATAAAATATTTTTTATTTAAAGAACACTTAAAAAGAATAAACCGTTTATAAAATGCCAGAGGTATAGAAACATGACATGATCTGAAGACAATAACCGTTTCAGTATGGTCAGAAGTCTAACCTTTGGCAGGGGTAGTGGCTAGAATTTAAAAAAGAGTGATGGGGCCAGGTCTGGACAGGTTTTCATGCCACACAGGTTAGATAGAAATGTCAGTACTTTGTCTTACTGTAAAAGCAATACATGCAAATGAGAGAGAATCGAGATATTAGACAAGAATTAAACCAAAGTAAATATAAAGACCCCGTCTGACCTCACCTCACTGACCTGAAACATAGTCTAATAAATCAGAGGTATAAATACATAACTATTAACCGATGTTGTTTATCCTCCTGAAACTTAAAATCTCTTGCATTTGAAATTATTTTTTTTTTTTACTAATTTACCTCAGCTAGCTTCTTGTATTATTTCATACAGTTTCCTGCACTTGTTTTCCACAATGAAGTACTTGTTTAAGTAATCTTCATTGAATGGATATTTAGTTTTGTTCCTTTTTTGTTGTCATTGGTTATTATATCAAGTGCTAAAATGAATACTCTGGTCTATATATCTTCATATATGTCTAAGAATATATCTCTTGGGCAAATCGGTGGTGTGGGAATTGCTGTATCAGTTATTAACTATCATTTTATTCTTGTGTTAGTTTCGGATACTTATAGCTATAAGGTACTTCAACATCTCACGCCAAGTGTCAGGCTTTTTCATTTTTACAAGGATCATTGAAGAACAACAGCATTTCACTATTGTTTTGATATTATTTTTACTATTGTGGGTAGAGAATCTGTTCTAATGCTAATTGGCCAAAAAGGCTTTTCAGAATGATAATCATTTAAAATCATTGAAATATCAGTTAATAAATTCGAGTGAAAAAAACTTTTCCCTTTGTATGTATGCTCATATTCCTATGGCTGTTGGATTATGTGATTCTTGTAAACATTCACTGTAAACCTGAGCTATCTTAGCATAACATCTAAAACATATCAGTACATAATTGTAGAGTTTAATGGGATTGTATTGATAGTTTAAAAATTAAAATTTCCTTCTCTTGATATCTGTACTTATTATTTCTTTTAACTATCTTTTCCTTATCTTATTTCAGACATTAAGCGCTCTATATTTTATTTTTCTTAGTCTGCTGTTTTTACTAGTATATTGAAAATTGTATATAATTACATATGTATACATATTTATTTATATACCTTTTTCAAAGTAAGTCTTTTGAGTTTCAAAACTTCTTCATAAAAACCAGTTTTAAATTATTGAAAATTTGTAGTGATAATTTTTTAAATTTATAATTTAAAACTTTTAATTAAAATAAAATTTAAAATGTAAATTTTAAATTCTAGTAATTCAAGGGATGTTAGGTTTTTGTTTTTATGGAAATGTCACAAAGCTAAAGTAGTCATTGTCTTTTTCTTTATACTACATACATGTTAATTTATAGTTACTGACCTTAAATTAATGTTTTTCCTTGTCAATTAAACTTTTTCAAATAGCTTAGTGGAGAAATGAAGATAAAGCATGTTGTTTTAAAAGTAAAATAAATCATCGGTTTATTTATTGTTTTTTTAACAACTTGCCTAACCTTAGAAATTCATGAAAAGAAATAACCTTAGTGAGGTTAATATATATACGTGCACATGATGTATATGGTTCCATTTTCATATAAATGGTTTCCCAATATTGCATTGCTTGGCTATTCATGATCAAGCTTTGTTCTTCAAGTTAGATCATACTTACCAGGGTTATTAATCTAAAATAAATAAATAAATAAATAAATAAATAAATAAATGATTTTAACAACTCCAAAGAAGTATGATAGAATAATTGAGTACATCCTGAAGTTTTTGCATTAATAATCAGAACCTTCATTCCTCTGCCTTCACTGAATTTTCTTTCCAATGACTTACATGGACTAGATCTTACTTATTTGAGAAAAAACTCATTTTGCAAATTTGACCTTGTCTTGTATACCTGTGTCCATGTAAATAAGATGATTTTTCTCATAAATGTTGCAAATCCTACAGTGATTCAAATGTCTTGGGTGACTATAATAAAAATGGTCCTGAGATCTTTACATATTATTCAAATTGAATATGAACATAAACTTTCATTTCCTTTAAATTTTCTGATCCATAGTGGGGAAAAGAATGTTAGCAGTAAAAACCTCAGAAATGCTCCTGACATAGAAGAGGCTATTCTTATCACAATTCACACATTTCAGCTACCTTTTATTCTACGAAGTTCCTTTGACATAAATGCAAACTCTGCTTCTTTTCAGCTTTATGCAAAGCTAAAATGGGAACCTCTATTTCTAGCCTTGACCACAAAGTCAGAAAAGAGAATGTGTACTGTATGATTCTAGCATTATTCACCATGAAAATGGTCAAGACGAAGCACATATTACCAGGAGTGAAATGACATGAGAGAAAATTAGGATTCACTCATTGGTCATATTATATCTCATAGAATACAAATGAAGGTTATTGCCTTGAACACATCATTTTTAAGAGGCAATTATTATTCTCTGGGGAGTGCTAACTACAGCAATGTATTCTCACTCCCACTCTTTCATTCCAACTTTAGAGAAATACCTGTTCAGTAGGAACAACTTTAAATGGTATTATCCTTTGTGGTCTCAATGCACAAAATTTATTTTAAGTAAAAAAGAAGGGAGTTCAGAGCAAATCATTTTCATGCAACTTATTATTTGTGTATGTTGCTAAAATCAACTAATGGCTGAAATACACTATGGCAAGTGGATTTTCCTTAGGATATTTGCTCAAGATGCTTAGTCTCTTTACAAAGAAAGCTGTTCTTATTTTTGTAACGTGTGTGTGTGTGTGTATATGTGTACACACGAATGCACGTGTGCACACGCATACATGTATGCATCCACCTGCCACTGTGCCAGGGCATTGGAATGTAAAAGATTACAGAATTTTTCTTTTCATAGCCAGCACAAAAACAACTCGCAACATACACGAGCTCAAGAACTCATACATGTGCACATGCATGTACACACACACACAGAGACAACTGTGTGATAAGAAGATATAAAAACGCTATATAGTGAAATAGGACAGAGAATGGCAACCCCACTGACAGGCAGATGGTAAACAGCTCATAAGAACAATATCAAATGTAAACTTTTACATTTGAACAGGATTTACTATGCAGAGAATAAATTGGAAGGTATAAATAAACTGTAGAGATGTGGGGATTAAGTGGTAAGTTAAATATGGGGTGATTATGTTATGAAGAATAGTGAATGCCCTATTCATGTTTTGTTTTGTTTTTTTAAAGATTTTATTTATTTATTTGACAGACAGAGGTCACAAGCAGGCAGAGAGAGAGGAGGAAGCAGGTTTCCCGCTGAGCAGAGAGCCTGATGCGGGGCTCAATCCCAGGACCCTGGGATCATGACCTGAGCCGAAGGCAGAGGCTTTAACCCACTGAGCCACCCAGGGACCCCCTTTTTAATGGTTTGAAATAACAGTAATCTCAACATATTTGAGTTTTACCCTAGGCAAGAACCATTAAAAATGTTTGAAGATGATAACATGGTTTCTAAACATGGTTTAGAAAAAGTACTCTCGTAGAGTATATAAAGGTAATTTGAAAGACAAAATGAAAGTCAGAGGGAATAGGACTGGTTGGAGATTTAATATAAGAAAGCTGATGAGAGACGCGGAGAGACGACTTACGGTGGAAACACAAATGTCTCCACACTTACGAGTTTGGAAGGTAAATGAATAGAAACCGATCAATCACCAAAGAGGTATATACTCATGCATTTGTTTTATTTTAATCTATTTTGTATATTAAATGCTTTTCGATGGCCGCGTCAGGCCAAATGTTAAAAGCATTTTCATCAGGACTCACAGCATATGGTCACACACTTAAAAATGTCTTCTGGTTCTGCACTTTAGTTGCAGGTTGGGGGTAGGAGGAAGAAACTAAAAAGTGGGAATGATGATTCTTAATTTTAGGATTGCTAGCTGCAGCAAGGTAATAGTAACCTTCTACTTTTTATCCAATTTTAAAATGATACCTGGTTATGAGATGGACTTTAAATTGATTATTGAGAGTGCTATCTATATTAGCTCTATACTGTGGGTTCAGTTAATGGCTTAAGAATTTGGAGAACCTAAGCTACCCATGGTCTGTAACCTTTAAAATGTTGTGCTAGGAATCTGATTGCATAAGTATATTATTTGCTTTTGTTCTTTTGCTTGCAGTCACTTCGATGGCAACTATTTTATCTTGCAGTCTCTTATTGAAAAAAGTTCCTTGAAGATAAGCGGTGCAAGCCATATTAACTATTGATATCCAGGACAGACTGAATTTAAGTTTTATCACAAGTATATAATTATAGAGTATTATCCATCAATTTCAGCCTCTTCCATGATTGAAACTTTTCAAGTGATTCTAACAAGTTTCACCAGTTTGAGTGTCTGTCTCTCTATCCTAATATAACTTAGGGAATATCTGTTAATTAATATTTCTTTGAGTGGATTTTTTTTTTCATTTTATATTGTGATCACATTGTTTAATATAGTATTATCACTGAATTTAAGGTCCAAAACAGTGTTTATAATTCATTTTTACAACTTAAAGTACATTGAAATATCAACCAAATAATATGTGGTTTATATTAATTTATATGGCTCTCGATTTTATGTAATTATCTTACATAATATATTTTAAGACTTAATTTATTGTCTCTTCTGCTTCATTGTGTTAACATCATGTCTCCATGTTAAGGTCATATTTAGTGAGCAGAATGATGATTTTTGTGCTTATGAAGACAAGTAAGTAAGTAAGCATGATATATATAATGTTATATATGTTGGAGTTAGCAAAACTCCACTAAAACAATTTAGGGAGTAGGGAAAATAGCTGCCTGTTTAGTTTAGCTTCTTGTGCTTAATGAGTGTAGTGATGACAATAGTGATAATAATATCACAGTCCTGTGCTCAAAAACCTGGATTAAAATCAACATTGAACTGAGTGCTCATATGTACCAGGCACTGAACTGTAAGAAAAAAAAATCAGTATTTTCAAAGAGTAAACCATCTGAATAGATATAATAGAAGTGTTTTTATAAAATGCAGTAAAAACAAAATGGTGATGTTGGTTTTTATTTTACATAATTTTGTTACATATACAGGAGAATGAAAGATTAGATAGTTCAAAAGATAAAGGCTAGTTGGTGACACCTGAGTTCTTGCCCTCACATTGTCACTGATGTATTGATGGGATGAGTGGGGGTGTTCAAAATCGCCCTGGAAAGAAGGGTCACTAATCACTGATCTCATAGGCTGTTTGAGATGCTGAGACTGGAAAGGCAGAAGTATAACCCTAAAACAGACCTGCTGGTCCAGACAAGAAATGAATAGAAAATATTTACAAATGGCCACTGCAGATTTTCATTTGGAGGTCCGAGTTTTCCAAGAAGGAAAGAGTGAACCACCATGTTTCTTAACAAGCTAGAAAATTTCAAAATACCAATGATTTATCCTTTAGAATGACATATCACAAAAAGGAATCCATTCCCACTATCATCTATGACTTAAAAAAAAAACACTCTGAAAGTTTTACCTAACATAATAAAACAAGAAACAGAAATAATAGGTATATCTTGGGGCACCTGGGTGACTCAGTCAAGCATCTGCCCTTGCCTCTGATCATGATTCCCACGTCTTGGGATTGAGTCCCACATGAGGTTCGCTGCTCAGTAGATAGTCTGCTTGTCCCTCTTCCTACCCTCGCTGGTGCTCTCTTTTGCTCTCTCTCACTGTTTCTCTCACTAACTCTCTCAAATAAATAATAATAACAAAAAAAATAGGTATATCTTATTTTGAAGAGGCACATTGGAAAAATACTTAAATCTTACAATATGATAAGCCATAGTGGTGCACGAACCCTGCATTCACATTATGAAGTTTTTTTCAAAAGCAGTCTTGGTATTTCGCTGCATTGTACAAATATACCCACTGGGAATAATTGTGAAAATATGGTCAAAACAAACAGCTATGGAGACAGGCAAAACTGATGACTAATCAAAAGAGGGAATATTACAAAGGGTATGACCTTGAGTTATGCTTTTTATGGCCTATTCTATTACCAGACTCTTCCTCTAAGGGTACTTGGCAGTTACAGGGTTAGTGACAATATATTTAGAGCCCATACAGAGAGAAGCAGTATTATTTGGCTGAGAAGACAGTGGTCAGAGTTTGAGTTTGCCAGAGGAACTGGAAATTAGAGAGCACAATCTTGGGGAGGAGTCACAGGGAAAGTAGCCTCCAGGTCCCTACTAACATTTCCAAGTTGATGTCTAAACTTCATATGCTCAAGATCCAACTCCAAAATACTTACTAGAAAATATCAGCAAGAAGGCTAAGAAACTGAACAGATTCCATCAGTAGGAAACAGAAATTAGATTTGTTATTGCCAACTTAGTGTGCATTTGCAAATACTGCAGACCCTCTGTAGAGCTCAAGAAGGGAAAAGTCCTGAAAGTAATGACAACATTGAACTAGTTCTGCCATAATACGAAATCTGTACATGCAGAAAGAGGGACAAAACAAATTGACAATATTGATAATTGGTAAATCCTGCTGAATGGTGTATGGAAGTTCTTTGAACAACTTGAGTGGCCCTCTGGAAGTTTAAAATTATGTCAGACTAGACTTAAAAGAAATATACAGGGATATTGATTAGGATGGCATTTAATCTTTAGAGGAAATTTTAGTCTTCTAACATCAAGGCGTGTTGTATTTTTCCGGATAAGTCTCCTTCAGTGTTTCTAGCATTTGTAGATCATCCTGAATCTGTGAGAGTTCCAGTTTGTTCATGTCATGATTTCCCCTTGGGATTTATTTATTTATTGCTTTTTACTCCTAGTCATTCTGGTGTTTGAGTGGTTTAAATCTGCATTCCCTAATGAGCCGAGCACCTTTTTATATATACGCTAATTGGCCACTTTGGTATCATCTTTTGTGAAATAACTAGTCAGTCATTTTGCTCATTTTCATATTTGCCTGTTCATCTTTTCCTTACTGATTTATGTACTTCTATAGGCATATGATATTTGCCATACCTATTACAGCATGTTGTATATGTATTAAAATTGCCTTTATCAATTTGTAGACATTTTATCAACTTATACCTCCAAATAAATACTTCAGCATCTATAACCTAAGAACAAGAAAATTATCTAATATAATCATGGTATAATTATAAAGTTAAAGAAACAATAATATAATTGCATTTAACATTAAGATAAACAGTCCCTCTTCAAATATGCCAATTGTTCTAATAATGAGTTTGTAATCATATGCGACCAAAATTCAGCATTCAGTCCAGGGTCACACATTTCCTAAAACAGGTTTGTCATTTTAGTCTCTTGAATCAGAAACTGTTCCTGAGACTAGTGGAAACTGACAAGCTAATTTTAAAAGTTTATGAAAATGCAAAGGACCTCAGAAGCCACAGTGATCTTGAAGAAGAGGAACATGGTTGAGGGACTTATATGACTAGATTAAAAAACAAAACAATAATGCTTTGAGAATTAACACAATCTGGTATAACATAAGGATAAAGGAAAAGTTCAACAAACACATGCACACATAAACAGCCATATGAATTATGCAAAAAGTTACAAATTAGAATTAGATACAAAGTAGTCTTTAAAAAAAGAAATGCTAGAGCAAATCTAGGTCTGTATGAGCTCTTCGATCTCTACTTTACATCTAGTCCATAAGTGAATTTAAATTGGCTTGTAAGACCTAAACATGGTAGATAAAACAATGAAACTTCCAAAAAAAAAAAAAAAAAGCAAAAGATACTATCTTAATGATGGGCAAATGTCTCTTCAATAGACACCAAAATTACTAAACTCAAAGGAAGATGTTGATATATAGAAACAAATTAAAAATAAGAAGGCTTCTTCATTAAAAGACACTATAATAGTAATGAAGAAGTAAGCTGAAGTTAGGAGAAAATAATTTTAATATCTCTCAAAAAATGGCTTGTATATATAAAAACCTTTATAAAGTGTCAAGGCAAAGTTAATAATAGAAACATTAGTAAATATATGGAATAAATAGAACATTCACAAATTCCTGGAGGAAATGTAACTTGGTACAATCTCTTTGAAAACACTTTAGGAGCATCTACTAAAGATAAATCTATGCCACTCTGTGGTTCAGCAATCCCACTCTTCAAATATATCCAAAGGAAATGAAACAACATGTAACAATAAAAATGTGCAAGAATCTTTATCACACTTTTTGTATATAATCATGTACAGTTAGAAGCATATCAGTTATTTGTCAATAGATTAAATTAATTGTTTCATATTTAAACAATGGAATACTATATAATTATCCACAATTAATCCTACATATAATGTCATGTAAAAATTTGTCCTGCATAAAGCTGAAATACAGAAGTCAGATACACTGTGTAATCCCAGGTATATAAAACTCAACTACTTGCAAACTTATCAATATCGATTGAGGTCAGCAAAGTGGTAACCTCTGGGAGGGCATTGATTAGAAAGGGCTAAATGAGAAGGTTTCTTCTTGGATGCCAACATTGTTTATATTGTGATATTGGTTATATTACCATAGCTAAATAGAAATGGCAAATAGGTGAATAAAAATCTCATTGAGCTGTGCAATTAAGATGCACATACGGGCGCCTGGGTGGCTCAGTGGGTTAAGCCGCTGCCTTCGGCTCACGTCATGATCTCAGGGTCCTGGAATCGAGTCCCGCATCGGGCTCTCTGCTCAGGGGGGAGCCTGCTTCCTCCTCTCTCTCTCTCTCTCTGCCTGCCTCTCTGCCTACTTGTGATCTCTCTCTGTCAAATAAATAAATAAAATCTTAGGAAAAAAAAAAAGATGCACATACATTAGTTTGTACATGTACATCTTAACCAAGCCAAGTTGGCAACACATACCCATACAAACTTACATCCATTCATTGAAAACCTTATCTGTTATTCCAGAATTATTTATGACAGTCTTTTTTTTTATTTTTCTAACAGGGTTCTTCATAATATTCTTTTCTATTTCAAAAAGTATCACATAGCAATTATAAACTATTTCTAGAAAATCAGTTTAGGGCATCAAAATATGCTCACACTTTAATCTTAGGTGCACAGGGAGAACACTATTTATATTTTGCAGATACTTACTATATACAAATTTTGGGACAAAAAAAAAACAATGCCAGAGGAATTTATCTCATCGTAACCATGGTTATCAGTGAATTTGGGAGTTACATTTTCTTCTTTACTTTTTTTCATCATTTATAAATGCTCCACTATCAATGAACATTTATCCTCTCTTTGAACACTTTGAAAGGAGTTTTATTACTTTAGAAAGGAGGCTGTTTTATTATTGATCAACTCTAATTATTCACAATTTTCTAGCTGCAGTTTATGCACTCTCACTCTAAATCTTAACATTTTGTATTACTGCCTTTGACTTAGAACTTAAAGAGAGTAGCAAAGGACACAGTAATAATGGCTGAGTGATCCAAGGCAAATAATAAAATTAGCAGGCAAAATCTGGGGAATGGATATGTAGCGCAAATTTCCTGGCATCTCTAAGAGTTATTTTTCAATGTGTGTTTATGCCTCACCAACTTTCTTTCAATTTCTCTAAAGCTAATAAATGGTCAAAAAATAATCTCTATGAAATTAATTCTAACTGTTATTGGTTACCATAATCAATCACTCGGTACTATTGTCTTGAACTTAATGGCTCTCTGCACATCACACAGTTTTAGTACATTAAAAAATATTATTAAAGTATAGTTAACATACAATGTCATATTAGCTTCAGGTGTACAGCATGGTGATCTGACAATTCTGTATATTACTCAATACTCGCTATGATAAGTGTTGTCACCGTCTGTCACTATACAACATTATTATGTTATCAATTATGCTGTATTTTTATCTCCATGAGTTATTTATTTTATAACCAGAAAACTATACCTCTTGATCCCCTTCAACCATTTTGCCCATTCCCTCCATATTTAAGAGCCTATTGTTTGTTCGTTCTGTTGTTTAGATATCATATTTAAGTGAAGTCATATGGTATTTGCTTTTCTCTTCCTATTTCACTTGGCATAATACCATTCAGGTCTATCCATGTTATTGCAAATGGCAATATTTCACTCTTTCTTTGGATGAATAATATCCCATTGTATATATAGACATCATCTTCTTTATCCATTCATTCCATCAGTAGATAGTTTTAGAATAAATGAATTCATTAAGGTTGCAGAACATGAAATTATACAGAAATCTGTTGCACTTCTGTACACTAATAACAAAGTAGCAGAGAGAGAAATTAAGAAAATGATCCCATTTACAATTGCACCAAAAAGAATAAAATACCTAAGAATAAATTTAGTCAAGGGGGTGAAAAACCTATACTCTGAAAACTAAGACACCGATGAAAGAAATTCAAGATGACACAACTAAATGCAAAGATACATGATGCTCATGGATTGGAAGAACTAATGTTATTAAAATGTCCATACTAACCAAAGCAATCTATAGATTCAATACAATCCCTGTTAAGATACCAATAGCACTTTTCACAGAACTAGAATAAGTAATCATAAAATTATATGGAACCACCAAAGACCTTAAGTAGCCAAAACAATCTTGAGAAAGAAGGACAAAGCTGGAGGTATCACAATCCCAGATTTCAAGATATGCTAAAATGCTATAGTAATCAGAAGAGCATGGTACTGGCATAAAAACAGACACATGGGTCAACAGAACAGGATAGAGAGCCCAGAAAAAAATCCATGCTTAACCAGTCAATTATTCTACACCAAAGGAGGAAAGAATATGCAATGGAAAAAAGACAGTCTTTTTAATAAATAGTATTGGAAAAACTGGACAGCTACATGTAAAATAATGAAACAGAATTTTCTGTACCACACACAAAAATAAACTCAAAATGGATTGAAGACCTAAATGTGGGGCCTGAAAACATAAGTCTCCTAATATAAAACCAGGCAGCAATCACTTGACCATCAGCCTTAGCAACATATAGATATTTTTCTTCAGGCAGGGGACACAAAAGCAAAAATAAACTACTGGAACTATACAAAAACAAACAAACAAACAAACAAACAAACAAAAAACCCAATTTTGACTGTAGCATTTTTTATGTGTTCTTCCCATAAACACTGACCAGACAAAGTACTTCTTGGAGATAAAAGCTAGGCAGTGCCTAAGAGCATATCTACCCTTCTCATCTCTGTCTTTCTTCCCCAAGCTGAGGATGGTCAAAGATTCTAACTTTCAGTTTGATCTTCCAATTTATCACCAGCAACACAAGTTGTTCTTTGCTAATATTAGACGAACATGAGTAGGAAGAAAAAAAAAATGAAAATTTTCTAGTATCCCCAGTCTATGTAATTTGAGGACAGATACTGAAATTTCCTGCCTTAACTTCAGAGCTGCTCTTATAATAAATTTATGGGAAACATTGAAATAATTTTGTATTATGATCTTTCATTATATTCCTTTTAATTATTTCCCTAATACCCATTTTATAATAAAATTTCACCATTCCTTTGTTTACATTAATTTTGAAGTAAAACATGTATATTTATTTGTGCAAAACACATATTTAGGTCATTGTAAATTAGAATTTAAAATTTATTATAAAAATCAGTATATTTCATGATAAACTTGGGACAAATGAAGTATAGAGTCTATGTTGTTTGGTTGTATATTAGAAAATTGGTTTCATAATGTATGTAAACAAATACTTTTTTGTTGTCATTTGACCAAGACACTTTTATTTTTTTCATGTACACATAAAAAAATGACTTTACTCACTTGAAATGAAGACTTTTTTAAAAGAAAGTTTAACATGCTTTATTGGGGTAAGCATAGAAAAGTCAATAAAACTTTTTCTTTCAGAGATTTGTAAAAGTCTTTACCACAGCAAATAACCTAGTATTTTACAACTTTAAAGATATTTAATATTTCATTTTTATTGATTTTTATTAATCTGAAATATACTACAGTGACTACAAAAAGTGATTTCCTAAGCCAGTAAGAACATAAAAAAATGTGTTTTCACAACATACATCAACATAATTAGTGGAAAGTAGTTATTGATTGAAATAGAGTTTCTTCTGACATTTTTTTCCCTAAATGTTTATTATCCTTTAACTTATAAGCATACAGGCTGAATTTCAACAGTGGTTGAAGATTAATTAAACAATAAACCCAGGAAAAGTGGCAAATACAAAGAAGGGTTACATCCAAATACATACTTCTGCCTAGTCACTGCCATTATCCCCATATAGTGTTTGGAATAACATATGCTAATGATTTAATATTCTCCTCAAACAATTTGCTACCTTCAACCATCCGTCTTAACAAATTGACTATACTATTTTAATTAAAAATCTGAAAAAAGTCATTTAAAGAAGGAACTTAAAAATTGTTATGTGGTATTCATAGAGTACTTTATAAGAATGCTCAGGTCCTTCTTCAGTTCCTCTTATGCTGTGGAAAAGAAAAATTACTCAAGAAAAGAAAATGGAGGGGCACCTGAGTGGCTCAGTGGGTTAAGCTCAGGTCATGTTCTCAGGGTCCTGTGATCGAGCCTGGCATTGGGCTTTCTGCTTAGCAGGGAGCCTGCTTCCCCCTCTCTCTTGGCCGGCCTCTCTGTCTACTTGTGATCTCTCTCTCTCTGTCAAATAAATCTTTAAAAAAATAAATAATTTTTTTATTATGTCAAATAAATAAAATCTTTAAAAAAAGAAAAAGAAAGAAAAAAATGGAATGAAATAATTTTTAGCCAATATGCTCTAAACCATATTTGCATTGTTGATTTGGTCTTAGAGGACTTCATTTTATACATGCATTCAATCATAAGACATTTATTTATAGGAAACACAAGTTTTAATAAGGAAAAAATATGTAGGAGTTCTGATTCCAGTCGCAGAAAATAGCTTGTCTGGGAACAACACTCTTATTGTGGAAATAATTAACTCCTTACAAACTAGCTTTTTTTTTTTTTTAAGACTTTATAAAGTCAGTAGGTAAAAACCAGGAACACAAACTGGGAGGATTACTAGCAAATAGGGGTTAAAATGATTTACATATTAATTCCCTTTTCCTTGCAAGTATCCTGCTTTTCATGTGCTATGCAGAAGACAGAATTCAATCAGAAAGCAGCAGTCTTTACAAATTAAGGAATCCGAGGTCAGGATTCAGGGATGCCATAATGGCTAAAAATTGGGAAGATATTCAGGAGTAGAGAAAGCCACAGAGGAGAAAGCCCTAAACCTTGAAAACATGCTATGTAACATGTAGGTGACTTCTAAACTGGCCATCTATAGACTAAGACTCTAAGGAATCCAGAGAAGAGGAACAGTCTGAAAGTTAAAAATTAAGCAGTGATTTTAGCCATACCAAATACTAGGAATGAAGATTTTAAGATTAATGCTCCTTGTAGGTAAATGTGTTCGGTGAACACTTTGAGATATCCAATAAAATGGCAGAAAAGTGATAACTTAGAAGCTTGGGTGACGTACTAGGATATAGGGTTACAACAAGACAAAGGGAATAAACAAAATAGTCTGCCATGAAAATTTTAAAAGCCTACATAGAATCAAAGTAGAATCCCACAATTTCACTTCCTGCTCGGACAACACTCAACAATCTTCAGAGGAAGAAAACAAAATCCAGAATCTCCACGATGTGTTAACCATAATACCCAGAATGTAATCTAAATTTTATGTAGATTTGAAGAGCAGAAAAATATAGCAAGAGAATAATAGAAATAGGTAAAAGTAACTCAGATGTTAAATTTAACAAAGACTTTAAAAATAACTATCATAAGTATACCAAAACATTTATAGGACACACTAAAATAATGATTAAGGGATTTCATAAATTATATTAAAAATCAAACAGAAAAGGAAACCTAGAACTGGAAATTATATCTTCTGTAATAAAAACCTGTAGCAGTAGATTAGACACAGAAACAAAAGAAACAAAAATTTGATGACACTAAAAATTAATTAACCAAATTAAAGCACAGATATAGAACTATACTGAAAAAAATATAAGATAGTCTCAGTCATGTAGGAGAAAATGTGGAACACCCTAATATACTTGTATTTGGAGTTCTTCCTCTGCAAAAAATAAATAAATATATATATATAGCAGATCATAAAAATGAGCATACAATTTAAAGTTTTTTTTTTTTTAAGATTTTATTTATTTATTTGACAGACACAGAGATCACAAGCAGGCAGAGAGGAAGGCAGGGAGGGGGGAAGAAGCAGGCTTCTGGCTGAGCAGAGATCCCGATGCGGGACTCGATTCCAGGACACAGGGATCATGACCTGAGTATGCGACTGAGCCACCCAGGCGCCCAATTTAAAGGTTTAATGAAAAAAGACCCACTGATCTAAAAAGGTCAGTGAATCCCAAGGAGGTTAAGCAAAACACATCTAGGGGTAACTGGGTGGCTCAGTTGGTTAAGCATCTGACTCTTGGTGTCAGCTCAGGTCATAATCTCAGGGTTGTGAGATTGAGTCATGCATCTGGTTTGCATCAGCACGGAGGTTAGTTCTCTCCCTCTGCTGCTCCCCCCAACATGTGCTATCTAAATAAATAAGTAAATAAAATCTTGAAAAAAACAGAACAAAAACTCAGCCAGGTATCAAAGCACAACCCATGTTGAAACAGACTGTCAAGAGAGCAAAAGACACAGACAGAACCTTAAGAGCAACCAGAGACAAATACACATGACATATAGGACAACAATGATAAGAATAATGACTGACTTCCTACTAAAAGTAATAAAATCTACAATGCAATATAGCAAAAATTTTAAGTGCTAAGAGAAAAAACAAAGAAACAAGCAGTTATAGATCAATCTATAGTCACTTAAATATTTTTTATAGTCACTTAAATATATAGCCACTTAAAATATTTTTCAAAATTAGAAATGAAATAATTATATTTTCAGATTTTTTAAAAAAAGATGAGAAAATTTATTTCCATCAGATCCAAACTACAAATTATGCTAAAGGAAGTCTTCAGGTTGAAAGGAAATGACAGCATGCAGAAATCCAGATCAATATGAAAGAGTCAAAAGCACGGACTGGAAATGGTAATTACATAAGTAAAATATAATATAATACAAAATTATATTTTCTTTTTAGGTTTTTAGTAAATAATGAAGTGCTTAAATAATGAAAATTAGCAACATATGGTACAGTTTATAACATATACAGATGGAAAATATATGAGAAATATAAAGACTGACAGAGGGAATAAAATTATATTGTTCTAAGATTATTGTATTGCATACTAAAATATATATTTATTAGATTTATATTATAATAGGTAAAGGATGAATAGTAAAGAACAAATTCAGATATTTAAAAAAAAACTCAATTGACCCAAAACATGGTAGGAAAGCAAAAACAAACAAATCACCTCTGAGATGTTTACAAGACCTGTGTTTCAAATAGAATTGTACAAAAAGGCTGAAAGCAAAAGGATGTAAATTACAAACTGTACAAACATAATCACAAATGATTGGCGTGGCTAAGTTTGTATCAGGCAAAGTAAACTTCAAGCAAGTAGTATTATGAAAGATAAAAAGTGATATTTCATAACAACAAAGCATCAATTAATCAGAAACATAAAAGATGGCTGGCCATGCATCTAATAATGGCATAAAAAAATAAAGAAAACTTGACAGAGGTAAAGAGAGGAATTTTCACAGTAAGTATTGGAATAAGGTGACACAAAACTTATAACCATAGAGAACTGAATAATACCATCAAGTTTACATAAGATTGCAAAATACTATACCCAGTAAGTGTGCAATACACATTCTTTTTTAAGTATGTAAAACAAATTTAGCAAAATAGTTTTTTTAAGTGCATTTTTTTCTAAAACCATTGACACATAATAGCAATAGATCTTACTGTTTATAGAGGAAGATCAATAAAACATAAACTGTGGAAGAATCTTTTAATTTTTCAAGAAAAGCTATTGTTATAGAAACCATTGAAGAAGCTAAAACTTCCACAAAATTGCCACCTACAAATATATCCCTTTCCATTTTTAGGGGGGGAAAAAGGCCCCTTTCCCCTTAGATTTACCAAGTCACTTATTCTTTGATCTTGAACTCATTTTTGTGTCTCTGTTCATGTAAAGGCCTGAGTATGATGATTTTTTGTAATCATATCCCTAAAAAAAGATGGCTCTGAAATAGGATATTTACTCAGGGAATTCCACTAAGTGTATATTCAATAACATATCTAGAATAACCTCAATTACAGTATGAAATCAGTGTAAGGAGGCCTGATCATGGGAAACCTAACCACCTCAGTCAGTTAAAAGTCTGCCTTTGGCTCAGGTCAAGATTCCAGAGTCCTGGAATAGAACCCCACATTGGGCTCCTTATTCAAAAGGGAGCCTGCTTCTCCCTCTCCCTCTGCCTGCTGCTCCCCTGCTTGTGCTCTTGCTCTCTCTGTCAAATAAATAAATAGAATCTTCAAAAAAAAAAAAGAAGCTTTAACATCTTTTAGAATTTTGTCCTAAGTCCTTTTCCATGAATAATACCACCATAGCTATAAGACTATTAATACGAGTTATTAGCATTTACTGATTTACTGTGGACAACATATGAAAATGTTTGCACAAGCAAAGTTTGATTATTTTATGAAAATCTGGTAAAAAAAAATAAAGTCTGTGTTCATGGGAATAGGGAAATATGATAGTCTTAAATTAACAAACAACAGTGCATCCATTTTTAATTTGGAGAGTGATCTTAATGCTAAATTAGGCTAAGTAGAACTTAGGTATTAGGAATTCAGTCTATTGATTTAAGGAAAAAAGGATCATCCTTCATTTAAACTGAGATTTCTGTCAGTCTTTCTCCAGCAGTCCCGTAATAACAGCATTTCGTTTTTTATAGATAGAGATTACTAAATCTACAATAACTTACATATATCTATTTCTAAAATCCAGACAGGTTCATTTTATTTACTCTTATTTTTAGGACTCCACCTGATGTCCCACATTGTAGGTGGTCAGTTTTTAAAATTAATTGAATAATAATACATAGGTCTAAAATCCACATTAATATAGTCATAACTTTACAAATAAATATCCAGCTTACTAATAATGTCCCATGTTGGCATATTTTGGAAGATACATGTTATCAATTTTCTGAAATACAGTTGACTAGTGCATACCCAGAGCTTTAAAATGGTATCTTTGACTCTTGGAATTCCACTTCCAGTTAACAAAGTGATCTAGTAAGCATAATTTAAAATACACTAAAAATTATCATTTACCAAATTATTGTCACCAAAGAGTATGTGTGTGTAAAACTATTCTATATAGAAATTTCAGAAAAGATATAAAATTAATTTAATCAAAAACTGTATATATATGAAACCATATGGCTAACATTGAAATTTTAACAATGTGCAGAAACACAGAATTAACTGAGAAAGACAAAGTAAAATATATAGAAGTAATGTAAAATCTACAGTATTAATATATGTAACAAGAAAATAAACAAAAATGTAATCATTTTAATCTTATCTTCGTAGTGTGATTAAGTTAATCTTTGATATGTTTTACATTAAATTTTTGTTTTATGGACCTAGTTCATTGTAAGGAGCACAAATTACTTGTATAATAATAATAATAATAATAGTAATAATAGATGATGTTTGTGCTTAAATATTTTTTCACAATCCTCCCTCTAGACCATCCTGGAGATGCTATTACTTCTTTTTAAGTTTCTTCCTTTTACTTATTTTTTTCTGTTTGAAACACTGATGGATATACAAGGGTAGATGTGATCTTCTACAAGTATTAAAGTAGAGCAAGACAATGTTGAAATATTAGAAATAGTTCAAAAGCATTGAAATTGGTGGAAGGTATCAGGAAAAAAATCACACATATATTGGGCAATCTTACTAATAGATATTTTCTGCCATACTCTAATATTTTTTGAATGGTTTAACAGTTGCTGTATTCCAGAAAAAAAAATTTTACTTAAATTTTAAATATAAACTTTTCTAGAATTAGTTACAGTTCCTTAATCAAAGTCAGAATTTATTTAATCTTATCTTTTAATTTTTTTAAAAGATTTTATTTATTTATTTGACAGACAGAGATCACAAGTAGGCGGAGAGGCAGGCAGAGAGAGAGGAGGAAGCAGGCTCCCTGCTGAGCAGAGAGCCCGATGTGGGGCTTATCCAAGGACCCTGAGATCATGACCTGAGCTGAAGGCAGAGGCCTTAACCCACTGAGCCACCTAGGCACCCCTTATCTTTTAATTCTTAATGCCTGTTTAAAATTATTTATATTAAGGACATGGAGATTTTTTTGAAGTAAAAGGGATTCTCAAGTTTGTGCTATTTGAGGGCATAGAGTAAAATGGGAGGATCTTGGGTTGCAATTAGGAGCCCCAAGTATAACGGCAATACGGGAAAGAAATTGACCTTGGTGCAACATGTATCAGGAAAGTGGGATTTTTTATTTTTTTAACTTTCTCTGCTCTTTTAGTGTTTTGTAGTGTCAGTACCTCAGGACCCAGAGTAATAAATGGCCAATAGAGATATATTGAGAGCAACTGAATATTAATTTTGAGTAAATAAATACATTAAGTCAAACATTTCGGGTAAGAAAAAGTGAAATCCAACACAGATTCAGAGCCCCAAATTCACAGATTCTAGATGGCAAAATATTAGACCAAATAATTAAAATTATGCCTTGAATAAGTTGAGAGGTAGTATAACTTTGACGGGAAATTCTAGCTGGGGAGAATGACAGTGGGCATTTGGTATGAGGACTCACTTGAGGTAGGACTGAAAGCAAGGAGAAGAGATGAAATTATGAAAAAGAGCTTAGATACTCTCCAAAAAAGGTCTGTGACCCTGATAAATTAGAAGTCAAGCATATGGAAAAGATTTTCCTTTGCCCAGAGCTAAAACCACAGTTGTAGGGACGATATCCAGTGTTGGGGATTCTACTTAAGTGAATTTGGGTTATTTTTCTATAGATAAGTTGACCTGGAGATTGGCATCATGCAAGAGACACTACATCAAAAACTAATGATGTACTGTATGGTGACTCACATAACATGAAAGAAAGAAAGAAACAAACAAAGAGTGTGTTGTATGTTTTTAAGAATTGCAAAATAATGAAGTCAGCTAAAAAGTCCACTTAGTGCGCTAACACAGTGGCTCAGTGAAGTGGTGATAGAGTGCTAGCAGCGAGGAAATTGGCAGTCAGAATTAAATGACAGCACTCTATTTGAAAAGCAAAGTTTTAGAGAGCTCAGTGTGAAATAAGCCTTTGTAGACTGTCCAGAAAACCTAGACTTAATGCTTAATATTTTTCTCATGTGTTTTTAGCTTTAAACAACTAACCTAGAAAGAGCATTTTTGGGATACAATGTGCCCATAAATCTGAAACAGCTACCACAAGTATTGCAGCCCAACTAAAGCTTTGTAATTTATTTAGATTCTGAAAAACACTGTAATATACTATAAAAATTTATCAAACATCCTTCAGGAACTTTGAGACTTTATTTCTGTTTCTGTACACATCAACCTGCCATTTTCTGAAAGCCTAAGAGAACACTGCCTGTCCAAATACATTATTTTATGTATGCTTTGGAGAAATATCAATATTTAGTGCATATGTCAATAACCGTAAGTACAAAAGAGAGGTTCATCACTCAGTCTGTTAGAAATCAGACTCCTATCTGCTCTCCTGTTGGTACCTGTGTTTCCCTTTGTTTTAGTTAACTCCTAAATCAGTTGTACCCAGTTGTAACCAAGATCTTGATAAATGTTAAAAGTCCTCTTCCATTCTAGGACTCTGTAATTACACTCTTGATGTTTTCAGCTCTGGAACAGTAAAAGTTTTTTGAATTAACACTATTAAAAATGTAGAGCTAACTCTATAAAAAATATATTGTATTTGAATGGTGCCTAGTTATAGACAGTTCCACGGCATGATGTTGATTTCTCTGAGCAAAGCTAATGCCTTGAATTGAAATGTAATGGTCAATTAAGCTGATATTTCAAATTATTTTATGAATGCTAATGTTTTCCTTTAAAAGGAATAAACATTATATCTGTAAGTTTGGTATCTCTCTGCATAATAAATGTGCTTTAATAACTAGATATCCAATATCAATTCTCCATAATAGGCATATGATCAGTTAATTATTAATCCATGACAACTCAGGATTGTCCTGAGGACAATTTCTCAGGATCTAGATCTAATGTGTAAGAAATCAAATGTATATGAAGTTTCTCTAACAGAATGGTAGGAGCCTTTGCTATGCTTCTTATTAAATTTATTTAAATTCTTCTCTTGAGCAGTATTACTCTTTTGGCTAAGTAATTCAGTCACATGTCTCTATTCAAATCACAGGGAAACTACATAGCAATTGTCATAACTTTGTAGTCCTCTTAAGTAAGAACCAAGAAGTTCCCTCATTACAAAAAACAGAATTAATAAATCTCTGATAGCTTCCATCAACAACGAGCAACCAAACTTCAGACTGCATTATTGTGGAAAACCAAAGTTACTCGTAATTTATTTTTTTAATTTTAAATCCAGTATAGTTAAAATACAAAAATTACTCTTAATTTCAACATGCCTCAATTTTCTGTCCTGTATTGCAAAAGTCTGAAATGACATACAGAAATATTCCCTAGTTTTTCTTATAAAAATATCATTGTTATTCATTTTGTTGCTTCTCCAGTCCATCCTGACACCAAAGCAAACTGTGATACATCGAAAATATGTACAAAAACTTTCAATAGGACTCACTTTCCTTGCTGTATGTAAAAACAACTCAGCATGGAATTCTGGGCCTTTTACAGTAGTGATCTAACTTCATCGTGTTAGGCTAGTCTCTGTGTGTGTGTGTGTTTGTGTGTTTGCATGTGTGTTTCCACATGCACACCTGCCATATGCAATCTCACCTCCTTGGATTTATCCACATGCAAATTTGATTAAATTTATACTAGCTGCTCTTGCCCTCAAATGCAGTTGCATCCATAATCCTAGAATACATCAGAATTTTGGAGTTAAAGAAATCTCAGTGACAATTTAACCTAAAAAGAATTTGAGGTTTGGAAAGTTTAATTAACTTCTAAAGTTCTGCACAGTTACTGAATGGCATAATCAAGACTGACCCTTGTAAATTTCGTGTTTCAGTGCATGCACAAGTATATTTTATTAAATTTTGCTGCTACTACTTTATTATTTGTCTTAAAACTCCTTCCTTTAAATTTAGAATCAAACCCTAAATTTACATCCAAGGATTATATATCCTTCCAACTTTATACAATTTTATATCACCTATAAATTAAAAGAAGTCTTAACATTGTCTGCAATACCAACCTTCTGTAAAACTAAGAAAAAATATGAAAATCTCTTTACATCAGAAGCTACATATTCTCTTTGAATCATGGTGCATGGTAAATATGGTAGGTATTTACATCACATGAAGGTAGCCAATGTTGTGGGTCCTTGAAGATGAGGGAAACAGAGTAGCGTGGTCAAAAAGAAAATAATTTGTTTGGCGTTCAAAAAGTTAAATCCTCCAGAGAACTCATATGTTTGACCAAGTTGAGGGCAAAGGCCTAGTTAGTTTCTGCATATGCAAATGAATAATGAGGTCAGAAACTAAAAGAACAGGTTAGGAGAGTTCATAGACCCTTAAGAACTTAATGAATCCTAGGAAGTCCTTGGAAGCCTACTTTTATCTGAACTAACTATCTGGTGCATGGCAAATCTAAGACAAGGCCCTGATACAAAATAGAGAAATCCTGTTTTTTTTTTTTTTTTTTTTCAAAAAGAAGTATATGCGTTTTATTTGTTGAAGTTTCTCTTTCATATATACATGTTTCTTTCCAAGTATAATTTGAAAATAGTTGACACAGTTTGGGATTGACTATCTTTTTTCACAAAAATTCTGATTATTATAATGGTGTTGCACTTTTGGTTCATAATCTGGTTGTCAAGGATAGCAGGCACAGAAATCTGACACCTTAACTTGTCCATGGATTTAAAAAAAAAAAAAAAGGTTATTTTCCAAAGACAAGTGATAAAATATTTTATGAAGACTAATTAAATAAAACTATGCACGCATTTAGTAACTATTTTTGACAGATTATTGAACTAATTAAAAATAAGCAGGATGGTACAAAAAGATCCAAAGCTTAGTGTATATTTTAAAATGTCAGTGCAATAATGGTGTCTGTTAATCAATGCACACTCAATTTTTAGAAAGAAGCATTTTTGTTGATAGCTAAAAGTAAATGCCTGCAGTAGAGCCTTGATCGCCTTGTGACTGAGTATCTCTCTTTATCTGTGGCTGTTCTTCTGCATCTGTGAATCTCCAAGGATAAAACCCTCTATGTGAGACCTCATGAACTGGATGTGTCCTTTATACACTGCCTTAGAAAAAGAATCACAAGGCAATTTCAAGTCCTTAGACACAAACATTTGTCAGTTGAACTTGAAATATCCTGATGTTAGTTATTAACTATAGTGTGGAAAGTGATGTTAAATGAGGAGTGCAGGGGGATGCCCTATGACTAACCTGAGGAGAAATAAGAAGGAAAAAGGAATCAGCAAGTGAACTCTGTGGGGCAAAATGAATATGACCTATGGAACCAGGGGAGACAGATATCAAAAGAAATGGAAATAATAGGCTTCCAATAAAAAGCTATGTTTGAAAAAATACTGTCACGCACACAAAATGAAAAATTAAATCAAGATTTTGGCAATTTCACAGAATAAATGTATTTCTGGCTTAAAAGGAAGAGCCATGACTTTGTGATATCAGGTACTTTTTATATTTTTATTTTTGGCCTGTTCTATCTTCTCTGCCTTGTGTTGACAATACGTCAAAAAATACTCAGACCATCCCAATCACTTCTAGCATCATGTACAAAGAATCAAGAAAACAATATATATGATTTCTGGGCAGTGTTAGCATTCATCACTGTTTATTTCGTTTTATTCTTAGAATGTGAAAATATCTGAGCATTAGTTAGGCACGTATGTGGGACAATGAAGTGAACAAGGAATTGTCCTGTATACAGAATGGTATGAGTGAAACTGGTAAGGCGAAGATGGATAATAGAAAATTCTGGACACTGGCAAGATCATGCCCTCTATTTTGGGACAGAGAAGAAGCAGGAAGACAAAGATTGTGAATCTGTTTTCTCAAAGTTGAATATAAGGGAGAGTTACGTCTTCTCTATCGCCATTTGTTCCAGACTGCTAATGAGCTCCTGTTGCTGCTACTAGGACGGCTCATCCCAAAGGTATTGCCTTCTTTCTACTTCTGTTTTCCTTCTTCTCCTTGAGTTCTTTGGTCTGGCTTACAGGCAGGAAGTAGTTCAGTTCGACTGAGACTAAGAAACAGACCATCTAGATAGAAGTATTTGTACTTACTCTCATACACTGCTTACTATTCAACTTAAGATAAATTGTTCATTAGTAGGGACCAAAATAATTTTTGACTATATTTTTGTGGTTTTTTGCCTTAACATAGCACACTAAGTTATTATTATACATGATGTTAAATTTCGAAGAAAGTTTTTAAAATCTTCTAAATGCATACACATAAAATTAAGTCATATGTAGCCGATTAATAATGAATCAAGTCCACAGGTGATGTTTTATGTTGAGGCTCACTATGGATACTGACTTGCACTTAGCTACCTGAATAAATCACATTCCCCATTCTACCCTGCTACGAACATTTGCAATATTATGCCTTCTGCACATCATAATTAGTCAGATACTTTGAAATAATCATTATTTTAAACAATCAGCATAGGAAGTTGCTATAAAACCGACTACATTGCTACCACTTCTTAATTGCTTTTCTTACCTTGCCAACATATTGTGTATCTGTACCTGTGTACTCTTCCAACAAGAAGAACTGATTCCACATCCAGCCACGCTTGGTGCGATGTAATATTTTACCATCATCTTTCGTCAGATCCACTACCCTTTTGCTTGGTAAATCACTGTTAGCTTTTTCTTGTAGTGGGATAGCATCAACTAGGTGCGACATATAGGTCCAGATGAATAGTGATAGGCAGTAGTAAGTCCTCATTATAAACAGCTTCAGCAGGATATCAAATTCAGTATATTGTCTGATGCCCCTGAGGACTAGAGGAAGAAAAGTGGTTTATCATGTTGTATTTCATTTTCACATAACCTGAAAACTATAAAACTTTTCTAAATGTTACTAAAATTTTAGAAATAATATGTTAGATATACATTATTTTTCCATGTTACATCAGTGAGCTATCATTAAAACCTCATGTATCACCTGGCTATGTAAGGACACCTGTGTAGCACAAGTAAACAGGAAATTAACAGCTGACTTTAACATCACATATATTGCAGCATATACTGAGAAGATATTTGTAATTTAAAATACTAAATGTTTGAAAAAAATTAAGCCCTATAGTATACTAAAGATTATATTGAGTTTTCCTAAAGTCTTTAAGACCAATAAAAGTAGTGTATTTATTAATATATACATATATATGTGCTTATATATTTTAAATAACACTGTTTTCTGCACACAATTTGTCAACTTCTATAATGTGTTTCTTCTCCTCCTCTTCCTCCTCCTCCTCCTATTTCTCCTCTTCCTCTTCTTCCTCTTCCTTGTTCTTCTGTACCATAATAAGATGTTCCCTCAAGACAAATTAAATTATACCAAATGTACTTAGGATTGTGTCTTGCAATACCTAGCACCATACTATGTCAATCCTTTATAACTGATAGCTATATTTATTTTTACAATCAGTTGAGTAAGTTACTCAAATTTAATTGGATTCTGAAGAAAGCATGCTCTAAATGGAAACATATTACCTGATAATTAAAAATAACAACACATATTTATTTCCTAAAATAATAGGAAAAATGAGCACACAAAATTGATATGGTAATATGAGATATGAGGTCTCAGCTATGGGGTAATTTGATCTGGAATTTTGCAACCAAGAATGTCTCTCAGTCGAGATAGTAAGTTGATTCTTCTTGAAGTAAAAAAAAAAAAAAAAAAAAAAAAAAATAGTTCATTTGGTATTTCAGAATTAATTTTATTTATTAGAAAATTGGTTTTTGTGAAACATTTCATTTAGAAGATATAAAATTATAGTAATGCTGCTGCTGGTAATGCCTTTGGTAAGCAAGTGAAACCCATCAAACTAGTATAGGCAAAAGAAGAATTCATTGGATTATCAAATCAAATTAAGTGTGGAAAGGGAGGAAGGAAAGGAGCAAAGAAGCAACTGGGCCTTAGTGCTCCTGAAAACAAGAATTAAGGGTTTAGGTACTTTAGTACTATTCTCTCTAGCTCATTCCTCTCTCCTCTCTTGCTTTCAACCAAGCTTCCCCAACCTGGTCAATAGAGGAATATATAAAATTCAGATTTAACATCTTCCAATCCAGAAAACAATGGATAGTATTATCTAAGTAGAGTCTGAAATATTCTGGGAATGGACTCTAATTTACCTGGCTTGGGCCAGATGCCTAACACTGGACCATACATCTCTGGAGTCGGTTGTTGTTATCGAGGTATAACCTCTAGCCTGGTTTCATCCTTTATTGTCTGTGAGATTTGGGGATATTTACTCAGTCTCAACTACATCTTCCAATAAAAGAGAATAATTGATATCTGACTCACAAGGTATTGTTATTAAATTTATTTAGAACTTCAGTCAATACAAAGTAATAGTTATTTGTATCACAAGGACTTTATTTTATTTATACAACAGCATATACCTACAAGGAAACTGAAGTGTGAAGTATCTAAGTAATTTAACAAATGCACAGATATTAAGTACTGGAACAAATTTTTAGACACATAGCCTTAAATAGTATGTTTTACAAAAGATAAGCTATGTAAACAAGTTAGTATAGTGCTAGGATACAAATTTTGAACATGTTAATGTCATCATCATCATCAACCATGGTTGCTTCTATTATAACCGTGTGTGTGTGTGTGTGTGTGTGTGTGCATGTGTGTATTTGTATATGTAAAGGTATATCAGATAGGGAATGATGATTGGCAGATAATAGTATGGATATTTGCTATGGTCCAGAGCTATGGGCTCTGTCCAGCACATATGTACTCTAACTCCCATATCTGTTGTTGTTGTTGTTGTTTTAATCTTAACAAAATACATGTGTATGGTCACAAATCCACATGATTTGACTAAAAGAAATGAAAATCACATCACTTTTTGACTCTGAAATCTCAGGTGATGGTACTTATCTTTTAGCAAGACTTTATGTGGCTATTCATAATACTATAAACTGCAGGAAATTGGTAAATTTAACCACAGCAGATGTAAAGCTCTGAAATAAATATCAGAAAACTATAATCAGAAAGTGTCTGGAAAAAGTGCAATAGCAAAGTACCCTCTAGTGGCCACTAGCTCAGAACATGCCCTGCATTTCAGTGTTGGTGCTGTGGGAAACGAGCAGCCAGAGAATCTCAAGAACAGCTGGTGTCTCACTTTGATAAAATACAACAAATTCCTTAGCTGACCACACTGGTCACTTGTTTCTTCCCCACCGGGAGGTCTCTTTTGACCATCATCCTTACTGATCTCTCTTGCAAAAGAAATTGGAGAGCATTTTTCATTTCCTGGGTCTGTTCTAACTCTGATGCCCATTTTGGGTAGAATAGAAGCCTTTAAGCAGAGAAACCCAGTTGTATTAGATGAAGCCAGAGACTTAGGCAGAAGCCAGGATCCTGTCGGTCTTTGTAAGCTGGAGTAGAAAATCTGCACTCATTTCAGTGCAATGGAAATCAGTTGGAAAATTGTAACACAGAATGTTTAGAAAAGATCAGCTTCACTGCAGAATGGACAAGAGTTGGAGAGCAGGCAAGAAATCTGGTTAAGGAGGGGGATCAGTTAGTCTATTTGTCTAGTCAAGAAAGTGATGGCAATGACATATGGAGAAATGGTTTGTGGTGGACACTGTTGCTATTGTCAGGTTCTCTTTCATTCTTTAATATGCACACACACCCTTGCACACACACTACATGCACTACAATTTCTGCATGCTTTTGCCTCTAATGACTTGCACCTGCAACTCTCTTTGGAAGACTTCCCTTGGCTATTGGAACCACTTTGCTCACATGCACCCCGAGGGATCCCTAAAGTGCCTGCAAGTTTACAATCACCTCCCATGAAATCCCAAGCCATTGTCTAACAGGTGCAGAAGTATGGAAATTCACACTTTATATTTACATCCCATAGTTCCCCTAAAAGAATTATTCTGAGGCTGGAACTTCAAAATGACACCCTGTTTGGATTCTCCTTTCTGTATTGCTTTCTCATGCTCCCTCTCATTTGCTGACCTGGAAGCAATTTATTAACCAATCACTTGCATCCAAGTCCTCGCCTCAGGATCCACTTCTTACTTAGGTCTCAAGACCCATGATGTGAATATAAACCACATATTGACATATCAAGAAGAGTAGATACTACCTTCTCATATATTAATTATGGAAGGTGCCAAAAAAGACAACTAAAATATAACTTTTAGATTATTAGTTTGTGAATGGAGTCGATTATTGTGCCATTTTGGGGAGTGTTGTTTATAGCAGGGAAAAGATCTATTAGAAAAACAAAGAACTATGTTTTTTTGTCTTATTTGTGGTCACTTTTATTCTGCTACTATTAATAGCATTTCTGCATATAAATCATAGGAAGCAAAATGATTCACTGTGCTATTAATCTAATTTAATGCAATTTGTATATTTATGACAACTATTTAAAATGGGTTCTTCTATAATCCCTCATATTATGATAAGGAAACTGAGGCAAAGAGAGGTGAAATGACTTTCCCACGTTTATGTAAGTAGAGACAGAAGCATTGAGAATTAAATCCAGGTATGCCCTTGCATTGAGCTCCACAGCTGGCCACGAACATTTATTTTAACTTGCATTCTGTGTTTTAGTAACTATTCTGAGTCTTTTTTTTCAAGCACTGTGTATTTAAGTCCCATCACAGAAATGCTATGAGGAAGGTATGAAAACATTAGACAGAGGAGTAAACTGAGGCTTTGCTTGTTGAAGTAACCTGTTAATACCACAAGGTGGTAGGCACCTGTGGGGAAGATGGAAGGCATCGAGAATTTGGATTCTGTTGGACTGATGTCAATAATCCTGATATTAATTGCACTGCTCCTAAGTAATGTTGCTCCGTATGTACCCACCAGCGCCTCCTTCACATCCTTTAAGCGCTTGCCCAATTCAAGGTCTTTATTTTCAATCTGACCCGGAACGACCTTACCTGGTTCATCTAGAGCCATCCCCACATCATTATTTTCAGTCTCTCTGTCATATTCTGTTCAACTTTTTCAAAAATAGCTTACCCTATTTCGGTTTCTATTGATTTCTTTCATCCTATCCATTTATTTACTATATATTGTCTACCATGATTTTAAGGATGTCTTTCATTTAGTGGATTATATGTTTATTGACTGTTTCCTCTAGTAAGAGTGTAACTTGTATGGTGGTGGGATATTTTGTATATCACTGTGTTCTGCATAAAATAGTTATTAATACATAGTATGTACTTAATATGTATTTATAAAATTAATTGACTCATGCTTAAATAGATAATCCTCAGCTTAAGTCTGAGATCACAAATTAGATTGACTTGAAAGTCCATTGCATAAACAAGCTAATAGAGATATGGAAAGAATTGAACTGGGGGGAAATGTGCCTGTGAAAGAACTCTAGTGGGTTTTTCCCTAACGAATGAACTACAATCCATATTTCCAGTGAAATAGGAGTAATATGTGTAAAAATGTGTATTACGTGAGATTAAGTATGAGCTTCAGTATAGGGTTGGTATAAATTATAGACTGTTTGAACTTGAATCCCTTTCAGTAAATATATTCTTTATTTTCCTCATAATTCTTTCACATTTAGGAAATAGTATACCCCTCCTGTGGCCAATGTAACACCCATACATTCCTCTGCTCTTAGACAAAAGTACACATTATAAAATGTTTTTATTGCGTTTTGTTTTAAAGTTAGCAAGCTCTTATCTCATGGGATTTATTAAAAGTTCTTCCCATCCTTTATTCATTCAATAGCAACAAACTGATTACTAAATTTTCTATGCTTAATTATCTCTATCAACCTTAAATGTTCTGCATTTTAATCATATTTTTGTTGATAAATAAATACCATCAGATGCATTATAAAGTACAATATTTTAAATTTGCTTTAATTTTGGTTTTGTAATCAGGGAATTCACTTGAATCTTGTTAACTTTAAAAACTGAAAATTGTTTTATTATTAGTCCCTTGTCCCCATAATTATATTTCAATTGCATTTGAGAAAAATGGCTCTTGGCTATTTGTGAATCAAAAAAAGTGCATTGTTGTAATTAAGTAGGATGTTCAGCATATAAAATCCACGTCTAAATTTAAATTATATCACTATTTCTTATCCCTGTAGTGTAAACTCAGATAAACTATTGTAAAAATTTCCATCTTTTTTTTTTTTAGGCAGTTTCTCAGATGAAATGTATATATAATACAAGTGTATATGATTAATTTTAGTATCTTATACTATTTGTAATCAACAAAGTACTTCCAAATCAACTTGTTTATCTTTTTAAAAAATGTGGATATAGTCATGCAATTTAAATCTTTTTCCGAATAAGATATATGAGGATTGGAGAGGTGAAGAAAGCTGTTTTGACTACCAATTATTTTGTGACTTAAGCAAAAGTGATATTCATGTTGTTTGATTCATCCCAACATACTGTGTGGGCTCTTTATATCAGTTGGAGAGACGAGTCTGACAGCTCGGTTAGGTAAATGACACACATATAATAAGAACAAATTCTGTAATGTGAATAGACATTAAAATTACAAGTCTTACATAATTAAGAAATTATTTAGGGATATATGTTTTAACATATCTGTTTTTCATAGTAATTGATGATTCTTGCATTTATTATATAAACATATGTGTGCATACATGTGAATATATATATAGTTGATTATTAGTTTGCTGTGTATATTCAATAAGTATTAGAGGTCTCTCAAATCATTTATGGATTTTTTCAGCAATCTCACTTTCAATTATTGTCGCATTGCAATTTGTGATTTTACCCTTGCCTCAGTAAATGTTATACAATGATCTCAAGAAAAACAGACATTGTTGGAAGAAACATGAGCTGCTACCTCTGTGTAAGGATTTCTGAGTAGTTAGCGTCAGTAAACTCTCAGCTTTTAGTATTTAGCTTTAGGTCAGTAAAAAACTGGCAAGATAAACTGGTATCAGAAGAGAAGCTCTTGAGTCAGGTTTCCCAGTGTCCTATCAAAAGAACAATAGTAACACTGTACATAGTATAATGACATATATGAAATATACAGAGTTATATAATACAAAGACAAGCAAACAACCTATTTCCAGAATCTGAGAAAAATAATCACAATCTGTAAGGATAGTGAAGCTAGACAGGAAAATAAATAATGATTGATGACTCTCTGATACATAAAAAAATCCATCGACTTCCAATGAAAAAGAAATAGACAAGAAAGTTTTTCCCAGTATTGGTACCCCGAATCAGGGGATCAAAAGAATTAAAACTTTTGTATAATCTTCTACAAAGATACCACCTTTGGAGTTTGCCCCAATATTATTGTATCTATTCAAAATATGCATGCCCTATAAAATAACAGGACTGAGAAGGAAAGGAGACAATGTTGGGGTACTATTTTGTATATCAATTTGGAGATATGCCTTACAAGTGTAGCATTTTGGTTAGTGTCAGAGAAGGATGAATTGACTTTAAAGTGAGAGCTGTCCGTATTCAGGACTTAAAAATATTGACTAATGAGGTATTCATGGTGTAGGGGGGCAGGTAGGATTTGAGAGTATCATAAACAAATAGTGGCATTTTTAGTCAATGTGTTCTTAGATACTAGAAACTAGATGAAAAATTTAAAAGTTGGTATGGGAAAAGGACATAATATACTGCATGAAATTGGGTTATAATAAAGCCTCTGGGAACACGCACCATCCTATCACACAAGCACATGCTGTGTGCTTACCTTCACCTGAAGGTAAACACACACACACAGAAAAACAAAACAAAACAAAAAACACCTCACAAAGCACAAGAGTGAGTCCATGAAAATGGAGGAAGGCAGATGCAGAGAGGGCTCTAAGTGAGGAAGAGCGGTTAAGCTAGTCACAGACCTGTACCCCTGGGGATAAAAATATATGTTTATAAAAAATAAAAAATTAAAAAAAAAAAAAAGCTAGTGTAGATGGAAGAACGCTAGAATCCCAACACCTCTCACCATCAGGTGAACCTCTTAAATAACTGACAAAAGGAGAAAAAAAGACAACAAATTTTACGGGGATTGAGTGAATAACATTGATAAATAAGAACTATTCTTAAAGCTAGTAACAAAATAGTGGACTTTAAATATAAGTATTTAAAAAGGAATCATGGACATGTATCCATTCATTTTCTAAACAAATTGATAAAAAAAATCACGCCCACTGCAAAGACTGTTCTAGGCACTGAGGACATAGCAATGAATTAAACAACGTGCTTTACCTTGTAGAAATCGTTGTGGAAGACAAATTATCATCAACAACAAACTGGCAGATAATTTCAAAACTTATTATAAATTTACATAGATCAGGACAGCGTGGTTTTGGCAAAAGGACAGACATATACATCGACTGGATAGAATGGAGAGTACAGAATTTGATCCACAAAAATTTAGTGAAAAAATATTTGTAACAGGGCAAAGGCAGTTCAGTGGAGAAAAGATACTTTCTCAATAAATTTTGCAGGAACAGCTGGATGTCCACATGCAAATACTTTTAAATGAATCTAGATACAAAACGTGTCTCTTACACACAGATTAATTCAAAATGGTTTTAATTCAAAAACTGATGTGGATGTGGAAAAAACAGGAACTTGCCTTCATTGCTAGTTGGAATGTACTGTGATCCAAGCAGGCTAAAACACTATTTGGAAGTCTTTTACAAAGCCAAACGTAGCAGGTGTATAACTAATTGCCTGAAAAATAATGTCCATACAAAAACTCACATTAATGCCTATAAAGATTTTTATTCAAAATCTCCAAAAACGAGGGGTGGGTGGGAGAGTGGAGGTTAGTACGTTGTAGTGTCAGCCCTGACAGTTGGGTTTCCTTTTTTTCTCTCTCTCCTTTTTTTTTACTTCTGTAATGAAATTGTGTGACTCTCCACTCCAACTATGGTTATCTCAAATAAACACATCGCCAGTCACATAACTAGAAAAAGAACAAGATTCCCCCTTACCCTCCTCTGAGGATCCTTTGTTTTAGAGATGATGTTTGATTTAGGTAACTGATCATTTAGGTTGCTTGTGTTTCTCTTCACCAGTGTTAAATTCCCGATCTTACGTTTTAAAATCACCAGTAAATGGTGAACCTCAGAAACCCTGCGCTCTCACCGTCAACCACAGTAAATGCAGAATCTCAGTCTCCCCACCCCCCACCCAGCTCTGTTCTTCGTTCCTCCCCATTCACCTTTACCTCCTCCCCAGAACCTCATTGATGCCCCAGGTGCTCTTTGTGCATTCCTTGTGCATTCCAGGAGCTGTGACTACAAACCCCCAAAGTCTCCAGATGGTTATTGCTGAAGGGCCTTTTAATCTAAGAATCATAAGACCTGGTCAGTTTACGATATTGGTTATGGATAGGTTGAGAGTGGTATAAAATATAGGTGAATGGATAAACAAATTGTGGTATATTCACTTAATAGAATATTATCAGAGATAAAATGAACTATCAAGTATCCAAAAATTAATAATAACTTAAATAAATAGTGCTAAGCAGGAGAATCCAGCCTGAAAAGGTTACATACACATTGATCCAAACTACACATATGATATTTTGGAATAAGCAAAGCTATAAAGACAGTAAAAAGATCAGTGGCTCCCAATGGTTTGAGTGGAGGATAGGTAGGGGTATAGGGATAAACTGGTGAACAAAGAGGAACTTTTGAGCAGTGAATTCTATGTGATATTACGCACTTGTCAAAACCCACACATCTTCACAACACAGAGTGAACAATCGTGTATGCAAATAAGAAGAAATCACTTTGGAGTTGGGAGCTGGAGGAATGGAGCTCCAAGAAGGAATGCAAACTGTGACAAGGGAATCTAACTTACTACAGTTGTTTGAAACAACTGCACTGAGGGAGGGGGAAGAAAATGTGCTGACTTGCATAACTCTGGAAGTGAGTAGAGTCTCTAAGACTAAATGGAAAGGAATTGCACATACGCACTGCATTCTAGCTCATAAAGTTGTGTCTCCAGAGCATATAGGTGAACAATTGTCATACTGCTGTACATGGACACACTGAAACTGAACAATTAAGTCAATGATGACAGACATTGGGAGTCCGGTTTCTTACTGTTGTTATAGGAATTTATAGATAAACAAAGGGAGGAGAACAGTACAATTCATGTGGCGATGGATTAGAGTTGGAGGCATTGATGAAAACTCATATACTCTGATATATTTATGGGTGGCTATATATTTAAGTAATTATAGGCATGTGCATATATACAAGTTAGTATGTACACGTATTTATTCTTTGTTCTAACAGCTGAGATGGCCTAGCAGCAGTGCTGCCCAGTACCAATAAACTCATCTGGCATCCAGAGCTTGTTTCTAATATAATTTTCCAACTAAAGGAACCAAGGCTTCTTGAAGGAAATAGCTGATTTTAGGACTAGAGGACTATACCATGAGCCAGGAGCATATCGTAAGGCCAGAAGGTAAAGGAGTGCTTAACAAACACACGAGCACACACATTACATTGACAGGAATATGTCAAGGGCTCACAGAACAAAAAAACTCTCAATGACCAAAACTGGATTAATTTGAGCAAGAAACTAAAGTATTGCATTATAATTGCATGGGTTATAAGAATATCCACTAATTCAGGTTGATATAAATAAATGATTCAATCAATACATAATTGAGGAAGAGAACACAAATCTCCCTTAGGTATAAATTCCAAACAATTTATATAGAAACTGCCCTCAAGCAAGAAGATCCTATATTCCTACTTCATAAATGTATGATGAACATAGTAACTTCTTTCCAAAGAGGATAGCATAAAAATTGGAGGCAAAAGTATTTATTTATTTATTATTATTATTTTTAATTTTTTTCAGTTTAGAAACCTGAAAAATCCTCTCTGCCAGGTGATCAAAGTCAGTATCAACAACATTAAATCAAGCTGATAGTAAGTTTCTTTGATATGGTATCATGAAAGTGGGATTTTGCCTCCATGGTCTCCTCCAAGCCAAACACAGGCTGATCAGAGAAGAACATCAGAAAGATTCCAATAGAGGGGCACCCAACAAAAATACCTGGCCAGCACTCCCCAAATCTATCTAGGTCATTAAAAGAAAGAGAAGTCAAAAAAAAAAATAAAAAAAAAAAGTCTTAGGAACTGTCTTTGCCAAGAGAAGCCTCAAACAACATGACTACATAATGAAATGTGGTATCCTGGATGGAATTCTGAAACAGAAATATTATTAGATACAAACAAAGGACATCTGAATAAACTATAGACTTCAGTTACTAACAATATATCAAAATAGAGTCATTAATTATAAAAAAAAGGATTATGCTAATATATGTTAATAATAAATGAAACTAAGTAAAGCGTATATTGGAACATGATGTTGTGTTCTTGATTTTTCTGTGTTCATAGCAATGTCCAGAGTAGCCAAAATGTGAATCTAAATGTATTCTAAAAAAATAAAAAACAAAAAACAAATAAACCCCAAAAAACACTATTTAAGAAAAATAAAGTGAGTTTAATGGGTAGAGAGGATAAATTATGTGTGCTGGGAGAGGTACTGTTATTTTTGATAATATGGTCAAAGAGCAGGAGTCTTGATTATGGTGATATTTGAGCAGAAAGCTGAAGAGACTTAAGGAGAGTTATAAGGATTTCAGTGGGAACAGTGTCCTGAGAAAGGGTCTAACAATGCAGACACTTAGCACTGAAGGGGTGGGGGAGGAAAGCATGTTCATGCTAGAAGCTTTCAAGTCATAGAAAGGACTAAGTGTATCTACAGTTGAGTAAACAGGGGGATAGTCACAGGTGACAAGCTTTGAGAGGCAGTAGACTTCTAGAATCTTACAAGGCATGATAAGGAATTTTAACTTCAATAACATTGAAATCACATGAGGGTTTGTGGCAGAGGAGAATCCTGAGATAACTTAATGTTGAATGGGTAACTGAATGGCATGTGAAAAATGGACTTTACAAGGCAAGAAAGGAGACAGAGAAAATGGTGAGGTGATCATTCTCACTGGGATGGAATTAATGAAAATGGAAGAGGTAGGAATGAGTCCAAGGCTTTGGCTGGAACATCAGGTTAGAGCTGCCATTTGCTCATGAGAGGCGTTGGAGAAATTCAGGTTGTGTGTGGCAGTAGGGAAACTAGGCTTTGATTTAGAACATGCCCATATGCATTTGGATATTCAAGTCTGGAATTTAAGGACTTGTCAGGACTGACAGAATATTGAGTTTCATCAGTATACTCCACGGTTATTAAAGAGATGAGAGTGTTAATTTTGTACTTCCACATGAAGTACAAAAATAAGAATACGGGCTTGGGGTGCCCGGCTGGCTCAGTTAGCCTTGATCTCCTGTTGTGAGTCTGAGTCCCACAGTGAGTGTAGAGATTACTTTAAAGTACAAAAAAAAAAAAAAAAAAAGAAGAAGAAGAAAAAAGGAATAGTTTCAGTTTCAATGGAAAATAAGAAAATACAGATTTTATAATTAAAGTTAAAATTATAACCCTTATAATTAAGGTTGAAGGTTACATGATGTAATAGTTGACAATGAAAGCTGCAACACTGAAAAAAACAAAAACAAGGATAGTATTCAGTGCTATTAAGGGTTAGCAGGATGGGCATAGTTCTTGGTATGAAAAAAGATTATTATTATTGATGAGAGTTAAAATGCATAAAATTTTGTTGAAAGTAATTTGTCAATAAACATCAAAGCCTTAAAATGGTTTACAGTGTTTGACTAAGTAATTCAAATTCTAGGAAAGTTTCTTATTTTAAAAGAGAGATTGGGGTACAAGCATGTATATCTAAATATTATATATTATTAGATGTACTGGAAATTTTATGTCTGTGCCTTCAGATCCACTCTCAGTTCTTACTTTGCTCAGTACAACAGGAGATAAATTTATAGGAGCTACATAAGTGGGCTCACTGATCCTTGTTTGAATTTAGCCAGTGTGAATGAGGCACAGGCAGGAGATGGAGGGCAGGAGGAAGGATTTAGGTTCCTCCACAGTGCACCCCAAAGAGCTGGTGGCTTTTCTCTACAATGAGCCAAGGCTCCTTTCAGATAGCTGGGGTTCTGTTAGAAGAACCACTACTCTTCTCTGAAGTAGTGTCAGGAAGTAGGTTCCTCCACAGTGCACCCCAAAGAGCTGGTGGCTTTTCTCTACAATGAGCCACAGCTCCTTTCAGATAGCTGGGGTTCTGTTAGAAGAACCAGTACTCTCTCTGAAGTAGTGTCTATCCAGCCCCATGTTCCTTTAGGGCTGGGAGGGATAACAGGTATATGCTAATGTGAATTCCTGCTATGGCACTATCCCTAATCAGTTCCTTTAACCCCACTCACACCCTCTATTAAACCTTTCCCAATCACTGAGTGTGTCATCTGTTTCCTGAAAACATCTTGACAGAAACATTGGAGAAAAGTTGGAAATGAGCTAAATGTCTTAAAGTAGGGGAAAGATAACTAAATCGTGCAACTTGATGTAATATGTAATGACATCATGAAGTTATCAGAAAAATCTACATACTAATTCCTTCACCAAATATACACAAAATGCTTAGCTTCTAGACATTTTTTTAGGTGAAAAGAATAGCAGATTCCTTGAGGAGTTTACATTCTAGGAATATGGTCTATACATATGTAACAGGAGTTATTTGTGACACACCTCTGAAGAGATCACTGACAATAGAAGCATTTTTTCCCCCTCTCTATCTATGAGTCTCTTTCTGTTGGGTTTTGTTGTTGTTGCTGTTGCTGCTGTTTTTTTTTTTTTTCCCTTAAATTCCACATAGAAGTGATATCACACATTTTTCTTTCTCTTCTTATTTATTTCATTTCACTTAGCGTAACAACCTCTAGGTACATCCATGTTGTCACAAATGGCAAGATATAATTTTTTATGGCTTAATTTCACTATATATGATATATATATGTATATACATATATATATATATATGCATGTCATATATATATATCTCATATATTGAATTTATTTAATAATAGTTAATCTACTGGAAAAACGAAAGAAAACCTTAAATTTATATCTCAAATTTTTAATTGGTAGAGAAAGGTGTAAGTGAATTTCTTGCCTGTGGTTTCATGTCAGCTTCCAGTGATAGAAATGAACATCACAGTCTGTCAGGTCTGAGTTAATGAGTGTTTCACATGCCATCAGCCTACACTAAGTATTTCTCATTTAAGAAAGAGTGCATAGTACTAAAAAGTGTCCATATTTAAAACTGTATTTGATTTGACAGAGCTTCCTTTCTGAGGTAGGTCCAGAACCAATAGTTCGGACAAAACTGTTGGCCAGCTTATGTCTTAGAATGGGGAGAGGAAAAATGGGGACCAAGTGATTGGTGCTCGGCAGTACTAAGGAGAGAAAGGGGAATTAAATAGCTCTGGAATAGCAAATTATAACACAAATATCCAAACATTTATAATAATTTCCACAGTGGAGATACAGGTAAGTTAATATCTTAAATATTTACTATCTTTAATTTTTTAATTAAATATTTTAAAGATTTCAAATGTTCAACAAAGTATTATGGATTTTAAAAAGGAATTTCAGTTTTTTGTTTCATGAACACTTTGTCAGTCTGACAAAATAATGTTTTTAAAGCATGAATTAAGATACAGGATATAAGTATTAAAAAGGAAATCAATTTTATTAAAATATAGCTATCAAATTATTTTTAAAAACTGATTTTGGTAAAATAATACATATGCTTCCTAACTAATGCAATAAATAACAAAACCCAGCAGCAGATCTGATTAGTCCTGTAGTGTCAAAGAAAAAAATGAACATACAAGGTACTTAGTATGATCTTTAATTTCTGCTGATGATAAAGTCACAGGACCTCTAATACTTCTATGTATTGATATTCATAAATATAATTGAGAGAGATGCTAAATTTCAGCTGGAGACTTGTACAAATACTGATGTAATATTTTTCAGCTTAAATATTTAAATTCTATGTTAAGATTGCTTAGGACTAGTTTCAAAATCAAAGGGACTTAAATTTGGAAAAATAGGTAATTTTACAATGACATTATAGATGTAGGCAAAAGAGTGGAATGAACAGTAAACCCAGAGGGAGGACATATGGATTAATATTCTGAGTTTGTCACTCTCTTAATGAGCTTAGGCAAGTTTACGCTTTATTTTCATTATATCTGGAATGGGAATCATAGGCTTACCTTATAAGGAGGTAAAATAATTAAAACCAAGAGTATAGAAAGAACCTGAAATACAATAGATTCATAATATATAATTATAGTCTTCCTTTCCTTTGGACTGAAACTATTGATTAGGTCATTAAATAATTATATTCTATTAATGTGCAGTAAAACAGTATGCATTTTCTTAGGAAACTATAAATGAGCTTTTAGAGGGTCATTGTAAACTATTACATTAAGCTTTTTAAAGGTGAAAGTGCATCCATAGTTTAAGTGTTACTCTGAATTCTGTGGTAGACGCTATTGGGTTCCACTCAGATTCCATGCACCAAGCCAATGTACTCACTAGACAGCTATTGTTGGGTTTAGCTGCTAACTGCTTATAGCTAACCTCTTCTAAGAACTTTTCTGAACTAGTGAGAACCATCAAACTAAGCTCACCACTATGATCAGTGACAAAACTGATAGTCAGATCCTTCACCTCATGGTAGGTCAACTCTCTATTCCCTTTTATGCCTGGAACATTCTCTCTGTGGATCAGGCAAGGCTACACTCAGTCTGAGACTGCCAGCTTATTTTCTCCTCTCTCCTGTTTTATTCCCGTTTTTACAGTTTTCCTGTGAAAATCACATTTTTAATCAATCACTTATACCCAAATCCAAGTCTCAGACTTTCTGAGGAAACACATTAGATTGTATATATGGTCTGAATGAATTTCTACTCTGTTAGAAGTGAGCCATCCAGTTATTTTCCAAATATTTATATGGTGCCTACTTTCGTGAGACCCATGGGTGTGTTTGAGATACAAAGAAAATATACAAAGACTTCTGCCCTTATGTAACTTACATTTAAGCAGGAAAGACAAGCACTACCTAATAAATGTAATAAATATGAAAACAGTAGAGAGAAGGTTTTCAGTGCTATTGAGGATAATAGAGCAATATAGTGGGATCTGAACATTGGGGCCAGGGAAGGGAAGGGGAGAGAAAGGGAGGGAAAAGAAATGCCAGGTTGGCCTCATTGGGAAGGTGTTATTTGAGTGAAAAATTTGAAGTAAGGGGCATTATACAAGTAGATATGTGTGGGAAATATTTTCAGGCAGAGTAAATGCAAAGGTGCTAGAGCAATGGAGTGCCTGGCTTGCTTTAGTCGTGTCTGAAAAAGGTAAGTGAAGGGGAGGAGAGGACAGGCTGAGGGAGGGAGGTTCTGACATCGCAGAAAGGAAAGAAAATAAAAGATAGTGACATCAAACCAAGTGATCAGAAATATGGGGACTGGAAATTGACCCTTGAATTGAAATGATAATCTTCACTACGTACTGAATATATCGCAATGCTTTTATGAGTAAATATATTCTTCCTGTACCTGGACTTTTCAAATGATCTCTAAATATTCAGATTGTCAAATGATCTAATGTTAAATTCCTAGAACACACTACAGTCTTTTGTAGTGATAAATAAATGTGTGAATGTTCTTCTATGTGTCTTGATTTCTCTTTTCTGTGAAGTCAGCCTGGAAAACTGTCATCTGTAAATACTTTCTCCCATTTAGCAGGCCATCTTTTAGTTTTGTTGATAGTTCCACCTCATCTTTATCAGAATTTCAGACTAAGAGAGACATGCTTCGCTCTGTACTTCCACATTTGCCAAGGCAAGAAAAACAAAACAAAGCAAAACAACTTTGCAATTGGCCTTCAGGCCTTTAACATCTCCACCTAGGATCTCTACCCATCAATTAGACGATCTTTTCATTGACCAAATCAGGGTACATTGTCTAACTTCAAAGTTACTGGTAAAACACCTTCTTATTAAAGACTTAGAAGTTAGTAATATTTGGTAAATAACAAAGATGATTATGACAATTCAAGCCCTTCTTACCAAATACAAGGCTCATTCTTCTTCCTGGAGAAAAAAATATGCAGGTACAATTCACAAGTCACATCCAGACATGCGTTTAAGTTCAAATTGGGGGAGTATGGAAGAAATAACACATGCAGTAGTTCTATATCAGATCTATGTGAGGCTTTTCATGATAGAGACTAATGAACTAAAAGATACTGTGTGTGACATGGGAGAAGTATAATCACTAAATTTTCTTCAGAAAATTATGGCAATTTTGAAGTTCTGTTTGCTTGTCCTACGATTCTGGCGAGGAGAATTAAGCCAGACCTTTTTCTTCAGTTTGCTACCTTACAAGGGGCATCCTTTTCTATTATTGTTTGTACCCCTTTACCTTCTGAAATTCTTTCATATTCGTTGACCTCACTGACCACTGCTGAAGAAGGCAGTAGATAGTATCAATCTGCAAGTTGAACAAATTTTTTGGCCAGCTTACTGACCAAGCAACTTGATAGCCCCAGAATCATCTTAACCTCAATGACACCCAGATCTGTTTGGTCTGGCTTGGTGGCTTCTTAAAGTTCTTAAAGACTAAATCATTTTTTTTTTTTTTTCCTGTCTGGCTCCAGTCAGTTTCATGTGACAAGAGTCACTGCATGGAAATATTTTCTGTTTAATCAGAAACTTTTGGAAAGAGTACTTTTTTTTGGTTAAAACGTTTATTTATTTATTTATTTATTTGCTATTTATTTATTTATTTGACACAGAGAGAGAGAATAAGCAGGGGGAGCAACAGAGAGAGAGGGAGAAGGAAGCTTCCCACTAAGCAGGGAGCCTGATGCATGGTTTAACCCCAGGACTGAGCCACCCAGATGCCCATGGACAAGGGTTCTGATGATTGCTTCAGTAGTATATGAGAATGTTTGCTTTGGGTTGAATTGTTTCTTCCAATAAGATACATCCAACTCCTCACACTTCGTACCTCTGAATATGAACTTATTTGGAAATAGGGTCATTGAGGATGTTATCAAGTTAAGATGAAGCCATCCTGAATTAGAAGGGACCCTAATCCAATGGTGTTCTTATAAGAAGAGACACAAATATAGAACAAAGAGAGCCATGTGAAGGAGGAGGTAGAGACTGGAGTTATGCTGGCATAAACCAAGGTATCAGAGGCTGGAAGAAATAAAGAAGTATCCTCTGCTAGACTTAGCAGACTGGATCTAGACCTGTCAACACCTTTATTCACGTGTATAGCCTCCATTGCTGTAGAAGAATACATTTAAGTTGTTTGAACCTACCCAGTTGTATTTTGTTGTAGAAGTCCTAGGAAACTAACACAGTGCTATTGAAATATATGTGTTTATTATCAGTTTGTAATATTAGCTTGACTTTATCAGGTAAAAGTAAAAGATTTTTTCTCTGTGGTTCAACATTGGGTCCATAATATTAAGGTCAGAGAGTTAACATGAAGCATTTTCAAGACCAGAGACTTGGAATTGTTTTGGAAGGCTATTATGTAACTTTTGGTAAGACACTAACCTCTCTCTCTATCTGTTAATTTGTAAAACAGAGTTATAATATTAATAATTATTATAACATTATAATATAATAATTCTATTGCTAATTCTGTTAAAAGGTTAGAAAAATGTTCAATTAAGTTTAGATATTTTTAAATTACTTACAACTATCTCTTTTGACTATGATTTTTGACTTTTGACTATGATGCAAAATCAGAATAGTGACTTTTTCAACTGTATTAAATCACCTTGCACAGTGCAGAGCACAAGATTAAAAAATATGTGGACTAGATTATTTAATTAAGTTAAATACTTAATAGTCAGTGTATTGAATTACATATATTATTTTACATTATTTTTAAAATTCAATTTTGAAAAGATTGAAAAATAACAATGAATACATTGAATGAATGTATTCATGTATTCAATGAGTACATTGAAAAATAACAATGTAGAAGAAAATTATATGAGCTACTTACATATTGGAATACAGAATTATATAAAAATCGCAACCATTTGCATTAAGCATTTCTCTAAAAATATATTTTTATTTTAAAACGTATATATTATTTTTAAAACATGTATATGTTTTATTTTTAAATACATGTTTTTATTTTTAAAACATATTTTTTTCTTTTAACTCAGCTTATAGGAATAAAAGCACCAGCAAAATTCCAGTTATGTTCTTGAAATGCACTGTGAATGAGCTCTATCAGATCGATAGTAAAGATTTCTTGGCACTGATGCCAATTTAAATGTTACTGTAGCAATCACCCATGGTAATGTTTTCAATTAGTGATACACAGTCACATCATAACATGAGTCTGGTGTACCATTTGGCAACTTCAAAATGGATCTACAGATTATTTAATTTTACCAGTCAAATAAAATCTAAACAGACCAAATAAAGAAAAGAAAAGAGTGAAACAAGCAACAACCATGAGCTATTCCTAGCTTTGAAATTTCAAATACTCTCTGACTAAAGTTTAAAAAATTGTAGTGTTGGGGTGCCTGGGTGACTCAGTGGGTTAAGCCTCTGCCTTTGGCTCAGGTCATGATCCCAGGGTCCTGGGATCAAGCCCCACATCGGGCTCTCTGCTCAGTGGGGAACCTGCTTCCCCCTCTCTCTCTGCCTGCCTCTCTGCCTGCTTGTCATCTCTCTCTGTCAAATAAATAAATAAAATCTTAAAAAAATAAAAATAAAAATATTTTAGTGTAAAAGCTCATTAGCACATTTACCTTTGCAATTCACCTGTTCAAGCACAGCACAGTTACAAAAACTTTTCCTTAATCCATCAATGTCAGATACTGTTATTAAAAATCCAGTGGGGAGAGAGAGAGAGAGTGTGCACATGTGCGAGCAAGGGTGGGGGATGTGGGAATGGGGGGGCAGGCACAGGGAGAGGAAGATAGAATGTTTTAAGCAGGCTCCGTGCCCAGCACAGTGCCCGAGGTGGGGCTCCATCTCATGACCCTGAAATTATGACCTGAGCCGAAATCAAGAGTTGGACGGTTAACCAACTAAGCCACCAGACACCCAAAAAATCCAGTTTCTATCATCCAGATGTTTGTATCATCTGGAAATTCTATCTGAAAATAAGCTAACATATAATAAGTAAATTATTATTATTAAATCTTAAGACAGGAGAGAAACTGGAGATGATAATAACATAACAGTCATTCACTATTGTCCTATCTCGCATTTGTTAAGTAGATGTTACTGACCAGGCACTGTTCTAAGTGCCTCACAGCTTTGGTAATCATTCATTCTGTTTTTTTTTTTTTTTTTAATTTTATTTTATAAACATATATTTTTATCCCTAGGGTACAGTTCTGTGAATCGCCAGGTTTACACACTTCACAGCACTCACCAAAGCACATACCCTCCCCAATGTCCATAACCCTACCCCCTTCCCCCAACCCCCTTCCCCCAGCAACCCTCAGTTTGTTTTGTGAGATTAAGAGTCACTTATGGTTTGTCTCCCTCCCAATCCCATCTTGTTTCATTGATTCTTCTCCTACCCACTTAAGCCCCCATGTTGCATCACCACTTCCTCATATCAGGGAGATCATATGATAGTTGTCTTTCTCTGCTTGACTTATTTCGCTAAGCATTCATTCTGTTTTGAGAGAGCTCATGTCTTCCTCTTCCTATCCACTGGCATTATTTCACCTCCATCTCTAAGTTTCCTGTGGCTATTTGGCAGTGAGGTTTGGGTGAGTGTTACGCGTACTCCTGCTGAAAAGAATGTCTATGAACTGCTGCATGATCCTGCCGTGATCTTTCTCGCTTTGCCACAGCAAGTATGGCAAGACTTCCCAGCCTACAACCCAAAATAAAGACAAAATGGGCTTCCCCCCATTCCCACAAGCCAAAGAGTGATGGATATATAATGGGAGAGAAAAAGAAACCTTTTGTCTGAAACCACCTGTACACCCTAGGCCTTTAGGACTGATGAATATATTTAGCATCACACATACCACTTAAATCATACTTTCAAAATCTCCTTGATGAAGGTGCAATTGTTCCCATTCTTTTCATGAAAAATATGAAAGTTCACAGTGTTAAAATAAATTGTCCAAGGTGAACATCTGTTATGTGGTGAGGGAGAAATAAAAATCAGCTCTGAGAGCTGACAGCTGGTACCTGGCCTGGTGACTAAGAACTAAGTATCGTATCCCCTGACGAACACCAACAATTTAGCAGAATATCATCATCAGATGAACTCACTCAATAGCTGTGAATTAGAACAAGGCAAAAGCAGAGACACTAGATAGACCCACAATGACCAGATATCTTCCTTTCTTGGTTACTAGTACTTCTTTATCAAAGACAACTTCAAACTACTTTTCCAGGTTCCTACATAGAAATTAATATATGTCTATAGAATTGCCCTGATTTCCTGATAGTACCCAATTTCTGATCTCTGCTTGCATAAGAACTTCCCAAATGCCTCAGCATATTCCCAAATTCTATAATAAGCCTATCTTAACTCTCTGTAACCAGATTATTTCCAATTTCCCCATGATGGAGAGTATGCCTTATCGCAAGAAGTTAATATACCTAACTTTGACAGCCAGTTGTGTTCTTTGTGGTCTTTGAAGCATTAACTTTTCCTTTTTTGGGGGGAGGGCATTGAGCTTTTCCATTGATGGGTGAGATTTATACTTGGGAAGTCTGGCTCTAGTACCCATGTTACACCACTGTGCTTTAATCCAACTAAAGGAGTATGAATATTGATAATTAATAAGGTAATTAACATAGACTATTTTCTTTCTTTTACTGAACAAATCAAGGGATTTGAATTAAAATATCAAAAAACCAGTGTGGCAAAATTAGCACTAATAGGATTTATTGCGGTGTATGTGGAGATATAGATATGGATGATACATATATAAATTTATAAGGAAAATTTGTTGAGGACTTGGCTTAGTTCCCACCTCACTGCCCCAACTTCAATGCAGAGGGTTGAATCAATTATACTCCCATCTTATTGTTTGTTCATACAAGGACCTTTTCTTATTTCATTGATTTATTTTTTATTTTTATAAGCTACTCTCAATTTAAGCTACTCTCAATATAAGATATCCCAATTTTCCGAGATTTTTCACAAATAATCTGTGAATCAAAAGGGTTTTACAGGGGCACCTGGGTGGCTCAGTGGGTTAAGCCTTCAGCTCAGGTCATGATCTCAGAATCGTGGGATAGAGCCCGAATGGGGCTCTCTGCTTGGCAGGGAGCCTGCTTCCCCCTCTCTCTCTGCCTCTTTGCCTGCTTGTGATCTCTCTCTCTCTCTCTGTCAAATAAATAATTAAAAAAAAAAAACTTAAAAAACCCACAAAAACCAAAAGGGTTTTACAATACAAATTAACTACTCTTATAATGTACCCAGAGGTTTGTGCAGAACTATGATCTGATTTGGTGGAGGAATAATGACTCAAGAGTTCAAATGATTCAGTGTGTTCAGTCTTTGCCTACGAGGTGGGATACGATGGAATGCCTTACTGGAACACTGGGTGTTATATGTAAGTGCTGAATCACTAAATTCTACTCCTGAAACACTACATGTTAACTAGAATTTAAATAAATAACTTGAAATAAATAAACAAATAAAGTACAAAAAAGGAATACCTAACTGTAACTATTTCAATAACTTGAACATGTTATCTTTCACTTTACACATTTGCACATAACTGAATCTAATTTTTTTAAGGACTGTAAAGTTTGAAATGCTTAATATTTATTTAAGAAATCCTGCACAACCAATGAGGTTAATAAAGGACTTAATTATCTCTACCTCCCACTGCATTCCTAAGGGAGAGCATTATTTTCACAGTAAATCATGCCTCTCACTATTGATCTTCATTAGGACATATTTTCTTTGCTGTAAACAGAAAACTAAAAAGCAAAAATGCATCACTTAACCTCCTAATATTAGGCCTTATTAAAGATTTTTACCCCTCGTGCTATGGGTCCTTTTCTGTAGGAAAGGGCATTGAGCTTTTCCATTGATAGGTGAGATTTAAATCTGTCACATGATAAGACCAGTTTATTTTTATTTTTCCTCTATATATTTGCCAAAGGAGCATATGTTTGCTGCTTAAATAGCATCATTAAGCACCAGAGATATGAAATATATTCATCAGAGCCAAAAACTGGTCTTTAAATATTGCCTCTTGTCTGTTACTAAATATAAATTCTAAAATGTATGATCTGGTCACTTTAACATTAAGAGAAATTCACGGAATTAATTAATGTTTTGTTGCATAATACTATAACTGTATACTCTGCCAAAACTTGACACAGCTGTCTTTTACTAATAGGATTCTGCTTATTAAGCATATAAGGGTCACCTGCGTCAACAATACTGTGACTCAGGATATTCAGTATGTTATAATCTCCTGGTGATAGCTCAGTGAAGAAGTATTTTTAGTGCATGATTTTGTCATCCTACTCTAACGAGACCACCACCACCACCACCACCATAATCTTCATCTCATACGATTATCATCACCATCAGCATTAGAACTAATGTAGGAAAACAGGCAGAGGGGATGTATAAAGACAAATACAATGTATACTGACGTTTTATATAATATTCATTGGTTAGATAATCTGTCCTTTAACATCTCTACATTTTACAGAATTTGAAGATTTTACTTTTTCCCTTGATTGCATCCATCCTCAGAAATTGATACTGTAGCATCTCTAATAGACAGTACCAGCATGAGTACCTACTATTAGGAAACTTTATCTTATTTTTTCCAGAACATTGGTGCTGAATCAAGTGTGATTTTTGGCCATACATTCACAAGTCATTTCTACAACATAGTACTGGAATCACTGGGCTGTACTAGGTTGAGGTGACGGAGGAAAGCAAGAGAGATTGTCGTTTGATGAAAAAATATGTCAGTCACCACAAAATGTAGATGTAGGTTAAGTGATGGCCCTAGGCTTTCTGATGGAAAAATACAAATGCTCATATGTCCTACAGGGATATTAATCTTCCTCTTTAATAATATAAAATTTTATTTAAAAGTTGGCATCTCTCAGATAATGTTACCAGTAAATTATTTTACTTTTTAAAATACTTCCTCATACTCCCAAATAACAGTTACTGTCAAGGTAATACATGTTGATTGGAAAAGTGTTCCCCAGTTTCATGGCAGCAACCTGAGAGCAAAGGATGGAGGTGGCCAGGAGGCAAGTTCTGGGAAGCTACAGGGCTTGTGGTATTTAGAGTTAGCAGTAATGTGCTACATGTAAATTTTTTTCTTTCTAGATGCCTTCTGGTTTCCTAACATTATCTTCATTCTCTTTATCCTTCTGTCAGGGGTGTTAAATTATATTATTATTATCCATCACTATATTGTGCTAGTATTAGTAGGGCTGAGGGAAACAAGAAGGAGCCTCATTAGAGTTAGGCATTGAGATGGGCTGAGAAAATTGAAGAGCAATCCGTAGCAAATGGTAACAGGTGAAATCCAGGATTTTTAAGAAACTCCTAGGTATTTTAAAGAAATAATTGATGGGGTGGATTAGGTTTACTTATAGCATGCAACTAGAATTAGGTATTTGGATATGAAAGGAAAGAATAACTTTAAAGATTAGAAAAATTAGGTACACATCTGCTCTTACAGATGAGAGTATAGATTTGGAGAGGCTCATGTTGATAGATTGAGAATTGATATATGTGAAACATATGCTCGCAGTTTTGTATGGCCATCTCTAAGTGATGAAATTTTCCATTTATTAATTTTTTTATTTTTTTAAGATTTTTTATTTATTTATTTGACAGACAGAGATCACAAGTAGGCAGAGAGGCAGGCAGAGAGAGAGAGAGATTGAAGAGGAAGCAGGCTCGCTGCTGATCAGAGAGCTCAATGTAGGGCTGGATCCCAGGACCCTGAGATCATGACCTGAGCTTAAGGCAGAAGCTTTAACCCACTGAACCACCGAGGCACTCCGAAATTTTCCATTTTTAAAATATTTGTTATTCTTTTGTTTTTCTTTTTTTAATTCTTTGGTTTTTCTAAAATGCTCAGTTTGTCTTACTATGTATATGAAATAACATATTAACTAACACATTTCATAATTCAGAACTAGTTTCAGTCCATTTCTCTAAATATTTCACTCTTTTCTGCCTCTATATTTAGAAAATATTAGTAAATGTGCTGGTTTTGTCTTCATATGATCTTGGTGCCATTTTGTGAATAGACTGACAATGTAATATGTAATTACAATCAATTACAATATGTAATTGCCATATGTAGCATTTATACATGCTGAAATCAAGCTGATGGTGAAGCTTCTGCATATTTGGTATTTAATTTCTACTTCAACAGAACACACAGCAGAAAAACTAGTACAAAGATGACAGCCAACTCACATTTAACTGGAAAAAAATGTCTATTTAATAAAGAAATATAAAAATAATATATAAACAAGCACAGGTGAAGTAGATTATTAAATTCATTCATTAGAATGATTTTAAATACTCTTCAATATTTATATATTTTAAAAATAGTATATTTAATAAAGAGTGAGAGCTATTCCCCTACATGCAAAGATTTCTAATTTCCATCTACCATATATGGACTTTGGAAAATATATAATTTTTTATAACATTGATAGGTTTTTTTGTTTTGTTTTTGTTTTTTCAAAAGAGAAAGAGAGTTGGAGGGAGGGGCAAAGGGAGAGGGAGAGAGAGAATTTTTCTTTTATTTAAGATTTTATTTGACAGAGATACAGGGAGAGAGGGAATACAAGCAGGAGGAGTGGGAGAGGGAGAAGCAGGCCTCCCACCAAGCAGGGAGCCCAATGGGGGGAGAGAGAGAATCTTAAGCAGGTTCCATGCCCAGTGCAAAGCATGGGCTCTCACAGTCCTGAGAGCATGACCTGAGCCAAAATCAACAATCAGACCTTTAATTGACTGACCCACCCAGACAACCTAGAAGATATTTTCATATTTTTGAGTTATTCAAAACTAATTTCAATTTCAAGTAGCAGTAAAATCAAATGCATTAGAAGAAGTGTTATTCTACTGAGAGATTGGGTTTAGGGAATAGATATAACTGGAATAGATGGGATAAAATTTATTCCTTTTTGACTGTCCTGTGATGACAAACCCATGATAATTCATTTTCCATAATTAGATACAGTATTTGTATTTCAAAATGTAATTTAAAAAAAAAAATTAAGATATTTTAATATAGAAGTTTGTCTTAATTGTCTACTATATTGAGTATAGTGAAAATTAGTGTTTAAAATTTTAATTTCTTAAAGTTTTCTATTTTCAAAATAAAGCTAAATAAATAAATTTCAGTTGCAAAAAACTACAAAAATATACACCTTCATTTATATTTTCAGATATGTAAAATTATAACTTAACCTTTTTTTTTTTTTTTGGAAGGCAAAAATTCCACCAATTATGTGTAACCATATAATTCACACTTAGGCTATTCGATATTAAATGCTTTAAGGCATAGAGTTCAATCACTGCAAGAAATAAAAAAGCTTAAAACAAAATATTGTCACCTCAGTTGCAGGTGCTTAAATAATTTCGTGTTAATATTAAACTATTTTCAGTGATAATGTAATAGTATAAGATAATAGATATGCATATATATAATATATATTTTTAAATATTTATTATATGCAATTGACTCTTGAACAAGGTGGGGGTTAGGGGCAATAAACCTCCACCTAGTTGAAGATTGGTGCATAACTTTTGACTTCTCAAAAAGTTAACTACTAATAGCTACTGCTGACCAGAGCCTTACCAGTAACACAAATAGTCAATTAGCACATGTTTCATATATGAATTATATTCTGTATTCTTATAATAAAGTAAGCTAGAGAAGAAGATGGTATTAAGAAAATCATAAGAGAACATACACTTATAGTACTCTACTGTATTTATTTTAAAAAGTCAAATCTCTGTTCTTCAAATATTAACTGTATGTGTGTAATATACATATGCATATATATACATGTATATATATATATACACACAACACATACTTTGCATAACATACATGTCTAAAGGATAACACAAATTACTTGTTTTATGCATCTTGATATGTTATTGTTTATGTCATTACTAAAAGTAGGTATGAGTGTTTAAAATAAGAATTCACCAAATTTATACTGTCTGATGATCAATACTTTAAAAAAGTCTTTCTTGGTTATTACATGTTTTAAGGATAACTAGTACATAATTTATGAGACAACTGAGCTCAAATATTTTATTTGGAGAAATAGTACTGAAAAGTCCTTATAAAATTGAGTACACATTAATTCATTCTAAACAATACATATTAAAACACTTTGTCAAAATACATCTTCAAAATGAAATGTTCAATAACTTAGCTTTCAACTAGTAAAAAAAAGTTCCAGAAGTAAATTTGACTTATTTTTATTAGAAAACAGATTAAAATGATTAATCTTACACAGTTTAATAAAGGAATAAGTTTATCTCAAATATAAAATCTCAGTTGAAAAGAAAACATATTAAGACATTTTCTCATATTTTTGTATTGCAGTCTGAGCCATCCAAAAGAGGGAGCTAAAGTATTGTGCTAAATAGCTTGATTTTATGACTATGAGATTTTTGGATCAGATTCATACATGAATTGCACACTGTGTTTAGTTGTAAATTTAATTGGGTCTGAGGTTGGCTTACTAACACTGACACATGTCCTATACTTAACTTATGGTCCTAAGATTGTATATTCCCCTAGAAGAAAATTATTTTTTCAATGATCATATAATTACAAAAATAAATTACAAAAATGGAAGGAATATTAAGTAAAACTCTTAATAGTGGGTCTATAGGAAAGAAAGGAATCACATAAGCCTTGTGTAAATTGAATCACTTGATTTTTCTCCACATTTATATAAACAGAACTAATAATATTGAAGTTGTTTCCATGTACATGAAAGCACTTCAAAGTAATATAAAATATGATGTATCTGTAAAACCTATATGAGAAATATATGATATTTTACATAACTTCAGCAATATCATTGGCAAAGAGATCCTATATTCTAATTTTGTGCGTGGTTTGTCTAACACAGCTGCTATCTATTTTTCCCATAGACTGGGACAAGATAACATTATAAATAAAAGTTCATTGCCTAAGAATATCAATCTGTACTTCCTTATTACAGAATGTTATTTTACAATGAGGTTAATTTAATTAATGAATAGATTAATTTCCTTCTTCAGAACATCAGAAAGAAATCTAACTCCAGTAGGAAATCAAAAAGAGAGGAGATAATTTACCTATAAATAATTAATTTTCATGTAAATGAATTGTGAAGGCAAAATGTTTAATTGCCTATCAGATATTTGTATTGTTATATTTTCTCTAGACATTACATTGAAACATAGGGTGTTGCTCTTTTGTGGTTTGGGAGAACTTATCTTATGCACTCATGCTTTTCTTATTATTCTCGTAACACTGTAGATAAAACATGGCTAAGGATAGTAATTTCTTGTAGGTTTAACTGAGGGGTCTAAAACCTAAAGTTTCTGATAGATTATTTGTTGGTATAAACCAATGAAATGGTATCCAAGAATAGATTTATTAAAATATGCCACTATACAATGTCCCAAAGAAACAACTAGCTTTTAAACCCTTTTTTAAAAAATGTGGTCTTTTACAAATTGAATGTCTTTTGGGGATTCATTTGACATTAGAATCATTTGACCTTCAAATGAATTTTATCTTTAAAACTAGTGAACTGGGGCATCTGGGTGGCTCAGTGGGTTAAGCCTCTGCCTTCGGCTCAGGTCATGATCTCAGGGTCCTGGGACTGAGCCCCACGTTGGGCTCTCTGCTCAGTAGGGAGCCGGCTTCCCCCTCCCTCTAGCTCTCTGCCTGCCTCTCTGCCTATTTGTGATTTCTGTCAAATAACTAAACAACATCTTTTAAAAAAATAAAATAAATAAAACTAGTGAACTGACATACTTTCTTTTTTTCCTCATGATGGAGCAGTTGTATTAACAAATTGGACAATATCACTCAATCTTTGTTTTAATATAGAAATAATTTGTATATATAAATAATGTAGAAATAGCACCATTGTATAACTGTATAAATATATATAAGCTCAACTAAATGAGCAGATTACACTATTTGAATTATCTACTACAAAAAATGATTTAAAACACATGACTGAAACTTGAATTTCTTTTGGTGATTGATAATTTGAACTCATTGTTATAGGTAAATAGGCTGACAGAATGTTTGAAAAAAAACGATGGGGTAGACATGACCAAGAAATACAGTTCTGAATATTTGTGGACAATAATTAAATTCTAAGTCATATTCTTTTTATACATGGAAATTCTGCTATCAGTGGAGGGCACTTAGGCAATATGGAGAAGGTTAATTGAACAGATGCAATTAGACCTAACGCAGAAGTATCCACATCTCAGAAAATGTGTTCAAGAGGACCAGGTGTGAGAACAGGATATCCAGGCCTTTGGATACTCCCAAAGTCTCCATTATTCTAATGTTTTATTTTCCCCCCACAGGATGGAAGCTTGTTTGAGAAACAATTGGAAGTTTAGTATAATTATTTAAAGCAACGATCTGTTGACTTTGGAACTGAAAAAGCCCTTAGATATTTTCTAGTCTATAATTTTTAAGGTGAAGAAGTTAAACCCCAGCTTGACAAATGAATGTATACCCCCATTCTCTGTCGTTTTATTTCCAATCCACTGTTCGTTTATTACAACAGACTGGAATGTCATTCCACCCTATAAAATTTGGGAAATAATTAGTCACCTGCCTCTTACTGCTCGCAGAGAGCATACTGCTTGGCACGAATCTGTTTTTATTTCTCTACATGCACAATTCCATAGGTTCATCCTATTCTTTCAGCAAGATTTGTGGAGACATCTAGGCCCAACCACAGAGGTGAATCAAGTGGCTGTCATTATTTAGCCACCGAGTTTACTAGCATGTATTTTACATATGAAGGGTTATGAATCAAAAACAATTTGTAAAAATATAATGATTGCCATTGGTAAGCTAATCCTATTCACATAGTCTATTCCTGGAGACCTATATTCTACTCTTGGTTTTTTTTTTTTCCTGTAGGATCACTTTGAACAAATTTCCTGGTGTTTTGCGATCCTTATCTGTAAAAATCAGTCAATTAAACAAAATGTCAGTTCTTGCTGTACTAATCCTTAGTTATATTGAATCGTACTTTTCCCAATTTAAAATCTCTCTTCCAAGAGAAAGATCACATTTTATAGAATATATGTTTTTTTTTTCCTCACTTTAAAATAGCATGAAATATCATTAGAAACCATTATCATAACTTGACTCTATTTTTATTAATAATGAAAGTCAGGGGCACCTGGGTGGCTCAGTGGGTTAAAGCCTCTGCCTTTGGCTCAGGGTCCTGGGATTTCAGGGTCCTGGGATCGAGCCCCACATTGGGCTTTCTGCTTGGCAGGGAGCCTGCTTTCCTTCCTCTCTCTCGGTCTATCTCCCTCCCTACCTGTGATCTCTGTCTGTTAAACAAATAAAATCTTAAAAAAAAAAAAAATAAAAAGTTAAATATTTTCCAAGACTCAAATTTTTCATAATATTTTCAAACTTATTTTTCATGCTTTTATAATTGGGAGTGTTTTTTTTAATATCCTGTGCCTTTTGAAAGTGTGATTGCTTATATAATTTTTAACATTTCTTCAACTTTTCCAATATGTTCATATTGTTACTCCTACTCTCTGCATACATGATTGATCATATGGTATTTTTAAAAGTCAGTGTATATTTCTTTGGAGAAAATATGTTGTCGAATCAAGTAAAATCTTAGCATAGGCCAAAAGCTTCTTTTCATCAATTATTTGGAGGTATAATTATTTTTAATTTTTAACTTCTTTTAGGAGTCTAGACAAGGAAAGTCCTAAAACATTTACAGAATGTTTAATTACTTTTCCCACACCCCATGGTAAAACTCTCTTAACATGGTTTTGGAAACTGACAGTTTGAGTATATTGTGAATATACTACTCTTACTACTAATAATCATATTAAACAAAATTAGTATCTATTAAGTAGCTACTATGATAAGCACTTTGATGCATGTATTATCATAATCATTCTTGACAACAATCCAAATGAATACAATTATCCAGATTTTCACATGAGGAAACTGAAATTTAGGAAGATAAAGTAAATTAATTGAGACCATGCTGGAGGCAAGAGGTAGAGCCAGTGTTCCTAGTTCAAGAATCTGCATTCTTAATCATTTTAGTTAACAGTTAAGTAAACATTTTTTTCCCTACTCTGTGGGGATTTGTTCCCTAACACTGTAACTCAAGAGAAGGTCAGGCAGATTTTGGTTATTAGCAAAAAGAGAAGCAGGGAATTATGAGATATAAAATTAGGGTCAGACCAAAAGTTACAAATATGTACCTTCCAATGTGGCATATCAATCAGTTTCATAATTAAGCAATGTAAAATGTACTAAAGGAATAATTTAGCAAAACATGGTTCACCCATAGCACGTTGTTTCCTCATTGAAAACCACCAACAAATTTTTATGGTACCATCTTATGACTCCAAATTGCCATATTTCCTTTTTTATTTTACAACTATAAAATACATTTCAGACAAATGGACACTATTATGTAGGATGAGAAGCATATTATCTACACTTCACTTGGGGAGAGAATGTTGTCATTATAATTGTTTACTTTGTGCAAATGCTATAGACCTCTTCATATATATTGAATACCATGTCCACAGGTCCTTTTATTTTTTAAAAAATATTTATTTATTTGAGAGAGAGAGAGAGGAGGGGGAGGGCAGAGAGGGTCTTTGGTGGACTCTGCAGTGAGCACAGAGCCCTTCCTGAAGCTGATCCCCTGACCCTGCCATCACAACCAGAGCAGAAACCACAACCCAGACTCTTAACTGACTGCGTCACCCAGATGTCCTCATGGGTCCTTTTAAAGATGGGTGTCCAGCCACTCTTTGTGAGATTAAAGGTCACTTTTTCCGTAGATGGATATATCCAGGACCCAAGAGAAAATGAAGGGCTCATCTAACTTAGATATGGTTAGGAAGATACTGAAAACTAATCAAAAGACTGTCTAGGGCTCTGTTACAAAGAAAAAAAATTTGGTTTAATATAGTTAACTCGAGATCGTTGAAGAGAAGAAATCAGTAAAAAAAAGAAGGAGAAGCCAGAAAAGCACCAGAAAATAAAGGTAGACATGACCTAACAGGCAAAGTGATGGAAACAGAACCTACAGAAAGCAGATCCTCAGAAGTAGAGAAGAATTTGAGTCACATAATCAGATTCTTTCTTTTGGAAACTATATTAGAAGTATGAAAATCATGTCTAAGATAAAAATCACACAGATAGGAAGAAATCCACATCTAAAGACATTTGAGAAAATTCTAGGACAGAATCTGCTATTTCTCATTCTTTCAAAAAGAGGAGCATCTCCCTCAAAATTCAGGATAAAGGAGGATCAATCCTATTACGGATTTCTTTTTTGGGGGGATGGGAGGAAAGAGTTGTAAGACTGTCCCTTTTCACTATAGATGATAATATAGAAATATACAAAGATATATACAGGCATATTAGCTTTCCTCACAATTAGATACTCCTCCCTGCCTCAGCCTGAATCTTCTATTTATAATGGGAGAAACTAGAGAACTTAATAATTTGAATACTCATAGTTAATATTTAAATATTCTACTGCAGCTGTCTGAAATTCCCACTACTATATAAATAGTAACATTTAATGAAAGTCTAACTTTGTATACATAACATATATATATATATATATATATATATTATATTGAAACTGAGTATTTAATGAAGTAAAAAGAAAAGAATGCAGGTTATTGTTAAAACAACATTACTATGAAAACTGGAAAATGTGCAGTTCACATTCTTATTATAAGTTTATAAGTATCTAAATAGGCATAATATAACAATGTAATGTTTATATATTAAAATTAAAGTTATAATTCAGATTATATTATAAAGTTAGCAAAATTTGTTAACATTCTAGACTTTTGAGTCTGCCATTTTTCTACCTAAAATAATTTTTCTCATAATATTTCCTTTTCTCCATTCAAAATCAATTCAAATTTCACTTTTTCAAAAAAAAAACTTCTCTCATACACCCTATTCCATCTACCCCTTCAGTAACTCTCCATCACATGACCTTTCTTCTTAGCACTTATCAATACCATATTTATCCTATTTATTATTTGTATCACTCCTCTGGAGAGTAAGTTCTTATGATTAGAATCTCTTTGTATCATGTTTACTGCTATAACCTCAGCACCCAGAAAATGCTGCATGATGGTAAAGGTTGAATAAATATTTGGCATCCATACCTGATTATAGAACAAATTTACTAAATAATATAACTTAAAATTGTTTCTATGTTTCAAATGACATTAACTCTGTTTTACAGAGATTATGGATAAACTATCAAATTGTTAGCATGCACCACAAAAATAACTTTCAAGTTATTATTAATGAATGTTATTCACAAACATGTAATCATTACCATCATTATCACTATTTTTGTTTGAGCTCTTTTTTTTGTTTTTTACACCAGAGTAAAATTCTTATACAAATAAACCACCTTTATAAAGTGTATTCATTTTAAAGTCAAGAATGTCATTCACTTTATACTCATCATAATTCAACGAATAAAAGGGGGAAACCATAAAAATGCTAGAAAAAGAAAAGTTAAATACCTGGCATTAAAACATGTGATGAAAAAAAAAAAGTGATGATATGAGACACTATGAAATTTTATTACCATTAATGATTTACCAAATGTTACTTATATCTAAAAGACTTTTATAACTCACTTATGTCTCCAAAATCCAAGTGTAATATACTCATTCCAACATCAAGCAATAAACCTTCTGGTATTCTATTTATGATAGTAAATATTCTATATTAATTTTAATATGTATAAATTTACAACACAAAATATTTAATTGCATGTTATGTCAACTTAAGGAGCCATATGATATATGTGACAATGTACATTCATGATGTTGTAAATGACCTCTAGACGTATCTTACCTAATTTTCAAGAACAAAGAAATTACTCATCAAATTAAGCTAGGTCTCTTGTGCTTTTCTTTTCTTTTTTTTTTCCCCAAAGATTTTTTGAATTTATTTACCAGTGAAAGAGAGAGAGCACAAGCAGGGGAGGAGAAGGTAGAGGGAGAAGCAGGCTCCCCACTGAGCAAGGATTCCAATGTGGGACTTGAACCAGGACCTGAGCTGAAGGCAGACACTTAAATGACTGAGCCATCCATGCGTCCCTTTTGTGCTTTTTTATATGGACAGTCCCAGTAATCTTGACCTAGAAACAATCATGCTTCCTCATACATTATTACTAATGTATAATGTAATGTCCTTTACATTACATTATAATATAAATACTGCTAATATCTGAACACAGGAATCTCCTAGAGCTCCGAGGCATTAAAAGACTTTCTCAAACTCATATACTTTGGATGTCTGACCCCAGGACTCTTCTTGCCCTCTCCAATCATAAAATATTACCTATGAAAACTTTTTTGCTTATTGCATTTTATATATGAGACAATTTGCATCCAGAAATGAAGATAAGCTACCCACAAAACAGAACAAATAAATGGAGCTGGGAAGAAGCTCTTTGTCTGCTCACATCACCAGTCACTGATTCCAATACAGTGATATTATTAAATATTCATATTTTAATTTATGGACCTACACAGTCCATATCTTTTTGGGGTGATATTAAAATTCCATGAATATCATGAATGCTTTGGACTGTTTTCCAGGGAACTTATATTAAATCATAAATACAATATTTCTGTAAAGATTCAGAATAGTTTCAATCATTTGAGTCCTAAACTTTGGGCACTTTAAGGCTGTGGCTATATTTTTAAGACTCTAAATTTAGCAGAAAAAGTTAAAATATAAGATAAACCAGCTGCTGAAGAACTTGGATTCAAGGCTAAGGAGTATTGATTTATATCCAGATGCGATGGGGTATGGGCTGGGGGTAACAGGAGAGAGGGTTACTTGAACATATTCTTAATTTATTATACTTTGTGGAAAGTATCAGTTGTTAAGGAAATTGTTGGCTAAGTGAGCAATTAAAAGGTTATTAAAATAATACAGCAAAGAGATACTAAGGTTCTTACAGGAAAAGTGCCCCAAGGACTGGACAGGAAGAGACCAATGTAAGATGTGAGAAGGGTTATATTTCTAAGAATTTGGAAAAACCTTATAAGAAATAATTACAAGTCATAAAGAATTTTTTTCTGTGTATGTCTAGAAGTAGTGAGGAAGGATAAAAACTGGTCTTAAATTAACTTAAATTAATTTAAACTTCTTTTAAAAGGGAGTTTTGATCCCAGTTACTGTGAGCTCTCTATTTCACATTAGGATTTTTTATTTCAGTTTTTGAGACAATATCAAACAAGAATTCATTTCACACAGGGTGACTGGAATGATAGAGCAATCTGTAAAACGTCCCTTATTTTAGAACTGAAGTAATGAGGGACATTTATACTTGAAAAGCAGGCACAGGATTGACAGAGATTTGTTTTTTTTTTTTTATGAGTTTAATGCTATTAGATAGCAGTGGATTAAAGATTCCAAACTAGGCGACGCTAAGACAAAATAAAAAGTGAAGTTACAAGCAGATAAATTTTGTCACATATGGCAAGAAGAGAATCTCCAAGGGAAGTTGTTTGGAAACAACGGTGGCTTCCATGAGAAGTTCTCCCCAGCACACGTTTCCCATAGCACAGAGTCAGGCGGCTGAGCAGGTATTCAATAATGAATAATTCAAAGGTAAGAAAATGAAATAATCATCCAGTGAGTGAATTAATTACTGCAAATAATCTGAAGGTCTTTCTCCTGATGGTGAGTTTAAAAGAAAAGAACAAAAGGTGCATATAGGATTCTGAACAGACTATACATATTTAGGATACTACATTATTGTACTAACATGATGAAATACAGCACTTCCACTGGCACCTGCAAACTGTAGGATGAACTGTCATTTCTACTACACGGGAATGGGGCAGAGATCAGCTTCTTAATGTGAAGAGTTTGTATGCATCAGTTGTGGGACCAGTCAATATCAAAATAAATTTCCAGTTTGTCTCCTCACACACAAACCTTATGAAACTCCAGTATATAAGGATAGCTTTAGGTTTTCCAGCCTCAGTTTTTCTTAACAATTCTCCAAATTCCTTATTTGGAGGAAAATAGCAGGCCTGTATTCCCAGACTTCCAGTCCAACACTCTTGTCAGTAGCAGTAATTCTCCTTGTTCTACTCATCTCTTAATGAATTGTGATCTTGGTCCTACTGCACTCCTGGTAAGACCCACTTCCAGTCAATTAGAAAGTGAAAGTAGGAGAGAAGTGGAATGGAGAAGAATTTCTAAAATCATCCTAGAATATATTGACCAATTTTTATTAGCTCCACATGTAGGGAGTTTCTCATGTTGGAAAAGCTACTTTTCTGTCACAGTTCACTGAATCATCTCCCACAATGCAAGCCAAGTTAAGGAAGATAGGCACCTGTAGTTAAATATATTCTGTCTTCAGAATAGAAGTGGAGTGGGGGTGGGGAATAATGATAAGGGGAAAGAAGCAAAGCAGTAAATGTGGAAATGGAAATAGCAGCAAAGCTGAAGTTGCAGTGAGGGTAAGAAAGCACACATTAGTTCAAAACAGCAAAAGAGGGGCGCCTGGGTGGCTCAGTGGGTTAAAGACTCTGGTTTCAGCTCAGGACATGATCCCAGGGTCCTGTTATCCAGCCCTACATGGGGCTCTCTGCTCAGAAGGGAACCTCTCTCCCCCCTCTAGCCGCCTCTGCCTGCCTTTCTGCCCCCCACCCACCCACCCACCAATTGCCTCTGCCTGCCTCTCCGCCTACTTGTGATCTCTGTCTGTCAAATAAATAAATAAAATCCTTAAAATATAAAAGCAGCAAAAGAAATAAATCATCACGTTCATTGCGTGGAAAAAAACAATCTGCTTTCTGTGAATCACCATAAATTTGTACTTAATTTGGTAGAAGGCAGTGGACAATGCAAAGCTTAAGTAAAGTCTGCGTTAGCACCAAATGATTTAAAATTAAAGCATAAGAGAAAGGATAAAAGAAAATGGGTATGAGTAATATCTTCCCCCTGATTATAATTAAAGGAGAAAATACATGTTACACTTTGAACATAAAACATGTCACCAAGCATATTAGAAAGAGTAACTTAATTGGTTTATCATATATATATATTAATAGTTCTATACTAGTATATCATTTGATACCTTTTATTATTTTATATGTTTAGAATTTTAAATCACGTACTAAATACTAAGAATCCCTTCTGTAATCTTAACATATGCTTACTTTCCAAACACTAAATTGGTTGAAAATACACTTGTAGCAGATGGATTTGTTAATACTTTAAATTTTTCTCCTAAAGGAGATAATTGAAGAGCAATTATCATATGAGTTTGAGATGACAGAAGTCAAAATGCAAGGAATACAAAATAATAAAATCATCAGATAATTACATCTAGAAAAACTATCTACAACTGCAGTTTTAATAAGATATATCTATATCTATATCTATCTATCTATCTATCTATATGACATCTTATAGGCTTATAAGACATCTCTTATTAATAGAAAGCTATTGTATTAAATATGTATAGAAATTTATAATTTAAAGGTACTTATTTTCTAAAATCTGCTTTCAAATCCATATTTTATAGAACAAAATACTATTTATAAATAGTTGGAGATGTGTTTGTCCAAACCCATAATCCGGATAAAATTTTTATTCCAGGTAAAATTTCCTCACATTCTTTTCTATGGGCTGCTTACCTACATTTTCTTTTAATTTCAGAAGAGTACAACTTATAAATATGGTGAATGAAATAAATGCAAGACATATACCAGTGACAGTTTTATTCTGAAGTAACATTTTGTTCCTCCCTGAATACAGTTAAAACTCACTTCCATAAACACAATTCTGTCTTGGGTATAATGGAGAAGAATCTGAACTCTTACATTAAATAAAGTTTTGGTGATTTAATAAAAGGTGGTTTAAATAAAAGATTGGTGATCCCATAGGCGATGCTTCATTTGTTAAGCACAAAGCCTAAAAGCAGCATAGGTCTGGGGAGATGTCAGACACCATGAGTCATCACTAGTAAATTCACATTGTTGTGTGACTCTACTGCTGTCTCTATGATGGAATCCCACCACTTCCTAGACTCCATTCTATCATTTGGACTCCATTTGTTTTGATATTCATCTTTGGGTGTAAATAATTATAGCCTCAAGTAGTTTCCTGATATATACCTATTTTTTTAATTCTAGCAGAACAATTCTTTTAATTTTCAAAAATCACAAAATATTTCCAAAGTTAGAGATTTCTTCCTACTTAAATAGCATTCTATATTTAGTTATTGAAAATGGAATTTAACACGGGTTTAAAGTCCAAAGTAGTGAAGTTGAGATACATCATACATATCTATATATCTTTATAGATATATAGAGATAAATATATATAGACAGTACTGATAAAAACTCTTCATTTTATTGTGTAAAATAACACATATTAAAAAGATGTTTGCTATTAATAGTCACAGTTTCTACTTTAATAGAACTGGTTATTTTAAGCTAACCAAAATTAATTTTAATTGTAAGGAAAAGTATATTGATTGTAGGTTTGATAACAACATTCTTCATTGTAAATGATTATAACAGAGATCTCAGTTCTAAGCTGAACATAAAAGACAAATATGATTTGCATACATAAACATACATGTTATTATAATAGTACATTATTTAATTTTTGGAAGAATGTACGTATTGTCAGAAATACAAATCTGAACCTTATGTTTAAAAACATAACAGAATTGAATCTATGTAAAATATCACATTATCAAGAGTGGCAAGATTTGGGAGAGAAGGAAAAATATTCTCTCTTCTGATAGTTAAACCTAGTCTAACCCCTGCTCAGTACATGCATATGTAGTCGATTTATAATGTGCTAATAGGTTATAACATTAATCTCGAAGGAGTGATCATAATACAAACATTTATCCTGACTTTTGTATTAAGTATGGCATATATCTTATTAGATATAAGAAAATGATATTTAGTCTTAGTATTACATTTTTAATATAAAGCAATTGATATAAAGCATTAAACAAATAATTTACTAAATAATATAATAATTCTAAAATGCCTATTTATCTAATCCTCAGGTAGGGAAAATGGCCAAGTAATTCCTATAAAATTTTACCATTTAAATGTCTTTTCTTTGTACTATATATAACAAATGAAAAATAATAAGGATTTTATTTTCTGATAGTTATAATAATCTAACTTTTACCAATATGTTTTGAGATAGCAATATAATTCCTACTTTATATAACACTTTTCCTCCCATCATAAGAGTGGGTAAAGAGGTTATATTTTATGAGGTCTTCAAGAGTTGTGGACATTGAATGGAGAACAATTATTTCTGCTTACAGTTTTAAGAAATGAAAGTCTAATACTCCCTATTCAAAACGTATACGAATCAGCCATAACACATAGACTACAACTGAGTTTAACTTTTTCCAAAATTAAGAAATATATATATAATTGCTACTTTACTACTTCATATTACCGTATCTATAATTACCTGACAAAAGAACTTTTTAGTATATAATGTTACACCATCTTAAAAATTTAAAACTAATTGATTTATACATTGAAGTAATTATTTTCCCTGTTTTCCACATATTTTTGAGTCTACACACACAAACATATAAACATACATGTACATGGAGGTAACTACAGATACAGGTACACAGAATTATGAATGGGAACACAGATACAAGAAGATACAGATATACAAATGTTACTTTGTAATTCAACTTATAAGTTTCCTCAGATGTTTCATCTGTGACTTAATTACCATTAGAGTGAAAAAGAGATTTGAATTTCTTGAATTCATGGTACATTTTCTGTACTTTGAAGTATTTATAACACATAGAAGTGAATATTTTAAAAAATATTTCTGGCAACTACATTAATTATTACAGTAACCTGCTTTAGTGGGAAAAAATAGATGATGAAGAAGTTACTTGATTGTCTGGGGGAAACTTTGGAAACTTTCAGGTTCAATTGTCCCAGTATTATTAAAGTGGAATATTTCACATGATGTCTTTTGTCCCAGGAAGTGGTTATTGGTGTTTATTTGCTTAGACTACACATTGTTATATGTGTTGTCATCTCCCTTGGTATACTGGCTTCTTGTGAATATTTCTTGTTAGGACTTTCTTAAGACTGGGTTTCAGTAACTAAGGGAAAAAGTTCATTATTACTTAATTAGTAATAAAGTATAGTAAGCTTAGTATATTCTAATATAAATTGTTGGGTATATCTATTTCTTAAATACATTTAGGATCACATTCATCTTTAAACTCAAAAATCAAATAATAACTATTAGTCATTGCCGTTCCCATTATAAGTTGAATAAGTGATTAGAGGAAAAAAATTATGAAATCATCCATGCTCTTCACAACTATAAGGCTAATCTCAAGAAATGATAGGAAAGACAAGCTTTTTAGTTCATACTTATGAAACAGTCATGCACTCTGGTGTTTCTTTGATCAATTCAAAAGACCAAGACTTATCTTATTCTTGAAGAGAAATAGAGAATACAAGAGCACTCATTTCTCCTGCAACTGATTTATAATTTGGCAAAGTAATCCAAAAGCACAGAAAAGGAACAAAAGGAAAACCCCTGCATGTTACTTAAGGAAATATTCCAGTCTTCTCCTTTTCCCTACCTTTCTCTTAAAAACAAATCTCCCTTTCTTTCCCTCTGTATGGGTGTGTGTCTCCCTCTCTGTCTCTCTCTCTGTCTCTTTCTCTCCTACCCATACGCACATACATACCTCACAGCAGCAAAAACAACACTTTATGAGGTTTCCATTTTCCCTTCATAAGCAGTAAGATCCATTATCATGACTTTTATGTTTTGGGAGGTGTTTCTTGGTAGTGCTAATATAAAATGTCTTGGTGAGGCTCCAGAGATCAGCGTGCTTTTATTCAGGCACTTTGCATTCTTAATGTGGCTGTAAGGCCATCTCTTACTAGTGCTAAATGTAGGGATAAGTGCATTAACATATTAGGACTGCTATGGAAATGTGTAAGTGCGTAAAGACACTCTCCTCACTCTGCATTTCCTACTATGTTTTAATGATAAGGATATTATTGGTTCCAGGCTGAGGAATTCAAAGTGAGTCATAAGAGAAAAACTTTTTCAGAATGTTTAAAACAATCCAGGAGATGTTGTTCTCACCTAAACACTGTGTGTATGTATGTGTGTTTGTGTGCACACCTAATATGATTTTCATGATTCAACATTATATATTTTCACACAATGTTGCCAATTTTTCATATTGATTTGACAACTCTGGATATATAACCTTACCTTTCTAAACCTCCATTTTCTTGTGTAACATCAGGTGGTTATAATCCCTTTTCTAAAATTCTAGAGTTTTATTTAAAAACCTAAATAAAATGTCATGGGTATTAAGAGACTTTGGGGGGACATATTTTAAGTCACAACTCATATCTGAAAACAAATATGAAAGATACAATAAACAAAATTGCTTTATCTTAGGAAGCATATGTTCTACATTGAAAAATGACTATTAATTAGCATCAGGTAAAGACAAAGCCAATTAAAACCAATGTCTTTTTGATCCTATTCCACATCCTGTCCTCTTTCTTAAGAAAGCTTAAATAAACATTTTAAAAAAAGAAAGCTTAATTTTAATTAAGTAGATAATTTAAGATGTAAATACCCAAGATCTTAACTAGACTTTTTATAATAAAATACCTCACAATAAATACAATAAACCAAACTTACTCTACAGTTAATATGACTATTGATTTGATATATATAATATGGTAATATAAATATAATGGGATATAAATATTTTGAATATATATAGATATATACATATATAGAATATATATCTATATATACATATACACATATATATTTTTTGAATATATATAGATATATATCTATATATATTTATATACACACATATATCCTTGAAGTCATAAGTATAAATACTTAAAACATCATTTTGTATATTTTATAAAGTACCACATTCTGTTTTTTCAAATGTTAGATTTATTTATACTTTAGATTTAAATTTCCATTTGCAGAACAAAATTAGTCTTAAAGAATATAGCAAACTAATGATCCATCACATTGAAACATCTGTATTAATGGTAAGTAATTATCCATGTAGGCTGTTCACGTTCATAGAGAACAAATTACAATCAATGTTTATTCATGACATATTCACATGCATTCTTTAAATTAACTTAAATGTAAATGTATACTTTCTTGTGACAATATATTGCCATATTACTCATGTATTTTATGTTATATAATTTCAATCATTGTCCAAAGCATTCTGATTAACTATACCTATACATTGTGCAAATATTGTAGAAAATGCGTATCTGCTTCAAATCACTACTACTGTCTAAAGAGAAGTAAGCCAGTGGGGAAAAAAAGTCTTCAGTTATTGTTTTTTTGAATCCCATTTGGTGAATGCACCATAGAAGGGACACTCTACTGGCTAAACTTTGTATATACAGGGGTCGCAGGAAAATACCAAATGAAATCTTTTCATGGAAGGTGACATTCAGAAGGGCTTCTGATCCAGCATACAATTTGTCAAGTCAAGCAGCACAACATTTAAAGACATCATTTCAAAGCCAACTTTAATACTGTGGTTTTGCTGCACACAGGCAATGGCATAAGACGTCTTTACGTCTTATTCATATGCAATGAATACAATAATGGTAAATGATTATGCAGATCAATTCAAAATTGTTTTAAAAAGCTATCACCTAGTGTAATAAAGGGAAAAATCATATTTTTTCATCCCAGAAAATATTATCTGATATGACTTGCTTTATTAGTCTTGCCCAATCTATCTGACGTAAAGTTAGTGAATTACTTTTAAATTGAGACTACTATCTGCTTCCTGTAAGGCATTTTTTTCTTCATTATTTTCAGAATTAGATTTGCTCATACCATGCACTTTACCTTGCATTTTCTCATGTTTCAAAACAAACAAATACAGAGATGACAGTATTTTAACATCTTAGTAGACATCTATTAAGGGGATATAATTAGTTTGTACTCTCTCTTTGGGAAAACTTCAGTTGAATTCATAATATGTTTGAGGACAAGATCACAAACATATGCTGTTCATGTTATGCCTAAATTCTTTGCTGTTATGTGCTGAAATTGCATGTTATTTCATTTTCCTGATCTTTTAAAAGACCCACCATTCAAACCTGGATTAAGCATATTCATAGTTACACAAATGTATTCTACATGAGACATAGCATTGCCTAGGCAATGAGACAGTGTCTGAATCTGAAAATAGGATTTAGACATCATTCAATGCAGGAGATTTTATACATTTCTTTTTAACTTAAGGGCATCAAATGATCTAATTCATACTTAGTCAGCTGTGGCTGAAGATGGGTAACTCTTCTTATTCCATAGATCAAGAGGCAAATGAAGATTTCCTCCCGTCATACAAAGTTGCCACTTTTTGCTGTCACAAAATCATTTTTTTTCATGCTACATAGATTACAAAACCCTTGTGAAAAAAATCTGTATTAGTAATCTCATAGATCTATAACATAAAATATCTTTATATATATATATATCTTTATATTCAGAAATAATCTTCAGAAAAGACCTCCAGCTTCTCCTCAAATCTATAAGCCACTACATTCTTATCAAAAGTTGATCATACAAATAAATGTGAACTTATCTACTACAGGTGATCACTTTTCTTTTAGTGCACCATAGGTATTCAAAGTAGATTCTGAGAACACACAATGTTAACAGTATCTAAAAGTAAAAACTATAAAATACTGGCCATCTTATAGTTAAAATTAATCTTGCCTTTTTTGAGATTGATGTGCTTAAAAATTTAATTGATGTGAATGGTTATGTTGAGTATGCAAAAGAAAAATAAAACACTGCTTCATCAAATCATTGCATTTTCCATATCATTTCAGAAAAACATGACAATTTTGCCTTTGAAGTTCTCCCTCCCGTGGTTTTCATCCAGTCTTTACTACATTAAGATACATTTGCCTGTGATAATGGAGAGCAATTATAGCCAACAGAGGTACACATTCAGAATGTTGACTTGAGTAAGAACCACAAATATGTGAAGAAATCTTAGCTAGGTATAGTGATCACTTTAATCCGGACAGCCTATGTCCATCTGTCCATGTGTTCTTTGTACTATTTCTATATTGTCTTATTTTAATATGAAAAATAAGGAAACCATTTCTTATTAAATTATGAATAAAGATGCCTTTATTTTTGACAGTTCTGACTCAGACTTTATAAACAAAAGTTATGAAAAAACCAGGAGGACATTTGAATTAATATAATAATAGCATCCATGTATACATTAATATGTGAGTAATTCAAGATCCCCCCAAATCAACTAACACAATGTGAAGTTTAGTTTTATTTTTATAATAATCCTCCATATGCAAATTTGAGCACTATGAAAAGAGCTCTGATAGGTATCAGTTTTGTAAAAGTAAAATATGAAGCAAGCATTGCAAGTTTTCTCAGTGAGCATCTTAATATCTTAATCAAATACTACAAAATGCATTCTTACCTGCTTCCAAAAAAAAATGTTGAGGGAAGGAAGAGAGAGAGAGAAAGAGAGAGAGAGTACAAAATAAAGCAACCAGGAGAAAAGCAGTATTTGTACTACTTCATTTTAAGAAAGCAAAAACTGAATAGCTTATATTGTCAGGTAAAGTAAATAGCATTTACCTTGTTTAGTAGCGGAACGGAGTATAGCCCTGCTCAGCGCTGACAATTCCGGTGTTGCTTCTGTCTCATTCCTACTCTTCTCTTTTTATAGTATCTTCACAGCTGAAGCTTCCTGCATCTCAGCGGGCCTCCCTCTTCGAGCATTACTTTTAACTCAGACAGGCAGGAAGCTGAAGCCAAAGAAACTCTCTGTCTGATTGGTTTCCATTCAGCGTTTCTGATTAATAAGAGACGTCCCTCACATAGGAAGATGCTGCCGTTGATGGCGCTGCAGGGCTGGAGGGCTGGGGCTGGGGGAGTCAGACCTCTTCAGGCACAGTGATTTGCAAGCGAATGAAGTGGGAGGGTTCCGAAGGGAGGGCTTTGTCAGAGACCCCCCCAGGAGAAAATCACCCAGTGTTTTAGGCTCGGTTAATCAGCTCTGCTTAATCTGTTTGCGATTGGGAGAGAGGTCACAGCATGTCCGTAACCTGTAAACCATCTGTAGAAAATATATAGCACATGGAGATTGCTGTTGCTCCAAAGAGATTTGGGGCATAGCCCCTGCAGAATTCACGACTACCTCTTTCAGTTCAATACCAAAATTCCGAGTTCAAGAAAATGAAGGGAAGGAATCCAGATCACATATATCATTGATAATGATGAATTTTTATCTGTGTCTCTGAGTTTGTAAACGAATCTTTCAAAAACAGTAATTGAAAAATATCTAATAACCGATGTCCTACCATGTACTTTTAAAGAAAGAGAATGATTTCAAGTATAATTTCAAGTATCTACAACCGTTTTTTATTTGATGATGCAATTGAGGGATTTTCACCTTCCCCAGAAATGTCCAAAAATAACTGTGTCCATAGCCACATCGTAAGAACTACGCAGTCCACCTGTTAGATCCGCTGCCGTACACTGTACAACTGTTAGAGAGAGAGTAAAACATAAGAGAGTCAAACCCCGTTTCAGAAGAGAAGTCTCTTTAGGACTTCTGGAAATGGCACAATAAGAAGGATATTGATTGTAGATAAATCCTTCTGAAAAGAAGTTCTAGTAATAGTTGTATGAAATGCACGGTGGGACTATGGCTCACTTTATAACGGCTCGTTAAGTCACAGTAAGTAAATAGCTTAAGCGCCAAAAAATATCAATATCCTATTTGATGCTTCAAAGGAAAACTGACAATAGAAAATAAAAATAAAATTTGCCACCTGTCCCCCCAATGGTGACATTTATCCATGAAGTATAGATAATAGAGATGCCTATTTGTAGCATGAGCAGTATGGAAATTCATTTCTTAAAAGGGAAAACAAATACTTAGAAAATACCGTTTTACAAATCCCCAAATACAACATGGCACTACGAATGTATGGTAATTGAACTTGTAGTACATGGTTTTTAAATAATTGTGAATCTGAAATGTAGGAAATGGACCCAAAAAAGGGACTTGTTTTGCCCATCTACAAACGAAGAACAGAAAGAAGGAAAAAAGCTTTAAGCATATTGTCCAGGGCTAGATGGATCCAAGCGGTTAAGAACAGCTTAGTGAATTCTTCATGGAGGCTAAGAGTGTTTTCTTGAGGCAAAGATATTTAATATAAAATTCACATACCCTTTTATACTCATTTCTTTCAGGTGTACTTGATCCTTAAAATAAAAATGTATATTGTTGAAGTCTCTTTGTTAATGCTGAGATAAAGTACTATTCGTAAAATGGGAAAAGAAACCAAACAAAATATTTTATCATAGTTTAAGGTAAATATTCACAAATAAAAGCTTTAAATCCCTAAAGTTGAATACATTTCATTTCCCATCGAAACCTAACTGTAAGAAAAGACTGTTCTGTGTGAAATCTATAGTCCAACAGAGCTTTTTATTACCTGATTTAAAGTTATTTTTGCTACTCCTAGAAAAGGAGTGGGGGAAGTGTTACCATGTAAAAGATGGTTATTCTGTCAGGAATCTTCTGTCCTTCCTTTCTCGGTCATACCGATTATGGAGCATTTGAAAAAAGAGGGCCTAAACCTTGGAATTTTTAAAAATTCTTTTACATCTTACGTATCCTTACTTGTAGGCTTTCATATTTAAGTGGAATTCTCTATTATATAGAACAGGTTTCAAGTCTTAGAATGATGTTTACGAATTTTAGCCAACAGACTTACACAAAAATATTAATCATCATTATTTATAATACATGTATATTTTCTGATGCTTCAGACATCAAAATCATTAACAGTAAATGTAAAATATTATTTGAACTATTCTTTTAAAGATTATTTTAGCACGAATTAACTTCTTTTAATCATTTGGTGCTGTACATGTGTTGGGTAGGCAGTTATAGCAGCCAGCAAAGAGCAAGTCATGCCAGCTATGGGGAAAGTCAGAGGCCTGTCCTGGCAACCCTCTAAAACAAGGCCACAAGATGTGGGATCAAACCACATAGGCCCAAGATGCCAAGTCTGGAAACCCTTGACCAAATAGGGAAGAAAAAAATACAAAACCCTGCTTCCGAGGAATCCCAGCCTCAAGTAATGAATATTCCAACCCCTTGTTAATAACTGTGCATAAAAGATATCTGAAAACCTGAGCCCCAAGGTGTGCAGCTTTTTGTGGCTTTGTCTCTGTCTCTCAAGCTCACATGCTCTCACATCTAGAGGATGTGCTGTTGCTTTAATAAACTTCCTTGCCTGTGTTGCTCCTCCACTGTGTTGTGTCTATCCTTGAATTCTTTCTCATGATGAGAGCAAGGTCCTTTGGTGATGTCCTGGGGATGGCAGGGTTGAGGACTCAAGGTCCTGGGTCTCCCCAGTCATAGCAACAAATGTAGTACCATAGCAAAACAAAACAAAACAAAACACATGGTCTTTGAATTTTTCTCTTTTCTTTTTCTTTGAATATAATGCATCTCCATACTTGAGGACTCCATCTATCAAAATAACTGCTCATCCTTGTGAGTCATGATAAAAAATAAACATTTAGTCTTCATCCAGATTTCTGGCACTGAACTCCTCCTACAACCTTGAAATTTTCTAAGTGGTGAGAGCATTAGGTTGTCTTTTGTTATGTTAATGAAACGACTTTCTGAACACCACCAAGGATGGGGGCTGGTTGCCAAGAGAACCAACCATGTGATTAGAAGGTTAGAACTTTTAGTCCTGCACCTCTGATTTCTGGGGAGAGGAGAAGGGGTGGAGGTTGAATCAGTTGCCGATAAGCTAAATGGTTTAGTCAATTATACCTGTGTAAAGAAGCCTCCCCAAAAGACAGGGATCAGAGAGCTGCTGAACACTTGGAGATTTGGGACAGATCATGGGTTTTGTAGCTTATGCATCTCTTCCATCTGGGTCTTTCTGAGTTATATCCTTTTATAATAGACTGGGGATCTAGTAAGTAAAATGTTTGTCTTATGTTCTGTGAGCCCCTCTAGCAAATTAATTGAACCTAAGGCAGGGCTTGTGGGAACCTCTGATTTATAGCCACTTGGTCAGAAGTAAAGGTAACAACCGAACTTGTAACTGGCATCTGAAAGGAGGGAGGCGGTTTCCTGGAACTGAACCCTTAACCTATGGAATATGATGCAAACTTCAGAGAGATAATGTCAGAATTAAGTTAAATTATAGGACAACCGACTGGTGTCTCAAGAATTACATGTTAATGTGGTAAACCTCCCTGGTTCCATGTTAGGATTGGTACCAGACCTATTTACTCTGCTATATAGACAACTCCAAATGTTTTCATTTTGTGTTATAATAACTTGACAGCTTGTTGAGAACTTTTCAAAAAGTAGTCACAATGCTAGTTTATCTTTCACTGAAATGGAAAATAAAAAGGATGAATTAATAAGTAAAATAAACTTTATACTCAGGTGAGTTGTTAGGCATACAATTAGTCCCATGGCGTTCAGAGAGGACCATAAAGACATGGTTTTGCCCTGAGACAACTGTGAGATGCTCCCTGTGCCATGACGTGACTCATAGGACCATCCTGGGATATAAAACCAACATGTGCTCCTGCTAAGAGCTGCTCCTGCCTTCTCAGCTCACGTCTTTGTATAATGACTTTTGCTTGCAACTGTTGTGAATAACCACCACCAGACCTTGAAGTCATGAATTTGCTACTACAATCTGAAGATTAAACTATTATCAAGAATGGGGCAAAATTTAGAAATCATTCCCTCTTTCCTAAAAACGATCAATTTTCGTCCAGTCATTGCTTCATTGCTACTTACAGCATGCCCCCATGGTTTCCCGTTACCATGATGCTTGTCATTATGGGCTCTGAGATCTTCCCACAATTCATCAGAATTCCATAGACCACTTATGCCCACTGGTGAATCTGTTTAACATCAGAATTTTTTTTTTTGTTTGTTTATCCTCAGCCTTTTCTTTGAACATTCCTTCCCAGCTTTGCCTCAAAGATAGCTATTGTCTGAGGGTTCTTCTCTATTTCGTATGTCATACATGAAAGATAATATTAATCCCATAGCCCATGTACAACAGGACCTACAGTGGGAATGAATGAATCTCCTTGGTTGTTATTGCTAGACCATTTTCTCTCACTCCTTTACCCATGCTTGCCACAGATATTATCGTGCCTAACTCTTGTTGAAATCATTTAAAAATGAGATGATTGTTCCTCTTTCATTGAAGCTGAGTATAAGCATAGTTTAATTTCTTCTACTTCTTCTTCCCCTCCTCGTTCTTTCTCTCTTCCTCTTCCTCCCTCCTTCTCCTCCCCAACTGTACTTCCTCCTCCTTCATTATTATGTTGTTATTGTTTTTGTTGTTGTTTTGGATTTTAACCACTGATCTCATCATTCTTAAATTCAGCAATCACTTAAATGATGTACACAACAATTTACTCCTCTTCCCTTGATTTTTCATTTACAGTGATGATTTCCTCCTTTCCTCTTCAGCTACAATCTCATTGTCATACCCTATCTAGAAGAGGAAACACACACACACACACACACACAAACACACACACTTTTTTTTTTTCTCCTTTCTGGACAACCCTGGTAGCTCTTCCTCCATTCTGTGCCTCAAGGTAGAATAGCAATGTGTTGAGTCAGTAAAACAAAGCTCAGCAAGAAAGGCAGCATTATGTTTTTTCTTTCAGATAGAGTTGGTAGTGTATTCTTGGTTATAAAATACTCATAATTTGGGGACTTTGAAATGGTAAATATTCATGATGTGTAAAAAAGCATGAACGTACCTTTTGATCTTAATCACATTAAAATGCTTACTTGTGTAGATACCCACATGGGACCTAGAAGTCAAACTGTAAATTGCTTGCGATTATGGATGACTTTGTTCTTTGCTTTTTGTGCCTTGAGTTTCCTTCTATACACATGTTAACTTAAAAAAATTTTTTTTAAAAACCTAAAAAAACCCAAAACACCTCAATTAACAGTAAAGCTACTAGACTCCTACTTTCCTTTAATGATAGGTAAATGGATGTCTCTAGAGGACAGTGTCAGAGGAGAGAGAATGATCTTTTCATGCATGTAGCCTTATCTCAACCAGAAAGATCAAAGGATCTGGTGCCCACAGGCCCCCTCCTAGAACAAAGATTTTCTTCTGGCTAATTACCTAGGGTTCCCAGACCAAACAACCCTCCCTATAAAATGGGGAAAACAGAGACAATAAAAAGATGTATCTGTCTTTTTTGGGTTGTTATAACAAAATACTATTGACTAGATGGTTTATAAATAACATAAATTCAATTCTCACAGTTCTGGAGGCTGGAAGTTCAAGACTAAGGTGCCAACAAATTTGGTGTCTGGAAAGAGCTTGCTTTATATCGTTTTGCTATGTCCTCATGTAGTGGAACATCTGAGGGAATTCTCTGTGTTCTGTTTATCAGGGCAGTAATCTTATTCATTAAGGCTCCACCTTCATGACCTAATTACTGCTCAGGGGCCCCACCTCTTAACAGCATCATCTTGGGCTTTAGGATTTCAACCTATGAATTATGGAGAAATAAAAACATTCCGACATAGCAATAGTATATTGACTTTTTTTCCCTGTTAGCTTGTTTTTCCTGGATAAACCTTACCTTGCACCTCTGTACATATCACTAACTGGTGTTTGCTCCTAACCTATAACTTAGTATCTATACTTGTAACCACCAAAAATGGCATGAATATGTTTTTTTCAGAAATCCCAATTTTGCTATTCTGACTCCTATTTTCAAATCACTCTCTTTCTTACCTTGATGCGAGCAATTCTACCTCCCTTCAGGACCTCTCATGCATCAAACCCACATCATTTTTAATGTTTGTCACTCCTCTGAGGTTCTCACGTCTCTGCTCACTCTTGTTTGATCCCATGAGTCATTATCAAAACTACTCCATTGCATAGCATACTCTGTTGTTCCGTTCTCACTCCATGACTACACACACACTGTCTCCAGATAGTAATTTTGTTTTTTTGTTTGTTTGTTTGTTTGTTTAAGAGAATGCTGAAAAAAATATAAAGGAAAAGAGCTCTGTATCAAGCTGTGGCAAAGAAACATGGACCAGGGATTCTGGGGTCCTGGGGTGAGCCATCCACCAAATAATGCAGCTGGAATAGAATTTTGGAGTCAGAGTGACTGTCTTAGTTGCTCTTTGTTTTTTCTTCATAGCTCAGAGAGCCTTGACATATTCCAGGCTTCATACAGAAGATAAAAGTTTAGGAACTTCACAAAATCCTTGAAGTCTGTCCTTGGATATTTATAAACCATGCAGAACATGGATAGCTGCTACAAGTCCTCTGCCATTTAAAAAAAAAAATTCTGTTATAGTTATACTTATTACGTGACTACTACCATGCCCATTATTAAATTAGCTCCTGCTATCACTAGCCAGGATAATACCACTAATTTGAACAATAGCAACTGCTATGATTTATTGTATACTTGCATTAACTGCAGCCATTTTATAAATGTCTTAAAACAGCTCTGCAAGATAGATTTTTTTCTTGATATCATGCAAGGAAACTGATGGTTAATGAAGTTATTCATCAAAATCCACTTAACTAGGCAGTTGATAGAATCTAGAGCAGAAACAAGTTCTATTTAAGTTTAACGCCCATCCTTTTAAGCACTATACTTACTGTTTACCTCCCTCATTTGCCTGCTGGCCACACCATGCATCACAACTCAGGCACTAATGGGCAAAGGTAGAGGGAATATTTTTTATCCTCAAGAGAGATTTCTTATCCTCAAATTTTATACAATATAGAATTCTATGTAAACTGTTTATCTTTGGGGCACCTGGGTAGCTCTGTCAGTTGGGTGACTGTTGATTTTGGGTAAGGTCATGATCTTGGGGTTGTGGGATGGAGCCTCACGTTGGGCTCTGCATTGGGTGTGGAGCCTGCTTGGGATTCTCTCTTTCCTTATGCTCTTCCACCTCTAAAATAATAATAATAATAAATGTTTATCTTTGCCAAAAAGATTTAAAATATGACATATAAGAGATGTGCATTTAGATTTAGCATAAATTCTAGTAAGGAACAAGGTTAGAAAAACCTGCCAATTTATGAATGATTTATAAGTATTAAACATAATTTAAAGCTTTTTTTTTTTTTTGGCTCTTGGATGAATCTCTGGAAATACTTACAAATGCTTGTCCAGATTATGTTAGTCAGAAAAGTATTCTAAAAAGAACATGTTATAGCAAAAATTACACTGACACCTACATTAAAGAAAAATATAGTTGTAAAACCCTAGAGTTTTATTCATCTTTGTATCTTTTTAGCACACAGCCAAGCACAGAGTAGTTAGCCAGTAAATGGTTGGCTGTGTGCTTTATGTAAGTTTCAAACACAATTTAAATCTAATAAAAGCATTTAGTCATTTATTTTAATTTTAATTAAAATATTTTGTTATAAACTTGTAAATGAGCACTACATTCATCTGAGAAGTTGGAAAATAAAATTACTTGATAACACAAAGAACATTTCTTTTGGTATCATTTAACATCACAGACACAATTAATTTTAAATAAATGGGATCATATCCTGTGTACTATTTTTATTATGGATATGTTAAATATTTTTGTTTTAACACTGTTGGTTTTTTTTTTCCTCTTTTTTGTGGTCATCCATTTTCCTTTCTGCTTTTACTACCCCTTCTTTCCATGTAGATACTGACATCAACAGATTCTTGTATAATTTTTCATACTTCATATAATTGTATTTAAATTCTATTATCTATATATGTATCTATCTTTGTATCTGTGTACCTATGTTTTGCCTCTCTACCTATCACTCTATTATCTATATTGTTTATATGTTACCCTTAGTGTTTTCATTAAAAATAAACAGCATATTTTATTAACTTCTCTTCATCTTGATTTTCTACTTAAAATATTGTGGACACTTCTGTAATTCTATTGATAAACATTGTTCAAAGGCATTAGCTATTCTATTTAATATTTATGGACACTTACTTTTTGTAAAGTTTGTATCAGCTTTTACAATTAAAAATTTGGGATTTGTTTTTCTTGGTAAAATACTTCATTCACTTTCAAACTTCTAAAATTTACTTACTGTCTCCTCCTCGTCTGCTATTTCCTCCCTTAGAATACCTTTTGGTTCCTTTTGTTGTTGTTGTTGTTGTTAGATAGGAAATTATATATCTGTATTCAGTCTTCAGAGTAATATAGGTTCTATATTTAGGTTTTATTTATTAATGAATGGAAGAACAAAAAAAATGGCATTTGTTCTACAAAATTTCACAAGAAAAATATAAATTGAAAAACTTTGATAGTGAAAAGCCTGATATATAGAATTTAAATCCTAAAAACATTGACCCTTAAGTCAAATGACTTTGTAATAATCTGCTCATGCAAATAGCATGAATTGTAGAATATTGAAGGAAGCAAAACGTTTCCCAGTAAATAAGCCACTACTTATTTCTCTGTGTGTGTCATGTTTTGATTTAGTAAACAACAAATGTGTGGCTCATGAAGAGACTTCCATCCATGCTTTAATATAAATGCTTTGCAAAGCTTCCAGCTAACGATAATCCTTTTGTCTTTTTCTTAAGTCTTTTAAAGATAAAAATCTATTTTACATTTTTAGTCCTCTTTTTTTTTTTCATTTTATTTTAAGTTGAATTTTTTAAAGTGTTTATTTCATCCTTGCAAATTGCTATATTGTGTATTCAACAATGAAAATACAACACATTGTATTATAATGTGATCATAGTGTCAGTTGTATAAATTGTACGAAAATTATAATTAATATGTTACAAAAAGGTATGTTTATATCTTAAGTGTACAGCCAAAAGCCAAGAAAAGATTGAAAGCTCTGAATTTAACAGTGACTTTAACATCATCTTTGTAAACAAGCAAACCTTTAAAGAGTACCTTCACATACATGGTACTTTGCTAGAAGCACTGAAATACCAAAGTAGAAAGTCTGAGTTTCTTCTTTCAAGAAACCAAAGGAATAGTTTACAACCCTAGAGTGAAAATAACCTTGACACATTTTCATTTTAAACTCACAAACAGGACAGACTTTTGATTTAAACCTGATGTCTATTAGCAGCTAACCCTGGTTGAAGGAACTGTATCAGTGGTTCTTGTCCCTGGCCACACATAAGGATCATGTGAGTGTGGGCTCCTCATCCTGAGACTCAGATTCAATTGTTTTAGGGTAAAGCCCAACCCCTGGCAATTTCAATAGCTCCCTGATGATTCCAATGAGCAGACTGATCAGATAACAATCACAGTCTTGGGAACTCATCTGAGAATGGGCTTACAAATTCAGCCCCTGGTTATGTTCAGAAGGTCTAAGTATGTGATGTCTAGAGATCTCCTAAGACTTCAGGTTCCAGTGCTTCCAATCCCAATATGCAGTGCTCAAGGTAAATGGAATTTTTCACACTTCCTTGAACATACCACGTTTTGTTTGTTTTGCATATTTGCCATTGTTCCTTCTTTCTGTTCTCTGTATTTTTTTTTTTTTTATTTCATTTCAGTGAAGGTGTCGTTCCTTCAGTGAAGATACCCTTACTACTCTTCAGCAAAGGTAACAATTACCACTCCTCCTCAATATCACTAATGGACATACATTTCTTTCTGTGTTTTGTGTTTGTATTTGTTGTTGACAGGTCCATCTCTTTCCATCAGACTATTAAGTTCCTTAGAGGCTAAAATCTTTCCTTATTTACACATGGTGACATTACCGGCACACATACTATTAGCTGCTGTCGTATAGTGGGGCTCATAAAGGGTGCTGTAAAATTTTTAAATTAGCCAATTTTTTAATATGTAGAGACCTCAGTTTTATTTTTTTCTTAAAAGAAAGAGTTGTCTGTAATCACCTTATTATCTGTAAAGTATGGCTAACCTTATACAGTAGAATAATTTAACAAGCAAATATAGATTAATATTTATTATAAACATACCTCAAAAAGATATATAACATTAGTCAACACTATTGTATATGGGGATTAATATCTTAATACCTATATATTAATTTCAGGTCATAAGCTGAAAAATGTGCACAGACGAACTAGACTGTACCTAAGTATAATTGATCTTGTTTTTCCACAGTAAAAGCTACCATAGTTTGAAAACCAACCATGATAGTTATTACATTAAGTACCTCTTAAATTTACCTCATTGGAACTGCACAATAATATAAAGAGGCATGCATGAATTTTCTCACAACAAATAAATGTAGGCTCAGAAATGGTCAAATATAATGGTCAAATCACACACTCGGCAGGTGGCACAATTGTTATCAAACTCAACTTTGTCTTTTTTTTTTTCCCCCTGACACTTGTTATTTCCAGTGTGCTATAGACGCGAGAATACAGATTACATATTCTGGGCATGTTTGTCTGATTTTCTCTGTTGTCCATGCTTTAGCGGAATGGGTTTAATAATTTAGATAACAATTCCAAGTTTTCTATGTAGTGAATGTATGAATCTGAGCAAGTTACTCCGTGTCTCACAGCCTGTTTTAACACAACAAACAAGAAACTGATCAAAGGATCCCCCTCTGTGAGGACCAAATGAGGCAATGACGTTGCAACAGAGAACGAAGTTTGTCACTAATACCAAGTTTGGAATTTTTGCTTTTAAAAGAGACAGAAGTGCATCTATAGGGACAACGTTCTGATCATTTCAAGAATTCTTCTCATTTCAGTGGCCTACAGATATCCTATCCTGTCTATTCCTCTAGTTTGGGTTCTGAGCCAAGACCAACATTTGATTTTGTATCTGTTCACTCATAGCTGAAATCTCAGATGTCTGATTTTTTTTTTTTTTTTCATTTTGGGATTCCAGACTAACACTGAAAGCTAACATTGACAAAGCCTGCTCATGGAATATTAATTATGAAAATGCGGCAAGGACTAGATGACGGGGAAAAATCACTCCTTTGCATGTAGGAAAAAGAGAATCTGCTAACATGGTTATATAGGAAACCAAAGGAGGGAATATAAATTGTATTTAATGAGCCTCTGCAATGTGCAAACAAGAGAGCATATCTCCTGACTTCTCGGTGAGAAAAGCGCAGTAGTAACCAGCTGCATGAACAATGTCATCAGCGTTAGAGTCATGCTTTTGTAGACGGCACATGGTTAGAATAGGGCATGACTCTGGGTATGTCCGCTTCATATATAATTTATTATATTAAATGTGTGTATGTTTTTAAGACAGCTTGAGTTATCCATTTTAAAAATCCTGTCTGATGACAGTTGTGTTTTAATTGGAATGTTTAGATCATTTAGAATTAATATAATTGTTAACATAGTTGTGTTTAAATCTATCATTATTGCTCTTTGTTTTCTATTTGTCACTTTCTTTTTGATTCTTTTTTCCTTGCAATTCTTTATAGTAGATACTTTGTTAGTTTCATTTATTTCATTTCTCTCTTTTCTAGTCTTCTTTAAGATTTATTTATTTCAGGGAGAGAGAGAGAGAAAATGCAAGCATGGGGAGAGGCAGGGAGAGAGAGAGAGAGAATCCCAGGCTAACTCCCTGCTGAGAAGGAAGCCCCATGGCTGGCTCCATCTCACAAGGGCGAGATCATGACCTGAGCCAAAATCAAGAGTTGGATGCTCAGGTGACAGAGCCACCCAGGTGCCACTCTTCTACTAGTTGTTTTTGTTTTTTTTTTTTTAATATCTTTCATTATTATTCCCTGCTGCTTTTCTTAGAAATTAAAAACGTATTATAAACAATATGTATTTTTTATTAATAGAGACAATAAATTAGTATTTCTACAGCATATAATATAGCACAAAAAAATAGCGATAGTGGAATAATGTTATTTCCTGTGTCCCTTTTTTGTGCAATTGTTATGTATTTTATTTTTATGTATTTATAAAACATAAGGCATTGTACTTAATTTTGCATGGAACAATGAATAGTACTTTATATTTAATCATGTATTTACCACTTTTGTGGTGAAATATACTGTTTATTCCTCCTTAGACTCACCTACTTCCATTTGAGATAAAGCATATCCTGCAGTGGAGGTATACTTGCAAACAAATTATCTCAGCTTTTGTTTTTCTGAGACTATATTTATTTCATCTTCATTTTTGAAGGATATTTTTGCTGGATATAGAATTCTTTATTAACTGTTCTATTTTCTTTCAGTGCTTGAAAAATATTTCTTTATCTTCTACTGAGATAAAGTTTCTGTTGAGAAATCAGTTTTCTTTTTTTTATTTTTTAAAGATTTAGTGTATTTATTTGACACAAAGAGAGAGAGAGAGAGATCACAAGTAGGCAGAGCATCAGGCAGAGAGAGAAGGGGAAGCAGGCTCCCTGGAGCAGAGAGCCTAATGCGGGGCTTGATCCTGGGACCCTGAGATCATGACCTGAGCTGAAGGCAGAGGCCTAACCCACTGAGCCACCCAGGCCCCCCAAGAAATCAGTTTTCTTTTTTATTGATTATGAAAGATAACATTTCCTTTTTCTCTGGCTTATTTTGCAATTTGTTCTCTGTATTTCATTCTCTGAGGTTTGGTTATGATCTTTCTAGTTGTAGTTTTCTCTGCTTCTTGTGGTTTATTTACTCACTTTTTTGAATATGTGATTTGATGTATCATTTATATTTGGAAAATCAATTCTCAGTATTTCTTATAAAAATTACATCTGTTCCACTTTCCCACTCTCTTCATCTGTGACCTCCATTACATGAGTGTTCATTTTTTTATCAAATGCTACATTTTTCTTACGCTCTCTCTTTCCCATTACATTTTTCTTTCTCTGTAACAGATAAGATATTTTCTAATAAACTATTCTCAATTTTTCTAATCCTATTTTTTGTTTGTTAATACCAGCCTGGTATTAGCTCATCTTATTGAATCATTTGGCAACCGATTCCCTTTTAACAAATTAATCCTCACTCTTTTGATGCTGTGCTTACTCTAATATCTGTATTATTTTCAAGTATACTTTTATGCTTTCACTGACAGTTTCACCTCCTAAATATCGCTGGTCTATTCTATCTCCTAACCTGTCTAGAGATTTTTTGTTTATACTGAACATTGTGGAAAATATGTCCCGAGAATGTGAATCGTGCAGTCTTCTTCTACAAGGTATTGATGTTTGCTCTGTTGTGCGGTCTGACTCTCATGGATCACTTTGATCTTGTTGAAACTGGGTTCTAGGCCCATTAGGGCAGATTTATTACAGTTTAATCTTTCTCCCAGTGCCTTTCACAGTCTCAACTGATAGTCAGAATCTTCAATGTTCTCGCTGGCTGGGTTCATACACCAAAATATTTCAGCACTGTGAAAACACTGACATTTCCATTTGGCTCTTTAGATTCCCAGCATCTGTTCTGTCCTAGGCATCCCAGAGTTTTGCTTTGAATATGTACAGCCAAGGACACCAGGGAAATTTTTATATATATTTTGGAGAACCCTTATATGTAATTTCTACCTTTCTCATATCCTGTCTCCAAAATTTAGTTACCCTGGTTTCTAATCTGTTTCATTTGTACAGCAGTATAGTCATTTCTGCTTATACTCCATTTTCCTGTGCACCTTTGGAAAACACACCCAGAGAGAAAGCTGAGATAAATGTGGAGCTCACTTTTTATGCTTTTCTTATCTCAAGTTATCATAGCACTGAATTGGTTATTGTCCTCTAGAAAAATTGGTGTCTCAATTAAATTAACCTCAAGTAGGGAAGGGGTGACTCACAGATCTGCTATCTCTTTTCTTTACAGATGGCTTATGTGACTCCTTATGGTATAAAATTTCATCACACATGGCTGAATCTGAGCCATGTGCTCTTATTTTCAGGTAGCTGTATATGTCAGTTTATTTTTTACCTCCATATGCTTATTTCTCTGCCTAGAAAGTTTCCAGTTCATTTTAATCTCTCCCTCCCTGAGTATTCTACCTTTAAACTCAATCTACCTCAAGAACAAACACATACTCAACCCCCAAAACATAGCTCAAATACTACCTTCTTTTTAACTCTTTCTCCTCCTTGTACAAGCAGAATTAGGGGCACCCTGCTTTAAGATCCCAAAATATTAAACATAAATCTAAATCAGCATTTTCCTGTTTAACATGTGGCAAATGAAACTATATGCTTTTCAAGCAAAAATCTCTTTGTTCTATTGTTTGTGTTCCTTTCTCTCCCACTATAACAAGGACATGGGAGGAGGTATTAATTAATATTTGTTAAGTAAAAAATTAATGGCAATCTGAATAAAAACAATAACACATTTGATTTCTTAAGCAATAATGATATATTTAGTGCTTTACATGAAATACCTTTAATTAACCTAACTTTCCAATGCAAGATTAAAAAAGAAAAAGAACAAAACTGAAGCAGAGAAAGTTCCCATAATAGGTAGCCATGAATCCAGTACTGAGAAACTGTTTCTTTAAGACTCTAGAATCCATATTCTATCCACTAACTCAAACTGACTATATAATTCTCCATTTGAATGGAAATTTTAGCAAAATTATTATTATTTTAAATGATGCAGATGATGTATTAAGGCAATCCAATATTAAAAAAACTTTTAATCCTGTGTTATAATCCAGAAAAATAGAGTAGAATCATCAAAGTGTATTAGTTTGAGTGTAAACCTTTAGTACATACACATACACATTTTTTTTAGAAAATATAGACTTCCATATTAATTTCTTACAGTAAAACTCATGAACTCAAGTGAAACATGACTCTATGAAAATGTAAATAATATATTCAGAATTTTCCAGAATTTGAAGGCACATATACAAAATATGTTTGTATGATTTGAAGAAGTATGTTACTAATTTTTAACTGTTACCTCTTAAAATTTATAAAAATATAACCCTTATAACAAAGCAAATGTCTTAACTTTTATAAATGTGTACACATAATTTTTATCAAAATTTTAGAGAAAAGTTAAGTGTAGATGATTTATATATACAGATATAAAGGAATCATTTCATTTGAATAGCAATTTGTACTATTTAGGTGTAATCATTCTTTTGTTAATCACTAATATAAAAGTAGAACAAGCACTTGTGACAGTGTGTTTAATTATGAGCTGAACAGTGAGGCAAATTTAGGCAGAATTATATATCTCCTATTGTTCTACCATGAAAATGAAATAAGCCTTCTCACTGATACTGCATTTGACAATAGAATTAACTTTTCTGTTTCAAATAGGTTTTATCAATCACATAGAAAGTCAAAACTGTTTCAGATTTCACCCTTAGACTTTTCTCCTGCCATTACATAATACTACTGATTAAACCAAAGTTGCAGTGATACACTTTATAAATGGTTATCTAAACTCGAGCTACCAAACACACTGTGACCTGCTTACTATTAAATTGATTTTTTCAAGTAATTGACACAATTTCAAATTTCTTTGTGCAGAAATGTCATTGCCTTTCTCTCTCTTTCTTTTTTTCTTGTGTTTTCTCCTCCCTCTTTTTGCTTGGAGTGATTTCTAGTTTGGGAAACATTATTGGCAAATAGCAACTAACCATGAAATCATTGCATCTATGTTGGCAGTTTAATTTCAATGTGAAAATAAAACAGGTTTTCCCAATTCCTTAGATATACCAATATTCACACAAAAGTGCAAATGTCACAAAATTAGATTGTGTAATCAACTACTGCTATGACTGGAAAAATTAAATTTAATATTTTGCATTTTCTGTATCTTACTGAAAGGCTGCAGTCCATATAGAATCCCACAGACACAGTTTCTAAAAAGATATAGAAATAAGTGTTTTACACTTTTCAGAGTGCAGATCTTTTACCCCCTTTGGTTAGGTTTATTCCTAGGTATTTTACGGGGTTTTTTTGGCGGGAGGAGGGGGGATACAATTGTAAATGGAATCAATTCTTAATTTCTCTTTCGACTACTTCATTACTGGTGTATAGGAATGGAACAGATTTCCATATGTTGATTTTGTGTCCTGCACCTTTACAAAATTCTTGTATCAATTCTAGAAATTCTTTGGCAGTCTTTGGGTTTTGTACATAGAGCATCATGTCATCTGCAAATAGAGAAATTTTGACTTCTTCCCTCCTGATTGGATTTCTTTTATTTCTTTTTGTTGCCTGACTGCTGAGGCTAGGACAACCAGTAATATGTAAAGTAACAGTGGTGAGAATGGACATTCCTGTCTTGTTCCAGAGCATAGAGGAAAAGCTCTCAGTTTTTCCCCCTTGTGGATGATATTAGCTGTGGGTCTTTCATATATGGCCTTTATGATATTGAGGCATGCTTCCTTTATTCCTATTTTGTTGAGGGTTTTCATCAAGAATGAATTCTGCATTTTGCCAAATGCTTTTTCTGCATCCATTAAGAGGATCATAGGGCTCTTATCTTCTATTTTGTTAACATGGTGCATCATGTTGTTTGATTTGCCAATATTGAACCGCCCTGGCAACACAGGAATAAATCTTACCTGATCGTGGTGAATTTTTAATGTACTGTTGGATTCAATTTGCTAGTCTTTGTTGAGGATTTTTACATCCAGATTCACTGGGGATATCCGCCTGTAGTTCTCATTTTTAGTGGGGTCTTTCTTTGGTTTTGGAATCAAGGTAATGATGGCATCACAGAATGAATTCGGAAGTTTTGCTTCCATTTCTGTTCTTTGGAATAGTTTGAGAAGAATAGGTATTAACTCTTCCTTAGATGTTTGATAGAATCTCCCTGTGAAGTCATCTGGCCTTGGAGATGCCATAAAGAAATGAAAACACATCCCATGCTCATGGATTGGAAGAACAAACAGTATTTAAATGTCTATATACACAAAACAATCTACACATTAAAGCAATCCCTATCAAAATACAAATAGCATTTATCACAGAGCTAGAACAAACAATCCTAATATTTGTATGGAACCACAAAAGACCCTAAACAGCAAAAGTAAACTTGGAAAAGGAAAGCAAAGCTGGAAGCATTATGATTCTGGTCTTCAAATTATATTACAAAGCTGTGGTGATTAAGACAGCATGGTCTTAGCACAAAAGCAGACTCATAGATCAATAGACAGAATAGAAAACCCAGAAATGGATCCACAGCTGTATGACAACTAATCTTTGGCAAAGTAAGAAAGAATATCCAGTGGAAAAAAGACAGTCTCTTAAACAAGTAGTACTGGGGAAACTGGGCAGCCATCAGCAAAAGAATGAAACTGGACAACTTTCTTATGCTGTACACAAAAATAAATTCAAAGTGGATTAAAGACCCAAGTGTGAGACAGGAAAACATCAAAATCTTAGAGGGGAACAGAGGTGGTAACCTCTTTGACATTGGCTGTAGCAACTTCTTAAAAGATATGTCTCTGGAGGCAAGAGAAACAAAAGCAAAAATAAACTATAGGGAATCCATCAAGATAAAAATCTGCGCAATGAAGGAAATAATCAACAAAACCAAATGTCATCCTTCAGAATGGGAAAAGATATTTGCAAATGGCATACTTGATAAAGGGTTAGTATCCAAAATATATAAAGAACTTATCAAGCTCAAAGCCCCCAAAACAAATAATCCAGTTAAAAAGTGGGCAGAAAACATGAATAGACATTTTTCCAAAAAAGATACCCAGATTGCTTACAGACACATGATAGGATTCTCAAAAACACTCATCATTGGGTAAATACCGATCAAAACTGCAATGAGATATCACCTCAACACCTTTCAGAGTGTCTAAAATCAACAACACAAGAAACAAGCATTGACAAGGTTGTGCAGAAAGGGGAACCCTCTTGCACTGTTGGTGGGAATGCAAACTTGTGTAGCCACTCTGGAAACCAATAGGAAGGGTCCTCAAAGATTTAAAAATAGAACTACCCTGCAATCTAGCAATTTCACTACTAAGTATTTACCCAAAGGATGCAAAAATACTGATTTGAAGGGATACATGCACACTGATGTTTACAGTAACATTATTAACAATAGCCAAATTGTGGAAAGCACGTATATGTTCATTGATTGACAAATGGGTAAGGAAGATGTAGTGTGGTGTGTGTGTGTGGTGGTGGTGTGTGTGTGTGTATAAAATATATTATACATATGAATAATGGAATAGTACTCAGCCATAAAAAGTATGAAATCCTACCAATGCAGTAACATGGATAGAGGTAGAGCATATTATGCTAAGTAAAACAAGTCAGCCAGAGAGACAAATACCATATGAATTTACTCATTTGTAGAATTTGAGAAATTTTAAAAAGATGAACATAAGGGGAAAAAGAGAGAGGAAGGCCATAGAATACTGTTGACTATAGAGAAGAAGCAGAGATGCTGGAAGGGAGGGCACCGTGGGGGTGGGGAGATGGCTAAATGGTAGATGGGTGAGGGGTATTAAGGAGGATACTTGTGATGAGCATCAGGTATTGTATTTAAATGATGAATAACTAAATTCTACTTCTGAAACTAATATTACACTATGTTAACTAACTAAAATTTAAATTAAAACTTGAAACTACAAGAAAAAGTAAAAAAAAAAAAAAAGATACAGAGACAGAAGGAATGAAAATTAGTAGACATGAAAAGATATGTTGTATTAACTTTGTTTAGTTTTTTAAAGAGCAAAATACCAAAGGGAAGTATTTGCACATCTGCTTATCTGTGGGCTTTTTTGTCCTTAAGTAAACAGACAAGACTTTTCTTTTGTGTTATGTTAAATTATTCCTTTCCAAAATCGTGTCTATTAAATCAGATCAGTTTTTGTATGATGTCATTCCTTTTTATTGTCTTAAAATAGCCTTGAAGTCAAACATCGAACAGTGTCAGCTACCAAAAAAAAAAGTTTTTAGTTTGAGTTCCCTTGTAGCAGAAATGAATATTGAACATCAAAATGCTAAAAGCCTGTCAGCAATTGCACTATAAACCTAACTTTGTAATGACTATGAAAATTCAGTTGGAAAACATTTTCATCTGTTGCAACTGTTTTCAACAGTCAAAATTTGACTTTATAATGCTGTAAATTAAAAATGAATAAAAGAATCTGGGAAATGTTTCTTATTCTTGATCAAGTAAATTCTCAAAGTGTAATTTAAATGTGAGATTAGTTTTGAATATAAACTTCTATATTTATTGAAGTCACTAATTTTCCCATGATCTTTTTAAACAATGGTGGTGAACGATCTGGTAACCATTTAAGTATTGAAGGAAAATTTTTTTTATTTCTTGTTTCATGGCAAAGTGTATTTTATAAAAATGGTTCTGCTATGTTTTGACTTCATAAAGACTTTTTTTTTTTTTTTTGAGCCTGTCATAGCTGTCCCCCCAAGGTATTTAGGAGGAAAACATCACCAGATCTCTTTTTTAACTTACTAAGGTGAATAATATTTTCCTGTTATTAATAAAAAGGCCCACCCCCCCCAAAATGATTGATTAACTTTCAGAGGTTGAGTAGGTTAAAGGTTGACTGTGTGCATAATTGTGTATTTACAGGGGATAGGAAGAGGTTTGTTTGCTTCTCTTTATCAAATTCTGTATTTAAATGAGGGTTCTTAATACTTGCATTAAGAAATCCATGTGCATGTTTTATTTACTATACTGCTTTGCTTATTTGTTTGGATTTTAAGTATGGTTATGATATTAATTTTTATGGTATTAATTTTTTTAAGAGTCTCTATTAGCCTCTCAGCCCCTCTGGTAGCTTTGGTAGCTATCTTTTTCTTCTTCTTTGTTATTTTTTCCACTGTCTTACCTCCCTTCTCTTCCTTTCCCTCTCTTATGTATTTAGTTGTGCAGCATGCTTTCATACTTAGTTATGATGGCTTGACACGGATAGATGGTATTTCAGTTTCATAGAATGATATAGAAAAGGTCAACAATTCCCCACTGATGGACATTTAATTTATTTCTCATGTTTCCTCACTGTAGTTTTACAAGGTATATGCATAGTGGTATCATTTCTGTTAGAATTCTAAAATCTGGCTTGATATATCAAAGGTAATGTTCATGTTTAATGTTAATTTCTGCTGCCATATATTTCCTCACAAGTTTGTCACAGTTTTTATTCCCACTGTCCATTACTGAATTGCTTTCCAACACCATTGCTGGCACAAGTTATCACGAGTGTGTGTGTGTGTGTGTGTGTGTGCACAAACTTTATGAGCAATTCTGATTTGCTTCCTAAAAGTAGGATGCAAACTCCATGCATGTCTTTATAAACAAATTTAAAAAGAAAAGCTAGGAGGATAGGCCTAAAATTTGATACTTCTCACTTGCCATAATCCAACATTTTAGGATGTAGTTACCAGATTCAAAGGGATGCTTTTATTAGCTGTAATAGGAAGTAATAAATCTGACTTATGTTATATAATTATCCATAATATTTTAAGAGAAAAAAGTAGATGGAATTTAGGTTTTTTAATAACTTTAGATTTATATATTTATCTCCTTGGTTTACTGCATTAGTAGTAAACTATTGAATTTTCCTGTGATATGAGTTACCAAGATATTAAACCAGTTAAAAAGAGAATCTTCTCGGGCAACTGGGTGGCTCAGTGGGTTAAGCCTCTGCCTTCAGCTCAGGTCATGGTCCCAGGGTCCTGGGATCGAGCCCCGCATTGGGCTCTCTGCTCAGCAGGGAGACTGCTTCCTCGTCTCTCTTTCTCTCTCTGCTGCTTCTCTGCCTACTTGTGATCTCTTTTTGTCAAATAAATAAATAAAATCTAAAAAAAAAAGAGAGAGAATCTTCTAGAACTCCATGAAATCCATAGGTATTTATCTCTTATCGCATTATATTGAAATGGATTGTTTTCAGTCAAGTTACCACTAGTTTTACTTGAAGCCTAATGACATGTGGGAAGTCCAGGGAACAGAATAAAACATATATTTAGGAATTATTCTGTTGAAAAGGCAGGTGAGCTGGACGATGCCTATTCTGTCTTCCTTCAGTCTTTGGTTGAGCTCCGCTCCCGAGGAATGGTGTCAATGCCACAGGATTTTCAGTCTGTTGAATATGTAGCAAGTGTCCTCAGAGAAAGCATTCAGGCTAGCAGTAGAAATTTGGTTAGGTGTGCAGTCAAGATTAGATAAGAACGTTGATTAGGGGACGACTGGGTGGCTCAGTTGGTTAAGCAGCTGCCTTCGGCTCAGGTCATGATCACAGCGTGCTGGGATCGAGTCCCGCATCAGGCTCCTTGCTCGGCAGGGAGCCTGCTTCTCCCTCTGCCTCTGCCTGTCATTCTGTCTGCCTGTGCTCACTCTCTCCCCCTTTCTCTCTCTGATAAATAAATAAAATCTTTAAAAAAAAAAAAAAAGAACGTTGATTAGAACCAGTAACCAAGAATTAGTGAATACCTTTTAAGTGTTGTTGAGAAACAAGTATGTAGAAAGTGAGAAATATAACCTATTAAATCAAAAACCTATTAGTTCAGTAGTGTTTCTGTTTTAGTGGACGCAGGTATGTTGGGATCTCCACTAGAATAGTAAGAACGTGCTGTAACTGACATTTCTTGTCACCAAAAAAAAACTTATCATGCTTAGGAGGTTCTTTATATTCTTGATGCAGTTTATATATTATTTGGCATGTTATTCGGCCTTAATAATGAAATGCTCATAAGGTTGCTGGATTTTTAATGGCCTCTTCTGAACAAAGAAGTCCATATAACAATTCCAAACCTCACCAGGGTACACCTGGCCACTGCTTAGCTCCAACCTGTTAACAGCAGAGAATTACACTGGCTTCCCATATTCTAATCTTCTGCAAAAGGATCATCTAGCCATGTGGTTGCATGTTGACTACCTTGGATCCTTTCACTATAGAGCAGGCATTGATTTGTCTTCACTAGAATAACTTCTGTTTCTGGATATAGATTTACCTTTTGATTCATAGTACTTTTGTCAAAATCACCGTTAGTGTATTTATATAATACTTTGCCCGTCATCACTTTTGACCAAGGAACGCATTTTAGAGGGAACACATTTTAGAGAAAGTAAAGTGAGATGATGAGTTAAACTCAGAGAGTTTTATAAGCATTCTACATAACCCTTGCCCCAGGTCAGTTCACCTGATAGAATGGCCTTTTGTTGACTCAGTTTTAGCACCAGTGGGTGCAGGAAACTCTTAGAGTTGAAGAGTCATCCTGCCATGTAGCATGTGGTTTTTACCAGCAACAGATACAATGGCTTTTTCCCCCAAGCCAGAATATCAGAATGTATTCTGAACAGAGATGTGGAAATGGAAATGACTGCTCTCTCTATTATTCCCAGTTATATGCTAGGGAAAACAAAACCAAAAGCTGTTTCCCATCTCCAAACCCTGGGATCTGATACATTAGAGAAACCCAACAAGGTTTTCTTGACCTGGAAGCTGAGATAGACATCCAAACATTTTGGACTAGTCTTGCTACTGAAATTATAGATAAAGAAGTTACTACACTAAGTGGTTTGGTCATGATTATCAGGGGAGAATACAATAAAATTGTTACTCTACAATGGGAGCAAGAGGAGATATGTCTGGAATCCAGCAGCTTCTCTGAGACTTCTCTTTCTACTCTATTCCCATAGATAGCAATGAATGAAAATTTAGTCATTCAATACAGGCAAGATTGTTGATAGTAAAACCCCTTCAAAAACAAGGTTTTAGTTACCTCCCCAGGAAAGAAAGAACAGTCAAGCGAGGTGCCAGCAAAGGGAAAGGAAATAAGGAATGTAGAATTTTATAAAGAAATTAAAAAAAAAAATAGAGGTGCCTGAGTGGCTTAGTCAGGTAAGTGTCCTGTTCTTGATTTCAGTTCAGGTCATAATCTCAGAATTATGAGGTCAAGCCCTGTGTCGGGCTCTACACTCAGCATGGAGCCTGCTTAAGACTTTCTCTCCCTCTCTCTCTGCCCTTCACCCCACCCTCTCTCTCTTACAAAATAAATAAATGAAATATTTTTAAAAAAGGAAATTGTAAGTACTAATTCTGTCTGTATGGCCATTGCAAAAGTGAATATGGTGGTAGCTAAGGGTATTTTCATTCTCATTTTGTTATTCATAGATTATATATAACCAGTGGTCTCTTTACACAGTCACCTTGAGTTAATATAGAGTGATTATTTTTAATTGCATAATTTAATACTTAACTTATAATATGTCTAAGAATCTTTGTGACTGAGCTACCAAATATATGATCACCACTCAGAGATGGATAAAATTAAATATAGAACTTAGTGTCTCCATTTTTAGGAAAAGTGCAAGTACATTTTTGGTATATAAAAAAGAGTCACACCAAGTTTGGAAGAATAATTTGTTTTTACTTTACTCTGAAACTAAAAATGGTTAAAGGATATGTGTGTATATATTGAATGGATAATGGGTTGATTTGTCCTATATCTGTCTGCAGCTTGGCCTCACTATGACCTCCTTCTATGATCTCTGACCTCTGTACTGCATTAAAGAATCCAGGAATTATATTTCCTGCAGTTCTTTTCCCTGTGTAATTCCAGATCACAGGTAACAATGAAAAATATTCTTATAACATTTGGAAAGCACAAGAGAAGGAAAAATCATTATTCTCTGGAGGCATTTGCAGTGAAAAACAAGAGTAGACAAAATTCACAAATTTCCAAGAATTTACAAAAAGGAAACCATGATCTTGTGCTCTCCAGCTGCCTTCAGAATCTATTGTAGCATGAGCTATCTCCACTTTCCCCCAGGTAACACCCAGATAAGTGGTTATGGAGGGAGTACCAGTTTCTGACAATTCCTGCTCAGGACAAGACTCCTCTAACGGGTCATCTTTATTCTCAAATCCCTACTGGGCTGACTTAAACATTCTCAGATCTTTACTAAATCTGAGTCTTTCTGATTCATTCTCCCTTTCCTATCACATGCAGGAGCTGCATCTCAGCCTGTAGTCTCCCCAGCCTGCTCTTCTTTCCTTTCCTCTCTGTCTTTCCCAGCATTTCTTTGCATTTTCTGCAGGACCCCAAATTATACACATTCACAAACACACACACATACACGTGCAGACACACACACACCCATAAAGCAGTGATAAGAGGAATAAAATAATATTTAAATTGTTAAGGTAACATAGACGAGGAACAAGACTGTGTCATTTGTCATATTATAATTCAGAATGTTTTCACTTAATTTTTAATTTTAATTCATTTTTATTTCCTCCATCTCACCAGCCAAATTTTAATAGTCACAAGTGAGTACTGTCTACCATATTAGAGCAGAAAGTTCTCATGTACTGCTCTGATTTAGAAGTATTGAAATGACCAAGAATGATAAATCAATGTAGGGAGAACATTGTCCAGAACATAATCAAAATCCTAAAAATTATACAAATCCATACATGGTAGGTAAGTAATTATATTGACTCAATCAGAGAAAATAATTTGAAGTCAAATTAACCAGTTTTGAAAAAAATTTTTTAAATGTAAAGAAAATTGGCCTGTATTTTTCAGCATTAATAGTGTTAATATTTAATTATCAATATTTGATAATATTGCTCAATTGACATGTGCAATACCTCACTGTCTTTTCTGCTACTTTCTCAATTGTGTATTCTTGTCTCTCACACAGACACTTCCTTCTAATTTTTCTCCCTAAATATCTGCTACTTTTCTCTTAAAACCTCTTGCAGTCCCATCAGCAATGCAATTTTGAGCAACCTGGCAAAGCTCTCTAAGCCTCAGTTCTTACATCAATCAGGTTAATATCAACCCTTCTGATATTTTGAGGATTATAATTAAAGTTTTTGTTCACTGGATACCTTCTTTATGAAGAGCTAGAGTCCAAACCCACAGACAATATTTCAATGCAGATCATAGGGAAGGTTAAATTTTTGAAGCATCTATAATTGTTGTTTGGACTTGCCCTAAAGGAAAACTTAACCTTTCTAGACTTATTTATTAGGAGATGGGAATGTCAAGAAAAAAAGAAAAAAATATGGTGTCAGTTTTTAAACCATGCACTTTGAGTCAAAGGCAGCACATTCAAGTGGAAATGCCTTATAAATTGCTCAAGAGATGATATTAGGTTTCATATGTAAGGTCAGTGTCGGAAAGCTGGACTGGAGTGCCACAGCACTGAACATCATAACTTGTGCCTGTGCATCTTTTTGTTAAAACATAAGGGAATTGTAGTTCAATAGAATATATTAAATCTTTTTTAAAAAAACTCTTTAACATTTTTAGCCCTTATTCATTAGTAATATAAGGTATAAAGAAATCCTTTATTTATCATGGATCTAAAAATGCTACTATGGAAACAGATTTGGAAACCATAATGGCTGATATTAGACATGACCAATTAGCCCACTCTGCATGAAGAATTTACTTAAAATAGTGGATCCATGTTCACACTAATGAAATGCATTAAGATATTTGCTTGCAAATTCCATGGCTATTGCAGAGAATTTGTCCTAAGAATTTTTATTATAAATCATTTGTGTTGCTTTCTCCAAGTGAAAAATAACACCAATACGTATGATAACGTTACAGTCCCCCCAAAAGATGTTACATTAATATTCAGATAATTCTTGGAGCTTCTTTGAGCTTAATCATTTTTCAATAGTACAAGCATTAAAATTTTAAATTTTAATTGTAAAGTGAAACTTGTGCTAAGAAAAATTTCCAATTTCTAAGAGATAATTATTTATTGAGATTGATTTTATTAAAAGAAAAGCCCCTACATAATTCTCTTATACACTGGTATTTCTCCTGTATATCCATGTTAATAAGTAAAATATTATTCTATAAGTATAATTATTCTTGAGCCAAAAGAAAACACTCCTTTACATCATTTTTGATAACTTATACCAGTATGCCTCTTGGATTCCACAAGGAAAAAACAATCCCTCTTTCACATTGCACTCTCAATGTGCTAAAGAACATTTTTTCCCATGTGATTTGTTAATGGATATTAGCAGTGAAAAATAACAAAGGTTTGCATATTCTGATTAGAATAAGGAATATTAGCAGACTAGAATTAAATATGAATATTAATACTACAATTGACTACTAAAATAAACTGCAATTTACAGAAATAAATGTGCTTCTAAATAAGTTTTTACAGACATTTTGAAATGCTAAATTAAAACATGAAATAAACAGTTTTCAGAAGAAATTTCTCTCTTATGCAGTGAAATTTACTGAAAAATGTTGTTATTGTATCTTGTGTTTGAGAATATCTATTTCAGAACCATGATAAGTTTATATATAAAATATGTATTCTAGGTAAATATATTTTTCCATTACAAATGTATAGTCATGAGTGTTAAACATAGATATTAAGTTTACCTAATAGGAATATTACCTGTTTTCCTTCTTCTTATGTTATGGACTCCTTATCAAATATGTACAAACTATTACTAGTAGATGTGGATGATTGTATACATTATATATAAAGTAATATGCAATAGTTCTCTTCTTACTGAGAGGTACACATTAATTCTTAGCTTCTGGTAACCAGAATTCTTTTAATGGAGTTTAAGCTTTGCTGAAAATAGGATATACACTACTGGATTATAGGTAAAATACTAAGAACTTTGCCTCTACAGTCAGGAACAAGATAGAAATCTCCACTCTCATCATTGCTATTTAACATTATACTGGAAGCTCTGGTCTCAGCAATCAGACAACAAAAAGAAATAAAAGACATCCAAGTTAGCAAGGAAGAAGTTAAACTTTTACTATTTGCAGTTGACATAATAATCTATGTGGAAACGCTGAAAAACCACCAAAACCTGCTGGAACTGATACACAGATGCAGTGATGTTGCAGGATACAAAATCAACATACAGAAATCTGTGGCATTTTTATACACCAATAATGAAGCAGCAGTAAGAGAAATCCAGGAATCAATTCCACTTACAATTACACCCAAAATAATAAGATACCTACAGATAAACCAAAGAGGTGAAAAACCTATACTCTGAAAACTATAAAACACCAATGAGAGAAATTGAAGATGATATAAACAAATGGGAAAACATTTCCATGCTCATGGATTGGAAGACCAAATACTGTTAAAATATCTGTGCTACTACCCAAAACAATCCCTATCAAATACCAAGAGCATTTTTCACAGAGCTAGAACAAACAATCTTAAAATTTGTATGGAACCACAAAAAAAACTTAAAATAACCAAAGCAACCTTCCAAAGGAAAACCAAAGCTAGAGGCATCACATTTATGGATTTCAACTTATATTACAAAGCTATAGTACTCAAAACTGTATGGTACTGGCACAAATAATAGACACAAAGTTCAATAGAACAAAATAAAAAACCCAGAAATGAACTCACAATTATATGATCAGCTAATCTTTGGTAAAGCAGGAAAGAATATCCAGTGGGGAAAAAGACAGTCCTTCAAGAAATGATGCTGGGAATACTGGATACCAACATGCAAAAAACTAGACCACTTTCTTATACTATAAAATAAATTCAAAATGGATTTAAGACCCAAGCATGAGACTTGCAACCATAAAAATTCTAGAAGAGAACATAGTAGTAACCTCTTTGACACTGACCATAGCAACTTCTTACTAGATAAGTCTCTGGAGGCAAGGAAGGCAAAGCAAAAATAAACTTCATTAAAATAAAAAGCTTCTGGAAAGCAAAGGAAACAATCAACAGAACTAATAGGCAACCTTTGGAATTGGAAGCAGATATTTGCAAAAAAAATATCTGATAAAGGGATAGTATCTAAAACATATAAAGAACTTATCAAGCTCAATACCCAAATAAATATTCAGTTAAAAAAATGGGCAGAGGACATGAATAGACAGTTTTCCAAAAAAGACATACAGGTGGCTAATAGACATAAGATAAGATGTTCAACATCATTCATCATCAGAGAAATACAAATCGAACTACAATGAGGTATCACCTCAACATCTCTCAGAATGGCTAAAATCAACAACACAAGAAAGAATAGTTGTTAGTGAAAATGTAGGGAAAGGGGAGCCCTCTTGCTCTGTTTTGGGGAATGAAAACTTGTACAGCCACTCTGGAAACCAGTATGGAGTTTCCTCAAAAGTTAAAAATAAAACTACTCTACAATCCAGCAATTACACATAAAGGGCATTTACCCATAGGTTATAAAAATACTGATTCAAAGAGATACATGCATCCTGATGTTTATAGCAGCACTGTCTATATTAGCCAAATTAAGGAAATAAATATATGGAAACAAATATAAAATATTACTCAGCCATCAAAAAGAGTGAAATCTTGCCATTGGCAACAATGTGGATGGAGCAAGAGAGTGTTATACTAAGTAAAATAAGTCAGAGAAAGACAAAAACCATATGTTTTCACTCATATATGGAATTTAAGAAACAAAACAAAGGAGTAAATGCGGGGAAAAAAAGAGAGGGAGATAAACCAAGAAATAGACCCTTCACTATAGAGAACAAACTGGTGGTTACCATTTGGAAGGGAGGTGAAGGGATGAGTTAAATAGGTGATGGGAATTAAGAAGTGCCCTTGCTGTGATAAGCACCATGTTTGTAGGGAAGTGATAAATTACTATATTATACACTGCACATTAACTAACGTTTAAATAAAAACTTTTAAAAAATAAAATAAAAATGTATTAATAGATGTTTCCAATGAAAAATGTTCCTTTATTTCTCTCCTCACCACATACTTACTAAATCTCCAGGATAAGCCCAACACTTTGATATAAGTTATAAAACAGTAAACAAAACAAATAAGATCCCCTTTCCATAAATGTTCCTGCTTTGGAAAAATACCTCCAAAACAGGTTTCAGGAAACTGTGATCCAGCACCTGTTCCTGCAAATCAAGATTTATTGTAACATAAGCACTCTAAGCCATTTACATGTTTTGAGTCTGCTTTACTTGAAACAGCAGAATTGAATAGTTGAAACAGAGACATTGCTGTGTGCAAGCCTATAACATATACTGTCTCTTTTATTAAAAAAAAGTTTGTCATTTATTGCTTTAGAATATAAAGCAATAAATACTTGCAAAACAATTCTCTGTCCAGATTTTATTAAAATAATATTTTTTTCTAACACAGATTAAAGAAGAACAAAGTCAAAGACCTGACACTACTCAAATTCAAGACTTACATAAAATGACAGTATTGGAAACAGTGTGGTATTGGCAAAAGAATAGACAAGTAAATCAATGGATCATAATAGAGAGACCAGAAATAGACACACATAAATAGTTAGCTTATCTTTGACAAAGGAGAAAATGCAATACAGTGGAGAAAAGATAGTCTTTTCAACAAATGGTACTGGAACAACTAGGCATCCACAAGCACAAACATGAATCTAGACACAGAACTTACACCCTCCACAAAAATAAACTCGAAGTGGATCATAGACCTAAATAGTAAATGCAAAACTATCAAACTCCTAGAAGATACCATGGGAGAAAATCTAGGTGAGTTTGGATAAAGTGATGACTTTTTAGATACAACACTAAAGGTGCAACCAATGAAAGAAGAAACTAATAAGCTGCATTTCTTTTTTTTTTTTTTAAGATTTTATTTATTTTACTTGACAGAGAGAGACCCAGCGAGAGAGGGAACACAAACAGGGAGAGTGGGAGAGGGAGAAGCAGGCTTCCTTAGGGCTCTATCCCAGGACACTGAGATAGAACCCCAGCCGAAGGCAGATGCTTAACAACTGAGCCACCCAGGTGCCCCACACTGTATTTCATTAAGGAAAAAAAAAAAAACTATTGGGGCGCCTGGGTGGCTCAGTGCATTAAAGCCTCTGACTTCAGCTCAGGTCATGGTCCCAGGGTCCTGGGATCGAATTCCACATTGGGCTCTCTGCTCAGCCGGGAACCTGCATCCTCTCTCTGCCTGTCTCTCTGCCTACCTGTGATCTCTGTCTGTCAAATAAATAAATAAAATCTTAAAAAAAAATCTTTTACTCTGTGAAAGGTGATTGTCAAGAGACTGTGAAGACAAGCCACATACTAGGACAAAATATTTGTGAAAAAGACATACTTGATAAAGGACTGTACACCAAAATATATAACTAACTCTTAAAACTAAAAAATAAGAAAATGAGCAATTTAAAAATGAGCAAAAGACTCAAATAGACATCTCACTAAAGAGATCTACAGATGGCAAATAAGCATATTAAAAGGTACTCAAGATCACATGTCGTTAGGGAACTACATATTAAAATAGTAACGAGATACCACTGCACACCTGTTAGGATGGTGAGAATCCAAAACCGTGGACAACATCAATTGCTGGCAAGGATGAGGGACAGCGGAACTCTCATTCATTGTTGATGGAAATGCAAAGTGGTGTAGGTCCTTTGGAGGAGTTTGGCTGTCTTACCACAGGATCCAGCAGTAGTGCTCCTTGGTATTTACCCATAGGAGTTGAAAATTTATATCCATAGAAAAATGTGCACAAGTATGTTTATTGCAGCTTTATTCATAATTGCCAAAACTTGGAAGCAAGCAAGATGTTGTTCAATAGATGAATAAACCGGTATATGCAAAAAATGAAATATTATTCAGTGCTAAAAAGAAATGTGCTACCAAGACATGAAAAGACATGAGGGAATCCTAAATGCATATTACTAGATGAAAGAAGTCAGTCTGAAAAGGCTACATACTCTATGATTCCAACAATATGATAGTTTGGAAGAAGCAAAACAACAGAGACAGTGAAAAGATAGGTGGTTGCTAAGGAGTCTGGGGGAGGGAAGCATGAAGAGACAGAGCACAGAGGACTGTATGATACTATAATAGTGGATACATGTCATTACTCATTTGTCAAAACTATGGTTTGTACAATGCTCAGAGTGAAACCTAATGTAAAGTAGGGATTTGAATAATTAAAAAATTTTAATTGGAAGGAGATAGTAGAATTTGCATGAAACCCCATTAACAATGACTTTACTATATAGGAAAGAAGATATTTCTTAAAATTGATTGAATTATTGGGTTCCTGGGTGTCCCATTTCATTAAGCATCTGCCTTCTGTTCAGGTCACGATCCCAGAGTCCTAGGATGGAGCCCTGGGTCAGGCTCCCTGATCCGCAGGAAGCTTGCTTCTCCCTCTCCCTCTGCTTGCTGCTCCCCTTGCTTGTGCTCTCTGTGAAATGAATAAATAAAATCTTCAAAAAAATTTCAATTGAATTATTAATAGTATACTACCAATATATTTGTAAAAAATAAAAATAAGTTATATTTTTCTGTACATTCACTTGACAAATTGTCAGATATCATCTTAAGCAAGATCACCTATTACAAAGTATATTAGATTATCAGAAAAACCCAAGTAGAGCCAGAAACAAAAACAAAAACAAAACCAGAAAAAAATGGTGTCAAAGGACACATTTTCAATAGTTACTATTTTTTTTTAAAGATTTTATTTATTTATCTGATAGAGAGAGCACAAACAAGGGGAAAGGCAGAGGAAGTGGGAAAACTGGCTCCCTGCTGGGCTTGATCCCAGGACCCTAGGCTCTCAACCCGAGCCAGAGGCAGACCCTTAACAACCTGACCCACCCAGGTGCCCCTCAGTAGTTATTTATTAATGTTCTTTTCTCCATTTTGAAAGCATGACTTATTTTCTTTTTCTATGTGTTTATCTTTCTGCTAGGCCAATATTCACTTGGCTTGTTACAGTCCCTTCTTACTGGAAGTTCGTACTTGGCATCTATTTTGATTTGGCCATGCCTAATATCTTACCAGTCACAGAATTTTTAGTATCATCCCATTTTGTGGTGATTCAGTAATTATTAGATTCTCATTAAAAGCTAACTCAATATTGGAAATAAGAATATCTTCTCCACTTCAGGAACTAAGTATAAGAAGATGAAAGGCAAATATATCTATGATAAATCTTCATGATTATGAATTAGAAAATGATTTCTCTGGACCAGTCATTTATAATCTCATTAAATCCAGATAATTATCTCATAAAATCCTCATAACAATTTCATGATATCATTACAATATCATTATTCTAATTTTAGTGCTCAAGAAACAAAATAAAGGGACTAAATTACTTGGAAAAACCTGTTTGCTGGTAGTTGGTAGGCAGAACTGAAGATATTAATCCAAGTTGACATAGCTCAAAAATCTGTCTTCTTCACTACACTGTTGGTAGTCTTTACATCAGTTAGAAATGAACTGTCTGATCACTGGACTATTTTTTTTAATCCCGCTATAAAATTTTTGCAATCTATGTAACAGATTTCTAAGAATATATGATTATCTTGTCCTTATTTGGTTATTATCTGAGTATTAGAATACCCATTGGAGATCTCAAATAATTGCATGTTTTTCAAATGGGCATAATGAACTGTGATGTAAATATTCTATAATGAGTAAAGTGAATTGCACATTTCCTCAAATGTGTTTAAATTTTTATATTGGTATCTTGGCATACAAGGAATAAGAGGTAATATTATAAGACTCTATCTAAAAGGCTAACAATTAAAAAAAATGTATTCATATAGAATGTGTTCATTGAAAAAGTTTTCTTACCTTAAAAATGACAGGTTTCTTTTCTTGGAGCCTTTTGAAGCACCAGGTAAAGTCTCTAAATTTTTGTATCAGCTTTTACCTGAGAGTGGTAGGGTGAGAGTGATAATAATGTGACCTCAAGCCAGTTACCAAGACCACCACACTCTACTGTTTACTCTCCTCACACAACTATACAATCAATTGACTTTTCCAAGTTTTAGAACAACTGCTATGTTTTCTTTTTTAAAAATGGTTCATTTATACAATGGAAAGTTGTTTTATTATTCCCTTTAGAAGCTTCTTAGAGACCCTTAAATAATATTTCTATATGGAAAATGACTACCAGCATTTCTGATATGTCACCAATTTCAGCTTCACATTCCTAGTTCTGATGACATTAACGGTTACCTTTTCACTTCGGCAACTTGGGGATTGGGTTTACTATGTTCATTCAACAGAGAAAATCCTGAAAGCAGTGTGTAATTTTTCACTGAAAAAGTGAATCCAAACAAATAAAAATGAATAAAAATGACTAGCAGAAAGATTCCTACCCCAGAAAATTACTTTGACACAAGCCCAAATAGAATCTATATTCATAATTTCTAAAGAAAATGGAGTGTAAAAGTATACTACTATATTGAAAGTAATCTATATTCTTCATATTTTCATTATGTAGCACCCTGAAAACTATATTCTTGCCCTTGGCATTTGGACAAAAATTTTATAATTGATATCATTAGTCTGAAACATTAACAATCTATTTACCTATCTGTAATTTTATTGCTGCTAGTTGTTCTAAAATATGATAACAAGTGATCTCATTTGATTGACATAGGAAAGCTATTGAGAAGCATACTTATATTAAAAGAAAAACATGAGTAGGTAATTGTTTTCAAAATATTTTAGAAATGTAAACCACCAAGACACTTTTTTTAAAAAAAGTATTTAAAAGATAAACCAGTGCTTAATTTATAGGACACTAACAATTTTGTATTGTCTATATTTGATGTCATACAAAACAAGTTATACTAGAATGTGGACCTAAGTAGGCATCCGACTTAGCTACCAGTTTCACTAAATGAGCTACATAATGTCCCTTTAGCGCTCACTGTCTCAAGTGCTGATATGAACATGTAAGATTATCACTTCAGCCATATTAGATAAGAGCTATTATCTCCCATTTTCCTAGTTGAAAAATCATGACCCAGAGGGTAGCATCTTTTGATTATACAATTGATAAATGGCAGAGCAGAGATTTGCACTCAGGTAGTCTAACTCCATAATAAACCATAAGGGCCACTGTATAATCATTGTTTCAGATACGTAACAAAACCATAGAAAGATATGTCATTTATTTCCCAAACAAAAGTTTAAAATATACATCTCAAAATTAGCAGGACAAGAAAGCTCACTATCTCATTTATCAAATATTTATTTAGCACTTACTATATGATAGGAAATAGGAGTGCCAAGGATAGAGCCATGAACAAGACAATGCTTCAGTTCTCATACACCTTAGGTTTGTGAGATGTATTCTAACTTTATGTTGACCCAAACTATTTTCCTCATTGAACTACTCTGATTCTAATTTTATTTACCATCAGGACAGGATGGGAAGTGTGGCACAATGGTATTTTTAAACAATCACTATCTACAAAGGGTCACAGTTGTGACAAAATTCACAAACTAATCAATAGGCATGTGTTGAATAAGAAAGACAACAATTCAAGGTTGCGTATGGTTTCAAATATAGTGTGGCATCCTTTGTAGAAAAGGAAATAATTTCTCTTTTTTTGTAATTACACTTGATTCTGGCAGAATCCTTTGCTGCAGGAAATAATTTATCAAGGAGAAACTGAATAACAGAGAGAATGTAGTAACACTGATTAAACTGAAGGATTTTTCTCCCTAACTTCTGAACTCATTGGAAGTTAAAAAAAAAAAAAAAACTCTTTTATGATATTTTTGTTTCATTTTTAAGTTCTTAAACCTGAGTCTTTATAAATACAAGGAATACAATGGGTACATTGGATATTTTTTTAAAATACTGCATAGGGGGCGCCTGGGTGGCTCAGTGGGTTAAAGCCTCTGCTTTCAGCTCAGGTCATGATCCCAGGGTCTTGGGATCAAGCCCCACATCAGGCTCTCTGCTTGGCAGGGAGCCTGCTTCCTCCTCTCTCTCTGCCTGCCTCTCTGCCTGCTTGTGGTCTCTATCTGTCAAATAAATAAATAAAATCTTTAAAAAAATAAAATAAAATAAAATAAAATACTGCATAGGGTAAGTATAGATAAAATGAACCTTAGGAATTGATTAGACTATGCTTTATCAAATTATGGTCATAATTTGGTCAGTCATAATTATGATTGGTCAACATAATTATCCACATTTAATTTTTAATATACTAGTTTGAGAAATTTATACTGGTATGTATTTTAAATAAGTTTATTAGTTTTGTTTTATTTTGACTGATTTACCTTATAGATGTTAAATTTTAGGGAATTATTTCTATTTTGTGCTTTCTGCTCACAGTTGGGAAGGCTAGAGGCACATGGACTGTTAGGTCACACTTCGCATGTCCCCTGCTCCTAGGCACACCCATGTGACTAAAATCTGGCCAAAGGAATATGGGGAAGTTGTTGAATACAATTCCCAATCGTAGTAATTCGGTTATCTCACACTAACCTAAAATAAAACCTGAAGGCCTCAATTTAAAAGACTTGTTACACTGATTATGGAAAATTTATGCATATCATGTGCAATATATTTTATACAAAAATACTATTAATTATGATATACAAGTAAAGGAATAAAGAAGGAGCAGCACCATACCCAACATAAAATAACTGAGATCCTGATTGTTATATATATATTATATCCATAATATTTTTTGTGAATATGTCGTATCCCTATTTTCTTACTGCCTTCCTTTCACAATAAAAAAAGCTATAAAGTTAGAGGGAAATGAAAAAGAATATAAGTTTTGCTATTGAGGTATACTTGATGGGATTTTAATTTAAGGTTTTGGCAATGATTTCATACAAAATAGTAAAAACAACATTATCATAGCTATCAATGTTCATAATTTTTGCTTTTGGTATATATGATGTATTTTTTTAACCAACCTTACTCCATCAACAATTTTCCTATTGTAAGAAGTTTATTTCTAAATACTTACTATTATGAGTGGGGTTTTTAACCGAACTACTTAACTAAAAATTAGACCCAATTTTCAAAATTCAAAAAAAGTTACAATCAGGAATGAGAGGGACAATTTCTGATGAACAAGCACAAAGGCGTCAAAATGCCTAAATTTTCTAATGCCATATCCTAACTGAATATATGAGGGATACAATTGAAATTGAGTGACTTGAAGAGAAGTTCTCCATAAGAACAGATAAAAAATAACCATAATCTGATTTTTTTAAGTATAAATTAATGTAGCCAGACACTAAATATGTCTTGAGAAGGAGAAGAAAAAAAGGAAAAGGATAACATAGGACATGTAGCAAACTATCTTTAAAATCCTTCTCCTGGGACGCCTGGGTGGCTCAGTGGGTTAAGCCGCTGCCTTCGGCTCAGGTCATGATCTCAGGGTCCTGGGATCGAGTCCCCCATCGGGCTCTCTGCTTGGCGGGGAGCCTGCTTCCCTCTCTCTCTTTCTCTGCCTGCCTCTCCATCTACTTGTGACTTCTCTCTGTCAAATAAATAAATAAAATCTTAAAAAAAAAATAAATAAAAAATTAAAATCCTCCTCCTGAGTGGTGTTCCACATCAGGTTAGTTCTTCTATTCATGTCTCATTTTTCTATAACCCAAATACTTTCCATAGTCACTTACTCTGTTATTTCTCCCTTTGTTCTTCCTATGTCCAAATTCTTTCTCCTCCTGTATATTTTCTTCTCTCCAAGCACTACCTATGCAAAGCTGCTACCTTTTTTATTTCTTCATTTCTTCAAATCTGTAACCTCCTGTCCTATACAATGGCAGACTGAAATCTGAAGCAGTACCAAAAAATAAGCAGAGGAATGGGTGAAAATTTTGACAATATTCATACACTTAGACTTTTAATATTTTTAGTGTTGGCTCAGGTAAAAACTTCTCATTGGAGATGCTCATTTTTTACGAAATTGAAAGCAAAACCAATTCTTTAATCATTGTTGTTGTTCCAGAATTTTTAACCAAGTCAAAATTATAAGAATTTTCACCTACACAGAATAAAGAAATTTTTGAGACTCCAGGAGTTAAAAAAACAGTGGACAAAAGTAGCAAAAGTAACTTAACTACAAATCAATGAAATCTGTCACAGATTTCCTGTTTTAAGAACTGGTTTGTAAGGATTTATTAACATAGGAAAATCAAAGACCTAATGTGAAGTATTTACCTAAACAAACCTTATTTGTTTCTGAAGATTAATAAGAATTGATATAAAGGTGTTTTCCCCTATTCTAGAACTTTACATAGATGTGATCATGTAAAGTGTTTCTTTTTTGCATCTGATGTCTTCAGCATAATGTTTTATGTGAATCAGTAGTCTGTTTCTCTTTACGGCTGAAGAGTATCTCAGGATATAAAAAATTTGTACAACTCCGGATTATAGTGTCCATGTTTACATATTGTTAAATGTTCCACATGGAGGTAAATTTTGTGGGTGGTGTGAGATATAGGTAAAGATTTCTGTTTTTATCATATGAGTACACAAAAGTTCAAACTTTTTTGGTAAGAAAGTTTTCCCCAATTGAATTATATTGACACTTTTATAGAGTTTCAGATGATTATGTGTATGAATGTTTTTGTGGGCCTTCTGTTCTGTTCATTTGATATTTATGTCTATACTGATGCAATGGTGTCTTGATTACTGTGGCTTTACAGTATGTCTTGATATCAAGGAAGTTAGGACCTCCACCCTCATTCTTTATTTAATTTTTTTTTTTAAATTCTGGCTTCTTATATTTAACTCTAATATTTGTGTTTTCTCTTACTTATTGTGTATTTGTTTTATAGCCTGTGGCCTTACTAATTAGCTTATTTTTAATAGGTTCTTCTAGACTTCTTAGGATATTCACATGTATTTAGTATATTTAAGTATATGTAAGTTTTTCCACTAAGGTCAGGAACACGGCAGGGATGTCCATTATCACCACTGCTATTCAACATAGTACTAGAGGTCCTAGCTTCAGCAATCAGACAACAAAAGGAAATTAAAGGCATCCAAATTGGCAAAGAAGAAGTCAAATTATCACTCTTCGCAGATGATATGATACTATATGTGGAAAACCCAAAAGACTCCACTCCAAAACTGCTAGAACTTATACAGGAATTCAGTAAAGTGTCAGGATATAAAATCAATGCACAGAAATCAGTTGCATTTCTCTACACCAACAGCAAGACAGAAGAAAGAGATATTAAGGAGTCAATCCCATTTACAATTGCATCCAAAACCATAAGATACCTAGGAATAAACCTAACCAAAGAGACACAGAATCTATACTCAGAAAACTATAAAGTACTCATGAAAGAAATTGAGGAAGACACAAAGAAATGGAAAAATGTTCCATGCTCCTGGATTGGAAGAATAAATATTGTGAAAATGTCTATGCTACCTAAAGCAATCTACACATTTAATGCAATTCCTATCAAAGTACCATCCATCTTTTTCAAAGAAATGGAACAAATAATGCTAAAATTTATATGGAACCAGAAAAGACCTCGAATAGCCAAAGGGATATTGAAAAAGAAAGCCAACGTTGGTGGCATCACAATTCCGGACTTCAAGCTCTATTACAAAGCTGTCATCATCAAGACAGCATGGTACTGGCACAAAAACAGACACATAGATCAATGGAACAGAATAGAGAGCCCAGAAATAGACCCTCAAATCTATGGTCAACTCATCTTCGACAAAGCAGGAAAGAATGTCCAATGGAAAAAAGACAGCCTCTTCAATAAATGGTGCTGGGAAAATTGGACAGCCACATGCAGAAAAATGAAATTGGACCATTTCCTTACACCACACACAAAAATAGACTCAAAATGGATGAAGGACCTCAATGTACGAAAGGAATCCATCAAAATCCTTGAGAACACAGGCAGCAACCTCTTCGACCTCTGCCGCAGCAACATCTTCCTAGGAACAACGCAAAAGGCAAGGGAAGCAAGGGAAAAAATGAACTATATCTTATAATCTATATGTATTTTCCTCCTTTTTCTTGCCTTATTTTACTGGGTGGGGCCTGCAATGGAAAATTGAATAAGAGCTCCACTGGAAATCACTGTCTTATATTCAGTTATTTGGAGCACATGTTACATTTTTCACTATTAATTATGGTGGTTGCTACTGGTTTTTCCTATTGTCCCTCAAGTAGAAGAAGGTTTCCTTTGTTTCTAGTTTTCTGGCTCTTGAATTTGATGAAATACTTTTTCATTTTTCTTTCCCCCCACCCCCCACATTCTTGAGACGTTCATGGTTTCTTCCTCTCTTAAAATATTTTGGTTGAATTTGTAGAACAGTAATTCTGGTTTTATAAAATAACAGGATTTCTTACACCTTTTTCATTATTGATATTAGAAACTTGTATCATCTATATTTTCTTAGGGATTTACTGATTTTATTGATGTTTTCAAAAACCATCTTTAATTTCACTGATTTTCTATATCACTTGTCCATTATATATTTCATTGATTTTTAGCTATTTTATTAATAAAGCAGAGTTTGGGCTTTTTGAATATCTTTTAATTAAGTCTTTTATTGTGATGAAGTGTTCAGTTTTTTCCATGAAAATATTCTTTCTTGTAGTTTGCTTTTTGCCTGAAATTGTTAAAGCTACTACAGTGTTCCTTATAATGAATGCGTCCATGTTATATCTTTATTTTCATATTATTTTATGTTTATTCTGTCTTTATAAGCAGCAAATCATGTGGAATTTCTCCCCCCCAGGTATAATGATCTCTGCCTTTTAATTGTCATTGAGATGGGATTTTCGCTATTTGAATGGCTTTATTATATTCCTCCATCCTTATAAACATACTTGCTATTCTTATATGGAAATTTCTTTATTTAACTTTTTCATTTAAATTAATCTAACAATTTAACACAATAGATTAGTAATTATTTGGTATCTTCTTTGAAGTATTCTTTATATTTTTATTTTAATGATAAACTTAGCTAAAACGTAGTCAAGAACCACTCAGGTAGAAATCTAGATTTGTTTTTCAGAGCTAGAGATGATTGTATACATTTGAGAATTTAGAGTAATCTAGAATATTTTCCTCATATTGAGGCTTACTTTTCTTTTAGATCTATCTTGGCATTTGAATATCTATATGTCATGATCTGTTGTATTAGTTTTGCTCCAAGTCTACTTAAATAATGTCTCATATGCAAGCAGTATGAGAAAAAAAATAGTGATGATAAATTCATGGGTAAGACTTTTGAGGTATAAACTTGGGTAAGAACTAACACTTTGGTCTATTGAGAAAATAAAACCATAAGATACCCCCCCGAGGATTCCAGATTTAACATGAGATATTGATAAAACCACTTCTGATTAGAAGTCCAAGAAAAATACAGATATTAGTGGTTACGACCTTAACTATGTATAAGAACTGTGCTTCCCACAGGATTTTCTGTTTCAGGAGGTTAATTTGAATGGATGATATGAGCCAACGTTAGGATGAAGACTATTTTTTTAATTGCATAAACATCTCCTTTTTTTTTTTCTAAGTACATGATTTCTAACATGACATCCAGTCATATTTTCACAGTCAAATTAATAGTTATCTGGAAACTTGACACCAACTACCAAGTTCCTTTGTGGTTAAAATTGTGTTAGTAATTACTGGCCTGAAATACTTATGTTTCATAACTTCATGGCCAGAGTCAAATATAAGCTATAGAATAAGAAAGGAAGCAAAGTTAAATAAAACACCTTTCTTTTCCATAATACAGAAATACTAATGTCTATTTTCAAATAGAAGTCTATTTAGAAATACCTAGAAGTACCACAAAAGATTTAGAGAGGATTGAAGAAAAAAATCAAATGTTTGTTACTTAAAGGTAAAATATTTTATATTCTGAAAAAGCATTTTATTAAGCATGAGGGAAAATAATTCTGGTTTCACGACTAGCAGAATACATGCTTTTTCATCTAACCTAAAAATGTTCCTTTGTGTGTAGGGAGCTTTAATAATAAAACTTATTCTGCTTTATATTATATAAATTAGAACAAACACCAAGTCCAGGGCCGGCACAATATTTCTGAATCTGCCCCCCAAAACGTTAGGTAGTCAGAAGGTAATTATTTAAAATAAAAAGGAAAACTTCAACTCATTTTCCTTGTATTGAGTTCTTCTGAATACTGTGTCATGAATGCATGAAAAGCTTCTATTAATATTTGTTTTTTTAACTTTAGTTTGTGCACATAAAACTTATTCAGTTGATATGTGCTCGGGTATTTCAGTGAGAATACATAAAAAGACCTTAAGATGAATTTTCATAGGAAAAATAAACAGCTTTCTCTATGAAGGGTTGCAAAAAGTTACCCACAAAGTAGTTGCCTTCAAAGTAAACATACAGAGACGAGATGGATTGTGAGTACTAGAAAATTCCGTTGCTCAGAAGAAGAGAAATGGACATCCCTGGCCTATGTTCGAGCTTTTTGTAGTACTCACGGACATTGGTCAAATGACATAATGCTTCCATGATTCAATTTTTTTTTTTAATGAAATGGTGATTAGAAGTGTTTTAAGAGGGGTTTTAAGTGTTTTAAGGTTTAAGAAGTGTTTTAAGTGTTTTAAGAATATGTTCATACACTACTTGGCACAATGTGTTGAACATAATACCTACTCAATAATTGTAATTCATTTTTGTCATCATTCTGTAATTATTTTATCAAATATATAGTCATTTCTTAAAAAGTGTTTTTACTTGAAGAGTCACTATCTAAATATATAGTTCTTTCATTAAATTGTAGGAAAACAGGTTTAAGGAATATTATTAGGCTTACATGGAGCCAAAGTAGAGTCTTCATAATTAATTGGCCTGAAAGTTCACTACTCAGACCCTGCCTTGATCCCAGGTCTTCCTTTCCTTTCTTTTTCTGAACTGGCTCGGTTTCCTTAACAGCTTGTGGCCTCTGTGAATGAATCTGAAAATACCCTGCTGCAAACAAACAGACAAGAAACAAAAGATCCATCTCTACAACCATTATCCGTTACATTTCATTTTAAGGAATCACTCAGGTTCTGCTTTCTGCTCTCTAAACGGTTCTGCTCTGATTTAGTAACAATAATGTCTCGATTCTTCTCTGACATGGTCCCTTCAGATTTATGTCACTCTCTTTTGTATCAATCCCAGTTCAAGATTTGTAGTTTGGAAGTCCAGTGTCTCCTACATCTTTTGGGTGAATTTCAGATAGACACAAAAACAGTACCTGTCCAGTTTCCAGTGAAGGTTGTACAGATGCCTTCCATTTGCCCCAAAATAGTTTCTTCTCTTTCCTTTCAACTTTGGTACTGGCTGTTAATTCTGTTCCAGCTGGCCCACGCTCATCTCTGAAAAGACTAAATAGAATGCACAAGGTCAGCTAAAGTAAAGGAGTAATCACTGTATTTCCTAAAGTTAAGAATAATTCACTGTGTAGATATCATCAAAGTGTATTCTTAAAATGTCAGGAAGAGTAAAAAACAAGACAAAACATGGTCACCATCAGTGGCTATAATAGTTGGAATATTTAATTCTTTTTCTCCTGACAATGCCTTAAAAACCAAATCAGTTGCAGAACATTTTCCCAATTCAAACATTGTTTTCCAGGATCTAGCAATTGTCACGAACACAGGGAATCACAAGTAGCTAATCCATTTTCCACAACATCCATCTGGTGAGAGAGTATCCTGCCTGTAATCAAGACCAGGAGATTAGTCCAGGGAAATGGTTCATTGTATTACAAATATTTCCTTCTGGGTTTACTAAAACCCTAATAAATTGAACTTTGCCTAATTATATGTCTACTGATAACAGTATTAGTTACATAAGGTCGTGTACCTAGACTGAGATTAGAACCGATCTTGATGGGTGGTGAAACAATCTTAACAGGTGACAAAGGCACAAAATGTCCCCAGGACTCTTTAAGAAAGTCTGTGTTGTAGACAGTGCAATCTCATTGGCCTGCAAGAGATAAGAAGCTAATAAAAAATAGTGAAGCAAGCACAGTATGAAAATTTAATGGATCTTAAAACTGGAGAAGACACTCTAAATGCAAAATTTATCCCTGCAACCCTCAAACCATCTTTATGAGGATAAGGCAGAAATTCTGAAGGCTGTGCAAATTTTCCCAAATTTTAATTATTAATACCTTTTTAAACATTGAATAGTCCAAACAAAACCCTTGTTAAACGTGTGGAGGTTCTTTTCTCCCATTTCTACCTGAATTATTTCTTAGGTACTCTAAGCCAGCTAACTAAACCATCTAAAACAATGAGTCAAGTTGACTCAATTAAGAGCAAAATAAAAATAAATTTCCATGGAAATAGAGAGCTGCATTCACACAAATGCCAAAATAATGTCTGATGAATAACATTACAATGAACACAAATGAAATCATAATTTGCCATTTACTTAATTTGTGCTATTAAATGCTTGATAAGAATGTCAGAAGTGTTTTTTAAAATGCTCATTAAAATGATTTATTATAATGATGAGGTAGAATTGCTATTAAGGGATTAATATGAATTAGGCATGTAGTGGGAAAGGATTGCAAGGGGAAAGCGGAAGGAAAGAAGAGAAAATATGATCCCAAGTATGGATCATTAATATGATTTTTCTAAGAATGTCATAGGGTAATTGTACCAATTTTAAGAGAATAAGGTATTTAGATAAATATGAAACATATAGCATAGGTCCTCTTTCTATAAACACATTTTTTTAAGATTTTATTTATTTATTTGACAGAGAGAGAGATCACAAGCAGGCAGAGAGAGAGGGGGAAGCAGGCTCCCCGCTGAGCAGAGAGCCTGATGGGGGGCTTATCCCAGGACCCTGAGATCATGACTTGAGCCAAAAACAGAGGCTTAACCCACTGAGCCACCCAGATGCCCCAGTCCTCTTTCTTATAAATGTGTACCTAAACATAGGGAATAAATATCAATAAGTATTTTAATATAGTCAGGATTTTAAATTTAGTTTATAGTAATATAACTAGAGAATTACTATATAAGCAATTCATATTATGTATTTTGAAACTATCATTGGCTGTTATGGATGTTTTATGTTTAAATAATTTAAGAACATTTATCTTTGCAATATATAAAAATATTTTCTATTGACGCCATAGTAAACCCTCTCATTTATACATTTTTTTTTTAAGTTGTGATAACTAATTTCCATTGCCCTTGAATTTTACAAGGAAAAATATTCTGTTCTCTAGAATTAAAAAGTTTTACTTTCAGGAGGAATCTAATGCAAGCAAAATCAAAGGGAGAAATGAAAATTTATCTGCTGAATTTGGCTCATATGCTTTGAAAAGCAGCTTATATAAGCCAACCCCAAATTCTTCTATCATCTGCTGGAATAACAAGCATGTTTTCACACATTGAATGTTTTAATCCTGTTTGTCAGGTTGTTAGCTTGTGTTTCCAAATCTCTGATTTAAACTGGCCCACAGAATCTCCGGTTAACTAAAGTCTACCAAAAGGAAATGAGTCTCTGTCACCAGGCTGTTAAAAGGTCAACAAGAGTGACAGCTCCACCATCTCAATTGCAGATTTTCAGCTAAAAGCCAACTGATGTCAAGATTAAGTCAAAGCTGAGACCTCATCATAATAAACAGATTGTCAAAACAGCAAAGTACTCCATAGCTTAGATAGGAAGCTTAGGAGGAGGCTTTGTGTTGGTTTGAGGGCATGACAGAGGGTAGGGGGCCCTCAAAAACCTAACCTACTGCTGTGTCATTCTAACATTATCTTTTGATCTTGAAAGTTTATTGGTCTTCCATAGATAACTCTAGAGTCAGAGACAGAGAAGGAGAGAGACAGAGAGAGAAAGGAAGGAAAGAGAAACTATGTTTATATGCCTGTGGCTTTCAATTACTTTATTAATTTTAATATCTGTGTTAAGATAGTAGAAACAAGCAAATTAAAAAGGAGAAGCAAGTGGTAGACACTTGACAATAGATAATAGCAAAATTAACAGATAGATAATGACAATAATGACGGTAATGGCATACTAAGGATAAAATCAGTTTATATGCCATTACTCTTGATTAAAATGATAACTTGGAAGTTACATCTTCAGGACAAAAGTAAAACTTTAGAAAGAAAATGGAAAAAAATAAGTTTTAAGATTTATGAAAGACATTATTGGAAAGGGACTTTGGGATCAATTTGTAGAGTTATATAGGTATCTTAAAATCATATAATTACACATGGAAATGTGTTAACTTAAGGACACTGTACAGTGAGACATCTTGTGTCATCACATATACACACAATGAAATATAAACAATATATACTGGGTTCATATTATGAATCAGGTTGCCTTTTAGAACTCTGAAATAAATTAGAAAGCAAAAGACAGAAATTGCTACCAAATAAATGCCTTTATGATGTTTATATTCCCATAGTAAGTTGAGAAATGATAAGGTTTTGTAAAAATGAAGATGGTGCAATGGAAATTTGGAACCCACGTGTGTATGTGTGTATATGTATGTGTGTGTGTGTGTGTGTGTGTGTTCACCCATGCCAGCATGCATATGTGCTTGTGTGTGGTTGTTTGTGTTGGAAGGATTATAATTTTAAGTAGAATAGAGTGTTTAAGGCAAGATAGAAAAAATTTTTGCAATGATCTGCATAACTATCATGAGAATCTTGACTAGTAATTTAAAATCATAACATGATTAACATTAAAAACAAAAAAAGAGGGCCGCTTGGGTGGCTCAATTAGTTAGGCGTCTGCCTTCAGCTCAGGTCATGATCCTGGAGTCCCAGGATTGAGGCCCCTGAAATGGGCTCCCTGCTCAGTGGGGAGTCTGCTAATACCTCTCTCTCTACTCCTGCCCTGCTCATGTGCTCTCTTTTTTTCTTTCACTCACTCTCTCTCTCAAATAAATAAATAAAATTTTGGAAAAAAGAAAAAAAGAAGGATGGTTGGGAGGGAGCAAGATAAATGGATAGATATATATTAAGTCAAAGATATTAAAATACTAATGTAAAATATTATAGTAAAATATTAATGGTAAGTGATGAGTATTCCCTGTAAATTTCTTTCTCCCTTGCAGAATATTTGAACATCTGAAATAAAATGTTGGGAAAATATAGAATTTTCTCTGTACACATGCATACTACTTTATAAGTTTCTTTACTTTTTTTTTTCCTCTTCCTTAGGCTTTAGACCAATACCTCTAAAAATTACATATGAGAAGTGATTTAATCTTTATTCTGTGTTCTACTATTTTGACAACCATTAAGTTTCAGAAATCATGTTTACTTTTCTCACATGACTTTGTATTCAGAATTTTACATCTAAACATTAACATTTTATGTAAATTTTCTTGCTCAATTTCAGAACATGGAGAAGCCAGAGGGGAAGCCTCATATAAAATCCTCTGGAAGTTACATTAGAATTAAGTCTGTATATCAAAGAGACAAGAACTGCACTGTAGGAATGCACAATGTATCTTTTTGAAAGAGGTACGGTAATTCTGCCTACTACCAAATCATCAGCTGAGTGCAAGAAATAAAATGATTTCAATAAGTCAAAAACAAAATGTCACCATGTATTCAATCACAGATAGATTTTGTAAAATTCTAAACTCATAATTATTTTTACATGTATTGAATGATTTTCCTAACATCACAGTGCCCATATAACTTAGCAATTATTACATAAGCTTTTTAAAGAAAAAAACAACAAACCAAGCAAACTTTCTGAAAAAAAAAAAAAAAAAAAAGTTATTCTTATACCAGAGTGTTTTTAAAGATAAAGAAACTCTAATTAAATAAAGGAATCCTTAGTTTCAAGAAGTTGGCTCCTTGGGGCGCCTGGGTGGCTCAGTGGGTTAAGCTGCTGCCTTCAGCTCAGGTCATGATCTCAGGGTCCTGGGATCGAGTTCCGCATCGGGCTCTCTGCTCAGCAGGGAGCCTGCTTCCTCCTGTCTCTCTGCCTGCCTCTCTGTCAAATAAATAAATAAAATCTTTAAAAAAAAAAAAAAAAGAAGTTGGCTCCTGTGAGTGCAAGATACTTGGTACACTTGGCTCTTGAACAACATGGGTTGGGACTGCATGGATTCCACTTACACACAGACTTGTACATACATGATTATAAATGTGTTTTCTTCATAATTTTCTTTTTTTTTTCTTCATAATTTTCTTAATTATATTTTTTTACTCTAGTTTACTTTACTTTAAGATAACACATATGACAAACAAAATATGTGCTATTTTATAACACAACCAGTTTTTGGTAAAGCTTCCGGCTTCAGGGGAGTTGAAAGTAATTCACTGTTTTTCAACTGCATGGGAAGTCAACACACCCAACCCCTACATTGTTCAAGGGTCAACAGTTATCTGTCCTTAGCACAAAACAGGTACTAACTTTTGTAGAACTACTTAACTAAGTAATTACAACTCAACATACGGGGTGATCTTCAAATCAAGGCATATTCATGTGTTCCTCTGACATTACCATATATATGTTACACTATTTTAGTGTACAGAGGCAGTGTCTCCTTTCCTCTTTTTTTTTTTTTTTTCCTGTTGTTATTTTTTTACCCCCTCCATCTTTTCTTTCTGCTGGCACAAAGGATTTCACTGATTTTAAGTGAAAGTGTCTCAAGAGAATATGGGGGGCATGTTCACATCTTTCATGTCTTAACCTAAATGGCAAACTTATTTATCCGCATTGAATGTCAGTTTACTTCTTTGTAAAAAGTGGATAATCACTTAGACCCTATGAAATATTGGCAAGAAGCATATAATATAAAGATAACTTCCAGGAGTTTTGAAGAGTTGATGGATTACTGAATTCTAGAATACTATCGCCTTGCTAAGCACCAATGTGACATTTTGATGCCAGTTTACTGGGTGATTTAGATTATAGCTATTTTTCTTTTTCAAATTTACTTAGCATATTTTTCATAATAAAATATACTCAGACATTTCAAATGCTGTATGTTCCCTAAGGTTTTTTCAAAAATTTTTTTTCAGGTTAATATCTGTGTATTGGTTAAACACATGTTCGAACTCCAACAAAACATTTTGTGTACTTTCTAACCAAAAATTTTTGTAATGAATGCTCCTGTGGCAAATGTTAATACTCCACATTAACGACCTACATATTTATGAGCCAACAACATCAGCAGCAGCATAAAAAAATTAATAAATAGCATTTTCATTATTTAAAAAGGATGAATACTTTTCTGGTCCCTTCTCATCTTTAAGGCACTATTACATATTGTTAATTATGAAAACAATGCTAAACTTTAAATAATAGGCTGAAGTTTTGAACCTGCCTAAATTCATGCAAAATAATTTTGGTAGATACACATTTGCCAGAATGGTGAAAGCTGAGACTCCTTGCTGAGAGTTTTTTTTAGGGGAAGAGAGGCATCTTGCCCAAGGCTATGTCTTGTTCCACATCCACTTCCTAATTCTTCTGGGGTTTAGAGTCCTAGCCTTGTTGCCTCAAGGTCCATCCTACCTCCCACGCTGACCTTTGTCCCAGGTGAGTCCTCTGTTGCCACAGTACCAAGTGCTTCTCCCCACTCTGTCTGGTCCTATTTCACTGCTCTCAATAGGCGACCTTTCTGAGAACATGTCTCCATAGATTGCCTTCCCGTTAATTTCAGGTCTTCAGATCCTATCCTTGGGAAACCCAAGATGACAGGTTCTGAGAGAAAACAAAACTATGACATTTCTAAGGATTTAAAAAATTACCATCATGCTTTATATAGTAATTATAACCACAGCAAATTTATATTTTATCTATAATATCCAAGTGCTTTGGCTGTAATTTTAACTCAGCTAGTGCCATGAGTATGGCCTTCTGTGTTACTCTAATTTCTTTAATTTCCTTATGTACATAATGTATTATTCATAGAACAAACCCATGATATAATGAACTAAATAATGTAAGAAAGCACACTTAATGGCTTTTCTAACTTAGATTAAACATTCTCAGTTAAGGCATGTTTTAGTAGATAAATATAGGCTACATGCTCATCTTATAATGACAGCTAGTATTCACAGATGGATTTCTACAAATTGTTTGCATTTGAAAATCAATCCCAATTTCAAAACCAGGACAAGATGCAGAGAGAGAAAAAAGGAAAAAAAAAAAAAAAAAGAGCTCCATATATACATTTATCAGATCAAATGAACAATCTCTTATCACCTGTAGATAACTTAAGAAAAAACAATGCTGTTTACTTTTGACATTTATGAATTTCATTTTTTTTACTTGTAAGAATAACTTCGTAAGAAAATCTCATTGTTATGCTGTCAACACTCAGTTGTGAGCTGTGATGTCAAAGACTCCACAGTTTTTTACAGTGCTGGGAAATGCAACACAAAAGTATAAGTGAGGGGAACATCAAAAACATGTAATAAACACTACAGTCTAATTGTTTGCAAAACCCAATTTTTCTCAGAAGAAGAAACAAAAATTACAGGTGAGCTATTACAGTATTAACTCCTTAACAAAAACCTTACTAAATAATAGCTTCTGGAAAACTTTTGATTTTACATTTTTCCTTTCACACTATGTGATTCTGTACTCTATTTCACAGAACAATGCTCTGCTGAACGCTGTCACTCTCGCAAATGGTATGGTAGCTGTCAGTGATTTTCAAAGAAAGCTGAATAATATGTACATATCTTATTTTAATGTGTTCAGAACACATGGACCTTTTTGGTGTTAGGAACGGGTAAAGAATGTGACCATAAGGTGAAGCATAGCTCATGCTGTGGGGCCAAACAGCATGAAACCCCATGCTTCATTAGTGATTCTCTTCATAGCAGCTGGCCAATGGATCATGAAAATGAATCAGAAATATTAGGGCTTTTTTTTTCTTTTTTCTCACTTTCTGCATTCACAAGCAATTATGAACAGTTGGAGTCTACCTTTCAGTGGGTAGTATTTCAATTCTCTGCTTTTAACTTTATAGGTTTCTATTCTAAAATCATATGCCCTAACTCATGCATTTGTTACAGATAACAAATCCATTTGAAGATCTTTAAGGTGCGTATCTTCCAGTAAAAATCGGTGTTAGGATATGTGCCTTTTTTTTTAAGTGGAAAAAGTCCCTCGGTTGTTTTGAAGTCAAGCCACTTTTATTAAAGACAAAATGAGTATATGCATTATGGGTCTTTCTCAAGACAACAAAGCAAGACTATAAATCAGGATACTTAATCCTATGTTTTTGAAAGCTGTCCTACAGTTCTCTCTGGAGACCCTACAGGAGGAAAGGGAGTAGAAATTCAAATTAATTAATTTGGTAACTCTAAGAATCATTTGCCTCATAGATACATGGGATGCTGAAGATTCTGGGGTTGGATGTATGTGGTCCCTGAATAAGCAACCCTTCAATATACCTTATTTTCCTAATAAGCAGAAAATGAGTGCCTATCATGGAGGTGGGAAGGGGAGCCTTATTGCATCCAAAATGTAAATTACTCATAATTAGTTCCTGCAATTAGTTGGAGTTCCATTCCAAGATAAGCTTGAATCATTACAAATAGCCACTTTTTTTGTTGTTATTGTTGTTTGTAGTGGTTCAATATCACCCACCCAAGCAAACAATGTTCACTAAATGAGTTAACAGTATATTTAGTTGCAGAATAAAGTTCAGTTCCTTTTCTTTGAGGGTAACTTTTAGATTCTCTGAATACAATGGAAGTACTTTGTATTCTCAAAGCACTATGATGGTTCTAACAAATGAAACAAAGCTATCTTTAATCAGGACAGAACTATGGGATCAACTCCATAATTGACTAGGGGAGCTTCTCCTGCAGGGAAAGCAACTTATGTAGGGGATATTTGGAATTGTTAAAAAAGAATAATTATCCTGCAGCCTATCTTATTTCTAGAGTGAATTAAATCTTGGAAATGTGCCTGTCTCAACATCTAGTGATATATTTTAAAAACATAATAAAATAAATTGGAAAACAATACATTTTTAAATGGATTGAAAAATAAAATAGAAATCAAGCAGAGTTGTTACCTATTATTCTTATAGTTCTGAGTAATTTTATATATCATGTAATCAACCATGTGATGTTCTCTTTAACCAGCATACTGACTTTGTACATCATTTTTTGAGCCAATTATTTTATACAGTGAAGCAGGACTATTTATTTCACTTGAATAGTTATGATTTAACTTTCATTTCCGTCAGTGTTAACCTTTTTGCCTAGATGAATTTTTTAGGTTAATTATATAGGGCCAGATTTTCCTCATTGAAAATGTCATTGAAATTTCTCAAATCATGAAGTTAATGCAAACTAAATGAAACCTATTAACAGTCCTCAAATGTCTTTCCTTCAGATTGTTTCAAGTCTTTCCTATTTGTACAAGCATCATAAACAATCTCATATAATATCCTGCCATCCTTTACTATAAAACTACTCTTTTCAAGTCAACAACACTTTGCAATAATGCCAAATTATATTCACTATTTTATTCTGTTTATTATGCTACAATCATTTGGTATTATTATTTTGCATCCTCTGCACCCCACTTTTTAATTACGTGTCTCCCCTAATACAATCTAAACTATATTCCAACAAGAAACATATCTTTGTACTCAATTCCATCCTCAGTCCTGGGAAATAGCTGATTAATAAGATGTGTCCAATAAATATTTATTTTTTAAATGGATAAATAAAGTGCTTTATTATTTCTTTTAAAAAATACATTCCAAAATATCACCAAAAAGGGTTAGCAATCCTACATTTTAATCCCTTTTCCAATAATGACTGATTTCCCCCCATAAATATGTGTAAATCTCTTCACTTCTCTGTGCCCCAGTTTCCCTGAGGGATTTGGCTAAATCATATCTAAGCTCCTTTCCAATGATTCTATCTCCATGATTGAAGGAATCTATGAATTCTAATATTATATTTATTTTAAATTTTATTTCATTTTTCTCCCTTAGATTTTAGCTACAGCAAAGAATTTCATCACTTAGGAAAATGTGAAGTATATACCTCGTTGAGATAGAAATGCAGGGCTCATGGCTTTCATTCTGTTTTTAGTTTTAGATCACTCTTGGTTTCTTCAATTTTCTAAACATGCTGATGTTTAAAATCATGGCTGTTGTTATATTTGTGAATCTATTTTCATCTTTTTATTCCTTGAAACTTAATGGCTCTGCCGACTCCCCCAAAGCCCTCTTTCTCAACAATTTCAGATAGCCTTTCAAGGATTTTGCTTAAAATGGAAATAGAAATGTACTTCAGTTGTATACAGAAGAAGTAGAAACTGACAGGATGAGGTGATGAAAGTGTCGAGTATGTGAGAGCCTTGCCAGCGAGGTCCCTTTCAGTCCTCAAAGAATGAACCCATGCCTTTGTAAACCTGGATACTTTTCCATCCTTGTATTATTTAGCTTCTAATCCATAACTCTGTTAAAAGGCTTACAAAATGAAGGAGATCTTTTTTGTTTACTCAGGCCTGTGCACTTTTTGCATTAGGTTCACCTTTATTGACTACATTATTAAGTGGGTTCAGCCTCGGGAAAGGCAATGTTATATTGCTGTACTCCAAGTTTTTGATTTGCCAGACTGAGCCCTCTATTTCTTATTAAAAGTTAGAGAAGCAGGGATACCAGAATGGCTCAGTAGGTTCAGTGTCTGATTCTTGATTTCTGCTCAGGTCATGATCTCAGGGTGGAGGGATTGAGCCCTGAGTCAGGCTCCACACTCCATGTGGAGTCGGCTTGAGATTCTCTCTCTCTGCCTTGTCTTCTGCCCCTCCCCCTGCTCACTTCTGGTCACTTAGTAAATAAATAAATAAATAAATGAAATATAAATAAGTAAATAAGTTAGTAAGTAAATGAAATCTTTAAGAAAAACAAAGGTGCACAAGTGTGTGCACTACAAAAAAAGAGAATCAAGAAGCTTTTTGGTAGCAAAATATTCTCAGGCCAACTATGATTCACTAACAATAAGCATTTCACATCATGTCTGCAATCATTATCAAAAGGCTTAATTTGGACAAATGAATATAAGCTTCTTTTGGTTTTCCAGTTGTCATTTCAGTCACTTCCATTCCCAGATGTTAATCACCATCATATAGCATGAGTAAAAAACAGGAGGAAACAGAATATATGTAAATTCTACAGAGGAATATATGTATAACCTACAGAGATAAGTCTTAAGAATATATGTATATTCCAAAGAGTTAAACATTGCATACTAAGACAGTAAAAGACAAATTTTACTTTATATCCTTCTGTTTCTAAAGCATATGAATTTCCTTTGAACTACTTAACTTATGATCTCTTCAAAAGTATATCACGATCATGACTCTTCACTTACTTTGTGTGCTGTTTGACTTTCTGTTTCCTTTTTTTTTTTTTTTTTCTTAATTACTGTAATGTATTATTTGCTTCAGGGGTAGAGGTCTGTGAATCATCAGTCTTACACAATTCACAGCACTCACCATAGCACATACCCTCCCCAATGTCCATCACCCAGCCACCCTATCCCTATGCCCCTATCCACCAGCAAGCCACAGTTTGTTTCCTGAGATTAAGAGTTTTTTTTTTTAGTCTTTATTAATTTTTTATTTTTTATAAACATATATTTTTATCCCCAGAGGTACAGGTCTGTGAATCACCAGGTTTACACACTTCACAGCACTCACCAAAGCACATACCCTCCCCAATGTCCATAATCCCACCCCCTTCTCCCAAACCCCCTCCCCCCAGCAACCCTCAGTTTGTTTTGTGAGATTAAGAGTCACTTATGGTTTGTCTCCCTCCCAATCCCATCTTGTTTCATTTTTCCCTCCCTACCCACTATGACCCTCCACCCTGCCTCTCAAATTCCTTGTATCAGAGAGATCATATAATTGTCTTTCTCTGATTGACTTATTTTACTTAGCATAGTACCCTCTAGTTGCATCCACGTCATTGCAAATGGCAAGATTCCTTCCATAGTTTGACTATTGTGGACATCACTGCTATAAACATTCAGGTGCACGTGCCCCTTCGGATCATTGCATTTGTATCTTTAGGGTAGATACCCAGTAGTGCAATTGCTGGGTCATAGAGTAGCTCTATTTTCAAATTTCTGCAGAAACTCCATACCGTTTTCCAGAATGGCTGCACCAGCTTGCATTCCCACCAACAGTGTAGGAGGGTTCCCCTTTCTCTGCATCCTCACCAACATCTGTTGTTTCCTGACATGTTAATTTTAGCCATTCTGACTGGTGTGAGGTGACATCTCACTGTGGTTTTGATTCGTATTACCCTAATGTTGAGTGATGTTGAGTACTTTTTTATATGTCTTTTGGCCATTTGGATATCTTCTTTGCAGAAATGTCTGTTCATGTCATCTGCCCATTTCTTGCTTGGATTATTTATTCTTTGGGTGTTGAGTTTGATGAGTTCTTTATAGATTTTGGATACTAGCCCTTTCTCTGACATGTCATTTGCAAATATCTTATCCCATTTCTGTCGGTTGTCTTTTGGTTTTGTTGACTGTTTTCTTTGCTGTGCAAAAGCTTTTGATCTTGATCAAGTCCCAGTAGTTCATTTTTGCCTTTGCTTCCCTTGCCTTTGGTGATGATTCTAGGAAGTAGTTGCTGCAGCTGAGGTCACAGAGGTTGCTGACTGTGTTCTTCTCAAGGATTTTGATGGATTCCTGTCTCACATTGAGGTCTTTCATCCATTTTGAGTCTATTGTTGTGTGTGGTATAGGGAAATGGTCCAGTTTCATTCTTCTGCATGTAGTTGTTTGACTTAAAAAAAAAAAAAGATTTTATTTATATATTTGATAGAGAGGGAGCACAAACAGGGAAAGTGGCTGGCAGAAGGAGAGGAGAATCTGGCTCCCTGCTGAGCAGGGCACCCAGTCTAGGGCTCTATCTCTGGACTCTGAGATCATGACCTGAGCCAAAGGCACATGCTTAACCACCAACTGAACCACGCAGGTACCCTCCCTTTTGCCTTTTAAAGTATTCCCAAGCAAGTAAATGCTAATGGTAATAAAGGAAATAATAATATATAGAAATACTTACGTATTCATTTCTCCTTGCAGTGCAGACTTCTTAGGTTGCCATTGAACATTGTACCCTTACCCTTACCCTTTTTCCTGTGATCACAAACACACATAAAGACACATGCATGCCCAGTTTATTTTATTTTAAAAAGATAGACTTAAATATTTATTTACCCTCTTAAATATCTTTGACCTGTAACTTGCCAAAAGTTAGCAACTTGATTTTCAACAGATGTCTTATATTCCTTCTCTATATTTTTTGTGATTTTTAAATGTTCTCTATCCTCTATTGTTCTCCTGTTTGTGAAAATTCAAGTAGTTATACACATTTTACATTTACAAACTTCTTTTCTAGGTAACAATTAATCTGCATCTTTACATTTAGGAATTTTTTTTGTTTGTTTTTGATTTCTATGTAGACAGTCCAAAATGTTGAACTTCAATTTTTTTAAAAGTATATATTTTATTTTATTTTATGATCCATTTATTTATTTGAGAGAGAGAGTGCAAGCAGGGAGAGGGATGGAGGGAGAAGGAAACAAGTCGACTCCACACTGAGTGGGTAGAACCCCACGCAGCTCAATCCTAGGATGCTGAGATCACAACCTGGGCTGAAATCAAGAGCTGGATGCCCAACTGACCAAGTCACCCCTAAAAAGTATATTTTAAATATTAATATACTCTCCCACATTTTTTCCAAATGAGTTTTAACAATGATCATTAACAGTAGAATGCATGAGGTTAGCTATTGCCCAGAAGATCACCTTTCCTAGAGAACAGCAAATAACTCGTTAATGTTTTTTTTTAAATATAATTTTTTATTTTTTATAAACATATATTTTTATCCCCAGGGGTACAGGTCTGTGAATCACCAGGTTTACATACTTCACAGCACTCCCCAAAGCACATACCCTCCCCAATGTCCATAATCCTACCCCCTTCTCCCAAACCCCCACCCCCCAGGAACCCTCAGTTTGTTTTGTGAGATTAAGAGTCACTTATGGTTTGTCTCCCTCCCAATCCCATCTTGTTTCATTTATTCTTCTCGTACCCACTTAAGCCCCCATGTTGCATCACCACTTCCTCATATCAGGGAGATCATATGATAGTTGACTTTCTCTGCTTGACTTATTTCGCTAAGCATGATACGCTCTAGTTCCATCCATGTTGTTGCAAATGGCAAGATTTCATTTCTTTTGATGGCTGCATAGTATTCCATTGTGTATATATACCACTTCTTCTTGATCCATTCATCTGTTGATGGGCATCTAGGTTCTTTCCATAGTTTGGCTATTGTGGACATTGTTGCTATAAACATTCGGGTGCACGTGCCCCTTTGGATCACTACGTTTGTATTTTTAGGGTAAATACCCAATAGTGCAATTGCTGGGTCATAGGGCAGTTCTATTTTCAACATTTTGAGGAACCTCCATGCTGTTTTCCAGAGTGGCTGCACCAGCTTGCATTCCCACCAACAGTGTAGGAGGGTTCCCCTTTCTCCACATCCTCGCCAGCATCTGTCATTTCCTGACTTGTTGATTTTAGCCATTCTGACTGGTGTGAGGTGATATCGCATTGTGGTTTTGATTTGTATTTCCCTGATGCCGAGTGATATGGAGCACTTTTTCATGTGTCTGTTGGCCATCTGGATGTCTTCTTTGCAGAAATGTCTGTTCATGTCCTCTGCCCATTTCTTGATTGGATTATTTGTTCTTTGGGTGTTGAGTTTGCTAAGTTCTTTATAGATTCTGGACACTAGTCCTTTATCTGATATGTCGTTTGCAAATATCTTCTCCCATTCTGTCAGTTGTCTTTTGATTTTGTTAACTGTTTAGTCTACGGCCATACCACCCTGAACGCGCCCGATCTCGTCTGATTTTGTTAACTGTTTCCTTTGCTGTGCAAAAGCTTTTGATCTTGATGAAATCCCAATAGTTCATTTTTGCCCTTGCTTCCCATGCCTTTGGCGTTGTTCCTAGGAAGATGTTGCTGCGGCTGAGGTCGAAGAGGTGGCTGCCTGTGTTCTCCTCAAGGATTTTGATGGATTCCTTTCGCACATTGAGGTCCTTCATCCATTTTGAGTCTATTTTTGTGTGTGGTGTAAGGAAATGGTCCAATTTCATTTTTCTGCATGTGGCTGTCCAATTTTCCCAGCACCATTTATTGAAGAGGCTGTCTTTTTTTCCATTGGACATTCTTTCCTGCTTTGTCGAAGATTAGTTGACCATAGAGTTGAGGGTCTATTTCTGGGCTCTCTATTCTGTTCCATTGATCTATTGTCTGTTTTTGTGCCAGTACCATGCTGTCTTGATGATGACAGCTTTGTAATAGAGCTTGAAGTCCGGAATTGTGATGCCACCAACGTTGGCTTTCTTTTTCAATATCCCTTTGGCTATTCGAGGTCTTTTCTGGTTCCATATAAATTTTAGCATTATTTGTTCCATTTCTTTGAAAAAGATGGATGGTACTTTGATAGGAATTGCATTAAATGTGTAGATTGCTTTAGGTAGCATAGACATTTTCACAATATTTATTCTTCCAATCCAGGAGCATGGAACATTTTTCCATTTCTTTGTGTCTTCCTCAATTTCTTTCATGAGTACTTTATAGTTTTCTGAGTATAGATACTGTGTCTCTTTGGTTAGGTTTATTCCTAGATATCTTATGGTTTTCGGTGCAATTGTAAATGGGATTGACTCCTTAATTTCTGTTTCTTCTGTCTTGCTGTTGGTGTAGAGAAATGCAACTGATTTCTGTGCATTGATTTTATATCCTGACACTTTACTGAATTCCTGTATAAGTTCTAGCAGTTTTGGAGTGGAGTCTTTTGGGTTTTCCACATATAGTATCATATCATCTGCGAAGAGTGAAAATTTGACTTCTTCTTTGCCAATTTGGATGCCTTTAATTTCCTTTTGTTGTCTGATTGCTGAGGCTAGGACCTCTAGTACTATGTTGAATAGCAGTGGTGATAATGGACATCCCTGCCGTGTTCCTGACCTTAGCGGAAAAGCTTTCAGTTTTTCTCCATTGAGAATGATATTTGCGGTGGGTTTTTCATAGATGGCTTTGATGATATTGAGGTATGTGCCCTCTATCCCTACACTTTGAAGAGTTTTGATCAGGAAGGGATGCTGTACTTTGTCAAATGCTTTTTCAGCATCTATTGAGAGTATCATATGGTTTATGTTCTTTCTTTTATTGATGTGTTGTATCACATTGACTGATTTGCGGATGTTGAACCAACCTTGCAGCCCTGGAATAAATCCCACTTGGTCGTGGTGAATAATCTTTTTAATGTACTGTTGAATCCTATTGGCTAGTATTTTGTTGAGTATTTTCGCATCTGTGTTCATCAAGGATATTGGTCTATAGCTCTCTTTTTTGGTGGGATCCTTGTCTGGTTGAGGCCAGCATCACCTTGATCCCAAAACTTGTTAATGTTTTAATATACATTCAGCAATTAATGTCTGGTCATGTTAAGTTTCCCATATATGTATATGAGTTCCATTAAAATTAATACTACTGTTTATAATATTTGTGTTTCTTAAATCTTCATATGTACTTTTTTTGTTTGTTTCTCTTTTTATAGGATTTCATTTATTTGAGTAAGAGAGTGCACAAGCTGGGAGAGGGGCAAAGGGAGAAGGGATACATCCTAGGACCCCAAGATCATGACTTAAGCCAAAGTCAGATGCTTAACAAACTGAGCCAACCAGGTCCCCCCTTCATATATAGTTTCATCTTTTGACACCAACCTTTTCTGGTTATCTATTTGCTTGTGTACAAATCCATTCTCTTTTGATTACTGGGCTTTATAGAAAGATTTATCATCTGATAGAAAATGCCTTCCTCGTATCCACATCCTCTTCAGTGTTTGTTATTTAATATGAATAGTCCAAAGTAAATGTTATAATGCTAGGGATACCATAGAAGGCATGCATTTATACCTGAAGCTTTCCAAATACTGTGTTCTTACCATCACACATGACTATAGGATGTGAAACAGGTATACATCATCAAGAACTCATCATAGAAGTGGCTTATAGATAATAATAACAACAATAGTAATAAACACATGTGTAAATGAAATAAGTTTTGATGTTTTACCAATCCCTTGAAAACTAAATTTTGATCTAAGGTATGTATGTAAATAATGTATATTAAGAGATCTGTTCTTTAAAAATACCTTATAAAATATTAAATAATTCAAGAACTTTGTGAAATTATTTCTAAAAACATCTGTGTACCCACCATCCAGTTTAAATATATATTACCAAGTCAGTTTAAGATACCTTTGCACTCTTTATTTCATAAAATCCTTTTGACAAAGATAACAATTATCTTGAATTTGATGTTTCTTATTACCATACATTTCTGAATATTTTATAATGCATATTATTAAATATATGCATAAATATCATATGGCACTTTTAAAAATATTTTTAACCTTATGAAAACAATGCTAGAATGACTATGCTTTTGGAAAGTTTTTTGATCATTAGTACCATGTTTATGGTGTTCATCAGTGTGGTCTAATTTATATATATCAACACAAAGTATTTAATTGTATGATTATACATTTTGTTATTAATGAACATAAGAGTTTGTTTCCAATATATTGCTTTTAGAAAAAAAATTCTTATGCTTTAAATGTTCTTTTGTATTTCATAGTTCCTTCTATGGAAATTTATTTGCATTATATACCAAAATTGAATTGCTGAGTTATACACTATAAAAATTCATTCTATGGCACATAACAAAATATTTCACTGAAATTCAATTACTGTTTTCAAGAGAGTATATTCAGTTCTGAAAATTTAATCCAACATAAAAAATAATTATTTTAACATTTTTATTTTGTTAATGTGTATTTATAAATTGCAATTTGCAAAAACTTATCTTCCAATATTAAAATCTCTAGGAGTATTAATTGCTCTTTCTATTCTGGATTTTATTGAATTTTTTTTAAAGATTTTATTTATTTATTTGACAGACAGAGATCACAAGTAGGCAGAGAGAGAGAGAGAGAGAGGAAGGGAAGCAGGCTCCCGGCTGAGCAGAGAGCCCAATGCGAGGCTTGATCCCAGGATGCTGGGATCATGACCTGAGCCCAAGGCAGACACTTAACCCACTGAGCCACCCAGGCGCCCCTGGATTTTATTGAATTTTAATGGTATTTTAGTAATGTTATTTATTTATAAGTCATCTATTTTTGAGTTGTATTTTTTAAGTAATTTTATGGATTTTTGTTACTATTGTAAATAGGATTTTTAAACTTATTCCATTCTTGGCTAATGGCCAGTAAGTAGCAATTTTATATCTAGTTTTTCAGTAAGTTCCTCAAACTCTCTATCATAAATATAAATTAAAACTTTAATGAGCACTTTGTAAATGCACTTACTGCCTTAAATACTTTATAAAACATGCTTTTTTTCTCAAGTCAACCATGGCAAAATTTATTTTATAAAATAAGATTTGCTTTTAATTAAAGTGTGGCAGATGTGCATTAAAAAACTCTAAAAAGTAAGTATTGCAAACAGATTAAAGTGATCTGAGATACTATCCTAGAATGCCCTTAAAGAAAGATTAAGGGCTTTTATGTACAAGATATAGAATGAGATAAAAGAAAGTCTGAACCATTCCAGGAAGAAAGAAAAAAAATAAGCCTTCATACAAATACATGATTTGAATGAAATGCAGTTGAAATACATTAGTTTAGATCTTTTGAAATAGCCTCTATAGCTCAAGAAAGGAAGAGAAACCCAACCATTTACTGAGAGGCTCATAAATACCATTGGATTATGTTTTTACTCTGAGTTATGTTTAATAAAATGTTAATAAATTTATGATAACTGCTTAACATTGTTTTTTAAAATTCTTGAATGCAAAATATTTTTACAGATATTTATTATATATTTGAGAGAGAGAGAGAGTACATGAGCAAGGTGCCCGGTGCCCCTCAAAATAATTTTAATGAGATGAGAATTATGTTATCATTGGAAGATTCTCTAAACTGTAACTTTCTGATTGTAAAAGATAGATTTTCAGTAAACTTGTGCATTTTGTATTATTTTTTTCCCCATCTAATATTTCACACTTGAATTCTTATCAGTGTCAATCTCACATGTTTTTCTTCTTCATTCTATGTTATGTCTGCCATTGGCCTATTTGCCTACAGATCCACTCAGGAGCCCTGGCTCCCTTTGCTTCTGTCTGTTTTGGTAAGGCTCACTCCTGAAAAACCCATTTTCCAGGCTCCCTTCAATATTTTCTATGTACTTACTGATTATATATTTCAACTTTACAATTGTTTGTACTTCCAACCACTGGCTGCCATTTCAGACCATGTTCTCCTATTTCAGGATGTATACTGACCTGAAATGATCTTGTGCAATATTTTATTCATTTATTGATGCCTCCCCTGAGTATATTCAATTCTGTGAAAGGAGAAAGCCTGGCTTCTTTTCTCTACTGCTGAATCCCCAGTGCTTAGAATTCTGCTTGACTAATTGAAGATGCCCAATATGGTTTCATTCAATGAGTCAATTAAATATTGCTGTGCTCATTATCTACTTTCTGTCTGTAGGGATGAGTTTTTCAACAAGTAAGAAGCTTTCTTACGTTGTAAATGTGATCATTTTTTAATTTGGTTCTTTTTTAATCTGACATTTCATAAACCTTAACATTTTTATATTAGTTACGCTGAACATGTACTCTCTCTTTTGCTTTTTACCTGTGGTTTCCATTTTTTTTTCTTTTTTTTTTGGAATGTGCTTTTTTAATGAGGTATCTCTCAAAGTAGCAATTCAAAGTTCAGTAATGATAACTCTTTGAATTCATCTATTAATATTTTTAAAGTCTCCTATAGGAATATGTATCTTTTCTCAGGCCTGAAGCTTATATAATTTAAGGATCCTTCTTCAAGAAGCATAATACAAATTTATAAAAACAAAATTTCTGGGGTCCTGTGATAATCATATATTCGTCCCAGAAACACCCTTTTCATATGTCCTTATGAGTTCTTGGTCTAATTCTATGATGTTCCTCCACAGACTTTTCATTCTGATTTTTCAGTTTATCTGCTTCCCCACCCCCCCATAACTAGAGACCATTCTTTACTTGCTAAAGATGGAGTGGTAGAAAAACAACAACAACAACAACAACAACGAAAAAAACCTTATATTTTCAGCTTCTACCTTAGTCAGAGATTCACTGTAAATGAAGAGCATTTATGCTTGGAGAGAGAGTTTCCTGGTAGAGACCCATACATTTTATGAGGGTGTTCAATTCTATGAATTATGGAACTAAAGTTTCCCATGGCAGGAACAACAGCTCTTTCAGATGATATGACTTGAAATGCAGTACGCTTTTTTTTTTTTACTGGATTGAATCTTCTGGTCAGCTCTACTCAATACTATTCCAGGAGTGAATGAATAATTGTTTAAGTACATTTTTTACTGAAGTATAGTTGACCTACAATGCTATATTGGTTTCAGGTGTACTATATAGTGATTGAACAATTCTATGCATTATGCAATACTCATCATGATAAGTATAGTCCCCGTCTGTCATCATACAATGTTGTTAAAACATTGTTGGCTGATTCCCTGTGCAGTACTTTTTTAATAGGATTTACTTATTTTATAAGGATTCACTTATTTTATAACCAGGAGTCTACACCTCTTAATCCCCTCCATCTATTTCACTCCTTCTCCAACCTTCTTCCTCCATCAGTTCTCTTTGTTTATGATCTTTATCTGTTTTTAAATTTGTTTCTGTTTTCTAGATTCTGCATACAAGTGAAGTCATATGCCATTTGTCTTTCTCTGTCTGACTTATTTCACTTAGCATAATACCCTCTAGGTCCATTCACGTTGTCATAAATAACAAGAACTCATTCTTCTTTATGGCTGAGTAAAATTCCATTGTACATATATACCACATTTTCTTTATCTATTTATCTACCAATGGACACTTAGGTTGCTTCTACATCTTAGCTACTGTAAATAATGTTTCCATAAATATAAAGGTACATATATCACTGTGAATTAGTATTTTGTTTTTTTAAAGATAAATACCCAGCAGTGGAATTTATGAATCATATGTTATTTTTATTTTTAATTTTTTGCAGTACTTCAACATGTTTTTCAAGTGGTTGAAGGAATTTACATTTCCATCAACAATGCATGAGGGTTTGTTTTTTTTTCCTCCCCATCCTCACCAATACTTGTTATGTCTTGTGTTTTTGATAGTAGCCATTCTGACAGTTGTAAGGAGATATCTCATTGTAGTTTTGATTTGTAGTTCCCTGATGATGAGCGATGTTCAGTATCTTTTCATGTGTCTTTCAGCTATCTGTATGACTTCTGAAAAAAATGTCGATTCAGGTCCTCTGCTCATTTTTCTATAAGATTGTTAGTATTTTTACTATTGAGTTATATAATTTCTTTATATATTTTGGACACTAACCTCTCATCAGATATCATTTGCAAATATTTTCTCCCATTCATTAGGTTGCCTTTTTGTTTTGTTCATGGCTTTCTTCTCTGAGCAAAAGCTTTTTATTTCACCATATCCCCAGTAGATTGGGGATATGGTGAAATATGGCTTTTGTTTGCTTTTGCTTCCCTAGTCTGAGGAGACATGTCTATAATTTGTTGCTAAGCCTAATGTCAAAGAATTTACTACCTATGTGTTTTTTTTTTTTCCCCCTAAGAGTTTTATGGTTTCCGATCTCACGTTTAGGTCTTTGATAAATTTTCAGTTTATTTATTGTGTGTGGTATAAGAAAGTGGCCTAAATTCTTTCTTTTGATGGTAGCTGTCCACTTTCCCCAATACCGATTATTAAAATGACTATCTTTTCTCTATTTATATTCTTGCCACTTTTGGTCATAGGTTAACTAACCACATAATTGTGGGTAATTTGATGAGCAATCTAACTCATTCTCCTGATCTATGTGTCCTTTTTTGTGCTCATAGCACATTGTTTCAGTTATTAGAGCTTTATAGTATGCAGTGAAGCCTGGGATTGTGATGGCTCCTGCTTTGTTCTTTCTTAAAATTCCATTGGCTTATGGTTTGTCTCCCTCCCAATCCCATCTTGATTCACAGACCTGTACCCCTGGGGATAAAAATATATGTTTATAAAAAATAAAAAATTATATTTAAAAAAAAAATCCATTGGCTATTTGACATCTTTTTTGGTTCCATACAAATTGTAGGATTATTTGTTCTAGTTGTGTGGAAAATAAAACCCAAAACGCTATTGGTATTTTGATAGAGATTGTATTGAATCTGTGGATTACTTTGCGTAGTAATGACATGTTAAAAATATTAATTCTTCCAATTCATAAATATGAAATATCTTTCTATTCTTTTTTGTTGTCTTCAGTTTCTCTCATCCATGGTTTATTATTCTGAATACAGGTCTTTCAACTACTTGGCTAAATTTATTCCTGGGTATTTTATTCTTTTGGTGCAATTTTATATGTTTTTTTTTTCAATTTCTCTTTCTGCTACTTTATTGTTAGTGTGTAGAAATGCAACAGTTTTCTGAATATTAATTTTATATCCCACAAATTTATTGAATTAATTTCTTAGTTCTAATAGCTTTTTTGCTTGAGTCTTTAGTCATTTGCAAAGAGTGGCAGTTTTACTTCTTCTTTACCAATTTGGAAGTCTTTTATTTATTTTTCCTGTTTGCAATGTCTAGGACTTCTAGTACTATTTTGAATAAAAGTGGTAAGAGTAGACTTTTTTGTCTTATTTCTGATCTTAAAGAAGAAGGTTTCAGCTTTTCCCCATTAAGAATGATGTTAGCTGTGGGTTTGTCGTATATGACCTTTATTATTTTGAAATATGTTCCCTCTAAACTCACTTTATTGAGTTGTTAATCATAAACAGATGATGAATTTTGCCAAATGCTTTTACTTACATCTGTTGAGATGATCATGTAGTTCTTAACTTTCATTTTAGTAATTGATGTATCAAATTGATTGACTTGTAGATATTAAACCAACCTTGCATCCCTAGAATACATCCCACTTGGATATGGTGACTAATCCTTTCATGTATTGTTGCGTTTGGTTTGCCAATATTTGCTTGGATTTGCTTCTATGTATATCAGGGATATTGGCCTTGAGTTTTCTTTTTGGGGGTGTCTGTCTATTTTGGGTAACAAGATAATGTGAGCCTCATAGAATGAATTTGGAAGCTTTCCTTCCACTTCTATTTTTTTGAAATATTTTAAGAAAAATAACTCTTCTTTAAATATTTGGTAGAATTCTCTTCTGTCTGTCTAGATTAGATTACTATCTAGATTACTAGATTACTACTAATCAGTCTATCTGTTCAGATGTTCTATTTCTGAAATATTTTAAGAAAAATAACTCTTCTTTAAATATTTGGTAGAATTCTCTTGTGTCTGTCTGGTCCTGGACTTTTGTTTGTTGGGAGTTTTTTGATTATCAATTCAACTGTTACTACTAATCAATCTATCTGTTCAGATGTTCTATTTCATCCTGATTCAGTTTTGGAAGATTGTATGCTTCCACAAGAGTACCCATGTCTTCCAGGTTGTCAATTTATTAGCATATAATTTTTCAGAGTAGTCTTTTGTAATCCTTTGTATTTATGTTCTGTCCATTGTCACTCCTCTTTCATTTCTAATTTTATTTATTGGAGTCCTCTTTTTTTTTTCCTTGATGAGTCTTGTGAAATAAAGGATTACCATTTGTTTATTTTTTTTTTTAAAAGCAAGCTCTGGGTTTTATTGATCTTTTCTGGTTTCTTAGTCCGTATTTTATTTCTACTCTTCCTTCCTTCCTTCTTTTTTCCTTCCTTTCTTCCTTCCTTGAATTATATGTTAATCTCACAAATTTTAATATTCCACTTCTAACTATAGACAATATCAGTGATTGTTATACTACAGTGGGCTCAGAAAAATATCATATATTCACATACAATAACAGAGAGAAGAAAATATCTTACTGAACTGGGAATGTCTCCTACTATACACTTGACCTTTAGTTGTGCATAGTAAGCCTTCCTACAGCATTTCTTTTTTCTTTTTTTAAGATTTTATTTATTTGAGAGAGAGAATGAAAGAGAGAGAGCACTTGAGAGACAGCAGTAATTGTGAGTGCTGAGGGAGAAGCAGACTCCTCACTAAGCAGGGAGGTGAAGGCAAGACTCCATCCCAAGATGCATGGACCATAACCTGAGCTGAAGGTATATGCTTTACCGACTGAGCCACCTAGGCACCCCCACATCTCCCCCCCAGCACACTGTATTTCTATGTAAACTCTCAAAATATTGCCCAATTTCCAGTTAATCCTAGAAACAATGTCAATAACATCATCCCGATTTTTAATGATATGGTTTAATAGTAATATGCTTTGGAGCTGTGTAGACCTCAATTTGAATAATCTTTTTGACACTTAGTCTGTTCATAGCAAGCTAAACTATCAATTTCATTTTCTATCATATTGTAATATAGATAATGCTATGCATTTTATGTATCTTATATAACAGATTTGTAATGAAATCCAAAGTATATTTGAATTATTTTATTATAACCTCCAAGACATTATAATCTTCTATTTTTATAGGTTTTGAATGTGATAATGGTATACAGAATCTAGATAAGGATATTTTTGTTCTTAAGAAACACATGTTTGGGGTACCTGGTTGTCTCAGCCAGTTAAATGTATGCCTTTAGCTCAGGTCATGATATGATCTCAGGGTCCTATGGTCAAGCCCCATGTCAGACTCTGTGATCATCAAGGAGTCTTCTTCCCCCTCCCCATCCCTCCCCACTCACTCATGCAAATGCTCTCTCTCTCTCTCTCTCAAATAAATAAATAAAATCTTAAAGAAAAAGAAAGAAAAAGAAAAAAGAAATACATGTTCAAGGGGTGCCTGAGTGGCTCAGTCGCTTAGATGTCTGACTCTTGATTTATGCTCAGGTCATGATCTTGGGATTGTGAGATGGATCCTCATATCAGGCTCCATGGTGGGCATGGCCTGCTTAAGATTCTCTCTCTACCCTCCCTCCCCTGCTTGTGTTCTCTAAATAAGTTAAATTAAATTAAATTAATTTTAAGTTAAACAAAGGAATACATGTTTGAGTAATTAGGAATAAGGTACATGTCATGCTGTGTACAACTTTCTTTCAAGTGATTCAGAAAAGAAAAAAGAAAAGAATGAGAAAGGAAGCTAGATGAAGCAAGTATTGCCAAAAGTTAAAAAAATATAATGAAATTTAGTGAGCATTATAGTAGTGTCCACAGTATCCTTCAAAATATATTCAAGGAAAAGATTTTTCACAATAAGCAGTTGAAAATAGACAATATTTCTAGCTTGATATTTTTACAATATTAGATACAAAATAAAAACATTAACTTTAGCATAAAACACGACTTTAGTACTTCAATATGTTTTTTATCATTATATAATTTGCCCTGGGCACTGTGCTAGACACATTGAATATAAAAATGAGAAAAATAAGACATGTTCATTTTCTTCATAAACTGTATTAGTACACAAAGTAGGTAAACATTAAAAAAATCACAAAAGTAAATATTCAGTTATAAACAAAATGCTATAAAACAGGATCTTTTCATTGTGTGACAGTACAAAATGGAGGTTATATTAATCTGAACCTCAATTAATGTTAGCTTGAACAAATAATATTTGAACTTGTGTAAGACAGAAGAATAGATGTAGGCAAGGGCCAAGTAAGTGTTTGGTAGCAAACACCTCTCCGGATAGGACAATGTATGCAAAGGCACTGTGGCAGGAGTTAGTGGGTTTTATCTGAGAAACTTAAAGAAATCCAGAATGGTTGAATCACAGTACGGAGAAAAATGTTGTAGAATGAAAGAGGAGTGGTATGGCCGGCCTTAAATCATTTAACTGCAGTGTCAAGAAATGATTGAAAGGAGACAAGATGATGTCCGTGGTGAACTGTTAGGACCCACTACAATATCTGGGCAGCTGTGAAAGAGAGGAGGAAAGTGCTCTGCAAGAATCAGTGATGTCCGTGTTTATGAACGAATGTGAATGGATGTAAGAAATATCTGTCAGACCAAGATGACAGGACAAAGTGATATATGGGTGTTGTGATCAGGGGAGAAGGAGTTGTGAGAAGTGAAAGCTGGATTCTCAGCTTAAGAAACTGGTTTCATGGTGGTGTCATTCAATGACATAAGTAAAAGTTGAAGAAGACAGACTTTTAGCCCTTTAGGGTTAAGACATGCTTGCACTATCCAAAAGAGTATGTTGAGAAGCCATGTGATGATATGTAAGTGGTCGTGATCCTCAAGACATAGGTCTGGGGTAGAGATAATCCTTTGGGGCCCATGAGCCTTGAAGGTTGGTTACAAATGTGTTGATTCCAAATTGAATTGATTTTCAGACTTGTGACTCTGTGAAATTGGAAGAGTATATAATCCCCTCACATCCAAAGATTATTCATCTCTATAATGGGGACTTTTATTTATATATGAACGAAACCTGCTCAATTTTACCATTGTTGCATATAAAACAGAGCATAAAATTTATAAAACAAGCGAAATGACCCTTGGATTTTTTGTTTTATTTTGTTTTGGTTTGTTTTCTGGATACAATGGCTTTTGATGAGCAAAGAAGAATAGGTGATTTTAGTTAATCTCTTGGAGGAATTAGTCGAATTTGGTCTTTGTGTTTCTGTCTACTCTATCTAAGGGTGAAGTAGTAGTCTATCTTCCCAACACATGCTAATGGATACAATGAGATACTCAAAAGTGAGCCATGAACTCCAACAACACAGTATTTTTTTTTCTTTCTAGATTAAGCAGAAGAACACATAAAACAATTTTTTTAAATTATTGTTTATAGTTCATGAACTTTATCAGTTGGCTTTTAAAATGTCATTTCCTAATCCACTTTGACTTGGTTAGATGTAATTCGAATACACCTGGTTTTCCTGTCTCTTTACATACTAGAAAAAAGAATAATTGTTATATAATGGGAAGGGATTTGTCGAAGAAAAGGATTTGAAGCATTGTTGGAGCAAGTGCTATGTGCTCTTTGACCCTGAAGAAACGGAGAGAAAAACATACTTTAGAATACAGTCTATATATGTAGGTACTGTGTGGGGCCAGCTGGTGAAAGTATAATGGCCATATGTGACTTACTGTGCTCAGAATATCACTGTATAAAACAGGTCTAACACATGGCCAAATCTGTATTATAATCTACTCTTGTATGGTGAGTATTAAAACAAATGAGTATTTTCTATGGTAAGAAAAAAATTGATTTTCCTGTTTTCATTCTTGTCAAGAAGTACATTTCCTTTCACATTTTACACTTAGGCAAACCAGTGTAATTAACATAACATATTTATTCTTACTTCATTAGTGACATTTACACCTGCACTATTAAAAAAAGTGCTAATGTTTTATTTATGATTTCTTACAGCCTTACTTATTGCCATTCATGTCATTCACATTTAACAAAGACAGAAACTAATAAAAGCCAGGTATTGGGTATTATTTATCCCTGTCCCTGGCATGATAGCAGCTTTAATGAAAAAATGAATAAAAACTTAGACAGTCGTAATTACTCCACGTTTACCTCACAATGCAGATGGAGTATAATGCACTGAGTTTCTATGCTGTGTCCTTCATGTATTCATATCACATGTGAATACACAGAGCTGTCACTAAGCATAAAAATACACAGAGCTGTCACTAAGCATAAGTGAAGCTGAACAAATGGGCTTTTAATTTGCACTAGAAAATACAGTCAGCCCACTGTACCTGATCTTACATGGAAGGACATTACAAAGACATATAAGAGGTTAAAGTGTTTAGAATAGTGGACTCAAGGAGGTTTGGTGAGGGGAAAAAAGGCATTTAAGGTGAAGCAATGTAACAACACACCAACACATCAATCAACAAGAATACTTTGCTATGAAAATTCAAGCTAGAAAAAGGCCTTACAAAAGACGTACAAATCAGATGGAGATCAGTATGCCTAAAAAGAGGCTTTAATAAATCCTAAAGAGTTTTGTGATTTAGATAAAGGGACAAACCTGTTATAGTAAAATAATTAAGACCATAGAGTTGAAAATCAGGATGGCTGATACAATTGTTAATCTGTTGAATCTGATTGAAGGCAGTTACAAAAAAAAAAAAAAAATGGCAATGCTTTTAACATATGGGTCTATCTTGTTTGTGACAAATGTCTACAAATCAATGATGCATGAAAAGAGCTTTATGAAGGACTAAGTAGAAATAAAGTGTTTGAATTTGAGCTATTCAAAAATGTTATCATAATTTTAGGACACATTTAATATATTATGCTCAAATTCATTCTTCACAAAAAAAAAAGTCCTGCTTACAAAAGCAAAATGAAAACACTATTTAAATTTCAACATTTCTATCATATTATCCCCTTAATCATAGGAGGTACAAAAATGTATGGTGACATTGATACAATATACACACTTAGTAAATTTATTATGAATATGGATAAAGCCATATGGCAGGTTTTCTATACGTGTTATCCTAGAAAAATTACCTTGAGATGGGTATTATTCTCATATCCTGGCAAATTGGTTTTCAGAGATGCTGAGTTGCTTACTAAATGTCATGAAAACTTTTTAACACAGATTTTCTGACTTCAAGTTTAATGCTCTTTGACTTAACCATTAATTACATTCTGAATGAGCTGAATTATGGACTGAATTTTGTCCCGTCCAAATTCATATGTTGAAGCCCTAAACCCCAGTACCTCAGAATGTGACTGTGTTTTTAAATATGGCCTGTAGAGGGTTAATCAAGTTTAAAAGAGGCTGGTGTCCTTATAAGAAGACTGGTGTCCTTATAAGAAGAATAAATTTGTACTCAAAAAAAAAAAAAAACCAAAAAAACAAAAAACAAAAACAAAAACACAACAACAAAACTGTACTCACAAAGACACCTCAGCTATGTTCGCACAGTAAGGAAAGGCCATGTGAGGACGCAGTAAAAAGAGGCCATCTTTAAGTCTAGGAGAAGGGGCCACAGAAGGAGATGAAACCTGCTTATGCCTTGATTTTAGATTTGCAGCTTCTAGAACTATGAGAAAAGATAAATTTCTGCTCAAGGCCGACAGTCTGTGGTATTTTGTTATGGCAGCCCTAGCAACGCATACACCCAATTTGAAAAGCAGATAAGACATTCTTAAATATTATACCTCACCATATTCAGATAATTTTCATTTTCAGCGTCAGGGTAACAGTAGAAAGACAAAAAAGAAAACTAATTCTGAAACCCCACAGATGGGGCTTGACTCTCAGCTCTCCAAATTCTTACTCTCATTTTAACCCTTGGTTAGAAAATTCACCTTTATAAGCTTTTGTCTTTAACATTAAAAAGAAAAGTAGGTAATGCACATGCATATATGCACAGTTTCAAGAACGTAACTGACATAATTTATGTTCACCATCTTCACCCCCTTGAGTAGGTAACTCCACCAGCAGTTCATCAGGCAACACTATCTGAAGACATGATTTCAGGACAGGGAATGGGAATGATATTTTGTTCAACTTTCATGATGAGAAGATGGTATAAACCTTATCTTTGTCCTTCTGTATTAAGATATATATAGATATAGATATAGATATATATATATATATATATATATCTATATCTATATCTATATATCTCTATTAGGATACATATATGTATCCTAATATCCATCCATGGATATATATATATACACATAAACACACACACACATACACACACACACATATATTATGCCTATATCTATTATACCAATTATATATTTACCAATATACTAATTACATGTATATTATACATATATATAATTGTTATAACATATATATAACCAATATACACATATATAACCAATATACACATACACACACTTTGCATTAAATATATTCCATTAAACAGAGGCATATATCTAGGGGTGCCCTGGATGGCTTGGTCATTAAGCGTCTGCCCTCAGCTCGGGTGATGAGCTCAGGGTTCTGGGATTGAGCCCCGCATGAGCCTCCTTGCTCAGCAGGAAGCCTTCTTCTCCCTCTCCCACTGCTTGTATTCCCTCTCTCGCTGTCTTTGTCTTTGTCAAATAAATAAATAAAATCTTTAAAAAAAAAAAAGTACAAATAATCCTAATGTAAATTTATAAAAATAAATAAAACAAATAAATAGATGAATGAATGAATGAATAAATTAAAGTCGTACATCTAGCCAAGCCACCAGACCAAGCCTTATAATCGAGAAGAGTTGTCTTTTTTTACTTACTTGTCTCACTTTATGGATTCTGGCTGTAATGAGCTGGGTCCTGGCTCCTTGTCCATCAACTCATGTCAGTGAGTGGAGCTGGCATATTTCTTTCTCTAGAAATTCTTGTCTCCCCCAGGACCTCACCCTACAGGTGTGGATACCTTTGTTCTCCTGCACTGTTTTACTCTAAGAATATGATAGTTTTCTCTGTCATGGTACAAAAATAGGAAATGAGATTCCTGAGACATTGTTTATTATCAATTAAACTGTAATGACCATTTTATTTTTCTCTCTTGACATTAGATAAGACATTCAAGATACAAAACAATCTGGAATTCCAAGATTTTTCTCTTTTAAAGAAAACTGTATGGAGGTAGGGGGAGGAGTAAAGCTTTCTTTCAAAAACAAAACTCCTAGTAGGAAACGGGGAAGGATAAGACAGAGGAAATGAAATAAATACAATAATGAAGTCAGAAAAGGAATCACCTGTCTCCATTTATTTAAAAACACAAAACAAACAAACAGCAACAAAACTCCACAGAATTAGCACAGACAGCTTCCTGAAAGAAGTCAATTATTTGATCCACCTGAAGTCAGCTCTGAGCTAATGCAGTGTTGTTCCCAAAGAGAAAGTACACAAAATGACTTATGAACCCTAAAATCAGTTAAAAAGGTGATGAAAACTAGAATACAATTTTAAACACCCACTACTCTGAATAAGGATATTAGTAGTTTTCATCCAGCTTTTGAGATTCTAACCATATTCCTTTCAAAACTTTAAACTCATAAGGTATTTATGTCTTTGAAACTCAGAAAAGGGCTTGAAGAAAGTTCCTGTCAGTTATTTTATTAATCAAAATTATACAAATATTTCTGAAAATTCAGTTGTCATTTAGTAACTTAATAAGACAATGTACATTTTAGAAAATAACCAAAGAGCTAAATTCAAGTGAAAAATTATTGTAGTCCTGATAGTATGCCTGGAAAAGTCTAGAATTATAAATCCTTGCATATATTCCACATGGGGGGGAGAAAGATACATAAAATATTGCTGAAGATTTCTGGAATAGAACTAAATCTATGGGAGTTAATTTTATGTGCTAAGTATTCTAAATACATGAAAGACATATGTATATTTTTGCAAAACATTTGCAAACTATATTAAAAAATAAAATTCTTCCTTAATTATAAGAAAAATAAATACTATGAAAAGTAACACTCATTAAATATCTTGCAAGACAGTTAAAATTAGGTAACTGGCAAGATGAAGACACTGTCAAATTTATAAAGAATATTTCACAACATTTGATTTTACAACAGATAAAATTAGTTGAACCTATATTTTCTTTGTCAACTTTTAACTCTTTGAAGTGCCGGTAAAATAAAGCTTTCCAATTAAAGTGTCATCATATTAATAGTAAGTTAAGAATATGGAATATGTACTGGGGCACCTGGGTGGCTCAGTGGGTTGAAGCCTCTGCCTTCGGCTCAGGCCATGATCCCAGGATCCTGGGATGGAGCCCCACATTGGGCTCTCTGCTCAGCAGGGAGCCTGCTTCCCTTCTCTCTCTGCCTGCCTCTCTGTCTACTTGTGATCTCTGTCTGTCAAATAAATAAATAAAATCTTAAAAAAAAAGAATATCTACTTAATTATGAAACACACTGTTTTTAGTGAGGAAACCTGGAAAAAACATTATTTTGAGGTTTAATAATTTTTCAAATTAAAACAGAGTATATAAATCTAGGTGATAGCATGGCAATCTAAATCATAAAATCTCAATGTAAGGAGAAAGGAAGCCTAGAAGGAGCTAAGTCCTAGGATCTTGTCCTAGTTCCACCATCAGTTAAGTGGCAACAAAATGTCATTTGACCACCACAACCCTGTCCTCAGAAACAGTAGCAGATCGGTAAGGACTGTTGCAATCCATGCTTGTTATATCCCATTCCTACTTCAGTTGAATGCATTATTTATAAAGGTATCACCACTTCTAATATACAAACTGCTAGTTCTATGTTGAGGATTTTAGCTTTTTGAATTTGCTCAGAATTCAAAATTATTGTACACATATAAAAAACAAAATATACTTCTTATAACATTTTATAGTTGAACTGAAAACAATACATCACCAATAAAAGCTTATATTTACCCAAGAGGAATATATCTTTAAAGGAATAACTTGACTTTACATGTGTTTTGACTACAGTATTTCTTTTTTTTTTTTCAAAGATTTTGTTTGTTTATTTGAGATAGGGAGAGTGTGAGAAAGAGATGATGAGCAGGGAGTACAGAGGCAGAAGGAGAAGCAGGATCCCCACTGAGCAGGGAGCCTGATGCGGACTTGATCCCAGAACCCTGGGATCATGACCTGAGTTGAAGGCAGAGGCTTTAACTCACTGAGCCACCCAGGCACCCCAGGAAGAGAGAATCTTAAGCGGCCTCCATGCCCAGCACGGAGCCAGCGTGAGGCTCAATCCCACAACCCTGAGATCACGACCTGAGCTGAAATCAAGAACAGACATTTAACCACCCAAGCCCAGGAGCCCTGTCTATTGTTTTCTTAATAATGAATTCAAGGGAAATTCCACATGTTGAATTGTTAGTCTCCTGAAGATGTCTATTATGATTAGAAGCTATAAATTTTTCAAGGTTTTATTAATAAGCCAGTTCTTATGGATTTAATTGTGCCACCGAAAGGATATGATGAATTACTAATACATGCTACAGCAGGATGTGATCTTAGTTGGAAATAAGGTCATTGCCTCTGTAATTAGTTTAGATGAGGTCAGTCTGAATTAGGTGGGGCCCACAGCCCAGTATGACTGGTGTCCTTAGAAGAGAAGATGAAGAGGATGCCATGTGATGATGATGATGGAGGCCGAGATTGGAGTCGCACAGCCGCAAGGCAAGGAATCCTGAAGACTTCCACACAAGAAACCAAGAGCAAATCAGATTCTTCCCCACCCAGCAGAAACTTCAGAGAGAATACTGCCTTTTGAACAACTTGATTTTGGATGGTTAGCCTTGAGTACAGTGAGAGAATAAATTTCTGTTGTTTTAGGCCACATACCTTGTTACAGTAGCCCTAGGAAACTGATACACCAGTTAACAATAATAATCTATCCAGTTTGAGTCACATCTTGTTGGGAGTTTTTGGTGCTACAGTCCCCCAAAATACTCCACTGGTATTGCAGTTTATCCTATTTTGCTTTTTGCTTTTGTTTTGGGTATATCATAACAATATGTTAGTAATACAACAATTATATTTACCTTCATAAGCATAAATTTTGAAAAATTATTTATGGATAAACAAAATGGGATACACACACACAATGGAATATTATTCAGCCATAAAAAGTGAGCTCTTGCCATCCGCAGCAACATAATTGGACCTAGAGAGTATAATACTAAGTGAAATAAATCAGGGAAAGACAAATACCACACGATTTCACTCCTATGTGGAATTTAAGAAAAAAAGAAAAAAGAAAAAAGAGAGCAACAAAAATGCAGACTCTTAAACACAGAAAATGAATTGGTGGTTGCAAGGGAAGAGGTGAGTGGGGTGGTTGTTGAAATAGGTGATACGGATTAAGAGTACACAAATCTTGATGAGCACTGAGTAAGGTATAATATTGTTGAATCATTATATTCTGTACACCTGAAACTAATATAACCTTATATGTTAACTATACATCAATTAAAAAAATAAAAATCAAACTAATGTGTAGAACACTCAGACAATGCATAGCAATATAACTTACTGGGTGGTGCCCACTATGTTTTGTTGAGCAACTATCCGAATTGGCCAATGCTTATTTCACACCTGTCTTCAAATATTTTGACTAGCATTTTTGGAACACATTATTAAAATTGTCATTTTTGAAAGTTAAGAATGTTAGATAGGTAACTGACCATAAAATATTAAAGAAAAAATGGACTTGACAAAAACAAAAATAAAAACACAAAACAAAAGTCACCTAGGTGGTTAAACATCTGCCTTCGGATCAGATCATGGTCCCAGGGTCCTCGGATCTGCCCTGCATTGGGCTCCCAGCTCAGCAGGCAGCGTGCTTCGCCCTCTGCCTCTTCCCCTGCTCATGATCTCTCGTGCTCTCTCTCACTCTCTCTCAAATAAATAAATAAATTTTAAAAACCCACAAAACAACAATTTGAAAATCAGCTTCCTGGAGTAGAGTTTCAAGTAGTATCACACTAATCTGAAGCATGACAATCACTACAATATGACAATGAACATTGGAAATGCCATTTGAGTTTGTATTAATATACTTTTAAGTACCCGTGAAATCTTACAAATGTGCATCAGCAGATGTCCTCCACAAAGCAGGCTGGAATAACCATGACTATGAATTATTGAAGAAATGATTTCAGTACAGGTCTTGATAAGAGGTACAAATAACCACAACAGAATAGTCGATTGGTAGTTAAAATACTTCCTTGATATGAGAGGAATAAGTCATTTTTTATTAAAGATTTTACTTATTTATTTGACACACAGAGAGAGAAATCACAAGTAGGCAGAGAGGCAGGCAGAGAGAGAGGGGAAGCAGGCTCTCCACCGAGAGAGAGCCCCATGCGGGACTCAACCCCAGGAAGGCAGAAGTTTAATCCACTGAGACACCCAGGCACCCAATAAGTCATTTTCACACGGACTGTTTTATTTTATTGAAACAGTCATCTTTAGGTCTTTTAAATTTATTTAAAATTGTTTGAGATTACTACTGTTTTGGATTTCCCAGAAATGTTTGAAATTATGAGTTTACTCATAACAACACAAAGAAGTTTAGATTCTTAATTTTAAATGTCAGAGAAATTCTTTTTTGAGTCTTCTCACCCCTGTTATTTTCCTCGTGATTATGGCGGTTCGCCGTGCGCTAGGATGACTATCCTGCTGTGGTGTTAATCAGATGAGAGAAGATCCTGCTGGGAGTTGTGGTAATTACACTGGGATAGTTCATCTCTTTTTGAACTCTCTCTAGGTCTTCATTTTTCCTAACAGCAACAGTGATACTAATTAAAAATGGATGTTAATTATAAAAGTTTAAAATATCCTTCCTTTACAAGTTAGTATAATCTTTTCCAGCAAAGAGAGATAAGTTTTTACATTCTTATGGCACTTCTGTCTAGCTCTTTAAAATGAATAAAAGAAGTTTTTGTTAATGATAAATGTTACTTTACACAGGGTCATATTTTTCATCCTTGTTTAGGCATATTTTAGTCCCGAAACCCTTTTCATTTATTAATAAGTAAATGTTCTATTAAACTTTATGGCTTATAAAATTGGCATCCTGCTTACAAAGAGTAGAATGTTTATTGAGGCTTTGAAAATCAATCTTTATTTATAGAGGGTTACTAAACAACTAGCTGGTGTTTTTTTTAGAATGACAAATGCAAATAGAATTTGATGTTAATGTATGTATATATCCATTGAGGTGTTTCATCTAAACCTGTTTTTTTTAATTGATAGTCAATTCTTATAACTTGGTATTGCAAATGAATGTGAATAGTATTTATTAATAAAACTAGGTCTCTGAAAATAATAAAATTAGCCTAAAAAATCACAGGAGTACTAGTAATGTACATTGGTCCTGGATAATGGGGAAAATTGGTAGTAAAATTATGTTAAGAGGATATGAAAAAGGATATTATTATAAAAAATATCAGGCATTTATATGCTTAATTTAAACATAAAACAGTAATTCAAAAATTGGAACTATTAATTGGCTTCAATTTAAATTTATTTTTTTACTTTGCAAAGAAAGTATTAAAATCTCCAGAAAACATCCTCTAAAAGAATAAACGCTTCTGACTCATAAGGACCAGATAAAGTTCCAGCAATTATTGTATGAAATCTGGGACAAAGAAGCTAATTGAGTGTATTATTATAAAACTCTAGGGGGAGAAACAACAAGTTCAGCAGAACTGTCAAAGGTTTAGAATATCTCTACTCTTTATAGGATTAATCTCTCTGGAAGCAAAAATCTGAAGCAAATTATGAAAGAAGCAATCACATTTTAAGTGCTAATGTGACTGAAGAGATTGTCATTTTATGGATATCCAAAATGTCTTTAAGTATTAGATACTCAAAAAGTTAGGGTTTTCAATTTAATATTCCATCAAATTCCTCTAAAACACACTTACACATTAAATAAGTTATATATTAATATATTGTTTCAAAATAAATCTTATTTCACAAGTTTTGTATAAATAATGCCCAGTACAGTATAATTTTTAAGAAATTTTTTATATCTAAATTTATTTAACCTATGATACTTTTTGTTGATTCTCAGATACTTTATTTTTAAAATTCCAAATATATAGTTCAGGTTAGGAATACATAATGTTTACTCTGTAAACATTTTCCCAACAATGAACCATTTGTGAATGATTTGTGAAGGCCTGATCTTCCAATTCTCTACCACACTTCCAAGAGTGGCTTTGACAGCCATGAACTCTATGTAGTGTCAAAAAATCCCAATCAGTACAAGTTGAAAAACCTACAAATATGGGCTTTGTACTGCAGGGGTAATACAACATATAGAATGTAGGAGAACAAAGTAAAAAGCTTCATTTTCAATTATTTAAACATATGATTTTTAAGAAGTTAATTAATATACTTGAGTCATAATTTCCTCATCTAATTTGTTATGGGAATTTAATGATGTAATTGTATAAGGGATTCAATGCATTTATGTAGTCTAAAGTAACATGTAGGAATCCTATAGATGGCTTTCATCATTCTGATTTATTAAATACTTCTCTTTTTTTAAGATTTTATTTATTTATTGGAGAGAGAGAGAGAACAGGCAATGGTGAGGAGTGGAGGGAGAGAAAGAGAGAGAGAGAGAGAAGTAGGCTTCCTGTGGAACAAGGAGCCCATTGTGGAGCTTAGTTCCAGGATGTAGAGATCATGACCTGAGCTGAAGGTAGATGATTAACCAACTGACCCACCCAGGTGCCCTGATTTATTAATTATTTCGATATTTGATGTACTCATGGGAAATCTGAAGGATCTTTGGGAATAAAAATCAATAATGTGTTTGCATTGGAAAATATATCAAAAAAATTATTTGGTAACTTGTGGCCACATCTAAATGACATGTTACAGTGGAACTTTCCTAGAGCACGTCTTGGCTAAATAAATTTATAAAATTTCAGTTATAAAAATTACACCCCTTTTGCAAATGAAATTATATTTATGGATTGCACCACTACGAAGTCACTGGTCATATGTAATTGCAAAACTGTTGCAAAATAAGCGAATAAGTGAATAAAAAAATATAAACAAATGAATACTCCTCATATTGATGAAGCAACTCAGTCTCTTCATTTTGCTCATATTAACAAGAAATACTGAAGCATTCTCTTCACTGTTGCCATAATGGGTAGGAAAATTTTACTAGAGAAAGGTCCACATTGAAAATGAATGATAAATAATATGTGTTATGAATCCTGGAACTTTACCAACTGGGAAAGTTGATCCTCCTTATTCATGGATTCTGAATTTGTGAATTTACTAACTTGCTAAAATTACTTTGTTGCCCCAAACCAATTTTCATGGCACTTTTGTGACCATTTGCAGACATGCACATGCAGTGAAAACTTGAGTTACTGAACGCTTAGCAGTCCCAGCTGAGACGGAACAAAGTGGCATTCTGCCTTCTTATCTCAGCTCTCACACTATAAATGAATATCCTTTTTGCAGTCTAGCTAGTACCACATTTTTTTTAAGATTTTTATTTATTTATTTGACAGAGAGAGATCACAAGTAAGCAGAGAGGCAGGCAGAGAGAGAGGAGGAGGCAGGCTCCCTGCTGAGCAGAGAGTCTGATGCGGGGCTCGAGCCCAGGACCCTGAGATCATGACCTGAGCTGAAGACAGAGGCTTAACCCACTGAGCCACCCAAGCACCCCACATTATGAAATTTTTGTTGGTGATTTCACTGTTTAAAATGGCCCCAAATCTTAGTGCTGAGGTGCTGTCTAGTGTGTAAGCACTAGTAGACTGTAATTAGCTTTATGGAGAAGATATGTACATCAAGAAAGCTTCATATACACAGGAGTTATAGTACTGCTGGATGTGAGTCCAACATTGATGAGTCAACTGTGTGTGTGTGTGTGTGTGTGTGTGTGTGTGTGTGTGTGTGTGTGTGTAGTATCTATATACAGAAGCACACATAACAAAAGGTTATGTATTGGGGCACCTGGGTGGCTCAGTGGGTTAAGCCTCTGCTTTCGGCTCAGGTCATGATCTCAGGGTCCTGGGATCGAGCCCTGCATCAGGCTCTCTGCTCGGCGAGGAGCCTGCTCCACCCCCTACCCCTGTCTGCCTCTCTGCCTACTTGTGACTACTCTCTCAAATAAAATTAAATAAATAAATAAAAGGTTATGTATTGATTGGTTGGCAAAAATGTTGTGACCAGAGAACCCAATACTATATTTCCCCTCAGAGCAATGATTCAGTGTTTACTAATTCTGTGTTCTCTGAGACTTTGTAGATACAACTGCTGTGAATAATTAGAATTGGCCTTATTTCCTTACCTTGACATTGTTATTTATAGAAATATATTAATTTATTACTGATATAAAAATTGATTAGTTCTATCAATCACAGTTCTTGGTATTTATTTAAATGAGTTGAAAATTTACATCTTCACAAAAACCTGCACATAGCAGCTTTAGTTATAATTGTCAAAGCTTGGAAGCAACCAAGATGTCTCTCAACAGTAAATGGATAAGCAAACTGGTACCTCCAAGCAATGGAATATTATTCAACAAAATAAAGAAATGAGCTATCAAGCCATGAAAAGACACAGACTGACCTTAAATACATACTGCTAAATGAAAAAGTCAGTCTGAAAATGCTACATATTGTATGACTTCAACTACATAACATTCAGGAAAAGCTAAGACTAAGGAGACAGCAAAAAATTCAGTGGCTGATGGGTTCGGAAAAGGGGAGAGAGGAAAGAACAGATGGAGCACAGAGGATCTGGGGGTAGTGAAACTACTCTCTGTGACACTCTAATGTTGGACGCATGTCATACCGCTATCAAAACACACAGAATAGTCAATGCAAAGACCGAACCTCAATGTAACCTATAAACTTGATTTTGGTACCAGTGTGTCCATATTGGTTACTCAATTATAATCAATGTACCACACCAATTCAACACGTTAATAACAAAGTTGACTGCAGTGGGGATGGTGGTGTTCAGGAGGTTATGAGAACTCTGTACTTTCTGCTTCGATTTTGTATAAACCTCAAATTGCTCAAATAATAGTCTATTCATTTAAGGACGCTTGGGCGGCCCAATTGGTTAAGCGGCTGTCTTCAGCTCAGGTCAGGATCCCAGGCTCCTGGGACCCGGCATTGGACTCCCTGCTTGGTGAGAAGCCTGCCTCTCCCTCCCCCACTCCCACTGGTTGTGTTCTCTCTCCCCCCCCCTCTCTCTCTGTCTGTGTGTCTCTCTGTCAAATAAATAAATAAAATCTTAAAAAAAAAAAAGAAATGAAATGAGGATTTAAGAGAAATAAGGGTTCAGGAGAAATAGGCTTTGAGGCACCTTCAAACAAACACGGAAATTATAATACAGAATTACTGCAGCCTCCACATGTACAAATCCTATTCTTTCTGCTGCCAACACAGCTGCCATTGGATACTAAAAGCTACAACAAACATCAGCCCTAGTGCTATTTTTACAAACTTGAATTTGTTGACCCAGATACTACTACCCACAAATAAATTTTTCTGCTGTGACTTTTTGTGTAACTGTCTTCTGACTGAAAGTTCGTGGCCTTTTAGGCAATGAACTGAGCGTTGGTCTAGTGCTTGCACTCTAGTCTTTCAAGGGAGCTTTGTTTTCAACTAAGAGGCTTAAGAGAAGAATTCTCCATGCATAGGAAAATGGTTCACATTCTGAGAAGTCAAAAAGAATATTAACTGTTCACTGCAATAACAGAATGTATCAATAGAAGGGATAATATAAATATATTGTCAACACAGCACTTCTATTCATTAGTTGATGAACTAGCAGTCATCCTTTTGAAAACTCAGATACCAAATCAGGATTTGATATACATTTACTATTCTTTTTTTTTTTTTTTTTTTTTTTTAGGTGACAACCTAAAGCCTGACTGATGCTTTTGAAGCTACATTTCCATTCTCTTTTTATTTCTCTAATACCAATCTGGCCAATTTCCTGTTTTACTCTCCATTTTTACAAGCAAGTTACTTCTAAGAACATTTTATCCATGCTAGACTCCATCCAATACATTTAGTTTTCTGTTCCTATTACTTCACTACAGTTGCTCTTACTAAGTTACCAATGTCCTCTAAAATTTTTCCATTTTAAATTTCATTACATGGTGCCTGGGTGGCTCAGTCAGTTAAGTGACTGCCCTTGGCTCAGGTCATGATCCCGGCCAGAGTCCCAGGATGGAGTCCCAGGATGGAGACCCCATGGGGCTCCCTGCTACGCAGGGATTCTGCTTCACCCTCTGACCCTCCCCCCTCTTCTGCTCTCTCCTGCTCACTCTCTCTCAAATAAACAAATAACACCTTTAAAAAAAATTTAAATAAGTAAATTTCATTGCAGTGTCTAATAAAATTGCAACTACATATACTACGGAGGATTCCCACCTTGAAACACTCTACCTCTTCTCTTCAGTAAAATCATGACCTCTGTTTCCACCTATTTCTTTGATTGCCTCTTAGCAATTTATTCAAGAACATCTAAAACCTAGAGGGTCATGAAGCTTCTTTATATACTCTCCCTTGGATGAACTCAATCAAATCTTTTTTTTTTTTTAAGATTTTATTTATTTATTTGACAGACAGAGATCACAAGTAGGCAGAGAGGCAGGCAGAGAGGGGGGGAAGCAGGCTCCCCACCGAGCAGAGAGCCCGATGTGGGGCTCGATCCCAGGACCCTGGGATCATGACCTGAGCTGAAGGCAGAGGCTTTAACCCACTGAGCCACCCAGGCACCCCGAACTCAGTTAAATATTAAGCACTACTCATATACTCCTAATTCTCCCACTTAATTTCTATATTTCCACTTCTCTTTGATATAGGGCCAAATTTCCCCAGTGTATCTAGAAGTGTCGTCCAATATCCCATGATCCTCTCTAAGCTAGCACACCTTACAAGACTGGAATCCTTCCACCTACAGTCCTTTTCTAAATTAAACATTATTGCCACACAGGTGTTAAAGCCTGTACATTGTCCTAAAATTTGCAATACTCTCTTGGTTGTCACAGCTGACCTGTTTCATAGTTCTATACTTTCTGCCACCTAAACAGCATGCTTCTTTTTCTCTTCATTTCTATTTCCAGTATTTAGTTAAACCCTTACTTTTTCTCCCCAAAGCTATGTCATTTTGTATGCTCCTAACGGCTTAACACCCTCAATCTCTTCCCTCACTAGTCCCTTTCCCACAGTGTGTACAGTGAGATTTAACATAAATAAATCTCCTTCAAATTCTTGAATGGTGTGACACAGCCTATAAAACAACGTCTGTGCCTTCACTTGGCGGTCATAGCCTTCACAGCGTGCCTCCAACTACCTGCTCTTAACTCGGCTTTGTTTGTAATGTAAGCAAACGCTGATTCAACTTTTCACATTTGCTGGTGTATATCATCTTCTTTTACAATTCTGTGGCAAACTGAGAGGTGGATGATGTATAGTAAAGACATATGGCTAGGATTTAGATAAATCTGAATATAATCCAGGTTCTTCCTCTTACCTATACCTTGAGCAATGTCATTTCACTGGGCTTCAGTTTCCTGATTTGTAAAGTGGAAATAATACCTGACAAAGTTGTGATGAGCTATAAACAAGTTACTATATAGCTCAAGAGTTTGGAATCCTGCACAGACCTCGGATAATCCACCATTTTATGCATTCAATTTCTGAATACTTGCTATGTGCCAGACAGTACTCTAAGAATGAAAGGTGTGTGCATATTTCTGTGAACAAAACAACCATATTTCCTTTGATTTTCCTCGTCTCTTTCTCTTTTTACTTCTGATACTTCTGATCCATATATTTTTTCCTGATCTCTGATTTTACTAGTCTGATAAACAGTGTTTGCAGACACACTGAGGAATTTTACATGTATTTCTTCCCTCTGCAACTTGTGAGATTTATCACAGCTTCTATGCACATCTAATATGGTATTCATTACTTGATTTCAATTTACTATATGTTCTTACTATTGGTCAATAACCTTTTGTAGTGCAGAACCCATATGTCATTATTTAAGTAGCTATCCATGAAAAGTAGCATATAATTAATTAAAAAATCCTATTCTCAGATGTTTTAAAATAGGTGTTTACATTTCTCCAAATATAGCTTTAAAGCTATATGTCAAACACTGTGTTAAAAAAGCCTGGAGATAAAAAGAAAAGTATAGAAATTATTGTTAAAAATTAATTTGAGCAGAAAATTACACATCCAAAAAGGGGAAAAAAAAGGTTGACTTGCATGATAGTGCTCATGGTTTTTGACTAATTAGTAGCTCAGGTAATAAATTCCCTAAGAGTTCAGGGTAGAGAAGCATCACTGTGGATTACTCCAGTTAAGTGAAATTTCCATGGAGAGTTCAACTTTAATGAGAAAAGAGAAAAGGCAAGGACGTTCCATGTGGTAGGAATGAAGTAAGCAATGGAACAGAGCCAGGGATTTGTGGCACATTTTATGGGGAAAATATTAAATCAATTTTGCAAAGTAAAGAATTCACTTAGGGAGGTAGTGAGTGATGAATTTGGAGACACGCAGACTGGCTATGAGAGATCTGAAGGCTAGAGCTTTAGTAGGGCTATGTGATTTAGGTAGAAAAGAGTTATGACAGTTGATTCCGAGATGGAAGCAGAAAGCACTGTTTCAGAACATTTGGTCTGGCTGTGAGATACTACATGGCTTGCCTTCAGGGTGTCTTTAGATTTGGAAATAGTTAAAAGCCAATGCTGATGATTTTTATCTGAATTAATTACAACCTCGGCTAGTGTTTGTGTACACTCTTCAATCTTCTAGTGAATTTAATTCATTCTTGATATCAAAGGGATTGCAACATTTCCAAATGAAATATGACTATTCTTCTGAAATACACAGTTTCCATAACTGATTTCAATTTTATTTATTTCCAAAAGGTACCTAAAATAGATTGTATTAAAATCATGGATTCTGGGGTCCTATAGTAATTTAATAATAGATGAGTTGAATAATATGTATATTTTCTTTTTACTCATTGAACATTTGAATTATTACCCTATAGAAGAGAGAAAATAAATAGAATAATTTCTGCTTTCACAATGTTTACAATCTGTTATGGAGATAGTTGAATTCACCAATATGAAATAAAAATAATGAATTGTAGATATAGCAAGGGTTTATAAAAAAGAAAAAAGTTTCATGGAAGCACAATCCTGGCAGAAATCACTAGAGCAAATGTCATTGAGAGGGTTGCACATAGCTCTTTTTTGAAATACATGTGGAATTTTGAGCCACAGAGAAGGATGAGTAAGGGTACAAGGGTAAGAGTGTCAAATAAAAAGAGACAAAAAAACATGTGTATGACATATGTGGAAATTGGCAGGAAGTCCACTGTGGTGTGAACAAGAATAAAAATAGTATCCTGAGAAACAAAGAAGGTATGATTGACTATGTTCATGGCACTGGGGTGTATGTGTATGCATGCATGTTCATGAATATGTGAGGGCTTGAGAATCAGGGCTTTAAATACCATTATATTCATTTTTGATGTTATTTTTGATAAAGTAGAGAGCGATGGGAGGGGTAGATGGAGGACAAGACAAGAGACTAAAACTGATGTGCTGGGACCATATGACAGACATAGAAGGAGAGAGTCTGCGATCCGATGTAGGCATCGACGAATCACTGGAGATTTGTGAGCAGAATAATGACACGGTTCATTAGATATCTGGTTTAGGGAAGTAGCTCTGTCAGTAAAATATAAGAGTTTAGAAATGTGAGGTTGTGAAAAACACAGTGACTATTTAAAAGATTTTTGCAAAAGTTCAAGTAAGATGTAAAGGTGCCCTGAAGCTCTTGCTTCCTATCTAACACAAAGCAAATGTGTATAGGGAAAAATAAACTATATTCTAATAAGTAAAATCTATTCATACAATCCATAATCAAATACTGTGATATCTATTGGGGTATAACTAGATTTTATAATAATAATTTTTCAGGCACAGAGAAAGCTAATTATATACACAACCAACATATTTAAAAAAAAAAAAAGGGACTTTTTAAAATTTTGCCCAAAGCATAAAAACCTCTAGAAACAGTTAAAACATTTCTATTTAAAAGATATATTCATTAATAAATCAGTGCAAAATTTTTATTTTTAGTATTTATAAAACATAACCTTAGATATATTGGACTATTTCAAAACTCTTAGAAGATGAAAAATTACTATGGTCAGGGCGCCTGGGTAGCTCAGTCGGTTAAGCATCTATCTTTGGCTTTGGAAGCAGGGAGCCTCTTCCTCTCTCTCTGCCTGCCTCTCTGCCTACTTGTGATCTCTGTCTATCAAATAAATAAATAAAATCTTAAAAAAAAATAAGATTCTCTCCACCTGTCCTTCTGCCCCTCTCCCTCTCTTTAAAAAAAAAAAAATGCAATGGACTTAGAAAATACTAGTAAGGTCATGAAATTGCATGCTGGCTTGTGTAGGACATGGATTATTCTTTGGAATATTGTCTTCTTTACCACCCTTTAAAGTACTCTATCCAGGTCCTCATTTTGAATTGTTGGTCAACATACAAGTTGTATGGTAGGCTTGTATACTTCTTGTTTATAAATGAATTGAAAGGAAATCTCCCTAAATAAGGAACCAGATCTTACATGGGATGAGATAAATGATGAAAAATATTACTATTCGGAGCTGCTACATGGAAGATTATATTTAAATGACAGTATTATCAATGAGAAGAATTCTCATGACAGAGAAGATGGACAATTAAGATAGATTTTTAGATCACAATCCACTGAAGTTATTTTTCCAAGGGAATTGATAAAATATAATATTTTCAAAAGATGCAGAAGTTACTGAAGATGCTGAGTCAAAACAAATAAAAATAGAAAAACATAGAAAGAAGAATCATTAAGGGGATTTAAAAAAAGCTAAAATGTGACATGAAAATGAAATTGAAGACAGGTGGAAAAGAGCTTTTATTTTAAAGAAAAGGCGATTTTAGTTTTAAAGATGTTAAATTTTACCTAATTACTTTCTAAGAAAGACTAGATGCCATACTTGTTCCAAGCAATGTGACTAAGCTTTGTGATTATACAGTACACTTCAACTGCAATCAACCACGAAAACTTTAATGAGAACCCTAGTTCAGAAACAAGTAGTTTTTCAGAGGATGATGCAAATTCAAATAGCAGAAGTGCAAACTACACAAAGCAATCATCTTAGAAACGGAGAATTTTGCAAAACATCAACAGGTGCAAATCATACATGATGATATGGAATCACATTGAAATAATTATCTTCTAGAGAGGAAAAATAACGATTTCTGTAATGATAAATTTTCCATGTATTTTGTTTTGAAACAGATTTTCACTGAAACATTTCATAATTATGTACAGACTTCATTTCACTAAAGGCAGTCTTCAGCCATAGCTATGAACTTGGAAAAGCTTTTAAAAATAACAATGCGTAGGCTTTGCCCAAAGGTATTCTGATGTAACAGGCCAGAGTTCAGCGATTTTAGAGTCTGAAATTTATTTTACCATTTATTTTATATGTATTATTTCACAAAATCATATGTCAGTTACATTTTTGGGGTTTCATATTTTTAATGTGAATAATTGTATCAGGCAGAATAGGTTCAGGTGTGTTACAACAGGAACATCAAATTTCCAATGGTACAGTAAAATAGTTTCTTTCCTTGAAAGTTCAGACTGAGTCTAAGCAAATCTCTCTTCAAATCTCCATGTCGTGGTTAGGTATTCCAAGAGGCATTGATCTCTTTGCACCTCTGTCTAGATATAGGATTTTAAGATCAGTGGGGTAGGAGGAAAGTCATGAAAAGTCACAAAAATATTAAGTGATTATTTTCCAAAAGTTTCCCCAAATACTTTTATGCACAGTCCATTGGTCAAAAGGAATAGCATAACAATATCCAAATATAACAGGATAGACTGCAAATATTATCTACTTTTATTTTTGGAATTCTTTCTGGATTATAGTTTGAAATACTAGTACTGATCCATTATTTTGATATTTTTCTTCAGGGAAACCAATAATACAGAAGTTCCACCTCCTGTCCCTGTTTTCCATCTCAACCACTTTTGCTCTGGTTCATTGTACCTCTTTTTAAATCTCTGATTTACTACCTTGATTATTTTTCTGCCTTGATTCAACATTCCTCATTAAGAGTTCATTCATATCTATTCTATCTTGAACATTTTGTAATTTTGCCTACATTCCCAATACCATTTTGTCTTTTACATATATTTCTTTCTTGATTTCAACTTTCCTTTTTTTCTTCTTTTTCTCTTTCTTTCTTTTTCTCTTTCTTTCTTGTATATCTGTTCTTGGATTTTATATTTCTTTTTTTTTAAAGATTTTATTTATTTATTTGACAGACAGTGATCACAAGGAGGCAGAGAGGCAGGCAGAGAGAGGAGGAAGCAGGCTCCCTGCTGAGCAGAGAGCCTGATGTGGGGCTCGATCCCAGGACCCTGGGACCATGACCTGAGCTGAAGGCAGAGGCTTTAACCCACCTAGCCACCCAGGCGCCCCAGATTTTACATTTCTTATTCAGGTCGATAATTTATATTTCTAAAATTTTTATAACATTTAGTTCACTTTGCAATGTGTGAGTTTTCTTCAGCTTTGTGGTTTATTTATTGCTGAGATTTTCTGCCAGCAGACAGTCTGCATTTTACAGAATCTGACTATGTACAGAAGTTTTATATTGATGTTTTCAGTCTTTTTCTATTCTTATTGAGAGTGCAGGGTTGCTATTAATGAGTTTTCTATCAGTTCTGCCCAATCCTGTGTATTTTATTTTATGATTATGAGAAAGGAAAAATTGGTGTTTTTTTCTGTTACATTTCTGCATGCGACTTAATCCCCCCCCCGCATTTTCATTTTCTCCATTACCTCATCTCCAAGGCATGCCATCTCTTCTCTGATTCTTCTCCAAAAGTAGAGTTTCTCTAAAGCTGTCGCTATGATTCTGCAACCAGCTCTGTGAATACTATGAACAAACCAAATTCTCAGCCTATGTCCAGTAGATTTATGCTTATTATTTCACTTCATCTTTCTGAGAATGGCACTGTATGTTTCCTCAAAATCCTCTGCTCCTGGCTGCTCTTTGTCATGGAGTCTTTCCACATCCTCTTTTAAGCTTTGTATACCCATGGGATGAAAACAGACTTAAAATGGTGGTTGATGTTCAGTTGGGATTTTTCCTCCACCTTCTTCTCTTTAAAGATTATCTAGAGTTCTGGTGTACTTGTGTCCTGGTATTTATTGCTCTTCTTGATTTTTTCTTTGTTTCAAAAGGGTAAGAAACAAATTTTAAATCCGGTTGTTGCTGCTCTCAAATATCATCTTAATGGATGATTGAAACTGAAGGAAAATTACATTATTCATGTATAGGCAGTAGGGTCACACATGGTTACTAATATTTAGCACCAAATTTGGTCCTGAGCTTCTTGCAATAGAAAATTTAGTCAATTAAATAATTTTATTTTTTATCTTATGGAATTATTATATATGTAATATGTATTGTATATGATATTTTTATTTATCAGGAAAAACAATATATAAGATAATAAATTATACATAAGATATTTTTATTATTTATGAGGGAAAATAATACATTTCATACCTCAGGAGAAAATGTATCTTTCCCAGCATCTAAATCTGAAAGAAATTTCTTACAGAATTCATATATATAGAGATAGATAAAAATATATGTATTCTTATATTGAATGACAAAGTTCATAATAATCTCTGGAACAATTATTTTTGCACATTATCTATGTCATAGGATTTATTTACAGGATGGAATTGTAAGATTTTTTTTGTTTAAAGATTTTATTTATTTATTTGACAGACAGAGATCAGAAGTAGGCAGAGAGAGAGAGAGGAGGAAGCAGGCTCTCCGTGGAGCAGACAGCCCAATGCAGGGCTCGATCCCAGGACCCTGGGATCATGACCTGAGCCGAAGGCCGAGCCTTTAACCCACTGAGCCACCCAGGCGCCCCAAATTGTAAGATTTTTAAGATGTCCAGCAGATAGTTAATAAATTGAAACACTTATAAAATGTTAGTTACAGTTATCTCTTATCAGTTCTGAGTAATGTAATTTGCACTGTCATATGTCCCTACTTACTATGGGCTTATGGTGGGTCACATCCAGACCTTCAGAGATAAATCTGATTGGAATAGCCTATTAGCAGAATCCTCGCTGGACCATTACAGCAATAGCTTCCAGGTTGAGTAGAGAAACAGATGAGAAAAGTCATGGCCTTTACTTCCTTTAACTTTTAAATGGGAAATGTCTTTTTCTTCTAGTCTTGAATGATTTATCTTGTGGTCCTGAAATTGTATACAGTCTTCTTGCAACCACAAAGATCCAGTTTGAAGCTAAAGGCAAGGCAGACAAAAGTAAAGATAATAGATCTTTAATGTTAATGCTCCCTCAAAATGACCATGAATTCCTACCTAAAATATTAGCATAAATCAACTCCCATACTGATTCAGCCACTTTGAGCCAGATTTTGTGTTTACTTGCATGTAAAATCATCCTGAATGGAACATTAAAACTTGTGTGGCTCAATTCTAAATGGAAATTATGGACGTAAAAAGAAAACATAGCTCATGAAAATAATTACTTTAGAGAGCAAATCAACAAATTTCAAATATTAGGGGGTTTGATATAACAATTAAAACTCAAAATTATGTTCCAAAGAGTATTTCTGAATATAACTTTTCCTATAAAAGTTAACAAATTTTAAGTAAATAGACACATGCAAACAAACACAAACGATTAGTAAAATCTTCAAAAGAGAAAGCAGAAGAAAGGAAACAATTACTCACAAACCAGAACAAAAATCACAAGATGCAATGTGATACAAGCTTTGGAGATTTAAACACACACACACACACACACACACACACACACACACTTGGGTATATAATTCTACTTGTGTTGTTTTGCTATATATGAGAGTTTCCAAACCACCTATTTCCCATTAAATAGATCCTTTTTTAATCTGTAACGGTACATCCAACTGGAATGACTGAGAATCCTAAATAACTGAAGATAGAGTTGTGGGCTATTAATTCAGCTATTCCCATTGCTGAGACTGGATGTGACATCAACCTGGAGTTGGCTGCTACTGTTCAGTTGCTAAGTGAGTAAGAGGTATCAGAGAGAAAAATTACTTCCAAAAATAGATAAAAATAGTGACCAAACACTCACATAGCCTGATACTAAGAAGCCATAAGAATGAGGATGACACAAAGAGCTGTAGCCATAACTAGGAAGGGCACAACTTAAATCAAATATATTTTATCTTTTGTCATTTTAGAGTCAATTGTGCTATATATACTATTTGGGTACATCTTAAACTTTTAAAAATGTACTGATTTTCCTATCCTGGAGAAAATGTTTCAGTAGAAGTTGAGTTTCATTATAACTTTTATTTGTTTGTTTGTTCTGTACATTGATACAGGGATGTCTAGGAAATCATAGTCATTTTGGCCAGAAATTAAAGTCATTTTAAATTAAAATTAATGTATTTCATAGCATATTTACTGTACCAACCATTTCAATAAATTATTGAAAATATATCTCTATATATACTTACCAACACAGATTATTTCACTGGCTTTAATTTAAAAAATAACTCAAATTACTGAATAGTTTTATAGTTTGACTTTTAGATGACTGTTTTCAAATAAGAATGCATAAGCAAAAAATACGTTTGGAGGATGGTAAAATTAATCACAAGGAAACATTTAGCATGAATACCAGCATTTAATTTTCATCTTAATTTTTAAAAGTAAGTATTTAGAGAACTCTAAGTTAACTAGATCTTATTTACACAGCAGACTTTGGCATTTGAGTCACTGTATTATAAAAGTCAAAGAAAAATTTCAACAAAAATTTTCAGTTTCTTCTCCAACAATTATTTGAACTCATCTGTACCTATGCTTTTATTTTAGTGTCTACCTTACTGGATTAATGGGAACCATGTTAAAGCATTGGTGTCTTTGTATATTTGTTGATATATCTTCATTTCATTGTCTAAATTTGTTTAGATAGAAGCAAGGAGGATCAAATTATTTCAATTCCAACTATGCACAAAAGAGCATTCAGTGCTGGGAGCAATTAAAAAGAACTGCTCTCTTTCTCTGTACTTTCATCCCACACATTGACAAGCCTTCGAAATAAAAGAATTAAACTTCTCATACGTAATTAGCCAATACAAACTGATGAAAGAATTAAATAAAATGTGTTCTGCTTAAAGGCATGATCATCAGTCTATAATTCACTTCATCGCTACTGATTTGCAAAGGTAATGAATTAGTCAAATCATCCCATTCTCCCCCACCATTCTTAAGGGGTAAAGATGATGGTCTCAAACCCCATATGAGTCTTTTAAAATATGGTTACTTGAACTTGATTAGTTTAGTCAAAAAAAGAATGCAAAGAAGAGTTTATAAAGCCAGTGGAATTTACTTAAAATACTACTTTAAACTTTTAAGCCAAATTTCATATGGAGTGACTTTCTACAGCAAAGGTTTAACATTTGAACAAAATTCAATAATTTGATGAACAAAGTTCATTATTTATTATTGACTGAGGTTGAATATGAAGGAGATAACTTTTAATAATGTAGTGGTTATGGCTGTTGATCAATTGGGTGTAAGGTCAACCATATTCTGAAGACTCCCTGTCCAACCCAGGAAAAAAAATCTTCTTTAATTAGTGAGCCAGCCAGTTATAAAGTGTGATGTATATTGTTATTTGATTTGAGTTTATGTAACTAGGCATGGAGACATAATGTATAATACATACCCCTATTCTCTCTCTCTTATAGAAACATATTTCTATGCATTGATTTTATAAATATATGTATATGTGTATATCTATAGCTATATATCTCTGTATTTATATATACTTATATATCTAGGAGAGTTTTAACCCATACCATTTGTCATAGAAATGATATGCAACATACCACTCCCAAACTAACTGCTTAAAGTAAATAGAATTTAATGTTATGGACCTACAGATTTGGTGACTGTTAGCAGAACTTGACTGAGCTTAGCTAGAAGGTCCACTGATCTTGATTAGGCTTATTAACCTTACTGGGGTTGGGTGCAATTTTGTTCCAAGTATATGTTACCCACCTTTTGGATCAAATGAACTATCCTTGATGTGTTTTTCTGATAGAAAACAATAGTGACATAAGAAGGAAAGTAGTAAAATGTGAGACCATGGGTCAGGATGGCCTGTCATAATTTCCGTGTTCTTCTATTAACTAAACTGGGCCACATGGTTGAACCCAAAGTCAAGGGAAGGGTATGTAACTTCATCACTTAGTATGAGATACTATGAGGTCAAAGGATAGGTAATAGTTTGAAGTGGGTGCCGAATTGAGATTTATAACGCAGTCTGATTGATTTGAAATAACTGGTTCCCAGTGTTCAGATAAGTTTCCATTAACCTCTGCCTCCTCAGTTTTTTGTGTCAACCTGTATCTGTTCAGCTGCACTTTCCTTAAAATTTAGTCAGGTGATTAAAAATTAATTAAAATTAAAAATTAATTCTATTTTTAAGAAAAAAAAAACAGATTGAAAAGGTGAAATACACCTGCTTGGGAGAAAGTGACTCTGACATCTTAATGTTCACAATAATAATTATTAATAGTGAACACTTTACATGGTAAGAAAGCCTACAACTGCATTAACTTTTTAAGTTTATCATATGTAGGCAGTCTTGATCCATTACCTAGTTATCCTATTGAGAAATAAGGCACACAGAAAATGTTAAATAAAGTTGACTAAGCTACATGATTAAGAAACATAAGATGCATTTCAAAACCCAGAACTATTTGATGTCAAAGCCCATGCTTTAATTGCTAGGAGACACCTGCTCTCATAAACAAAGAAACAGACATCAACATATGCACACTTTTGGGGAGGGTAGTATATACAACATATGAGTTTGGCATCAGGCTGTCTGTCTATATTTAAACCTCAGCTCTAATTATTAATAAAAGAGGTAACTTTGGACAATTACTTGAGTTTGCTGGATTTCTTCATGTGCTAATGAGAATAATAATAGTATCTATAATTTTAAGGGTTCCTTCAGATCATATGAGATACTTATAAAATGTTCACAATGTTCATGATGTGTAGTGAGATAAAATAAGCTAATATAAATAATATTTTTATTGTTATTACTATTATTCTAGATTTCAGGAAGCATATTTCAAAACTAAGCATTTAACTGATGAGAAAAGCTAAAAATTAGTAGAGTTTACTATTGTATGTGGTATTCACCCTTTTCTCCTTTTTTTTTTTTCTTTTTAATATGCCAAAGTGCAACTCCTGCTGCATGAAGCTTCCCTTTACCTATAGCTAAAGTCATGTTTTCCAAGTGACCTTTCTCTTGCCAGCATCCAGGTAAAAACTACTGGAGTCCTTTTAAGCTTTTTACACAGATTCTAGAATAAGAAAGTACGCATATCTGGCACTGAAGCTGGGGGAAGAAAGTGATCTCAGAGTTGGAGAGGGGGCGGTAGGGACAGAGATGCAGAGAGACAGTAAGCCAGGCTACAGAGACCAGGGAATAAGAGAGAGAGTCAAGAATCTCTGATGACTTTCCTAGGTTCTCTGCTATATGACATTATCTGACTGACACAAACGAGGTGCCAGCTGGGTCCCTTCTCAACTGTGAAAGGCTCATTTTCCAAGTTCATGTCATTGCTGACAGAAGTCAATTCCTCATGGATTATTAAACTGAGAGTCATTATATTTTGCTGTTGGCCAGAGGCTGCCCTCAGTGTTTGTTAGCTGGAAGTTGTCCAGCAGTTCCATGACACATGAACCTCTTTAACATGGTCACTTGTTTCATCAAAACCATCAACAAAGCCTCTTAGCAAGAGGTTCACATGAGATGGGTATATATAATCCCATACAACCCATTGCCTTTTCCACGAAGTAATGAGGGTTGCTGGGGGGAGGGGGTTTGGGAGAAGGGGGTGGGATTATGGACATTGGGGAGGGTATGTGCTTTGGTGAGTGCTGTGAAGTGTGTAAACCTGGTGATTCATAGACCTGTACCCCTGGGGATAAAATTATATGTTTATTAAAAAAAAAAACACACAAAAAAATAAAATAAATAAAATAAAATAAAAAATAAAAATCTTTAAAAAAGAAAAAAAAAAAGCCAGTCACAATTCCTATGCACACTGAAGGGGGAGACATTACACAAGGACATATTAGGAGGCAGGGACCGTAAGATTCTTTTTAATTTTGTGTCCATCATGATGAGAGTAGCTTCAGTAGACTTAAGTAACAAAGTCTGATATGAGCAAATTTAAAATAAAATGAAAGAGGAACTGGAAACAGTGGGGATTGTCGATAATGTCAATGAGTTTTGCTACAAATACAAACAAAGGAAATAGGGTTGTATCTGATAAGGAAAGTGAGATAAAAATATTATTACCTTTTTTTGATGAAAGGTTGTGTGGCCATGAAGATACTGCAGTGGACAAGGAAAATGGATAATATAGAAGGGAGAGAGAATGGCCACAGTGACACCCATGAATAGATGAAAGAAGGTAGGTGAAGGGATTGATTTTAGATAGAAACAAGACTATTCCATCTATGGCATTTGGCAATAATGCAGAGTATGTTAATGTAGGTGTTAGGTAAGGGTCTTTTGTAGAGAGACTGAAGAGGGCTCCTTCTGATATTTTCTGATGACTTCAATGGTCAGAGCAGTAGGAAGTGAAGTCATCAGTTCACTGAAGTCAGCTTCAAGAAGGGACTTGAAAAAGAGAAATTTACTATCTCATGGTTCTGGATGCTGGAAGCCCCAAATCAATGTGTCAACATAGTTGATTCCTTCTGGGGATCAGTGAAGAATCTGTTCCATACCTCCTTATGAGGCTTATAGATGGTTGTCTTTACTCTGTGTGTGTTCATGTGGCATCTTCCTTCTATGTGTGTTTCTGTCCCCAAATGTTGCCTTTTTTATAAGGATACCAGTCATATTTGGATTAGGGTCAAAATAGTAATGCCTAGGGTCAACTTAATTATTTTGTAAAGATCCTGTCTCTGAATTAGATCCCATTCTGAGATACTAGGGGTTGTGATTTCAGCATCATGAACTTTGTGGGGGGGAACAGATTTAACATAACAGATCTATGGTTGTATTTCTTGGCGTCATTAATAGCCCATTCGATATTTATAGTCATCCACTTAAAACTTAACCAGTTCAAGGATATCGGTCTATAGCTCTCTTTTTTGGTGGGATCCTTGTCTGGTTTTGGGATCAAGGTGATGCTGGCCTCATAAAATGAGTTTGGAAGTTTTCCTTCCATTTCTATGTTTTGGAACAGTTTCAGGAGAATAGGAATTAGTTCTTCTTTAAATGTTTGGTAGAATTCCCCCGGGAAGCCATCTGGCCCTGGGCTTTTGTTTGTTTGGAGATTTTTAATGACTGTTTCAATCTCCTTACTGGTTATGGGTCTGTTCAGGCTTTCTATTTCTTCCTGGTTCAGTTGTGGTAGTTTATATGTTTCTAGGAATTCATCCATTTCTTCAGATTGTCAAATTTATTGCCGTAGAGTTGCTCATAGTATGTTCTTATAATAGTTTGAATTTCTTTGGTGTTAGTTGTGATCTCTCCTCTTTCATTCATGATTTTATTTATTTGGGTCCTTTCTCTTTTTTCTTTTTGATAAGTCGGGCCAGGGGTTTATCAATTTTATTAATTCTTTCAAAGAACCAGCTCCTAGTTTCATTGATTTGTTCTATTGTTTTTTTGGTTTCTATTTCATTGATTTCTGCTCTGATCTTTATGATTTCTCTTCTCCTGCTGGGCTTAGGGTTTCTTTCTTGTTCTTTCTCCAGCTCCTTTAGGTTTAGGGTTAGGTTGTGTACCTGAGACCTTTCTTGTTTCTTGAGAAAGGCTTGTACCGCTATATATTTTCCTCTCAGGACTGCCTTTATTGTGTCCCACAGATTTTGAACCATTGTATTTTCATCATCATTTATTTCCATGATTTTTTTCAATTCTTCTTTAATTTCCCGGTTGACCCATTCATTTTTTAGAAGGATACTGTTTAGTCTCCATGTATTTGGGTTCTTTCCAAAATTCCTTTTGTGGTTGAGTTCTAGCTTTAGAGCATTGTGGTCTGAAAATATGCAGGGAATGATCCCAATCTTTTGATACCGGTTGAGTCCTGATTTAGGACCGAGGATGTGATCTATTCTGGAGAATGTTCCATGTGCACTAGAGAAGAATGTGTATTCTGTTGCTTTGACGATATCCTTGATGAACACAGATGCGAAAATACTCAACAAAATACTAGCCAATAGGATTCAACAGTACATTAAAAAGATTATTCACCACGACCAAGTGGGATTTATTCCAGGGCTGCAAGGTTGGTTCAACATCCGCAAATCAGTCAATGTGATACAACACATCAATAAAAGAAAGAACGAGAACCATATGATACTTTCAATAGATGCTGAAAAAGCATTTGACAAAGTACATCATCCCTTCCTGATCAAAACTCTTCAAAGTGTAGGGATAGAGGGCACATACCTCAATATCATCAAAGCCATCTATGAAAAACCCACCGCAAATATCATTCTCAATGGAGAAAAACTGAAAGCTTTTCCACTAAGGTCAGGAACACGGCAGGGATGTCCATTATCACCACTGCTATTCAACATAGTACTAGAGGTCCTAGCCTCAGCAATCAGACAACAAAAGGAAATTAAAGGCATCCAAATCGGCAAAGAAGAAGTCAAATTATCACTCTTCGCAGATGATATGATACTATATGTGGAAAACCCAAAAGACTCCACTCCAAAACTGCTAGAACTTATACAGGAATTCAGTAAAGTGTCAGGATATAAAATCAATGCACAGAAATCAGTTGCATTTCTCTACACCAACAGCAAGACAGAAGAAAGAGATATTAAGGAGTCAATCCCATTTACAATTGCACCCAAAACCATAAGATACCTAGGAATAAACCTAACCAAAGAGGCACAGAATCTATACTCAGAAAACTATAAAGTACTCATGAAAGAAATTGAGGAAGACACAAAGAAATGGAAAAATGTTCCATGCTCCTGGATTGGAAGAATAAATATTGTGAAAATGTCTATGCTACCTAAAGCAATCTACACATTTAATGCAATTCCTATCAAAGTACCATCCATCTTTTTCAAAGAAATGGAACAAATAATGCTAAAATTTATATGGAACCAGAAAAGACCTCGAATAGCCAAAGGGATATTGAAAAAGAAAGCCAACGTTGGTGGCATCACAATTCCGGACTTCAAGCTCTATTACAAAGCTGTCATCATCAAGACAGCATGGTACTGGCACAAAAACAGACACATAGATCAATGGAACAGAATAGAGAGCCCAGAAATAGACCCTCAAATCTATGGTCAACTAATCTTCGACAAAGCAGGAAAGAATGTCCAATGGAAAAAAGACAGCCTCTTCAATAAATGGTGCTGGGAAAATTGGACAGCCACATGCAGAAAAATGAAATTGGACCATTTCCTTACACCACACACAAAAATAGACTCAAAATGGGTGAAGGACCTCAATGTGCGAAAGGAATCCATCAAAATCCTTGAGAACACAGGCAGCAACCTCTTCGACCTCTGCCGCAGCAACATCTTCCTAGGAACAACGCAAAAGGCAAGGGAAGCAAGGGAAAAAATGAACTATTGGGATTTCATCAAGATCAAAAGCTTTTGCACAGCAAAGGAAACAGTTAACAAAATCAAAAGACAACTGACAGAATGGGAGAAGATATTTGCAAACGACATATCAGATAAAGGACTAGTATCCAGAATCTATAAAGAACTTAGCAAACTCAACACCCAAAGAACAAATAATCCAATCAAGAAATGGGCAGAGGACATGAACAGACATTTCTGCAAAGAAGCCATCCAGATGGCCAACAGACACATGAAAAAGTGCTCCATATCACTCGGCATCATGGAAATACAAATCAAAACCACAATGAGATATCACCTCACGCCAGTCAGAATGGCTAAAATCAACAAGTCAGGAAATGACAGATGCTGGCGAGGATGTGGAGAAAGGGGAACCCTCCTACACTGTTGGTGGGAATGCAAGCTGGTGCAGCCACTCTGGAAAACAGCGTGGAGGTTCCTCAGAATGTTGAAAATAGAACTGCCCTATGACCCAGCAATTGCACTATTGGGTATTTACCCTAAAGATACAAATGTAGTGATCCAAAGGGGCACATGCACCCGAATGTTTATAGCAGCAATGTCCACAATAGCCAAACTATGGAAAGAACCTAGATGTCCATCCACAGATGAATGGATCAAGAAGATGTGGTATATATACACAATGGAATACTATGCAGCCATCAAAAGAAATGAAATCTTGCCATTTGTGACAACATGGATGGAACTAGAGCGTATCATGCTTAGCGAAATAAGTCAAGTAGAGAAAGACAACTATCATATGATCTCCCTGATATGAGGAAGTGGTGATGCAACATGGAGGCTTAAGTGGGTAGAAGAAGAATAAATGAAACAAGATGGGATTGGGAGGGAGACTAACCATAAGTGACTCTTAATCTCACAAAACAAACTGAGGGTTGCTGGGGGGAGGGGGTTTGGGAGAAGGGAGTGGGATTATGGACATTGGGGAGGGTATGTGCTTTGGTGAGTGCTGTGAAGTGTGTAAACCTGGTGATTCACAGACCTGTACCCCTGGGGATAAAAATATATGTTTATAAAAAATAAAAAGTTAAAAAAAAAAAAAAAAGAAAACTTATACTAAAGTTTAAGTGCAAATATTTCCTTTCCTAGATCTTGTCCTTCACTCTTATCAAACAAATTTAGATGTTTTTTTTTCTGTTCCCAAACAAATTTAGATGTTTTTTTTTTCTGTTCCCAGCATGCCATCCACATACTTATCAATAAACAATGTGAATGTGTAGATATGTAAAAAAAAAAAAAACAAAAAAAAAACTTAACCAGTTCATAAGTTGGTATACTTTTTTTTTTCTTTTCTCAAGCCATATTCAGCTGTATGAGTGCAGATGAAAGTAAACAGAGATAGTTGGAATTAGTTAAGGCTGCAGTTTTATCAAGTAAGGCTAACCATTGAGAAAAGAAAAAAGTCTAGCAGGTCCTTTCTTGTGGTCCTCATCCTTAAGTATGTTATCTTTTCAGTTGTGGCTCATTATTTATTTGGGTCAATAACATTTTAGTGGAGGTATCACATTCCACTTAGAAGTAGGAACTTTTAGAACTGTCACATCGATGTGCCATATTTCCTCTGTCTCTACTGTGATTGACAAGTTCAAATACAGCCTGATCCTGGTTTGATGAATGAAAACCAAAGCCAACTCAATACACAAAAATATGGATTTGATTTAAATCTTTGTTTTAATAATTCACAAATATTTGGGGTCATTTGTTATCACAGGATAATTTAGCCGAAGATGACTGATGCACTAGAATACATATGATTATAATTCAAGATTCATGAAAGTGGAGGTCCTTTTGTCTTTGCTTACTAATATGTCTGAAGCACTTAAAATAGTGCCTAGCAAATAGTGAATATCTGTTGAGTTAATTAATGGTCATGGAATTAAAGCTGAGGAATAAGGAGTGTAAGATATCAAGTAAAAGAAAAACAAGGGGCACCTGGGTGGCTCAGTGGGTTAAGCCTCTGCCTTTGGCTCAGGTCATGATCTCAGGATCCTGGGATCGAGCCCTACATTGGGCTCTCTGCTCAGTGGGGAGGCTGCTTCCTCCTCTCTCTCTCTGCCTGCCTCTCTGCCTACTTGTGATCTCTCTCAAAAAAATAAATAAAACCTTTAAAAAAAGAGTTCTTATGGTAATGGAATGGAGGTCTTAATTGATATGAAGTTTTGTTCAGGTCAGCATGATTGAGTGAATTAGGGAGAAGAGGTGGTGGTCAAAGAATAAGATCTAAGAAACTTAAATTATGGAGTTTTATAATTGCTGGTAATCAAAAGATCTAGACTAATGAGTAAAGCATTGAAAGATTATCACTGAGAGGAAGACAAAAAATTAGAGAAATGGAGTTCAAGGAGCTGAACTGTCAGGTTTGGAAGGATCATCTACATATTTGTTGTAATCACAGATAATTAAGGCAGGAGTAGCAATGGAACCAGTGCTAAAATTTTTGAGCTATTAAGCAGACTATGGGAATGGAACCAGGAATGTGTAGATGTAAGCAGCAATGGGCTTAGTGGGTCAAAGTATTTGACAGTATGTGTGAGAATCAAAACCAAAGTCTTTAGGGAGAAGAAAGGGAAAATGGCTGAATACCATGAATAAAATGTAAAGAAAATATCCAGACTCACTGGCACAGGAGCTATGGGAACAAAATCATACATCATTGAGAAGTCAGTGGTGGCAGGTGTGTCATAGATCCATGTTTCCATCAGAAAAATAATCTGAAAGGAATGGTAAAAGAAGAATTTTATCTCAGAATGTAAAGTAATTCTGTGGACATTGTACAAGGGTATCAGGAACTCGGACGTAGAATAACCGGAAGAATAAGGAATTACAAAGACTTAAAAAAGACTGGATTCAGGGAGATGAGGAATGACTGAGTCTGGGAGTTCTTGTGGTTATTGCATACATGGATGAGGGATATAATGGGGTCGATTCTGTGGATTAGGGGCAGACCATGTTGGGAAGGGCTTGGGTTTGGGAGTGATTGCCTGGGGTCCCATCCTAATTCATAGGATGGAAGTAACAGTATTAATTGGTCTGACCTTATTCCCGATGGCCTTTTTCACTCCAGAAATCTGCTAGTAAGGGGACATATTACACAGTCAGTCTTCAGGTGGTGAGCTTGGAATGCAACAATGAGTGTTTTATTCCCATGAACAACCCTTTTTCTCATCTTTTTTGCCAGAAAAATTAATTTGATAAAAAACAAGTTTTGATCTTGGGTTTTTGCTTTGTTTGTTTGTTTGTTTGTTTTGGGGCGGGGAGAAGGTGGTTGTTTGGTTTGGGTTTGCTCATTTGTTTTTTCATATGGAAGAAAGGATCTATCTTAAAGCCAGCCTCAGCAGTATGTGTAAGTGACTAAAGTTGATGGCATTGTGATGTGTTTCTTTATTACATGTCACCACAGGGATTAGAAAACCTGGCTGAAGACATTTTATGTTTTTTTTTTTTTTTCAAACTATGTGGCTTCACAAGCTATAATATTGGTTATGTCTTCCACCACATGTAATTGAACACCTAGAAACAATAAGTAGCTTCCATCCCTGAGCAAAAAATCTGTTCATCCTTTGGCTAAAACATTCTCTTTTTTCATGAGGTTATAGGGCATGGAGGAAAAGTCATACATATAGAAATAAGATACATGACCATTAGATATTGCAGAATTGTTACAAAGAAACTCATTTCCATTTTTGTAACAAGCTTAGAGGCTAACACAGAAAGAGATGGAAGAATATAAATACTTGCTACATTTTGAAAATGGAGTATGTATGTGTGTGAATGTGGGTTTCTGTGATATTTTGGTATGGAATCTTTAGACAGGTGAGTTTTTGTGAAAATAGAATACAGGACACACAGCAAATGTCCTTTTCTTAAATGCTGCAGAAGCCATCAAGGGCTTTTACTAGTTTTTTGCAGACTCATTGAAAGGGATGTATTAGCCATTCATGTTAAGCACAGAAACCTGATCCAGAGAAAATAGTTTAGCTGTTTTATCATGTCATCTCTATATCAAGAATTAAGAACATAATAGATATTTAATCTCTGGTAGTTTTACTTGGTATGATATACCTATTCCTCTGTTGTATTACACAAACATATACCCCAAAAAACCACATCTGTGTGTGAACACATGCACACACATAACTACAGCATTTCCTTATAACTAAAAAGTATTTGAACAGTCACTGGACCTGTTTTTTTATTAGCTGATTGCTTTTAATTACAATGTGCAAAGGAGGAAATGATAGACATGGGATCACTTAAATCCATGCCTCTGAATTCCTCAACAAGTTATTGCTTTACCCAGCTTAAATATACATCATATTATACAGCCAGTCCTCTCTTCAGAGCAATTTTTAAAATTTGGTTTTCTTTATTTTTATATTAATAGACTTCATTTTTGAAAGGTTTTAGATTTACAGAAAATGGAGTAGATAATAGCATTCTCATAGACCACTTACCCCAATACATAGTTTCTTCAACTCTTAACATATTAATGTGGTACACCTGTTACAATTAATAAATTAACATTGATATATTATTAACCAAAATCCATAATTTATATCAAGTAGCACTCTTTATGTTGTACATATTTATGAATATTATAAATTTGTAATGACATGGATCTACCCTGAATCCATTAGGGTATCGATACAGGATAGTGTCACTGCCCTCCAAATCCCTTTACTTCACCTACTCATCCTCTAGCCTCCACCCCAAACCCCTTGGTAATCATTGATCATTTTACTCTATTCTAGTTTTGCCTTTTCCAGAATGTAGATAGTTGGAGTCATACAATACAGAAGTATCAGATTTTTTTTCAAAAGATTTTATTTATTTATTTGACAGAGATCACAAGTAGGCAGAGAGGCAGGCAGAGAGACAGAGGAAGCAGGCTCCCCACAGAGCAGAGAGCCCGATAACCTGGGACCCGATACCCAGGACCCTGGGATCATGACCTGAGCCGAAGGCAGAGGTTTTAACCCACTGAGCCACCAGGCACACCAGAAGTTTCAGATTTTTATACAGATTTTTGCACTTCAGTTTCCTCCATGTTTTTCTATAGTTCATTTTTTTTAAATTATGGAATAACATTCCATTAAATGGATGTACTATAGTTTGTTTATCCATTCAGCTATTGGACCTCTTTGTTGATTTCAGTTGTCAATGATTTTAAGTAAAGGGGCTGTAAATATCCCCATGCAGGTTTGTATGTGAAACTTAGAGCAAATTTAAGAAGCTAGACTGTCACATATAAGCTAATTTCTCCTGATCTTGCTGTCTTGCCATCCATAATTTTCTCTTTATAATATCCTTTAACAAAAGAACCCTATGTAACCATAAGACTATACTGTAGGTGCATCTATCTGGAAATTAATATCTCTGATCCTGCTTATGCATTTACTTGACTTTTAAGATATTGACTGTAAGCCATGCTGTGAAAGAGTCACTGGACTTCCCGTATTGATGAAATTTTTTTCCCCATATTGATGAAACTTGATTAATCCCTATATATAATTCTTATTCAATCACAGTAAGTATAAGTAGTTTAAGTGTTTATCTTTTCTTTAATATATACACCTAACAGAATATCCTAAAATAGTAAACTCTGTGGATAAATGTGCATACTCAATATGCTTTATGACTTTGTTTTTGGTTAATAATAGAAATAGACACAATCATGAACACTAGGTTCTCAGCTGATATTCAAATTTTCACTAGATTTATTTGTCATCTTAGTGCCTTTTGCTATTTCAATTTTTTTTTTTTCCTGAATGAATGGTATCAAAAGAAATGAGACATACTGGTTAATGAATCTTGGGCTGAGGTAAACTGTCAGCGTACTGAAAACACATTCATTCAATACCACATGCCAGAAAGCGCCAATGACCTTATCAAGACAGAGAAATCTAGAAATACTTCAAAGATTAAATGATTAACCTGGAGGAATTATATAGTTTATTCATCTGTACTACCACAAGAGCCTAATAATTGATTTTCCCCAAGTGCTTTTGTTCCTCTTCAACTTATTGACTTACTACAGATGGAGTTATCTTCTCCAAAACATGTATTTTATGCTATACTATCTTCCACATAACACAACTTTCTCATTATATTTAGAAAAAAAATAGTCTTCTTAACATGGCCCACAAAATTTAAGTATTTTTTTGCATACATTGTTATTTTCTAATATGCTCCTTTATTTTCTAGGTACACTGGGCTCTGAGTTAACTCACCAGAAACATTTTAGCCAGTTCACTGAGTTTAGTTTTATTTTACTTTTTATATAAATCAGGCTCAGTCCCATTTCTTCCTACTCCTTAGTTTCCCCAATCCTTCTCCTCCATCACTTCTTTCTTCTTTAAATTCTCCTTTTCATTTTTTCAACATGTCATTGGATATTCTTACATTTTTACTCTTTCACCTAAGTGGTAGTTATCTTAGAAATCCCTAATGAGAATTTTAATAGAATTTCTTTGGATTCATGGATTTATTTGAGATAATTAACGTCTTTATATAACATTTGCATTGCAAAACTGAAAATAACAACATAAATTCTTCCTACTGCAAATGAGGAAGTCAAGTGTATATAACCTCTCTGAGTTTCACTTTCTATGTCTCCTGCAGTGAATATAAAAATACGTAATGCCTAATGCACTCAATAAAACATGAGGCCCATAGTAGATGTTCAGAAAGTTTATTTATTGTTAATATTAAAGGCTAAAAACTTTCCAAATGTTAAGGAAAATGAACCAAATATATTTTTGGTAAAGTCTATAACTGAATTTTTAACTAATAAATATATTTAAAAAATGAATATTTGTTAATGGACACAAATCCCAATCCAGAATTATCTCTGCTATATCTCTAGTCAAATCGGTTACTAAAATTATTATTTGTTTGAATACTTCTGGAGTTTTATAAATTGATACCTGAGGGCATATGTACACTGTACATCATTATTTGATTCATATACCAAACTGATAATTGTTTGTTATTTTCATCATCAAGTTCATAATTGAGACTATGAATTGATCATAATTTATTCCTTCTAATACTTATGGTATTATAATAACCATGCTTTTTCTTAATCTTCTCCCCCCCACCATGAAAAGAGTTTTGTCATTAAGAGTGACTCTTAATCTCACAAAACAAACTGAGGGTTGCTGGGGGGAGGGGGTTTGGGAGAAGGGGGTGGGATTATGGACATTGGGGAGGGTGTGTGCTTTGGTGAGTGCTGTGAAGTGTGTAAACCTGGTGATTCACAGACCTGTACCCCTGGGGATAAAAATATATGTTTATAAAAAATAAAAAATTAATTAAAAAAAAAAGAATCTTCAATCTTAAAAATTCTCCAAAAATGTTCAGTGTTTGAGGTATTTGTCAGGGTAATATTTTTTTAAAGATTTTTATTTATTTATTCGACAGACAGAGATCACAAGTAGGCAGAGAGGCAGGTGGAGAGAGGAGGAAGCAGACTCCCCACTGAGCAGAGAGCCTGTTGTTCGGCACTATCCTGGGACCCTGGGATCATGACCTGAGCCAGAGGCAGAGGCTTTAACCCCCTGAGCCACTAGGCACCCCAGTTAGGGTAATTTTTTGATAGTTTATTTAATTTCTGTAAAATAAAATAACCTATTTGTATTTTAAATTCTGAGTGGACTTAACATTTTCTAGAATATTAAACATTTTATTTATGTTTTCAAATCTAATTGTATTATTTTGTATAATTATGAGGAGATGGATTTTACCTTTCATACAAGTTAATGAGTTGGCCTGTCATAGTTCCAGGGATACTGACAGAAGATGTGAAACTCCTGGGTCAGAGAAAAATGACTTTATGATACCACCTATACTAGGAATGGCAGAAACTTCTGCAAGTTTCCTTTGCTTCCATATCATGGGAGGTTTCACGGGCAGCCAGATAAAGCCTGTGTGGACAGTGTATTGCACACTAAGGGGCTTTTGCACACAGAGGGATCCTGAGTTCACAGAATCCATCATTTTTATGTTTATCATTTTTGCCCAGAATGAGACATTATCTCAACTCTTTAGCATTTCTAGATGCACAAACATCCAGAGGAGAGAGAAAAAAAAAGGACCTGGATAAAAGAGTAGTCATAGCCTTGCAATATCAATGTGCTCCTACACGTTAGAATGTAGGAAGCCCTTGGCAAATTACCTCACAACAATGGTTTATTAAATCAATACATATACATATATATTCAAATCTGCACTGTGCCTTCTTTTCTGTTTTTAATAGTATGGGATCTTCTATGTTTTTTTCTTCATCCAATTATCCAAATAATGTTTCATTTTAATAATCCTTACAAAAAGACAATTTAGGGAGTTGCCAAATGTAAGATATATTTTGAAATAGCCTCTCAAAATGAATTATAGGTATATGTGATTTTGTTTGATGCTAAAACAGCTTTCAACTTTTATATGTGGGGCATGTAAATAAATTATTACAATGTAGCTTCAGTAGATAAGTATCGCCACTGGAGGAAAAAAAGTAATTTTGGGTTATAATGCTTAAAACTAATATTTTGTCTTGATGAAATCCCAATAGTTCATTTTTGCCCTTGCTTCCCTTGTCTTTGGCGTTGTTCCTAGGAAGATGTTGCTGCGGCTGAGGTCGAAGAGGTTGCTGCCTGTGTTCTCCTCAAGGATTTTGATGGATTCCTTTCTCACATTGAGGTCCTTCATCCATTTTGAGTCTATTTTTGTGTGTGGTGTAAGGAAATGGTCCAATTTCATTTTTCTGCATGTGGCTGTCCAATTTTCCCAGCACCATTTATTGAAGAGGCTGTCTTTTTTCCATTGGACATTCTTTCCTGCTTTGTCGAAGATTAGTTGACCATAGAATTGAGGGTCTATTTCTGGGCTCTCTATTCTGTTCCATTGATCTATGTGTCTGTTTTTGTGCCAGTACCATGCTGTCTTGATGATGACAGCTTTGTAATAGAGCTTGAAGTCTGGAATTGTGATGCCACAAACTTTGGAAAGATGAGGGAAAAAAAAAAACTAACTAATTTTGTCTACTATGATTACTGTTGTGAATTTCTATTTTGTTATTTATTTTTTCTCTTATGAATTCTACCTCTTTCCCACTAAAAACCTTTCTTATTGCCTTTAATGTCCACTTAAGTTATTGTACCTTAAACTATTCTCCAGAGCTGTCCACTTATCATTTCTTATTCTATCTCATCTCTCACTTTTTTCCAACTTCCTTGTAAATTCTGGCAACTCTACATGACTTCCAATCCCCGAAAGTGTCATTCTCTAATTAGTTCCCTACCATGTTTATTCTGTTTCTTGAGTGTCTTTCTTCTGCTTAGTCCTTCTGTCACCTAGATCAACCTAAGGCTTTCCTTTAATTCAAGGTCCTGTTGTCTCCCTCTTGAGTATGCATTTTGGTCCTTTAAGCATATTGCAATTTCTGGTGTTGGTCTTGGATTTTATGTTCCATAACATAGTAAATCTGCGTTTTTAAAAATACAGTCAATACAAACCATTTTATTATTAAGTTCTTTTTTCCCAAACCTTTATATTAAAGGTGTACATGATATTTTGTCATATGTGTAAATCATGGAATGATTACCATAATCAAACTAATAAAAACAGACATATAGGCCAATGAAACAGGATAAAGAAGCCAGAAATAAACCCACACATCTACAGACAACAGATCTTCACAAGGGTGCCAGGAACATCCAATGGGGAAAGGATAGTCTGTTCAATAAATGATGTTAGGGAGACTGTATATACACATGCAGAAAAAGTGTATTTGGACCTTTATCTCACACTCCATACAAAAGCAACTTAAAGCGGATTAAAGACTTAAACATAAAACCTGAAGCTGTAAAACTACTGGTAGAAAACATGAGAAAGCTTCTTGGATATAACACAGAAAGCCAAGGCAGCAAAAGTAAAAATAGATAAATGAGATTGCCTCAAACTAAGAAGCTTCTGCATAACAAAGGAAATAAATCTTTCTCCAACCTAAACTTCAACATCTGAGAAACAAAGCGTAGCAATTAAATAATTAAAAACTTTTACTTCAATTGTGAAGATGTTAAAAATATATGCAGTTGACCAAGATTACACTGCCAATATGAATTTGAAATAAGGGTAGATTTTAGGTGTCCTTATCCCTGCTCTCATTTATATTCACCTTTTTTAAACTTTTAACTTTTTTCCATATTATTAAGACAAATTTTGAAATACTACCTTATTGGCTGAATCCTAAAAGATGAGCCACAGTAAGGGAATTATAAAAAATAAACATGTTGAATGGTAAAATATAATACTCCTGCTGGGAAGATAAATATTACTCTACTTTTGCTGTGGATCCACCAGCACTTTGGGCCTGTAAGTTTTAAGTTTCACTCTTATTTTATATTGAAAATTGGGGCAATATTTGCATTACTATACTGATTCAATATAGCCCTGCTTTTTGTCTGTATCAATTTGCCAATTTATGTATTTTGCTTTATTGTCAGGGAAGAGTAAAACAAAGACAGTGGAATGCAGCCAAATCCCTATGTAGAGGGACAATTGATATCTTAAGTGCATTCATTAAAGAAAGAAAGAAACAAAAAGAAACAACAAAATATTCAACTCAAAGAAGTACTAAAATACACCAGTTAATATTTTTAAATTCAAAAAAGAAAGTGTTACTATGATAAACCAGAATAAAATAAATTTGAAATTAAACAAAAAGTAAATTCTCAGATCTTTTCTTTAACTTAAACAAAACAAATTAATACTTATTTCTGCATTCAAACCTAAAGACCCATTGTTGCCACATCCTATGAAAACATGAGTCAAGAGAAATTAAAAAATGTTTCCAGAAGTAAAATAATGACAGCACATTTATACACACACACACACACATACATACACACACACAGACATACACACACACACACACGGTCACAAAGAAATCCAAGAGTAACTACATTACTAATCAATGGACATAGAGTTTCAATTAAGCAAGATGAGTAAGCTCCAGAGATATGCTGTACAACACTGTACCTAGAGTCAACGATAAAAACTGTATCATTTTAATTTTCTCCCAGAAGCAATTCATGCTAGAAGATACTTGATCATTATCTTCAGTGGTTTGGGAAAAAAATGAAAATAGATTTGTGTGTAGTCTTTGTCTAACTATCACCCAATTTTAGGATAAAAGACAATAGTATGAGAATTAAAAATACGGAGAGGGGTGCCTGGGTGGCTCAGTGGGTTAAAGCCTCTGCCTTTGGCTCAGGTCATGATCTCAGGGTCCTGGGATCGAGTCCTGCATTGGGCTCTCTGCTCAGCGGTGAGCCTGATTCCCCTTCTCTCTCTCTCTCTACTTGTAATCTCTGTCTGTCAAATAAATAAAATCTTAAAAAAAAAAATACGGAGATAACATTTACTATGGATCTTCTCTAAATAAATTAAAAGAAGATGGGTGGTTAAAAAGAAGTAGGTGGGGGAGAATCTCAATTGATTTAGACAGTGATAAGCAAGAAAACTGAAAATATTTATAGTGAAGTCTAAATGGTTAAGAGCATGTACTCTCAATTTTACTCATTTGTAAAATGGCATAGAGCAATCACATCTACCTATTATTATGAAAATGAATGTGCTAATACCCATAAGAAAATATACTTTAATACTTAATTTACAACAATCCTGGACCCTAAGTCCCTAGATGATCTCAAATGGAATTTAGAAAAGTAGAGGGAGGTATGGAAAAATGATAAAAGTGGAAAAATTCTTAGATTTTTATGTAGGGGAAAGAGCAGTTTTAACTATATATTTTGGAAGAGAAATGATTAAGCTTAAGTATTAAAATTTAACAGTAAACACCCAATGCTGGGGTTAACAAAGTATGTCCAGCAAGTGAACAATAATTTTTACAACTTAAATGGGTGGTAAAGAAAAAAAATTAAAAAGAGGAATATATAACAAAGATTACATGTGGCCCAAAAAGCTTAGAATATTTACAGTTTTGCCCTTTAAGTAAAAATTTTACCATCCTTATATGAAAGAAATAAAAGAAAAAGAATGAAATAAAGAATATTTAACCAATCCAAATAAGACAGAACATTTGCATTTTGTAGTAAGCAAAAAATAAAGTACAATATACATACATATATTCAAATATTACTAAATGACATGATTAAAAAGCAAACAATTCTAGAAACAAATGGCATATTAAAAATTTAAAAAGAAAGAAAGCAAATACTATATCTAACATATTCTAAATTACAAGTATAATGCAGATTGAAAACCATTCAATACAATTAGAAAATAACAATAAATTGTAATTAACTTATCCTTTTCACTTAGAAAGTAAAAATATAATTTGAAGAACTCACAAATTAGAAATTTAAGCAGATTTTAAATAGACATAAATTATAATAACAGATCTGCATATTATAAAGCCATTTTAGGAACAAATTCCATAGAAGCAAAATTTTATTAGAAATATAACTTGAAAAATTATTCTAGTAAGTACTTAATGTAACAAATAATAAAGGGACTATCAAAATAACTCCAATGTGAAATTGCAAAAATAAAGCATTAATACCATAGAAAAAGTCAGTTTCAGGTTCTATATAATAGTGATGTGGGAAACAAAGGCAGAAAAAAAAATATTACATTTCCTTATTACTCAAGCCCATTGGCAAGTCCTTGAAACAGGCAAAGTGACCCTCCTCTAATGACTGAATTACCTGGATGTTGACACTTGGCTAAGGGTAAAAGGCAATCTTAGCCCGACCCCCAGTATCCTGTGAGTCTACTTTAACACATGAACATTCCTTTGGAAACTTCCTTGATCTCTCCCCTCCTAAGATACATGTTGGCATGTATCCCTCAAGCATATGACCCACTGATATACATCTGAAGAGTCTCCTAACTAAGGTTTTGTTAGACCATAAAAAATGACTTTTCCTAATAATAGCTAGCCCCCTAAAGTCCTGGAAGCCTTTTTCTCAAAATACCTTGGAGGCTTGTGCTATACCTAATACCCTCTCAGTTTGAAAGTACATAATGGGCCACTTTTCATGCCTGCAGTGCAACTCTTTCTGCCCTTGAGTCCTCTCCCTATGCTTTAATAAAGCCACCTTTTTACACGAAAGATATCTTCCTTGGCTGTTGGCTCTGGACCTCACCAGTATTCCAAAACTACATCATTTGGTGACCATGAAGAAACCCCTCTCACTCTAGAAATCTTTCTTTCTGTTCTCATCTTCACTTAATAAACTATCATGTCACCCTTTTGCATCCATGTGGTTCATTGTTTGGCTCTTTATTTATTTATTTATTTATTAAGATTTTATTTATTTATTTGACAGAGAGGGATCACAAATGGGCAGAGGTAGAGAGAAATGGGGAAGCAAGCTCCCTGCTGCTCAGAGAGCCCAATGAGGGGCTCGATCCCAGGACCCTGAGATAATGACCTGGGCCGAAGGCAGAGGCTTAACCCACTGAGCCACCCAGGCACCCCCATTCTTTGACTCTTTGAGACAAGAATCCTGCAACCCTGCAACAAAAATCACATAGAAGCTGTCTAAAAAGAGTGAAATTTAACACGTAGGGGAAGAACATAACTACACACCATTAGACTTAAAAAAAAAAAAAGACTTGATTCTATATACTGATCATTTTTAAACATTTCAGAGATTTTAACATACATTTGTATGATTACACTTGAAAACCATAATCATTGAAATTCTAGGATTTTTTGTTTTTATTTCCAGGAAATTTTAATGCCGAAAATTTTTTAAATTTATGTAGCTAGACTGGAGTTGTACTAATAACAAAACAAGAAAAGCAGATACACAAAAGTTAAATATTAGAACAAACTCAGTTATGCATATTTTTTGTAAAAAAAAAAGCTTATATTACGTATTGAGAAAAGCAAATTTATCAGAGTACTAATCAAATGTCCAAGCAAATTTTATTATAGAATTTTGTAAAATCTTCAACACTAATATGTTTATTAAGGTACTACTATGTTACATTAATAGATAAAAGTGTAAAAGCAAATGATTGTTACTATGAATTAACCACGTTCTCCAAACAAACAAACCAAAAAAACAACTTACAAATACAAATAAACCTTAAAAAACTCTTTGGTATTATCTACTAAAGATATCTGCATTTTGCATTAGAACTGACTATATGCATACCTACTTCTATTTTTATAATGTTGAACAAGTGATAACTATGTGTATATTTATCATAACTTGAGCCTTGGAATGGAACAAGACTAAAAACTCCACTTCCAATTTTTCTTGTGAAGTTCAACAATAAAAGCAATTTTTTAAAACAAAGATTATGATATTTTTTAAATTTTATTTTTAAGTAATCTCTGCACCCAATATGGGGCTAAAGCTCACAACCCCAAGATCAAGAGTCTCATGCTCTACCAACTGAGCCAACCAGATGCCCCAAAAAGCAATTTTTAAAAAGGCACCTTGTCCTGCTCCAAACGGAGCTTCGTCCCTCTGTGAAAAAATGAGGATAACATGGGGGCTTAAGTGGGTAGGAGAAGAATAAATGAAACAAGATGGGATTGGGAGGGAGACAAACCATAAGTGACTCTTAATCTCACAAAACAAACTGAGGGTTGCTGGGGGGAGGGGGCTTGGGAGAAGGGGGTGGGATTATGGACATTGGGGAGGGTATATGCTTTGGTGGGTGCTGTGAAGTGTGTGAACCTGGTGATTCACAGACCTGTACCCCTGGGGATAAAAATATATGTTTATAAAAAATAAAAAATTTTAAAAAAATAACCTCTTAGTTTTCCTGATATATATCCCATAGGTTATTGGGGTTTCTAAAACATTTCCTCTAGATATTCATAGTAACATATGTGGCCTAAGGTAGTAATTTATTTGGTGTTTTGGTATTCTCTGATAACAGTCTAGGAAAATGTCATATGTGCAGTTGTTTTTCAATTATTTAAGGGAAATTGTCTGCATTAATTACCACTACAGTTAAGTTACTGAATTCTTACAGCTCTCTCAAATAAATTAGCTTAACAAATGATCAAGTTGTAGCTAAATCAAGTTGTGGCAAAATAATTAAGGGATAATTAAGAAATATATTAGCATGTTAAACATTTGAACTTAAATCACATAAGGTGTCAATGCCCTGAATATCAGGTTTTGTGATTGCTATTTGCTGATTCTAAATTGTGTGTAATTCACCAGTCTAAGAATTTTTACATTTAGTTGTTGGAACAGTCTTAGAAAAAGGGCTTTAATATTATCGTCACTTTATGGATAATGATGCTGTTACTTAGTGATTTTTCAAAGTTTTACCTACTGATTAAGGACAGACTTGAAACCAAGCAATCTGATGACATTTTGCTATTATAGACTACTAATATTTTGAGCAGATGCATTTCATCAATCAGCTTCGGTAAATTCTTGATGGGTTCATTCTTTCAGACTGACAATTTGTTAAAGGTAACTGTGTATTAGTATAACATTTCTGATAACACATGCAAATTTCTTAATTATTTTAAGGCAATTCCAACCCACAATAAATAAAATAGGGACACAAGTCTGAGGAGGTGATGCAAAGCTTTACTTCCTGAAATTCTTCTTTGGGACGGACCTAAGATCAGTTAAAGTCATCCTGAGAATCAGTTGGAAGCAATCCTAGAAATGTCACCAGAAATAGCACTTGTCTGTTTTTTTTTTTTTTTCTTTTTTCTCCAATCAAAAACCCAATCTTGCTGTATGCAATGTGACTAAAATAATAGGATGACATTTCCAGGAGTATCAATTTGACTCCGTATGAACTTCTGTATGTGTAGAGAAGTAACACATTCAGATGGAGGGCTAATGGTTTGAGCTCCTTAATCCTTTTTTGATGAAAAGCCACATCCTACCCTGGAATGTATCTGTTTTTTTAATTTTTTGTTTGTTTGTTTGTATGTTTTTAAGATTTTATTTATGTATTTATTTGTCAGGAAGAGAGAGAGAAAGCACAAACAGAAGCAGTGGCAGGCAGAGGGAGAAGCAAGGAGCCCATCTGCTAAGCAAGGAGCCCATCAAGGGACTCAATCTTAGGATCCTGGGATCATGACCCAAGTGGAAGGAAGACATTTAACTGACTTAGTGAGTACCCAGGCATCCCTACCCTAGGATATATCTTATTTTTATAGTTAGAAACTATATTGGGATACATTAAGTAAGAGTTACCAAAAAAAGAAGTGTGTAATAGAAAGTAAACTAATGCAAAACTAGGCAGATTTTCATATTTAACTGGGAAATAGCAAAGGGGGAAAATAGCATCATTATCTAATGAAGTCAAGCTGTTCAAGAAACACATATTTGCAAACAAGATTGTTAAAAGAGATGGTGTTACATCAGACACCAAACTCTGCCAGCACTCAAAACTCTCTTTTTACATTCCACTTATTGACATATTAATAAAAAATATTTAAGTATTTCTTTCATTTATTCTCTTTGAAAGCCATAAAGCTACATTTTAGCCATTCTTCTAATTCAGACTGATCTTTTCTCCAGCTACTTTGAACCGGTGGAGTTCATTTTATGAGCTATCTGTTATATGCTCACTTCTTAATACATATACACATTTATTTATTTATATATACATATTTTTATTTAGTTTTACTTGTGGTGGGGGGAGGGACGGAGGAAGAGAGAGAATCCTAAGAAGGCTTCACCCCCAGCATGGGGCTACATATGGAGCTCCACTCCACATGGGGCTTGCCAGGGCAGTGTGGAGGACTTGATCTCACCCCCTGAGAGAGATATTTAACCAACTGGGCCACCCAGGGACCCCAATATATACGCAATTTTAAAAGGAAAATGTTCTAATGACGGAGTTAACATAACCTCTGGCAACCAAAAAGTGGTATTTCCAATGTCATTTGCCATTTCACAAAGAGAAATTGTGCACATTACAGAAGTTAATGCATTCTGTCCATGGTGATTTAGGAGGAAAAAAAGGCTCTAAGAGGAAATAAAACCTCAAAGTCTCTTATTCATATTTAATTTTTTAACTACCAGTAACTATTAAAGATTTGAATATCAAGTACGATGTCTAGTTTGGGGGATCAGAATTTATATATTTCTGAAACTAATGCATTTTTATTGTTTGTGATACTACTGTAATAAATTACTATCATTAACATTAAATTTCTATACTGCTTGCTCTGAAGATATCATATTATGAATATGAGTTTTTGTCATGAATAATTCTGAAAGATATTATGGATGTGTATTTCCTTAAAGCAATCCAATATGTGAGCTCATTACAAAAAATAAAGGTGTATTTTGTCTAGAATATTTGTCAGGATAACTCCAGCATCTGCTTATAACACCAGGTATATAAATGACTTTAAATAAAGACTTGATCAGGGCGCCTGGGTGGCTCAGTGGGTTAAAGCCTCTGCCTTCGGCTCAGGTCATGATCCCAGGGTCCTGGGATCAAGTCCCGCATCGGGCTCTCTGCTCCGTGGGGAGCCTGCTTCCTCCTCTCTCTCTCTGCCTGCCTCTCTGCCTACTTGTGATCTCTGTCTGTCAAATAAATAAATAAAATCTTAAAAAAAAATAAATAAAGACTTGATCATGTGAAGGAAAGAGTTGGGAGAAGGGAGATTTAGTATAGGGAACTGTAATACTTACCCTATAGTATGTTTGCATGAATGCTTTAATAAGGATCTGTTGGAAGAAATGCCTCAACTTACATTTAGGCACTTGCATTATCTACTAGGGAAAAAAAATGAAGTTCATCTGCATTTTATTTTTATGAAACATGTTGGAGGCTACAGCATGGTTGGAGTCGAGGACAAAACCAGCCCCTGACTTGTGTCTCCTTCAAAGTCCTGACACCTTGACAAGGTTAAGGACGGGAAAGTTGAGTAACACTGAGAAAAGGGTCTGTGCTATGTGTCGTGCACTCGCCTACGTGACTTTGCACACACTCCTCCTACAGAAGGGAACAATGTGGTCAGGGTCATGAATTCTTAGTTGGTCCTTGCTGTTCTGTACCTCCCATAACCCACTCCCTGGTTGATTGTCTTGCATCAGTAGTAGCTAATGGCATAGCCGTGATTACCTGGCATCACAAGGTTTGCTTGTAGTTAATGTAAACTTGTTATAGGAACTTGCAGTCATCTGACTAGATACTGGTGTATTACTCCTCCTATTGTGGTCTGCCTTATAAATGCTTGTAAGATGTGGAATAAAATCGGCACTGTTGGACATCCTCCTCAGTGTCCCTCCTGCCCCCATCTCTTTGTCTCTTAATTTCTTTTCACCATCCTCTTAGCCCTCATGATTTTCCTGGTCGATTCGTCGCGCTGGCCGCGACAGAAACAATCCTACATTTGTCTTCCCTATAAAAAGAAATCTTATAAATTTCTATACTAGCCAGACTGGTGAGATACATAAAAGTACAAATATGAAATGAGTCTTTCTTCATATAAATCCTGGATAAAAGTCCTCATGAGAGGACTTTTTAAAAATAATAATGATCATAAACTCACTAAGTAATGTCAGGGGCTCTAGATCACAGCAGAAAATCAGCTTTTGGTCACATGGTGATATATAAAATGAGTAATTTGTGGGGCAGGAAACCAGCTCTCCAGTCCTAGATTTGTCCATTGCCAGCTGTGTATGTATCTAGGCACTTAGAACTTCTGAGCCTTGTGTTCTCATCTCAAAATTATTGAAATTGTTTTGGTAACTACAATGATATGATGTATTAGAAACTATTTCAAAATTATCTATTGTAATGAAATATTGATAATTACCTCCTATAGCTGTTTTTTGTTATTTTAGTTGTTCTCATTCCCTCCGCATGCCAACTCTTTTTTGTTAAGGAAGACCAGAGAATGTATGATAGGGATGGAGCAAACCCAACTATTTTTCATATCGAGAAATGGTATTAATGAATCATCAGGAAGAACAGATCAGATCTGGCACCAAGCCTTTGATTTATGAAAGCTACTATGATTTTCAGCAGGTAAGAGTTTTGAGTTCAGGAAGATCAACTAAATCAAATAGGAACAGACAATGAATAGTCTGAAGATGGGGACATCAGGCTTGACAAAAGCTGCACTAAACTGCAGAATTTAACTCAGGTCTTAGGTCGCTGCTTTGAACTTATCTTCTTTTATTTATTTTCTTCCTCTCTCCTTCTTTCTCTTCCATTTTCCTTCCTTCCTTCTTCCTTTCCTTCCCTTTATCCTGTAGCCTGCATAGTGGGTGAGGGCTTCTAAGTCTGTGTATAGAAGGTTATTTTATTAAAAAGAGAGTAAAAGTCAGCCTGTTAGCCTGAACAGTGAACTTCTAAAGGATGAGTTCTATACCTGTTTATCTTCTCTTGCTCAGCATGTAACCCAAGACACACTGTATCACAAAATGCCCTTAACTGATTTATGTATTCAGAAAATGTTAACTTGTAAGGAAAGCGAGTCTTAGATCCAAATTCAGCCCCAAATGGACATTTATTGTATAAACCAACAGGCAAAGAAACACTCAACCTCTTCTGTTGTTTTTGGGAAGCCTCATTCTCTAGAATCTGCAGCACTAGCCTTCACCATTGCAGGATCTGAATAGACAGGTACAGCTGTATTGTTATTTTAAGCAACAAGGTCATCTCTGAAATGACATTGGCAGAACCTATGGTACTCTTGACCTTGATTACTATCCCATGGTATTGGTCAACTGAGCTTGTCTGTTATTACGTATCTCATTCATTGAAGAATGGTGGGATCAGGATAATCTTAACCTTCTATGTTTAAGCCCCACCTATTTCACCAGCAACAAGAGATTCCTAAGGTCAATTTTTCATTAATTAACAAACTCTTGCATTTAGATTTTTTTCAATAGAATTTCATATTTAAACAATCACTTTCTAGACTGTTCAGACATTACAAAGGTACTTCAAAGGCTAATTAACTCAACACAAGATATAAATAAGTGGTAACCTCCACAGCCATGGATATTGGTTGCAATTTTAATTTTTTAAATAACAGATTACCCCACAATTTGAATAATGTTACAAACTATCATCACTTTTTTTTTTTTCATTTCAACAGCATTTTTTTCTTTCTTCCTCAATTGACCTTGAAGCGTATGCGATCTCTCAAGGTTTCCACAGTCCCTTAGTGAAAATATAAAACCTTTTGCATTTTTAGTGTTTATCTTCAAGTTATTAAGGAGAAACAAAGAAAGTAAAACTAAAAAATATGAACAAAAGATATTAAGGCCCCCTTTTTGCAGTATCTGTCTTCCTATTGAATGATTCCTGAAATATTGTTTACCATATTGATATGTGAGGATGAGGCTTACAAAAACTGTACCCTTCAGAAATCATTTCTTCCTCCCTCCTCTTAACGAAGGTTGTGCTTCTGCCCTCCTCCCCCGCCCCCATGGCTTAAATGGAAGAATCCTCTACGGAACTACCATGGGAATCTGTATCTCCAGCCCATCTGCCAATTTCAGTGGCATTTTGTCTAGCTAATAAGAAATGCCTTTAGAACCTATTAAAGTCCTGATCTGAGGAAGGGATGAGTTTCATATGTAGGTGTATTTTCTTTTTTCCACATTGGTATATGAAATTAAGCTTGAACAGAAAGTAAAAATTCAATTACCTAGCATTACTTACCAAACTAAATGCAAACTTTTTTTCTGTAAAGATCTTACTTATTTATTTGACAGAGAGAGAGAGAGAGAGAGCCATCACAAGTAGAGTGGTAGACAGAGAGAGGGGGAAGCAGGCTCCCAACTGAGCAGAGAGCCCAGCACGGGGCTTGACCAGGACCCTAATCTCAGGCATCCCTAAATGCAAACTTTTAAAAATTAATTTTTACTACCACTATGAAAGCTCAAATCTCATTTATCATTCTCTGTACTTTGTTATTATTGAAAAATACCTAAAAGAAAATTAAGACATTATATTTTAGTTTAACCTCCCAAGTCAAATTATGAATTCTATTTGTTAACAGAGACTATTGGTGAAGAAATAATAGATTAATGTGGATCGGCTACCATATTTAGCATGTTAGACTTATAATACCCTGATAGATTCTAAAACCTCTATACTAAGTATGACTCAGGAGAGGAAAACTGCTTTAATTTTATAATTCATTCTTCATTGCTTCCATCTCAACACAAAAAGATGTATTACTATTTATCATTTTCTCCAGACTATCAGTTGATTGTCAATTGATGTCAATTAATCAATGAGTCAATGAGCACAGATGACAGAAATCAGATAACTTAAGACTGGATTCAAACTCTATGATTTTGCATCAATCCAACACACTTCTATAATGATGACAATTAGTAGATGATGACATAAAATTCTTTCAATAGAATCACATGCATTAACTTTTCAATTAGTTATTGAAATTTGATCTTGTTTTTCTAAAGAATTTAATCAAATTTCAACTTCACATACAAGTATAAGATAAATTTAGTATAAATTATAATGTGTACTTAAACTAAACATGTAAGAATCACATTTAGTGAGAAAGTAATAAATTGAAGATATTATCATATAGTTTCAAGATACATTTTACTACTATTTATTTTTCCCAATTTTACTGCATCAACTTCTGTACACTTTTGTCAAGCAATATTTTGCATTGACATTTTACACTATGTTTTTGCTAAATATCTTAAGGAGCATAGTGACTTTGTACCTCAATTGGAATTTTTCATATTTACCAGTTATAGTTGACATATGCATCAAATTATCTTGCATTATGTTCCTTAATACATCATGGAGAAATAGTACTATAAAATCTTCATTAAAGGAGTATCTTGATGAAAAATGTTATAGTTTTTTTAGATTCTGAAAATATGACCATTAATATTTTAACAAACTCTCCAAAAAGCATAACAAAAATATAGACCAAAGCAAAAAAACACAAATGGCTTGATAAGTTTTCATAAAGTGAAAACATACCCATGTTACCAGAAACAATATCAATGAATAACAATTTTTTAGTTTAGCTTTTTTGAGTTAATTTATTAGTAAACTGGATTACAATTAATACTTTAATTCATGAAGATGTATTTTTTTAAGATGTAATTTTTAAGTTAAAAAAAAAAAAACAGTTATCAGGCCTTCAGCTCTTGCCATGTGTTGCTGAAACAATGTTCATGCACCTTGCAAATGGTTTGGGTAAATAAAGAAAGAATTCAGAGGCAGAAGATCTCTTTACTTTTGAATTAGTTGAGCTACCCAAGCCAGTTATGCTCACTGAATTTTGATTTCCTTATTTATTGATGATGAAATGTGACATTTCCTTTGCATATATTTTGTAAATTCCTTAATGATATAAAATAGCTCTTTTCAATAGAATTGAGTGTGATACCTCACACCAGTCAGAATGGCTAAAACTAACAAGTCAGGAAACAGCAGATGCTGGTGGGGATGTGGAGAAAGGGGAACCCTCTTACACTGTTGGTGGGAATGCAAGCTGGTGCAACCAGTCTGGAAAACAGCATGGGGTTTCCTCAAAAAGTTGAAAATAGAGCTATGCTATGACTCAGTAATTGTACTACTGGGTATTTACCCTAAAGATAGAAATATAGTGATCCAAAGGGGCAAATGCACTCGAATGTTTATAGCAGCAATGTCCACAATAGCCAAACTATGAAAAGAACCTAGATATTCATCAACAGATGAATGGATAAAGAAGCTGTGGAATACTATGCAGCCATCAAAAGAAATGAAATCTTGCCATTTGCGTCAACATGGGTGGAACTAGAAGGTATTATGCTTAGCGAAATAAGTCAATCAGAGAAAGACAACTATCATATGATCTCCTTGATATAAGGAAGTAGAGATGCAATGTGGGGGGTTTTGGGGGTAGGAAAAGAATAAATGAAACAAGATGGGATCGGGAGGGAGACAAACCATAAGATGTCACAAAACGAACTGAGGGTGGCCGGTGGGGGAGATGGGGAGGGAGAGTCTGGTGGGGTTATGGGCATCGGGGAGGGTTTGTGCTATGGTAAGTGCTGTGAAGTGTGTCAGCCTGGCAATTCACAGACCTGTACCCCTGGGGCTAATAATACATTATATGCTAATAAATTTTTTTTTAAATTAAAAAAAAAAAACAAAAAAGAAATTTCAAATCATTGATTTGAAATTTAAAATAACACCCAACACCTGGAGAAGAAAGAACTTAAGTACATTCCTTCCTAAAGAAAACCTTTCTAATAAACCTGCTAGTGGATTAAGAAGTTTATGTAGTACCTCCAGCTGTTTTCTGAGGGGTATTATTTTACAAAATATTGAAATAATTAATACCATATTTGTAAAACAAGAAGATTGTTAGTGTAGAAACTGTGTTCAAAGACTTTTCTTCCTATTCTACATTCTCACTGAGATAGTTGTTAACTTTTTCCTTTATCCCTGCCTATGAACTAAACTTATCTATATTGTAGACTTAATAATTTTTAAAAAGAAAGTTATGTTAGTCTAAACAATTCAACTGTTTTTGTTTTAATGATTTATTTATTTATTTATTTGATGGAGAGAGAAAGAGAGATTACAAGTAGACAGGGAGGCAGGCAGAGAGGCAGAGGCTTTAACCCACTGAGCCACCCAGGCGCCCCAACTTGACTGTTTTGTGCATGGAACCACAGTCTCTAAAACTCATTACTTCTAAGAAAAGAACAGTAAGTGAGATCTTTTCTTTCACAAATGAAAAATGCCAATATGTTTCCTTCAAATAAAGGAGCTTGTAAAAGGGAGTTGGGGGTGAGGATCTGATCTGAAATCTCCGAAGAAATGTCCGATAAACATTAAAATTGATTTATTGCAGGGAAATAATAATCCCATTGATAGTTTATAGAAACGAAGAATCACAATGGGTATATTAAGGATCATAGCAGACTACTTAAATTTGTTTTAATTTAAATAAATTTTTTTTTTTTTACTTCAGCTTATTTCAAGGTTATTGCTTCCTCTTACCTCTCATACATACAGGAGTTCCAGAAAAAACAGTCTTCATACAAATGAGTTTAAAATAAGTATTTGGTAAAGGAAACATCATCAAGAAATCAACACTCATTGGCTTTTTTTAAATTTACAGCTCTCTATAGCTTTTCATTCCATTAATAGGGTGAGTTTGCCATTTCTAATGTTTAAACTAATATTCTAACTCAGAGGTTTAGATCTATTTGTCAAGTACCTTTGATAATAAATTGAATGTGTGTCCATAGCTAAACACATTAGTTTAGTTTAGGGGTCCTTATTATGTTAAATAAAATCTTTATTTATAAAAGTATGAAAATAGTGTTTCCAAATATGTTAATCTATTGAACATAGAGAAGCTGACTAATAAGGGAGGCATATGTTTTTATTTATTTATAGGTTGATTTTCATCTAAGCACCAAAATAAGCTCTTTGCAAAAGGCATAGAGTGGCAATGACAATTTCCTTCATGTTTAGGGGATTGTATAAAAATAATCAGTAGCAGGGGTGTCTGGGTGGAACAGTGGATTAACCATCCAAGTCTTGATTTCAGCTCAGCTCATGATCTCAGGGTCATGAAATTGAGCCCCACATGGGGCTTTATGCTCAATGGTAAGTCTGCTTCTCTCCTTCTTCCTTTCCTTCTTTCCTTCCCCTTTCTCAATCTCTCTGTCTCTCAAATAAATGATAAATGATAAATAAATATTTAAAAAAATTAAAATAAGGTGCACCTGGCCTTCAGCTCAGGTCATGATCTCAGGGTCCTGGAATTGAGCTCCATGTTGGGCTCTCTACTCCATGGGGAGACTGCTTCTCCCTTTCCCTCTGCCTGCCACTATCATTCTCTCTATCAAATAAATAAATAAAATCTTTAAAAAATAAAAATAAATAAAAATAGAAATGAAAGTAATCAGTAGTATAGAGGATTAAGTTAATTATTTTTGAATATAAAATTATAAGAAATGAAATTGTTGCTAGGGTAATTCTTTTTTAGATTTTTTAAAAAAGTCATTTAAAGGAAATAGTGAGAAGCTTTTAAGTTTGTAGATTTTAAATGACACTTATTTCTTTGAGGATAAAGAAATGCCAAGTGATGAAAATAAACTAAAGAAACAAATATGAGACTGTATTTATGTTGAGGGAAGGGACAGATGAGCTTAACATGTGTTCCTAGAATGTGGTTTACAGTTCAGAGTCTAAAATGAGATTAGGAGTTTGTGATAGAATATAAATCAATTATACTATGTTAAGTGGACTGTATATATAAAAAGTCCAAAAGTCAGTATACAGTCTCACAGGGCCAATATCAAGAAGCAAGCTTCCAGCAGGGTCACATCCCTTTGGAGGATCTTGGGGAGAATCCATCCCATGCTTCCTCTGCTCCAGGTGGCTGCCAGCATTCTTTAGTTTGTGCTGTGTAACTCCAATCGCTGCCTTTCTTCATCACATTGCCTTATACACTTATGTTTGAAATCTCGTTCTGCCTCTTTCTTTTAAGAATACTGATGGTTGCACTTTGGGCACTTGGGCAAATAATTGAGTATAAATTTCTCATATCAAGATCCTTAATGTAACATTGGCGAAGCCATTGCCGTCTAAGATAACATATACAGGCTCTAGAAATTAGAATGTGGACATTTTTTTATGGGGACATTACTCAGCCTAGCATAGCACCGAAAAAACTGATCAAGAATTTAATGGTAAAGAACTAAAAATTTAATATCTGTGCCATTCATTAATTTAAAAGAAAAAGAAGCTTGAGGAATATCGTGGTAGAGTACTTACTGTATTTATAGTTCATTTCTGACCCTTATTAGTATGCAATTTTTTGCAAAATTGCTTTCTTTCATAATGAATTTTGTTGCAAGGTCCTTCTCATTATTGATTTTAACTCATTAGTTACTAAATATATGTTTTTTTAATTTTGTTATATTTTTATAGCTAAATGATAGCCCTTACATGAAAGATTTTGCATAATAAATGCATTAGCCTTAATTTTATGTATCTATATATGCATATATGATCTTAAACTTACAATACTTTATGATGCATTCTGGTATTTTGAGAAAATATCAGGCAATTGAGTAAATATACTATTGTCTTTGCTTCATAATGATTAAAAAATATCAATTTTTTTGTTTAATGGCAGTTAAAATAGTATCACACTCAAAGATTCTCTTTATTAATTTACCATATTACAAATAGAGTTGTGTTGCCTTAATATTTATTTCTCAAGTTACTGTAGATTTATTTGTAGATTTGGTATTCCCAAACTGCAAAACATATGTATTATACATTTTTGTTGTTCTTAGAAATTTAAAGACAAGGCAAAAATCCACTAGACCAAATGAAATCAAGGTCCAAAGAGTATAAGGATAGGTGCACACGCTTTTATCTTTTGGCCACTTGTCATAATTTCATAAGTCTTTTGGAGTTTAAGTATTAAATTATTAAATTAAACTTAGGCAAAGTGAGTTGCTCTAGCAGATTTTTCTTTTTCTTTGTTACCGATTACTGCAGTTTTTCACTTTGCAGAAAGCATACTAAGTTGTACATTATTACTTCCTTTTTTCTGCCAACAAATGGTATCTGTATTTTTGTTAATTATTCTTCATTTAGACACTTCACAGGGATATTTATTTCCCCCGAATTGTTTATTTATAATTTGTATATCTTATGTATTATAAGTTTACCTAGGTACAGTGGCTTATTATATATCAGTTCTTTCTTACACTTTGTAGAAGTTTGGCAACATCAAATCAGTTGTTTTTCTGATTAGTCTGGTCATAGCTTAGATTATGTGAACTCTTTAAATATTAATGTATCATAACATAACATTGTGTTATTTTGCATCATTCCACAACTCAGACAGATTGAAAGCACTGCAGAGTGACTCCTATTAAGAAAAATCTGCAATGCTAGTGCACTGTAACAACTGATAAATTAACCACACCTGTGAACTCCCTTATCAACCAACATTCCAAGTCTGGACTGAGGGAGAGCAGAATTTGTCACCCCCAAATATGTCTCTTTGGCATTTGTCTCTTTGGCATTCTCAGTGGGAATTATCTTGGGCTGGTTAGTTTTAAGAAAGAACAGACACAGAAGAAGCTCTGAAAACCTAGTAGGAGTTACTTTTTATTTTTAATTTTTTTTAAATAAACAATAAATGAAACAAGATGGGATTGGGAGGGAGACAAACCAGGAGTTACCCTTTTGTAAGTGATATATACATTTATCAGGGAAATTTCCATTTGTAAGGGTTTAGCCCTCTTTGAACCAACAAGAGAAGAATAACTAAATCTCTAGAAATTCTTACTAATATAGAAGGCAACTAATTTAAATCTGCATAACAGTCATACCCTTGATTATTGTGCTTTTCCTAATAAGCTCCTATCACTGGCTTCTCTATCCTCCAACATCTTTTCCTTGTTTTTAGCTGGAGATAGTGTGTGAGGCAGTGACTTAGGCTATTTCAGGAAGTTACTCAATTTTTATGGTTGTATACAAGGGTATACATGTTTTTCAGCTTTTTGTTTTGTTTTTTACTATTAATCTTTTTTTTTTTTTTTCCCATGCAGGGGTTCAGCCAAGAACTTAGAAGGGTAGGGGGTTAACTGTTTTTCCTCCCTTAGTGTGTTGGCTTCAATAACTCTGTCTGTACAAGGCAGTCCCAGCACAAAGGTTGTGTGGGTGGGTGGAAAATTCACATGGACTCAAGCTGGGTCAATGAAATTCTCTCTTAAGGAGTCTCAAATTGAAAAATAAAGACACCAATCTCTCTCTGCAGGTCCCATTTGAAATGAATTGAGATGGCCATCTTCTTCTAGGTACTCAAGGGTAGAGAGAAGTCTGTTTCTCATATGGATAAAACAGAGACATACAGGAAGCATGCACCTGTAGCAAAGCAGCAAAGGTCTCTATTTCTCACTATTTCAGTTTCTTATTCTACCTCGTCAAGAAGCACCTTATACTGGTTTGAACATATATATATATATTTTTTTCTTTTTCTTTTTTTTTTTTACAAGATGCATTATCTTTGTTGGGGAAGAAAAAAACTCCTTTCTACCCTTTAGGTTCTTTTGCTGGTCTAATAATCAAATTAACATAAGAGAGATTAACAGGAGAAAAATTTAATTACATATGTATGAGGCTTGGGAAAGGACAGTAAGACCTAAAGAGAGCAGGTCAATTGAGGTTTATATTCCATCTTTTTTTTTTTTTTTTAAGATTTTATTTATCTATTTGACAGACGGAGATCACAGAGAAGCAGGCAGAGAGAGAGGAGGAAGCAGGCTCCCTGCTGAGCAGAGAGCCTGATTCAAAGCTCCATCCCAGGACCCTGGGATCCCAGGACCCTGGGATCATGACCTGAGCTGAAGGCAGAGGCTTTAACCCACTGAGCCACCCAGGCGCCCCCTATATTCCATCTTGACCTGAGGAATGGGATAGGGACTAGGGACTTTAAAGGGGAGGAGTGTGATTCACAGGACAATAAGACCAGATGTTGGGTAATTAGATGTTTTTCCTGCCATACAGATAGGTCATTCAGATAAAAAAGTTCTCTCTCTGTAATAGTTCTCTTTTGGGGCCAAGTCCCTATCGAAATTCTTTTAGGTAGTTTGAGGGAGATATGAATGTTTATCTTGAATCTGCTTGGTCTTAATTGGCTTCAACTCAAAATAGTCTATGTACCAAAGTGGTATATTTTGGGAAGACTTTTTCTGAACCCTCTCACCCTGTAAGCACAAGAATATTTATTGAAATATATTCACACATTTTAGGGACATGATAAAAGAGAAATATACTCCTTATCTCAACCCTATCCCCCCAAAAGTTGCATTTTAGAAAGTTGAAATTAATGGCTCAGAAGCCTAATTCAATAGAGCAAGTGCCTTATTCGCAAAGAAATAAAAAGACATGCATTTGGGGATTTATAGATATTGTATTTCTTTTTTTTTTATTGTTTTGCTTAAGTTCTAACACAGTAACTATTATTCTTGCTATTTTTAAGTGGTTGGAAAATACATTTTTTTTTTTAACTCAGAGAAGAGTCTGTTTAAAAATTTCTCTCATTGGGGCACCTGTGTGGCTCAGTCGATTAAGTGTCTGCTTTTGGCTCAGGTCATGTTCCCAGGGTCCTAGCATGGAGCTCTGCAGGGAGTCTGCTTCTCCCTCTACCTCTGTGTGCTCGCTTACTCTTTCAAATAAATCAGTTTAAAAAAATTGATCTGTTTATTTAATTCAAAATCTACAATTACTATTTACTGAGTGCCTAAAATATGCCAGGCCTTCTCTTTCATATAATTCTCTTTCATTGCTAATTTAATTCTCATAATACCCCATGCAGAGACAAGTGTAAATGGAAGATCACCTGGAGACTTAAATAGAGAGGTGTCATGCTTTCATCCCTGCTAACATGTCAAATTCAAGTCTGATTGCCACAAAAGACCATAGTTCTGATTTCCCCATTATCTCATCGAGATTCATTCCCAGGCAATTTATCACTGTCTTTAATTTAAGACAGCTTAGCTGGCACTGTGTTTTGGTTTCCAGATATCCTTTGGCTATATGTCCTCCTCTTCAGGAACAATATGCTAAATAAAAAGAGAGGAAAAAATTAGGTATAATACTTAGATCTAATTTAGAGTAAAGCAAAAGTCAAATAAATTCCCTTTTAAAGTTTCAGACCTAGATTATAGATTTTTTTTCTAATAACAGGTTAAGAGAATTATCTTAGTTTTCATTTTGGATAATTTCTTGTGTTAATAACAGAGGTAAACCTGGGATAAGATTGACACCGTAAGAGTGACTATTTCTAACATGTCACCCAAGGATCTAGGCATGCGACAAACATTATAATGTCATTTTACCTCTTATAGCTAGACTGATTGTAATATTTTGGTTTATAAAAACACATTTTATCACCTTTGTTAAGTTCTATAAGTTTTGTTAGGGATTTCTGCTACTATGACTATAATTCGCATATATAAAATGCATCCTTTATAATTTTTACCCTAAATTTCAAAATTAAATATATACCTCAACAGTTTCTAACAGTCCCACAATTTTTGAAATAAAAGTGCTCTTATTTTTTAAAGTAGGTAGAAGATAATAATCTTCTTTTAAAATGCAGAGTGTTAAAAAATAAATAAATAAAATGCAGAGTGTTGGTAGTCTGTTCCAAGGATATCTTTTGATTATTCCCCTTAATGAGTATAATAGACAAAAGGTTACTGCTCTTCATATCCATGTAAAAATAAAAAAAAAAAAAGTAAGCTGTTTAGGGAATTAAAATCACCCAGAAAATGTGTTTTTGAATAGTTTATTCAAGATGAAAAAAGAAGAAATAAATTGACGAATAATGTCTCCCCTCATACAGAGTTAGGATATTTTTATTAGCAAGAGGAGTGCCACTGGCTTTAAAGATTCTTAGCCAAAAGAAAATTTCTTCCAGTTATAAGGAAAAATAACTAAAAAAAAGTAATACACTATGATACATGTTGCAGTGATGGATAAATGAAGTGTAAAGAAGACAAAAATAAGCAGGAATGCCTTTTAATGCAAAAGACATTTGACTTATAATAAACATGTTAAGAAAAAAAAGTTATGGACATTAATAACATCTCATTTCTGCATCCAAACTTACAGCTTTCTGATCTTTTTATTACATGCATTCTTTTATAAAGTTGATAAGATGTTTTCTTCTTCCAGAAACTCTATTTTCCAGGCAGGCCTAAATTTGAGAGCTTTACCTGAAGATGTATTACTCATCTGTCATTAAAGCGCCGTCACCACAATGATGTATAGTTCCAATACATCATCAGATTGCCATCACCCCTGTGATGTATTACTTACACTGAAATAGCTGTCAGGAACAGGTGGTGGAAACTCAGCAACTTTTAATATATTCTTTTGAAAAAGATTATAAACATCTCTTCCCATGAAAAAACTTCATGGTGAATGTCGTTCAATTTGAAATAGAATTTTACCCATACATTCCCGAGCATAATACATTTATTCTTAATTTTGGGTTACTCATAGTTAAGAACTGAAACTGGGTAAGACCAAAAGCCTGTGAGACTGCATATAGAAACAGATTTTTAGTCCAATAAGTTTGGTTTGGTTTAAAAAGCATTCTAAAATAGGAGAATGAGTTTTTTCTTATCTGAGAGAAATGTACGGATATTTTAAAAACAAAGCCATGTCTCAAAACACATTGCACTCCTTTTTCTGTTTAGAAATTTTAAAAAGAATCATTAAAATAGTTTGTATTCTAACTTGCTTTTATTCATCTTAATGACAGCAATTTTCAACATATTGTACCTGGGGTTATAAAAGATTTCTCAATCTATAACCTAATAGCTTATTTGGACCATAAACTGATTACTAAATATGCCTTCAATAGATTTGTTTCACATGGTCTGCAGCTGTTTTGGGGAAACAAAATTATTTTTGGTGTAGTCAAGAAACTTTCAATTTTAAGGAAAACATAACTGGCTCAAGTCACGAGAGGGTGTCTGGAATCAGAATATCAGCATTCTATGGGTTCCTAATTCCCCATCGAGCTACATCCTTTCTCATGTGCACCTGCTCTGTTCCCCTCCTCTGCTTGGTAAACAAGACCAGCTGTCTTTTATTACTTTCCTGATTAATTCCATCCATGATTTTATGTGCTCTTAAACTTATAATTCAGGTGATCATTATTATCTATTTCTCAGCAGTTTCCTGAATCAGAATTCCAGGGGAAGAGAGTTTGATTGATTTACTTGGTAAAGTGTCCAGTCTAATCAAATTAAACCTAGCTGTGCCAAAGGCATTAATTGTTAAACAGGTAGTATGAATGAAGAGAAGCGATGGCCTCTAAAAATGAAATGTCTACTATAAATCAAAAAAGAAATTTTCCCTGCATTTTTAGAAGATCCAGCATCACGTGGCACAACTCTAAAAACGTTTCCAGAAAAGACCTTGTAAAGGTCTAACATTAGGTCTTTTTTAGACTAATTTTATTCAAATGAATTTTATTTAGGCCTCTGAATGTTTTTAATAAGTCCTAATAAGGACTCAGGAATTGCTTGGATACAGTTTTTAAAAAAAGAAAAAAAAAAAGGATATAGGGAAAGAGCCAAAAAGCTGTAATTTATGTATGCCAGAAAGAATCCTTTGTTCATCCACTCATCCCTAATGTAGTACCTGCCACCGGGTGAGTATTGAATACACAGTTAATAAATGGAGGAGCTAATGGTGGAACAATGTCTCTTTAAAATTGATACCACTATGTGATAAAATTAGCATTGCATTTTAAATGTAAGCTCTGATATTGGCATAGCAACAACCTTTTTGAAAATTCACTCAACAGCTGCTTTAATTGAGTAAGGCAATAAGCATCTGAATTTATTTAACATTTACCATATAAGATGTTTCACTGGGAAGTACACAGACACATGTACACATATACACATACTTTTTATGTCAGACGATACTCCAGTAAGATTTGACTCTTGGGATTAGGGAGAAATATTCAATTTTTGCATTCGAAAAATTTAGAAACATTTCTTCGGTAGGAAGCTTTAACCTCTAAACGAATGTTTCATTGATTTATGACAACCAGTTCCACCTAAGATAATGTTGCAGTGGTTAAAGAACAGTAAATTTCACTTTGAATAATGTACCTTTTAACTTCTACAGCAAAGCTGACGATCCTAGGCATATTTGGAAAAACTAAGTCAAAAGAGGATTTATACTTCAGTTATGAAGTATTGGTAAGATTTGAAGACTGTATTTATTGTAGTTGGTCACTAGAAATCTTATTATAGGATCTAGTTAGGAAATGACTTGGGACACAGATTGCAATTGTTATATGGAATTAAAGCTAGACTATGTTACTTTGATGCATATATTTTTTAAAAGATGTTATTTATTTATTTGGTAGGGAGAGATTACAGTAGGCATAGAGATGGGGATGGGGGGAAGCAGGCTCCCTGCTGAGCAGAGAGCCTGATGTGGGGCTCGATCCTAGGACCCTGAGATCCTGAACTGAGCCGAAGGCAGAGACTTAACCCACTGAGCCACCCAGGCGCCCGATGCATGTATTTATTCTTGTTTTTTTTTTTTTGTAACTAGACTAATTAAAAGCTTATAATTTGAACATGATTTTTTAAAAAAGATTTTATTTATTTATTTGACAGAGAGAGAGATCACAAATAGGCAGAGAGACAGAAAGAGAGAGAGATGAGGAGAAGCAGGCTCCCTGCTGAGCAGAGAGCCCTATGCGGGACTCGATCCCAGGCCCCTGGGATCATGACCTGAGCCAAAGGCAGAGGCCTAACCCACTGAGCCACCCAGGCACCCCTGAACATGATTTTACTTATGTCCCTTTTTACACATTTCTTAGTGAAAAAAAAAATGGCAAAAAGTGCCCTTAAACTTATTTTACAATTGAATTAAATATATATATTTTTAAAGATTTATTTTTTTGAGATTTATTTATTTATTGAGATTTATTTATTTATTTATTTATTATTTATTTGTTATTTTAAACATGTGCAAGTCGTGGGGGTGCAGAGGAAGAGGGAAAGAAAAATTCAAGCAGACTCCCAGTGTGGGGCCCAAGATAGGGCTCCATCCCTCCATGCTGAGATCACTACCTGAGTCAAAACCAAAAATCAAATGCCAAACGGACTATGCAGCCCAGGTGGCCCTACATCTGAATTATATTGATTAAAATATCGGTGTTATTATAAACTTATAAAATGATGTAATAAGTAAGTAAAGTTCACATTTCTGCAGTTATCAATTGGTAATATTTAAAAGTGCACAAAAAGAAAGAAAGGTTTTGTTAAGGCATTCTATTTAAATTTCCAAGAAGTAGTATTGAATATATTTATGTCATTCCGGAATAGAATAGATTGCTTAGATCCAAGAACAGCTATGTGGATTAGAAACAAGTTCACCAATTAGACCAGGGTATTAAACTTCTGAGTAGCTTTTGGTTTAACCCTTTTGAATATTTTCATAAACATCCAGAGACCAGCAGCAGCAGCAGCAGCAGCAGCATCATATGGGAACTTCTTAGAAATGCAAATTCTTGAGCCCCTATTGAATCTGAAATTCTGAAGGCAGGTACGTTAATCTGTCATAAGAAGCTTTTGAAGTGATTCTGATGCAGTCTAGAGTTTGGGAATCCCAGGTTTACAGAATGGAGATTCAGTAAGGACTTAGGGTTGTTGAACATAAATAGAAGAATAAATTCAAATCTTATACTTAGTAACAAAACAGCAGTAACAACAGAAGTTGTACGTCTATAGAATTATGCCAATGAGACTTAGAAGCAAATATGGAAAACAATGCTTAAACAATGCTAAGAAGCTTAAGATCCTTGCTTGTATAACAATTGTTTTAAAGGCTGTATGTTGAAGAATGTAAGGCTTTTCCAATTGAAAGGCTGATAAAGCAAATGTGCCAGGCTCAGAGCAGAATGCTCTCCTAAGAAGTCTGGGAAATTTTTTCAGCTATTACTGAAGTATTTAAAAATGTTAATCATCCTCCTGACTATGCAATAAATATGCTACAGAAAAATATAAAGCTGTTGAAAAACTCTTCTATTGATTTTTTTCATGGCTTATATTTATAGTGTAAGTGACTTCTAATTTACCTGTGAATCCATAATACTCAAGTGATAATTAGTGCACCAAAATAAGGGACTACTAATATCAACAGACATTGTAATAGACGAAAAAAGTAAAACAAACAAAAACAAACTCTGATAGTCTTGTTATTAATTCATAAATGGAAACAAAAAGCTACCCTATTCTACATGGAGAAAGCATTTCTTTCAGTATATTTTTAATTTTAACTAGCATATACCAGTGTAAGTTAGTTCATATTTATGCTTTTATAATATATTTTAAAATGAATATTTTCTCAATTATTTTGCATTCAAGTATTTATTTCTTTTCTTGCTGGAATAAATAGAGCAATGTGTCTTAGATACTAATTTGAGAAGCAATGCATTTTAGTTCTATACCAGAACGTACATAACTCATAAAATATCCTGATATACTTCTCTTCTCCTTTTAAGCTTTATTTATTTTAGAGAGAGAGTGGATGCCCAAACAAGGGGGGAGAGAGAGGGACGGAGAGGGACAGAGGCAGAGAACCAGACTCCCCGCTGAGCACGGAGCCCAATGTGGGTCTTAGGGTCTCAGGTTCCTGAGATCATGACTTGAGCTGAAACCAAGTCTGAGGCTTAACGGACTGAGATACCCAGGTGCCCCCGATATACTTCTGATGAGTTATGTGTGCTAACCAATCTATAATCCTGTTAATATATTTCTTTCTAAATAAAAAAATTTTGTTGACAGCATTATATTTACCTTTGCCATACATTTGGTAACAATTTTTTTAAATAATTTAAGAGACTGAAGAATAACTATCTTAGAAAATGTGCTAGCTGTCTATTAATTGGGCATATTTTAGAGTAGGTTAAACACAAAATCTTTTGTCATGGACCATTTTATTTTTCTTGTGTCGCATCATTTAAAAACCAGAATCCTGTGGGTATGTTCATTCAACTAAGACTTTGATTTTTCTTTGAGTATGCCCATATTGCTGAATGCAACACCATAACACTGAATCTACATTTCATGCTCAGTTTCCCCTAAGTATTAACACTTTCTGCTTGCTGTCAATGTTGCATGAATATTTTGGACAAAACCAAAATCACTGGAAACACGTCAGAGAGTTTAAAATCCATTTCAACTGTGGTATTTTCTAGTTCTTCTCTTAGACAATATAATCTACATGGCCTTGGAGATTGAAACACCATTTGATGAAGAATTTCTAGTTTCCTTCATGTACATACATTTTCTTAGGAATTTTATTGTGCTCCTTGAGCTCATGAAGACCACTGGGAAGAAAAAGGTTCTGATCATCTCAGTTAGTGCCAGATTATTAAATCTCCTCGTGGAAATGGCAAAGAATAGAAAATTGGAGGCTGTATGGTTCTGATTCAGGGAGATTATGTCCCCAGTTGATACACAGTACTCATCTCATGCTTAGCTTATCTCCTCAAAAGTAGGTATACTTTGTTCCTTACTCTGGTTCTGCCTTCATGAAATCTTCATCACTGTCTTTGATATTACTGCTTGTGTAGGCTCATGTTCAGTCTTTTTGTAACAGAGTAATTTTATCTACTCTTAAAGTGGTTACTATTTGCTCTTGACTGTTTTTGCTTTGCAACTACTGCTTAGTATCTTCTGTCGGTACTTTTCTGTGTTTGTGTGTTTTTGTGCAGTCTGACCTCTACATTATGTTTTGTGTAACATATACTCAGACTCTTGGAAAAAGATTGATTGTCAGTCAGTACTTTGAAAACCAATGTGGAGCTTACCTTTTGTCCCGAGCCTCAAGCCGGTTTTTCTCAAACTATGTCTAAGAGAAATTAGATAAGGGTACACTGGTGCACTTAAGATTGCCGTGAAGAACATATTTAACTTAAGATAAAATTTCCGGGGCACCTGGGTGGCTCAGCGGGTTAAGCTGCTGCCTTCGGCTCAGGTCATGAACTCGGAGTCCTGGGATCGAGCCCTGTATCAGGATCTCTGCTCAGCAGGGATCCTGCTTCTTCCTCTCTCTCTGCCTGCCTCTCTGCCTGCTTGTGATCTCTCTCAATAAATCTCTCTTAAATAAATAAATAAAATCTTAAAAAAAAAAAAAGATAAAATTTCCAAACTACAATGTAGGATTTTAATAAATCACAAGAAATCAGAGATACTCCACCAAAATAAAATGTAGGAGGTAGGGAAATATGAAGGAGGAAATGATGTTGATTAAATATCATCATTTTCCTGCCCCTGAGTCTAGCATGCTACCAGAATTAATGTCTCATCCACAAGGCAAAATCTCTATCATCATCATAATAATAAAAAGATCTTAACAATAAATAAATGTGTTAGAAGTTGGTATGTAGGCATTCTCCCTGGCTTTGTATTCAAACACATCAACATACACAAGCACAATACTCAGGATGATGCTTTTAACTTGAGTATTTATTTTGAAAATCCAATAAAAGTGACAATCATGTAAAGGATTGAGGGAGATAGAGCCTAACAATTTTTCATTTTCACCGGGCATGCAGAATTAACAAAAATGTTCTGGCAGTGTTTGTGAAATATTCTGGATGATTTTAGGATTTTAATGAACCATGATTCCCTGCTGCTTCAACCCCTCCTGTATCAAATCATGATTAGTGTGTGTCAAGATACATTTATTTCTATGCCTGCCAAGAGCATCTAACTGTAGAAACAGTGTCATGTCGTGAAAAGAGCATGTGTTTGGATTTGAAATGAGCTAGATTTGAATTCTTACACTAGCAGGCTGTCCAATCTTTTCTTTCAAATAAACCCATTTCGTCCTTGGTCTTTGGTTGCCAGATTTTATCAGAGATTATTCCTCTCTTGCTATTCAGTGTCTCTTAAAAATGAGGCTTGGAAACATGCTTGTAGCATTTCTTCTGCCTGTTTCATATGAACTTTCAGTACCTCAACATCTCCAACAAGTACTTCAGCATTCACTTGAGATTAATAATGCCAACCTTGTCTACCTCTGAGGATTATTGAAAGAAACAAATGAGTCTCACTGGAGAAAAGTGAGTGCCTCCAGGAGATGTAATAGTGATTCAAACACTCAGACCAAAAGCTTGGAAGAGAATCAGCCAGGCAGAACATAGAAAGACAGAAAATCAGCAATAAAAAAGAAAAGACCAAAAAAAAAAAAAAAGAATGGATGATTTTGAATGTGATATGTCCTGAATTTTTTTCTCCCCTAATATTAGTCAAAAACATGAAGAGTATTATCTCAGTTATAAATGAAAACACTCAGGAAGGACAAAAGTAGAAAAAGTTGAAGAAATCACTCAAGGCAGATAAAGAGAAAATATCAGCTGCATGTCAAAAGTATGTGCTAAATTATTTTCAAGAAATCTTAAAGAATACATCTATATAATTATTCAGAGATTAGAAAGTTCAGGAACATAGAGAGGAAATGGACAGAACAAATCATAAGGAGAGAAGAACCAAAATTTCCGGAATGATTTCACTCATATCTAGGTCAAAAAAACAAAAACAAAAACAAAAAACAAAATGGATATACAAAGAGTGAAAAAGTTACATAAAATTTAAAACATGCATTGTTATATATTTATAATTTTCATGTAAAACCCTGGCAGATTTAGGATTTACACTGAAGAACAGCTATTCAAACAGTATCAGATACATAGAATTTGATAAGAATAATATAGTTCCTTTGAAAAAATACCCAAAGTTAAAGGGTTAATTTATTTCATCTCTAATAAGCATTGCAAATATATATAAAGATAGCATAATTCCTGACATATTACTCAGTGTCATAACTGAGTAAATTATATGTAAAGAAATATTCTATGAGAGAAAAAATGGATAGATGGCAAACATTTCTGAGTCTTAATATAACTACTGTTAATGTAGTTACTTAATGTAACTACTGTATCAATCCACAATGGAAGGAAAGTAGAGCATGGATAGAATTCTTTTAAATGGAAGCATAAGGCAGTTATCTACAATTAATATCAGATCAGACCTACTTTGGGTTTTCTACACAGTAACCCCTCTTCTAGCTACTGGCCTATTTTACATCTGATCACTAGGTTCTTTTTAGAGCTGCATTGTTTTATGTGTCTCAATTCCCATGGGCACACTTGATTGAAACAGGGATGCTGTCAGTTATAATGTGAATTGGTGAGTCCATATCTAAGGTATTAGATATTGTGACTAAAGAAAGCTCAAGGTAATCTCATATAGCTAATATTGTAATTTTTTTTTTTTAATTTGGAAGTTCTGAATGGTTAAGTATTATGTGATGTGGAAAATTCTGGTCATAACAGAGAAAATGTCAAGAAGTCAACAGAGAGAAGAGGAAAAGAAAGTCAGATATTCTAATTGGTATTTGAATCTCATCTCACCTGGCTTTTTTTTAACTCTTTTTTTATTATTATGTTTATTTAGCCAGCATATAGTACATCATTAGTTTTTGATGTAGTGTTCAACACTTCATCTGTTTTTAATGAATTTCTACATCTCTGTTATTTCTATTATTTAGTTGATCCTTGAGATAACCTTGTATCCCAAGATTTGGGGGAGATTTCTGTTTTGTTTTGTTTTGTTGTTTTCCTTTTTTATGTTAGTACAGTTTTTTGTTTGTTTATTTTGTCTTCCTAGCATTCATTCTGATTCCTGACATACAAGTATCTATTTGATTTTGGGAAAACTGGACTTTATTCACCGGACCTGTATAAAACATATGACCCCTGGGCCTTTGGGGGGAGGAGTCAAGATGGCGGAGAAGTAGCAAGCTGAGACTGCTTCAGCTAGCCGGAGATCATCTAGATAGCTTATCTAAAGATTGCAAACACCTGCAAATCCATCAGCAGATCGAAGAGAAGAAGAACAGCAATTCTGGAAACAGAAAAACAACCACTTTCTGAAAGGTAGGAGCGGCGGAGAAGTGAATCCAAAGCGACGGGAAGATAGACCCCGGGGGGAGGGGCCGGCTCCCGGCAAGCGGCGGAGCAACCGCGCACAAAATCCGGACTTTTAAAAGTCTGTTCCGCTGAGGGACATCGCTCCAGAGGCTAAACCCGGGCGAAGCCCACGCGGGGTCAGTGTGGCCTCAGGTCCCGCAGGGTCACAGAAGGATCGGGGGTGTCTGAGTGTCGCAGAGCTTGCGGGTATTGGAACGGGAAAGCCGGCTGCAGAGACGGAGCCGACAGTAAGCTCGCAGCTCGGTGTTACGTTGAACCGATTGCAGGCTCGGTGAGCTCGGAGCGCGGCCGGAGGTCAGGCAGACGGGAGTAACTGGGCACTGTTCTCTGAGGGCGCACTGAGGAGTGGGGCCCTGGGCTCTCGGCTCCTCCGGGCCGGAGACCAGGAGGCCGCCATTTGTGTTCCTGTCCTCCGGAATTCTACGGAAAGCGCTCAGGGAACAAAAGCTCCTGAAAGCAAACCCGAACGGATTACTCACCCCGGCCCCGGGTAAGGGAGGTGTAATTCCGCCTGGGGCAAAGACACTTGAGAATCACTACAACAGGCCCCTCCCCCAGAAGATCAACAAGAAATCCAGCCGAGACCAAGTTCACCTACCAAGGAGTGCGGTTTCAATACCAAGGAGAGCAGCAGAATTCCAGAGGAGGAGAAAGCCAAGCGCGGAACTCATGGCTTTTTTCCTGTGATTTTTTTTAGTCTTGCAGTTAATTTAATTTTTTCTTTTTCATTTTTTTTTTTTTTTTTCTTCTCGCCTTCGGGTAAAATTTTTTTTTTTTTAACTGTTACCTTTTTCCTTTTTAACGATTTTTTACTAGTTTATCTAATATATATATTTTTTCTTTTTTACATTTTTCTCAGGTGTTTTCTTTTTAAAAAAAAAAATTTTTTTTTCTTTTCTTTTTTTTTCTTTTCTTTTTTCTTTTTTTTTTTCTTTCTTTCTTTTTGAACCTCTTTTTATCCCCTTTCTCCCCACCCACGATTTTGGATCTCTTCTAATTTGGTTAAAGCATATTTTCCTGGGGTTGTTGCCACCCTTTTAGTATTTTACTTGCCCCTTCATTTACTCTTATCTGGCCAAAATGACGAGACGTAAAAATTCAACGCAAAAAAAAGAACAAGAGGCAGTACCGAAGGCTAGGGACCTAAGCAATACAGACATCGGTAATATGTCAGATCTAGAGTTCAGAATGACAATTCTCAAGGTTCTAGCCAGGCTCGAAAAAGGCATGGAAGATATTAGAGAAACCCTCTCGAGAGATATAAAAGCCCTTTCTGGAGAAATAAAAGAACTAAAATCTAACCAAGTTGAAATCAAAAAAGCTATTAATGAGGTGCAATCAAAAATGGAGGCTCTAACTGCTAGGATAAATGAGGCAGAAGAAAGAATTAGTGATATAGAAGACCAAATGACAGAGAATAAAGAAGCTGAGCAAAAGAGGGACAAACAGCTACTGGACCACGAGGGGAGAATTCGAGAATTAAGTGACACCATAAGACGAAACAACATTAGAATAATTGGGATTCCAGAAGAAGAAGAAAGAGAGAGGGGAGCAGAAGGTATACTGGAGAGAATTATTGGGGAGAATTTCCCCAATATGGCAAAGGGAACGAACATCAAAATTCAGGAGGTTCAGAGAACGCCCATCAACATCAATAAGAATAGGCCCACACCCCGTCACCTAATAGTAAAATTTACAAGTCTCAGTGACAAAGAGAAAATCCTGAAAGCAGCTCGGGAAAAGAAGTCTGTAACATACAATGGTAAAAATATTAGATTGGCAGCTGACTTATCCACAGAGACCTGGCAGGCCAGAAAGAGCTGGCATGATATTTTTAGAGCACTAAACGAGAAAAACATGCAGCCAAGAATACTATATCCAGCTAGGCTATCATTGAAAATAGAAGGAGAGATTAAAAGCTTCCAGGACAAACAACAACTGAAAGAATTTGCAAATACCAAACCAGCTCTACAGGAAATATTGAAAGGGGTCCTCTAAGCAAAGAGAGAGCCTACAAGTGGTAGATCAGAAAGGAACAGAGACCATATACAATAACAGTCACCTTACAGGCAATACAATGGCACTAAATTCATATCTCTCAATAGTTACCCTGAATGTGAATGGGCTAAATGCCCCTGTCAAAAGACACAGGGTATCAGAATGGATAAAAAAACAAAACCCATCTATATGTTGCCTCCAAGAAACTCATTTTAAGCCCGAAGACACCTCCAGATTTAAAGTGAGGGGGTGGAAAAGAATTTACCATGCTAATGGACATCAGAAGAAAGCAGGAGTGGCAATCCTTATATCAGATCAATTAGATTTTAAGCCAAAGACTATAATAAGAGATGAGGAAGGACACTATATCATACTCAAAGGGTCTGTCCAACAAGAAGATTTAACAATTTTAAATATCTATGCCCCCAACGTGGGAGCAGCCAACTATATAAAACAATTAATAACAAAATCAAAGAAACACATCAACAACAATACAATAATAGTAGGGGACTTTAACACTCCCCTCACTGAAATGGACAGGTCATCCAAGCAAAAGATCAGCAAGGAAATAAAGGCCTTAAACGACACACTGGACCAGATGGACATCACAGATATATTCAGAACATTTCATCCCAAAGCAACAGAATACACATTCTTCTCTAGTGCACATGGAACATTCTCCAGAATAGATCACATCCTCGGTCCTAAATCAGGACTCAACCGGTATCAAAAGATTGGGATCATTCCCTGCATATTTTCAGACCACAATGCTCTAAAGCTAGAACTCAACCACAAAAGGAAGTTTGGAAAGAACCCAAATACATGGAGACTAAACAGTATCCTTCTAAAGAATGAATGGGTCAACCGGGAAATTAAAGAAGAATTGAAAAAAATCATGGAAACAAATGATAATGAAAATACAACGGTTCAAAATCTGTGGGACACAATAAAGGCAGTCCTGAGAGGAAAATATATAGCGGTACAAGCCTTTCTCAAGAAACAAGAAAGGTCTCAGGTACACAACCTAACCCTACACCTAAAGGAGCTGGAGAAAGAACAAGAAAGAAACCCTAAGCCCAGCAGGAGAAGAGAAATCATAAAGATCAGAGCAGAAATCAATGAAATAGAAACCAAAAAAACAATAGAACAAATCAACGAAACTAGGAGCTGGTTCTTTGAAAGAATTAATAAAATTGATAAACCCCTGGCCCAACTTATCAAAAAGAAAAGAGAAAGGACTCAAATAAATAAAATCATGAATGAAAGAGGAGAGATCACAACTAACACCAAAGAAATACAAACTATTATAAGAACATACTATGAGCAACTCTACGGCAATAAATTTGACAATCTGGAAGAAATGGATGCATTCCTAGAAACATATAAACTACCACAACTGAACCAGAAAGAAATAGAAAGCCTGAACAGACCCATAACCAGTAAGGAGATTGAAACAGTCATTAAAAATCTCCAAACAAACAAAAGCCCAGGGCCAGATGGCTTCCCGGGGGAATTCTACCAAACATTCAAAGAAGAACTAATTCCTATTCTCCTGAAACTGTTCCAAAAAATAGAAATGGAAGGAAAACTTCCAAACTCATTTTATGAGGCCAGCATCACCTTGATCCCAAAACCAGACAAGGATCCCACCAAAAAAGAGAGCTATAGACCTATATCCTTGATGAACACAGATGCGAAAATACTCAACAAAATACTAGCCAATAGGATTCAACAGTACATTAAAAAGATTATTCACCACGACCAAGTGGGATTTATTCCAGGGCTGCAAGGTTGGTTCAACATCCGCAAATCAGTCAATGTGATACAACACATCAATAAAAGAAAGAACAAGAACCATATGATACTCTCAATAGATGCTGAAAAAGCATTTGACAAAGTACAGCATCCCTTCCTGATCAAAACTCTTCAAAGTGTAGGGATAGAGGGCACATACCTCAATATCATCAAAGCCATCTATGAAAAACCCACCGCAAATATCATTCTCAATGGAGAAAAACTGAAAGCTTTTCCACTAAGGTCAGGAACACGGCAGGGATGTCCATTATCACCACTGCTATTCAACATAGTACTAGAGGTCCTAGCTTCAGCAATCAGACAACAAAAGGAAATTAAAGGCATCCAAATCGGCAAAGAAGAAGTCAAATTATCACTCTTCGCAGATGATATGATACTATATGTGGAAAACCCAAAAGACTCCACTCCAAAACTGCTAGAACTTATACAGGAATTCAGTAAAGTGTCAGGATATAAAATCAATGCACAGAAATCAGTTGCATTTCTCTACACCAACAGCAAGACAGAAGAAAGAGATATTAAGGAGTCAATCCCATTTACAATTGCATCCAAAACCATAAGATACCTAGGAATAAACCTAACCAAAGAGACACAGAATCTATACTCAGAAAACTATAAAGTACTCATGAAAGAAATTGAGGAAGACACAAAGAAATGGAAAAATGTTCCATGCTCCTGGATTGGAAGAATAAATATTGTGAAAATGTCTATGCTACCTAAAGCAATCTACACATTTAATGCAATTCCTATCAAAGTACCATCCATCTTTTTCAAAGAAATGGAACAAATAATGCTAAAATTTATATGGAACCAGAAAAGACCTCGAATAGCCAAAGGGATATTGAAAAAGAAAGCCAACGTTGGTGGCATCACAATTCCGGACTTCAAGCTCTATTACAAAGCTGTCATCATCAAGACAGCATGGTACTGGCACAAAAACAGACACATAGATCAATGGAACAGAATAGAGAGCCCAGAAATAGACCCTCAAATCTATGGTCAACTCATCTTCGACAAAGCAGGAAAGAATGTCCAATGGAAAAAAGACAGCCTCTTCAATAAATGGTGCTGGGAAAACTGGACAGCCACATGTAGAAAAATGAAATTGGACCATTTCCTTACACCACACACAAAAATAGACTCAAAATGGATGAAGGACCTCAATGTGCGAAAGGAATCCATTAAAATCCTTGAGGAGAACACAGGCAGCAACCTCTTCGACCTCTGCCGCAGCAACATCTTCCTAGGAACAACGCAAAAGGCAAGGGAAGCAAGGGAAAAAATGAACTATTGGGATTTCATCAAGATCAAAAGCTTTTGCACAGCAAAGGAAACAGTTAACAAAATCAAAAGACAACTGACAGAATGGGAGAAGATATTTGCAAACGACATATCAGATAAAGGACTAGTGTCCAGAATCTATAAAGAACTTAGCAAACTCAACACCCAAAGAACAAATAATCCAATCAAGAAATGGGCAGAGGACATGAACAGACATTTCTGCAAAGAAGACATCCAGATGGCCAACAGACACATGAAAAAGTGCTCCATATCACTCGGCATCAGGGAAATACAAATCAAAACCACAATGAGATATCACCTCACACCAGTCAGAATGGCTAAAATCAACAAGTCAGGAAATGACAGATGCTGGCGAGGATGCGGAGAAAGGGGAACCCTCCTACACTGTTGGTGGGAATGCAAGCTGGTGCAGCCACTCTGGAAAACAGCATGGAGGTTCCTCAGAATGTTGAAAATAGAACTGCCCTATGACCCAGCAATTGCACTATTGGGTATTTACCCTAAAGATACAAATGTAGTGATCCAAAGGGGCACATGCACCCGAATGTTTATAGCAGCAATGTCCACAATAGCCAAACTATGGAAAGAACCTAGATGTCCATCCACAGATGAATGGATCAAGAAGATGTGGTATATATACACAATGGAATACTATGCAGCCATCAAAAGAAATGAAATCTTGCCATTTGCGACAACATGGATGGAACTAGAGCGTATCATGCTTAGCGAAATAAGTCAAGCAGAGAAAGACAACTATCATATGATCTCCCTGATATGAGGAAGTGGTGATGCAACATGGAGGCTTAAGTGGGTAGGAGAAGAATCAATGAAACAAGATGGGATTGGGAGGGAGACAAAACATAAGTGACTCTTAATCTCACAAAACAAACTGAGGGTTGCTGGGGGGAGGGGGTTTGGGAGAAGGGGGTGGGATTATGGACATTGGGGAGGGTATGTGCTTTGGTGAGTGCTGTGAAGTGTGTAAACCTGGTGATTCACAGACCTGTACCCCTGGGGATAAAAATATATGTTTATAAAAAATAAAAAGTTAAAAAAAAAAAAAAAAAAAAAAAAAACAAAACATATGACCCCTGCATGCTAAGCTGACCAATTAATTTCATATCCCTGGCAACAGTGGTTGGGATAGGGATAAGCTTCTTAAGCTGAGCCATTACTAATAATGCTAATCCTCTCTACTGGGGCTAGAATAATCCACAAGACACTATAATACTGGAGAAAAGGACTTCCTTTTTCATTTGGATAAAGAAAAAGAAACATATATCCCTTATAGTTATCAGGAGCTATCTTAGTATCTATGAGAGGATCCAGCCTGAAGACGGAGTTGACACAATAGGAAGGAGGGAATTGGGAAAGGGGAAAGAGGTGGTCCTTGATGACATGGTTGAGTTGATAGATCAAGACTTATCTTCATTCTCCTTTGTGTTTTCTTTGTGTGTTTGTGTGTATGTGCACTTTCAAATTATAGGACATTCAGTTGTCTTTATTTTTAGTCCAGTTTGTATGAGGCTTTCTATTACTTGTAAGAAAACAAATCCAGATGATCTATTTAGTCTCTGTTGGATTATACTCCTTTGCAACAAAACAACTAACTTTCTAGATGTTCAGTACATATTTTGCATAAGTGGGTTTTGGTGTCACATAGATCTAGCACTCTGGAGTAGGGAGAATTTGCAAAGCAGGACATAATGACAAGGAAATTGATGTTCAACGTAAGACCTCTTTAAACTTTTAGAAAGTCTAGTATCATGTCACACACTTGTCTCCATATTGGGTCTCACATACCTTGGGTGTTTCCTTTTTGAAGTGGAATTGGTAATTGCTGAAACCATACATTATGATTGGGGCAATATAGGAAAATGCCTAAAATTCATGGGAGATCTTAAGAAGCCAGTGTGAACAAACATTTCTTTGACAAATATTATGTGTCAGACTTAGTTTTATATGCATTTAAAAAGAGATAATTTCGGGGCACCTGGGTGGCTCAGTGGATTAAAGTCTCTGCCTTTGGCTCAGGTCATGATCTCAGGGTCCTGGGATTGAGTCCCGCATCGGGCTCTCTGCTTGGCAGGGAGCCTGTTTCCTTCCTCTCTCTCTCTGCCTTCCTCTCTGCCTACTTCTGATCTCTCTCTCTGTCAAATAAATAAATAAAATCTTTAAAAAAAATAAAAATAAAAAGAGATAATTTCTTCCATTCTCTTAAGAAGGTAGGCAAAACTATTACTATGATACAAATGAGGAGCCTATCAGCAAAGTCAAAGATAACTGATGTCTAACAAAACATGGATTAAGTATTTAAAGAAGGCTTGCAGATCAGAATAGATTCACTTTATTTCATATAACACTTCATTAAATAAAATTGATTTGCACAAAGCAGTTTTCCAACTTCTTACCTGCTGGTGTTGGAACAATATAAAGTGTAAATAAACAAATACCTTTGTTGTTATGCTCAGAAATAGAAGGGACAGATGTAAAAAGACCTAAAAGCAAAATGGAATTGAAGACATATAAATACCCCTCCCTTATTTTAGCTCTCCTGAAAACGCATGCTAAGCATCATTTTGGAGTTGGGTGAAGCACAGGAGAACCTATAATTTAAATAATGGCTACTGAAAAAAATGTGAAATTGCTAGATGATAATAACTTTTTCTGAGGTTGTCTTTATTATTTTATTTTATTTTATTTTATTGAGCCCTTGTTGGAGACACAAAAACATTTGATGTTTAAAGTTTAGATGCCAGGGGCCATACTTGAATGTAAGTTAATAGCTGTATTTTAAATGTGGCTGGCATTAAATTTATTAAGAATTTAATCTCAAAATTGAATGCAACTGGCAATTATCCTGAGGGACAATTTACTTAGGGTTTAATCAATTTGGTCATTATCAGGTTACTTGCTGTAAATTTTTGGTTCATGACAGGATTAAAAAAGGAAGGCCTGCACAAATCTTCATGGAAAGGTCAGAAACTAAATAGATATTCGTCTTTAAACTGATGGGAAATAATTTTTACACTGTGGTATGGAGTTACTACCACTGGTATGGGGTTTCTTTTGAGGTAATGAAGATGGTTTGGAATTAGGTGATGGTAATAGTTATATAACTTTAAATACACTAAAACCAACAAAATTGCACCCTTTAAAGTGATTTGGCATGTGTGTTATATTTCAATAAAAATAAACAGGAAGCTTCCATAAGAATTGAATATAAGAAGTGTTTTCCTTTGCTTTCATTTAAAAATGCTTTTTCTTGGGGTCCGTGGGTGGCTCAGTCTTTAAGCGTCTGGCTTCAGCTAGGTCATGATCCCGGGGTCCTGGGATAGAGCCCCACATGCGGAAGCTTGCTTCTCCCTCTCCCACTTCCTCTGCTTGTGTTCCCTCTCCTGCTGTGTCTTTCTGACAAATAAATAAATAAAATCTATATAAAAAAAAAGAAGCTTCTTCTTGGGGGTGCTTGGGTGTCTCAGACAGTTCAGTACCTGCTTTAGGCTCAGGTCAGGATCCCCTTATTGGGCTCACTGCTCAGCGCACCTGTTCAGCAGGGAGTCTGCTTCTCCCTCTGACTACGCCCCTCCCCCACTTGTGCATGTGCACTCAAATAAATAAAATCTTTTAAATAAATAAATAAGTAAATAAAAATGCTTTTTCTTTTATTTTTCAAAAACATGAAATACTTGTATTTTCTAATGCTGCCTTACACAGTGCCACAAATATAGTGTCTGAAAATAGAACACATTTATTTTCTCAGAATCCTCTAAGTCAGAAGTGTAAGTCTTCTGCTTAGTGTTACACAAAACTGGAAACAAAGTGACCGCAAGGCTGAGTTTCTTGCTTGGAAGAAAAGGAAAAAAAAAAAAAAAGAATCTGTATCCAGATTTATTAAGGTTATAGCTGGGTTCAGTGACTTGTGGTTGCAGTACTGAGTTTTCTGTTTCCTTCCAGGTTGTCAGGGGGATCCTCTCTAAGCTGCTTAAGGCCACCTACATTCCTTCTCTCATTACCTCTCCATCTCAAAGCCAGCAATATTGGAGTCCTCACACTTTGAATTGCCTCAATATCCTTTCCACTGAATCACTTAAGTCTCCAGCTAGAGAGTGTACTCTGCTTTTAAGGGCTGATGTGATTACACTGACCTGCCCAGATAAACCAGGACCATTTCCTTATTTTAAAATACCTAATCTTAATTAAATGTGGAAAATCCGTTTGGGTATCATATTCAAAGGTACTGGGTTCAGGGCATGGAGGTCTTTGGTTCTGAAGTCATTCAGCATACCCCCAGAATTATAAATAATTTATAAAGAAATGGAAAAGTTGGCTATCTCTTAGTTATTAATTTTAAATGTATCAGGAAAATTACATTAAAATGAATACGATATGCTTTATAGTATATACACATATTGTTTGACCATATTAATGGTGTTATGTAAATTTTATTTTTTTTTAAAGATTTCATTTATTTATTTGACAGAGGGAGAGAGAGATCACAAGCAGGCAGAAAGGCAGGCAGAAAGAAAGGGTGAAGCAGGCTTCCCACTGAGCAGTGACTTCCCACCAGGACTCAATCCCAGGACCCTGAGATCATGACTTGAGCAGAAGGCAGAGGCTTAACCCACTGAGCCACCCAGGCAGCCCTTATTTTTTTTTAATAAGATATTTTCTAGGAGATTTTTATTAAAGGACTCTGTTATATTTGTGGGATTATAATTTATTCCATGTACTTTGAAGTTTTTGTGGGTGAACAATCAAATAATAACACATTCATTATTTTGTATAATTCAGCAGTATAAAATAACCACCTTTTCAAGTGTTCGATGTAAGTTATGTTTAAACTATTTATATTTATTTTATGCTTGGTGTTTCTTAATATCTTTCTTATTACTTAATTTTATATTTTCACCTATTTTTGTCAAAATTTCATATAGCATAGTCACTAAGAACGTGAATTCTGAAGGTAAAAATACACAGATATGAATCTGAGCTCCACTGATAATTAGCAATGTGACCTTGATTACATGACTTTTTGCATTTATCGTTTCCTCATCTTTAAAGAATGGATCAAATGTCACCTATTTCAGAGGATAGTATAATTAAATAAGTTTATTACATGTAAAATAGCATTTTTAAAAGTTGTAATGCTGGGGTGCCTGAGTAGCTCAGTGGGTTAAGCCTCTGCCTTCGGTTCAGGTCATGATCTCAGGGTCCTGGGATCGAGTCCTGCATCAGGCTCTCTGCTCGGCGGAGAGCCTCCTTCCTCTCTCTCTGCCTGCCTCTCCGTCTACTTGTGATCTCTCTCTGTCAAATAAATAAATAAATAAATCTTTTTAAAAAAGAAGTTGTAATGCTTAAATGATTATCAGATGTTTGCCATATACACACTATAAAAATGTACTTACTAACATTTCACTTACTTTTGAAGTTTTTATGTTTCTAATAAATCTGAGTTCCTTTTTAATGTTGAGTTCAGCTCACTCACAATGATTGTATTTACTGATGTGTAGACATTCCCCACCTGTCTTTCTCTGTCAAAGTCTTTCAATCTCTCTTTCGCCCCCAAGGAGGCAAACCTGTTGAGTCTATTTTCATCCCTAATTTTATTGGGTTAGTTGAGTTTCTTTGTTCGAATATTTTTTTTTCTTTACATGTTAAGAAATCATACATTATTTTGGGTTGCTTCAGAAAATAAGTACTGTCCACTGAATTTAGTATGTACTGTGTGAATATTTTATGTAACATAAATATATCCAGATGCTTCTTTCCAGTTTTGGTAGGTTAATGAAATGCAAGTCACCCAATTAGCTAAAGACTTTCTGATCCATCTCCTCGGCTCCACCCCATCTGCCACCGGTTAAGCAGGCAGTTTCCATGCAAGTCAATCTTATCACGACCTTAACAGGGGAATTCTTTATTCATAGGCTGAGACTTAAAGTTCATCTGATCTTTTAGAAGTACAAATCTCTAGGAAGGAAAATTCTTGTTTGAATGACTCTAATAAAAGAAATAAGCTTTTTCAGCAAACGGACAGAAGTAGTTTAATATTCATTTCTCAGATATACTAAATAAAAGCTAGATTTACTTGTCTTGGTCAATAACATGTGAAATTTTATATTTCATGTTGAATGCCTACTTAAAATGATGAAGGTATTGCCACTTAGAGGGCAGTTAAAAAGAGGGCTAGAAGATGATATATTCCAACACTAAAATTTTATTTTTATGTACCATAAATGCAAAATGACTTGCAAAGTGACCTCTTTGGTACTTCTTTAGAATTCAGTAGTTTAAATTTATAGTAATTTCAGATGCATTGAAAAGTGAGCATATCATGTAGGCAAATATATTTATTTTTATTTGGTTCTGATATCTGGTTTTAACTATTTTAATGAATATATATATATATATATATTTCTGATTAGTTTATGGCTATAGGTCAGTTTTGTCACTGTTTTTATAAGAAAATCATCTAAAGTTTCAGCATATGTTTCCATAACAGATAATACTGTATAAAGCCAATAACCCTAAAGATGAATAGAATTTGACTTTGCCTTGTTACCACACCATGAAGAAATCTGTTGCTCAGGTCAGATCTTAAAATAAATATGGTAAATTTATATACTTTGTTTCCCAAACTATCTAGTTGATTCTGAGTTAGCTGAAGGCTTCTTAAGATAAATATATGAGATCTTGTGCCTTTTCACATAGATTCCCCACCTTCAGTGCCTTATACACAAAATTCCTATTTTATCAAAACTTAATTATTCTTGTGCCAGTGTTTCTAAACCAGAGTAATATATCAATCCATTTTAAAAATATATTTTATTTATTTATTTTTGAGAGAGAGAGAGAGAATGAGCGTGAGTGGCAGAGGGACAGGGAGAAGCAGGCTCTGCCCCGAGCAAGGAGCTAAATGTAGGACTTGATCTAGGACCTTGGGATCATGACTTGACTCAAAGGTAGTCAGTCAGTTGCTTAACCAACTGAGTCATCCAGATGTCCTATCAATCCATTTTAAAAGAAAATAATTCTCATTGGCTCTGTGTTTAGCTTAAATTACTTGCATTTTTAGGTATAAACTGTGCTAATAGTTCCTACAAAACAAAAAAAAAATGAGATTTAGCCACAAAGATACTGCAAACCAAATGTAATTTCAATTAACTTTAATTTCAAGTAAAGAAAAAAATTCCTAGTGTTTCTGAAATTAATTGCTTCTTTAATGTTTATATGATGTTGACTTATACAGAAAAGTTAAGTTTGACATATCTATACAAACTATGCCAGACAATGACTCACAAATTTCTTAAGATTTTCCATCATGTTGTTCATAATTCATTAATTGATTCTACTCTGGTTACTTTCCCCATTAACTCAAGTAAGGTAGTAGTAACACAACATGCAACTCAATTATAAATAAAGACAAATACGTCCACAATGGGTTAAGAGATTATGTCAGCCATCGATACAACGTTATTTTGTATTTTATTACAAATGAAAATATAAGATGAAAAACTTCATACAACTCACAGAAAATTCCATCTGAAGTTCTATCTTCTGACAGCTGGTGATTGGTGGACTTAGTTTGAGACACACTGACCTACTCCGCATACCTACCAAACTTTGATGCGGATTTGAACCATGCCATTTCTTAGTTATGTTATAGTATGTAAATTACTTAACATTTTAAGCTTCTTGCCTTTCCTTCACAAAATGTAGAAAATAGTAACTAAAGTTTTAATATTTCTAGGTGGGATTACTATATATGTTATATATATATCTCCCACTCATGCCCCTTGGGACAGAGTGTAAATATATTAAAAAGACAGCACAAACTTGAGAGGCTATAATACTAAAGAAACTGGGACACACACAGACACATGTGTTTGTGTGCGTGCGACATTATACAGTAGTTATATGTATATAGTCCCTGGCACAATGTATATCATCTTGGGCACAAAGCAAGCATTTAACAAATGGTAGGCACTATTACTGTTATTACCACATAAAAATGAATAACTGCATTGTTGATTAGATAAGTATTTCTCCAACAATATTAACTTGCAAAGCACAATAACACAATAGACTTAAAATATTTTTTATTTTTTATATTATGCTTCCTTAAGAAGCGTAATTGCAGCCCTTCAAATGATCCAGCAAGGGAGATATTTTATTCAGGGGTATATTTAGTTCCTTTTACATCACCCTGGAGCATTTGTGTCTCTTCTACATAGAACTAGTTCAGTGGCTACATTAAATATATGCATTTGTGTGCTCTTTTTTCAAATGATGTAATTTTTATATCAATAAGTGTTTGGTTTTTACTGTGGCAATAGGCAGCTATACAAAAGAGTGAAACTTCTTTCACTATTCTTGGCATTCCGCACTGGTCATTAATTATCTGTATGAATTAACATTTTGCTGTGCATCAAAAATGTTAAGGCTTTCTTCACAGGACAGTTATCTCCATTTCAATTGTACATAATTTTTGGCTTCAGTTGCATAGTTACAGTACCATCAGGTGCCACATTTACAAATAATGATGGTCAGTCTTTCTGAGAACTGTATTTTAATTGTTGTATCTCAATATAATCTGATTTACAGTGAATGCTATGAAATGTGCATCTAATTGAACATCTCTATGGAAGATTTAGATGTAACGCAAATGGATATAAGCTGATAACTTTTTATGCCTCCACTAAAACATTTTCAAGCCTGAAAAGAAATTTGGAGATTAATCCTAAGCTTCCAATGGATATGCATTTATTTTGGAGCGATCAAACAATTAAAAAATCCAAGAAAATCTGTTGTATGTAATTGTGGACCAGCTTGTTCAGACCAAGTTTCCTCCAGAAAATTTAGAAAATATGGAGGAAAATATATATTTTAAGTCTGCTTAAAGGCATGAGAAGATTCAAAAGGCAGGAGGACCAGAAAGGCTGCAATCCCAGAGGAAAGCAAAGACTAGAAATGTGAGCCCAACATCCGATGTCTATATTCTTCTTGACAAAATGACTATATCTGCAAATGGAAGAGGAAAGCTTGGAAAGTTGAGTTTCACCAAGCTAGGACAAAAATTGAAGCCCAGAGGATGCAGAAAGGAAGGACCCTGATAAAATAAATAAGTTTTAATTGGCTTTGGAGGCAGTTAAGTAGGTGTGCATGGAACCAGCAACACAGACTCAAATAATGTCACGCTCTTACTGCATTAATGCAAATGGCTTCTAGCTTTATTGCTAAACACAAGTAAAATACATTCTCTTGTGAAATTGGCTTAAGTAACAAGATTTTGAAATAGTCCCATAAAATGATAAAAATGTCTTAAAGAATAATTGGTTTTTATAAGATTTGACCCAAAACTTGGAGAAAAAACTACAAGTATGTGTCTTGATAGGTCCAAGAAATTTTCTAAATATAGAAAACGAGAGCAGAGAGCTAGAAAAATACAAAATAAACAATGTAATGAGAATTTCCTAAATAAAGGGGAAAAATCACTAAATAAAATTAAAATGAAAACTCAGTATATTGGTTTAAGCACATCTGAACAGATACTTACTGAATTGGAAAATTTCAGGAGAAAAGACCTGTCGTGAGTCATAAAAAGACAGAAGTTTGGCAATTAGAGCAACGTGTATAAGAGACTTAGGAGTCAGAGAATGAGACAACAGGATAGTGACAGGCTATATAAAGGAGAATATAATATCACACTTTGGGAAAGAGGAGGAAAGCAGAATTTTCCAGATTTGGATATTTAACAATGATTTTATTTGTATTAATACAATTAGCTCTTTATTTCTACAACAGATACTCCTTTCTTAAAGTTTAGATGTGTTCTAATGCAAATATTCCATTATCTAATGAAAATATTCCATTAAACAAAAATGATCATAAAAATTTGCATTAAAACACATCCACATATGGCTCTGTGGTTTGTTATGTTCTCTTTCTCCTCTTTCTCTGTTTTATATACATACATAGACACACACACATACACACACTAGCATAACTGGGCAAAACATACGTATATTTAGATACATGAGTTTGAGGTGGTTCATTGTTAAATTTAACTTTAAACTTAAAATTTAAAGAGATATAATGATAGATCATTACAGTAGCACCTTATGTTTCTGTAACACACATAAATCTTCTTTAGTGAATGTTTAAAAATTGGAACTCAGGATACCTGCATAGAACTTTCAAATTTGATTTTAAAAAGAAAAAAAATACATTTTTTTTTCATTAGCACAAATGTATTCCCACCCTAGAGCCCACTTTGATTTGCTCTAAAGAGCCAACCAACCAGAGCAACATTTTTTTGTTGAAACTATAGAGTTGATGTTTAAAATATTAATGACATTTTTAGGAGAATCCTTGCTGCTTTGGTAGAGGGAGAGGATATTTGATGACGGGACCAGTCGACCCAGAACTATCAACAGTTCACAGTTTTCATTTGAAGGCTGAGGGGAAAAAAATTAAATTAAAAATATTTTTAATTTAATTTATAAAAATATATTTTACTAGTCTTAACCAAATCAGAATTAGTTATACTTGGGGGGGTAAGTGGCATCCTGATGGATACCTGGTGGGGTCAATTTGTTGCAAGTGATAAGGGACCTTTATACGAAGCCTTCATTGGAAAAGAACCAGATCTGTTAAGTTGCATTACCTCTGTGCTTCTTGGAGAAAATACCATGGGAACGGTAGTGTGCAGAATGTTCATGATCAAGCTATTCATGATCAAGAGCTCCACCTATCAGCCCCTCATTGTTTCTATATTTTTCCGTAGTAGTCTGAAATGAAAGTTGACTCATATATTTATAAATATTATTTACTTAAAATCCTTTATTCAAAACATTTTCGTAACCAGATGGGCTATATCCATAGACATGTCGTTAGCCATTTTGGTTTTGAAAACATGAACTTGAACAGTGAATTTCTTTGCTGAAATATGAATTCTGGGCACAATCTAACACTCGATCTTTGTGTGCCCTTGGACAAGATAGAGCTGGGCCTAAATTTCTTCATCTGTAATAAGAGAGAGTTCCTTCCAGCACTAAGATTTTATCACTGCGAGGTGAATCACGTGCTGCTTTCTGCCTTTTCAGCAACTTGTCTAATATTTTGTTTTTTATTCACTAGTAATTCAGATGTTTGCTGCGATGAAAGTGAACATTTAATTCAACTGCCAGACACAAATTGTAAAAAAAAGTAAGCCACTTAATAAAAAAATAAAGCAGCAAAATAGATTATCCTTTTGATGACTACTTGTATCACCTATAATTAGCTACATGACTGATAGTGTAATATGCACATAGTGCATTAACCCTGGGTAAATAAAGTTTACCGAAATCAGAATTTTGTTTTGTGATCTGACAACTGCTACTGTGCTGAACAGAGGATGTTGCCTGGAGACGAATTACAACATTTGATGCTTGATATGGTCTATGATATTGTCTGAAATGAAGGAACATTATATACAAAGCTTATTATTGCAGTGATGGCTTCCTGCTTTCTGAATCAAATTAGGATTATAGCTGGAACCAAAACTAATAAAAGAAAACCTCTGTGTTTCCATAAAATAACTACTAATGTATACCCAATAGTAATGAAAATGAAAAAAAAAATTCCTAGTAAAACTTGTAAAATGTAAACTATCAATCAACAGAAATCCAATAATGCCTGAAAGTGACTACCTCTGAAAATGCAAAGGAAAAAGAAAAGCTAAGAATCAGTCAGCTGTCAACTACTGTGATTTTGGATATCAGGTTTTGAGTCATACTCTTACTTTTAACCACTGTATTACACAAAATCTTAGACTAGTTTTGAATTCGAGAACATTTATTTTGATAAGATACCTCAAGTTGAAATATTTGATAAACCAGAGAATATTTAACAAAGGTTTATTACTTATTAAATATCCCAGGAACACCAGAGGTTTGATGAAATTTAAACCTAGGAGGGAAAGAGAAAAATAACCAAATAATAGCAACAACAAGAATATTATAACAATTTCAGGAGCATTATAATTATATTTGACTGACTATAGAGGAAACACTATCAGTTTTTCCCCATTGAAGAAGATACAGTGTGGGTTTTTCATATATGGCCTTTATTATGTTGAGGTACGTCCCTTTAAACCTGCTTCGTTGAGGGTTTTCTCATGAATGGATGTTGTTCTTTGTCCAGTGCTTTTTATGTGTCTATTGAAATGACCAAATGTGGTTATTATCCTTTCTCTTATTAATGTAACATATCACCTTGATTGATTTGTGAATATTGAACCACCCTCCCAGACTGGGAATAAATCCTATTTGATCATGGTCAATGATATTTTTAATATATTGTTGGATTCAGTTTGCTAGTATTTTAGTGAGAATTCTTACAGCCATATTCATCAGGGATATTGGAGTCTATCTATTACTGGAGTCTATCTGACTTTGGTATCAGGGTGATCCTGGCTTCATAGACTTCATTCGAAAGTGCTCCTTCCTTTTCTTTTTTTGGAATAGTTTGAGAAGAATAGGGATTAATTCTTTTTTAACTGTTTAATTCTTTTTTAAACTAACTCTTCTTTAAGTTTTTGGTAGAATTTACCTGTGAAATCATCTGGTCCTGGACTTTTGTTTTTGGGGAGTTTTTGATCACTGATTTAATTTCTATGCTAGTTATCAGTCTGTTCATTTTTTTCTTATTTCTTCTGTTTGAGTTTTGATAGTTTTAATCATTTATGTATGTTTAATAGTTCTAATAGCTTGTATGTTTCTCAGAATTTGTCCATTTTTTCCAATTGTCCAATTTTTGGCATATAGATTTCATCATATTCTCATAATTGTATTCTGTGGTGTTGGTTGTTATTTCTCCTCTCTCCTTCGTGATTTATTCATTTGGTTCCTTTCTCTTTTCTTTTCGATAAGTTTGGCTAGAGATTTATCAATTTTTTTTTTTAATTTTCTCAAAGAACCAGTTCCTGGTTTCATTGATCTGTTCTATTGTCTTTTTAGTTTCTATATAATTTATTTCTGCTCTAATATTTATTATTTCCTTCCTTCTGCTGGCTTTCAGCTTCATCTGCTGTGCTTTTTTAGTCAGTTCAGATGTAAGGTTACGTTGTTTATGTGAGGTTTTCTTGTTTGTTTTGAGAGAGAGAGAGAGAGAGAGTAACCAAGTGGGAAGGAGCAAAGGGAGAGGGAGAGGGAATCTTAAGCAGGCTCTACATCCAGCACAAAGCCTGACATGGGGCTCAATCTCATGACCCAGAAGAGATCACTAACTACACCCAAATCAAGAGTTGGTCACTTAAGTGACTGAACAATCCAGGCACACCTTATTGCTTCTTGAGGTAGGCCTACTAATCTCACCACTATTATTTAACATCTACTGGAAGTCCTGTCCCAGCAATCAGACAACAAAAAAGAAATAAAAGTCATCCAGATTGGCAAAGAAGTAAAACTTTCACTATTTGCAGTCGACATGATACTCTATATGAAAAACTTGAAAGACTCCACCAAAAATTGCTAGAACAGATAAGTAAATTCAGTAAAATCTCAGGATACAAAATCAAAGTACAGAAATCTATTGATTTCTATACACCAGTAGTGAAGCAGCAGAAAGAGAAGTTAAGGAATCGATTCCCTGTACAATTGCACCCAAACCAATAAGATACTTAGGAATAAAACTGACGAAAGACCTGTACTCTGAAAACTATAAAACACTTATGAAAGAAATTGATGACACAAAGAAATGGAAAAACATTCCATGCTCATGGGTTGGAAGAACAAATATTGTTAAAACATCTGTACTACCCAAAGCAATCTATACATTTATACAGTCCCTATCAAAATGTCAACAACATTTTTCACAGAGCTAGAACAATCCATCCTAAAATTTGTGTGGAATCACAAATGGCCACAAATAGCCAAAGCAACCTTGAAAAAGAAAAACAAAGCTGGAGGCATCACAATTCCAAGTTATATTACAAAGCTATCACGGTGAAAACAGTATAGTATTGGCACAAAAAGAGATTCATAAATAAATAGAACAGAATAGAAAACTCAGAAATGGACCCACAGCTCTATGGCCAATATTTGACAAAGCAAGAAAGAGAGTCTCTTCAACAAATGGTGCTGGGAAGACGGGACAGTAACATGCAAAAGTATGAAACTGGACCACTTTCATACATCATACACTGACATAAATCCAAATGGATTAGATACCTAAGTGAGAACACACACAGTCTCTCTCAAATAAATAAATAAATCGTTGGGCGTGGGGGGAAGGGACTGCACTTGCTGCAATAAGCACTAAGTGTTGTATGGAAGTGTTGAGTCACTATATTGTATATCTGAAATTAATATTATACTGAATGTCAACTGAAGTTTAAATCAAAGCAAAAAACATATTTGAATTTCCAATTTTTAGATTTCACTTTTCATCTTAAATATTAAATATGAGTTACCTTGAAAGTTTGTCACTTGTCTGCTTTCCCTGACTACTCATGCTTTACAGGTCAAGAGCAGTTTCTGAGAGTTTTCTGCCATAGTGGTGGTAGAATCTCCAAAAATAAAACAAAATATGAAACTATGTATAAAAGAATGGCCTATAAAAGAAAAGAAACTATTAATCATGTGTTTGATTCATACATAATTGTGTATAAAAAATGTAAATAATAATTCAGGGATAGTATGAGAAGACTTAAAATGTTCTTTAAAGACTTAAAATGTTCTTGAAAAAGATCCTAATGTTTTTTAATCTGAGATAGCAATGTATTTATTATTTCAACAAAATTGTATTAGCACCTATTATGAACAAAACCTTAAAAGCATTGTTTGAGGGCTTAAGTGGCCTGAAGAGTTAATACATTAGTTATTTTAGGGATATAAATAATTTAATAATGATTTTAGACAGAATGGTATACTAGAGTTGAAATAGTGTAGTCACTATTAAAAATATGGGTGCCACATAATCATATTGAGGAAAATGAGTCAAGCATAGTTTTTTGTCCACAATTCTAGGTAACAGGATAGTAAAGAATACCAGGTACTATTCTCTAGCAAGTACATGGCTGGACCACTTATATATGGGTCCAGTGGGATTGTAGCGGATATTATTGATGCAAGGTTATGTATCACTTCATTCCATCTCTTGGTCCATGTGCAGGTGTGTTATGCATATTGCAGAAGAGAGGCAGCACAGGTTCATCTGCCCTTCTTTATTTTCCAGAGTAGCTGGTGGTGGGCAAGTGGGAGTTGGAAGGTTGGGGAAGTCATTCTCCAGGGGCAACCCTCAGGCAATGGGAAAGAAGCAGCACTGGATAAACCTCCCAATCTCCTTATCTTACAATGAGAATATTTTAGTATATGTGCTGCCAAAATGAGCACTAATGAGAATATTTTGAAGTGCGTCCCACATAGTTTCCAGAATGTTCCCAAGAAGATTATATCCAAGTTACTTACAACAGTAATCCATTTATTGACACACTTTATTGGATTAGCTCTCCTCACTTATTCATACTCTCTCCCACTTTTGCTCTTCCTGAGATCACCTCTAAACAAACTACCTACACACAAGTCTTTGTCTTATGATCTGCTTTTGGGAGAACACAGGCAAGAGAGTATAGCAAAGAGAGTTTGTATACCAAAAAAAGTTTTTTTTTAATCTTGTTTTGTTTTTTTTTGTCAATGCAATTAAAAGAGAGAGGGGAATAATGGGAAGCCACAATATGTAACAATCTAGACTAGAAATATGGTTAGCTTTTTTTTTTTTCACTAATTTTGGTTAGCTTTTTTTTTTTCACTAATTTGCTATGCAATTTTTTCAATCCATTTAAAGGTTTTGATAATATATGCTTTAAATGTAACAAATAGTATAGGAGTAAAGATAGTAGGAATAGATGACTTTTAAAATTACTCACAGTTCAAACAATATATACACTTGAAATCCTTTTATCTGATATCATTATGGCACACAATGGGTAAGTTAATTGAAAAGTTTAAAATGATGATGCGTACAAGTAGCAGATTTCCAATTTATATACTTTATTTTAAACCATACACATGTATATTAATTTAAAAATATTTTGTGTTGCAAAGAACTTTTCAGTGTGGGTTGGCTTATTTTTTTCTCTCATAAATCACACCCACGATGCAGTCTTTTGGGGTTAAAGTGGAAAGATAATTTAAAGACAGTTGATTCAGGTGCTAATTATTGCTATAATGGCAATCAAATCACAGCATATAAATGTATCAAATAAACATGTTAAACACCTTAAAGAAGATGTTGTTGAAGCAATTTCACTACAGAATCACTTCCAAGATTTTTATATTTCCTCCAATATTTTATACACCTTCCAATAGCAATAGTATATCTTCAATAACTAATTGAAAAATATTTTTGTGGCTATTTGCTTCTATCAGTCCTTTTTAGGTAATTACAATAAAAATTTATTTTACGTACATTACATTTATTTTTCATTATTTTACACATTGTTGATATAATAGTTGAGTCAAATTAAATAACAAATACAACTAGAAAAACTCATAACCCTCAATACTGACTCTTGATGGATAAGCTAGTGGGCAGGTGACTGATTGCCTGAACAGTCAGTAATCCCTGGACCCCCCACACCAACGGACAAAAGATGACTCCAAACTTTGCTGTGAAAAAGAGGATAAGGCAAGGGGGTCAACCCTCAGAGATGAAGACACTCTGCCCTTCTTTGCTCCATTTTTATTGGTCTTTCAGGATAATCACAAATCCTTATCACTGTTTCTCAAGCACGTGATGTGTGACAAGGGGTCTTACTGGAACAGGGAGGATCTGTTTATGGGAAAGATAAGATATGCTAATGAGTGTGGTCAAGGAGTTCTGCTAACCATAGCTTAAGGGACAATGCATACATTTCTTAGATGGGTGCATTTGGCGGTTTGGGTTAAGAAAGCCTTGCGGAAGGCAACTCTCTGCGGCATTCCAAGTGGTCCTGCAGGCTTGGCATTCCAAAGACCTGAGCCCTTCTCCGAAACCTTCCCTACCCCCGGCAGCCTTTCTGTTACATATTAGCAAGCCAGATATTATGGCTGATTTCATGCTCTACAGTAACCCCCTGCAGGTGACTTCAGGCATAGCCACTTCAATATGTTCTTTAGGCAGAACAATTTAATCCAAGTGAGTTACATGAGGGTTTGTTAATAAATTCTCCTCCTCTAAACTTCCAAAATTTCAATTGAGTTTTACAGCAAATTGTGGAAAGGTAGCATGGTTTTAGCCATTTTCTCAGTCAGAAGAGTGTGTGAAGCATCCACATGAGGGGCCTTTCATTATATTTATGCGGATAAAAAAACAAATCATCAATATTTAACCTTAGAATGGCATTACTAAGAAATATTTTGGAACTCAGTAAGTTCTCCACTTTAGAGATCATCCAGTAGCCCAAGATTCTTGGCATATCGTCAGTGAGTTTTAGAATCCAAAGATGCACTTGATCAGCAAGTTGCTAAATGAGCGCAGCTCTGTGTCTTTCCTCTTTGCTCTCTCCTGTGAATCTAAAACCGCCACCTCAATTTACTGGCTCTTACGTCAGTTGGCTTTGGAGATTACAGTTTTGTACTATGGCTCATGAGATGATAAGCCTGTAAGTTTAGCTTTAAGTGCTATGTAGTCATAAAATACAACACATAAGTTACTAATAGAGCATAGTCAAAAAAATGATATGTGCTACTGAAAAAATCGAGCAGAGTAATGAAGAGTCAGAAGAACAGAGGAAGATATATTTGTGCAGACTGCAATTTCTAATAGGAATTTAGGATAAAAGTCACTAAGAAAATGACACTTAGCAAAGATTTGAAGCTACTGAGGGAGTATATTAGTGCAAATAGGCTAGGCTATTCTGCAGCAGCAATGAAAAGCCAAATCTCAGAGGTTTAAAACCAGAGATTAAATTCTCATTTGAAGTCCATTGCATACTGACCTGCGGCTCTGCCCTGTCTCATCTTCATCTGAACCCAGGCTAACAAAAACTCCATCATCTGGAATTAAAAAAACAAAACAAAAAACCCTAAAAACAACAACAACAAAAAGCAAAACTGCACTGACTTGCAAAAGCTTCCAACAGAAGATGACATATGCGAATTCTCACATTTTATTGGCTGACGCAGGTCACGTGGACAAGCTAAGCCTCAGGGGAACAGAGAAGTGCATCCTGACAAATGCTGTGAAGTTGGAGACTCCAGCATGTGCTCCAATGCCCATGGATAATTCAGCCTCAGAGCCAGTACTAGGATGAGGGTGAGGTGAATAAGACACTCAAAGCTGAAGTGCAAAACTTAGGGAGGCACCAAAAATTCATAAGTGAAATAAATAATATTGAGATACAATGTTTTATTTATTTTTTTAGTTTTTGAGGGAATGCAATGTTTTAAAAACAGCTCAAAATTAGTGCAAGAAACCATGATGAACAAATATCTAAATTTTAAATTAAGATGGAATCAATATATACTTAGATTTGAGCCTGTAGCAAAAAAAAAAAAAAAGAGAGAGAAAGAAAAGCCTCCCTGAGTGGGAAGTAAGTAATATGGATACTGTTTTGTTTGTTTGCTTTTTTTTTTTAATACTGATACTGTTTTTATTCAAAATATATTTTGTAGGGTGCCTGGGTGGCTCAGTTGGTTAAGCAACTACCTGGGGCTCAAGTCATGATCCTGGAGTCCGGGGATCGAGTCCCATATCGGGCTTCTTGCTCAGCGGGGAGTCTGCTTCCCCTGCTGACCTCTCTACTCTCATGCTCTCTGTCGCTCTCTCTCTCTCTCTCAAATAAATAAAGTCTTTAAGAAATATATTTTGTATATCATGGATTATTTTATATTAACATTGGTTGCTTGAAATATGAATTAGGGGAGCCTGGGTGGCTCAGTCAGTAATGGTCTGCCTTTGGTTCAGGTCATGATCCCAGGGTCCTGGGAGCAAGCCCTGAATCAAGATCCCCCCTCAGCAGGGAGGCTGCTTCTCCCACTCCCTTTGCCTGTTGCCCTTACTAGTGCTCCCTCTTTCTCTGTCAAATAAATAAATAGAAACTTAAAAAAGATAAGGAATTAAAAATATTTTAATTTTCATTACTGGCCTCTGTGGTGCCACTTTAAATTTTGTGCCTGAGACAGTTTTACATTCATATCACTCTAGCCTGGATATTCCACAGTAGCTATTACCGAGGAGATAGTAGTAGGTACATTGGCTTAAAATATTATTCAGGTCTTTATATTTTCTAACTGTAAATTTCATTTTCGTTTTTGAGGCGCTTTGAAATGCTGGGTAAACTTCCTAACCTATCTCAGCCCCACCATGTTTGTGAAACAAAGTTATATATCCTCATACAGTCATTGTGAAGATAATCAGAAAAAAAAATGCTTCTAACATTTCTTAATATATTTCTCCTGCCATATAAGCACTCAATAAATGCTATATGTTATTATGATTTAAAAACAAAGAAAAGGATATATAAAAATGCAATCATACAAAACCCAGAAGATATAAAAATCAAAACATCAGCTAGTCACTTAATTTGACCTATGTATATCAAGGAAAAATATAGAGATGTCTTTTAGACATTCAAGGAGCCATGCTACTATTAAGAAAACATTTGGGCATAATTGACATCACAGTATTCACGGTACTGGCAGAAGTATAGAAATAATGATGATAGAAGGTAGTACCTTAACGGTAAGGCCAAAGCCTAAGGGTCAAATAAAAGAGGTATTAAGAATGAAAAAAATATCACACACCTTTCAAATATGTGATTTAGGTAAGAAGTACTGGGGCATTAAAGGGAAAGAAGGTCATTTGGAAAATACTGGAATTATTGTTACAGAGATAAGGATTGTATCCAATACTCAAAAAGGAATTTACCTTGTTTAGTCTTAACAATTCCATTTTTCTTCAAGAAAATGCCGTGGGCAAAGCAAGTATTGAATATCTTGTGCTTTTTACTCATTTTTTCCTGTCAGCAGTGAGTTACTAATTATTTGGCTAAGCTTCTCCCAACATGTTTATATATACAATCCTGCCATACTCACAAATGTGTAACCCAAAGGGCCTGTGCCACACTGAAAAGGAATTTTTTTTAAATTTCTTATTGTTTATAAACATATATTTTTATCCCCAGGGGTACAGGTCTGTGAATTACCAGGTTTACACACTTCACAGCACTCACCAAAGCACATACCCTCCCCAATGTCCATAATCCCACCCCCTTCTCCCAAACCCCCTCCCCCCAGCAACCCTCAGTTTGTTTTGTGAGATTAAGAGTCACTTATGGTTTGTCTCCCTCCCAATCCCATCTTGTTTCATTGATTCTTCTCCTACCCACTTAAGCCCCCATGTTGCATCACCACTTCCTCATATCAGGGAGATCATATGATAGTTGTCTTTCTCTGCTTGACTTATTTCGCTAAGCATGATACGCTCTAGTTCCATCCATGTTGTCACAAATGGCAAGATTTCATTTCTTTGGATGGCTGCATAGTATTCCATTGTGTATATATACCACTGCTTCTTGATCCATTCATCTGTTGATGGACATCTAGGTTCTTTCCATAGTTTGGCTATAGTGGACATTGCTGCTATAAACATTCGGGTGCACGTGCCCCTTTGGATCACTACGTTTGTATCTTTAGGGTAAATACCCAATAGTGCAATTGCTGGGACATAGGGCAGTTCTATTTTCAACATTTTGAGGAACCTCCATGCTGTTTTCCAGAGTGGCAGCACCAGCTTGCATTCCCACCAACAGTGTAGGAGGGTTCCCCTTTCTCCGCATCCTCGCCAGCATCTGTCATTTCCTGACTTGTTGATTTTAGCCATTCTGACTGGTGTGAGGTGATATCTCATTGTGGTTTTGATTTGTATTTCCCTGATGCTGAGTGATATGGAGCACTTTTTCATGTGTCTGTTGGCCATCTGGATGTCTTCTTTGCAGAAATGTCTCTTCATGTCCTCTCCCCATTTCTTGATTGGATTATTTGTTCTTGGGTGTTGAGTTTGCTAAGTTCTTTATAGATTCTGGACACTAGTCCTTTATCTGATATGTCGTTTGCAAATATCTTCTCCCATTCTGTCAGTTGTCTTTTGATTTTGTTAACTATTTCCTTTGCTGTGCAAAAGCTTTTTATCTTGATGAAATCCCAATAGTTCATTTTTGCCCTTGCCTCCCTTGCCTTTGGCATGGTTCCTAGGAAGATGTTGCTGTGGCTGAGGTCGAAGAGGTTGCTGCCTGTGTTCTCCTCAAGGATTTTGATGGATTCCTTTCGCACATTGAGGTCCTTCATCCATTTTGAGTCTATTTTTGTGTGTGGTGTAAGGAAATGGTCCAATTTCATTTTTCTGCATGTGGCTGTCCAATTTTCCCAGCACCATTTATTGAAGAGGCTGTCTTTTTTCCATTGGACATTCTTTCCTGCTTTGTCAAAGATTAGTTGACTGTAGAGTTCAGGGTCTATTTCTGGGCTCTCTATTCTGTTCCATTGATCTATGTGTCTGTTTTTGTGTCAGTACCATGCTGTCTTGATGATGACAGCTTTGTAATAGAGCTTGAAGTCCGGAATTGTGATGCCACCAACGTTGGCTTTCTTTTTCAATATCCCTTTGGCTATTCGAGGTCTTTTCTGGTTCCATATAAATTTTAGAATTATTTGTTCCATTTCTTTGAAAAAGATGGATGGTACCTTGATAGGAATTGCATTAAATGTGTAGATTGCTTTAGGTAGCATAGACATTTTCACAATATTTATTCTTCCAATCCAGGAGCATGGAACATTTTTCCATTTCTTTGTGTCTTTCTCAATTTCTTTTATGAGTACTTTATAGTTTTCTGAGTATAGATTCTGTGCCTCTTTGGTTAGGTTTATTCCTAGGTATCTTATGGTTTTGAGTGCAATTGTAAATGGGATTGACTCCTTAAATTCTCTTTCTTCTGTCTTGCTGTTGGTGTAGAGAAATGCAACTGACTTCTGTGCATTGATTTTATATCCTGACACTTTACTGAATTCCTGTATAAGTTCTAGCAGTTTTGGAGTCTTTTGGGTTTTCCACATATAGTATCATATCATCTGCGAAGAGTGATAATTTGACTTCTTCTTTGCCGATTTGGATGCCTTTAATTTCCTTTTGTTGTCTGATTGCTGAGGCTAGGACCTCTAGTACTATGTTGAATAGCAGTGGTGATAATGGACATCCCTGCCGTGTTCCTGACCTTAGCGGAAAAGCTTTTAGTTTTTCTCCATTGAGAATGATATTTGCGGTGGGTTTTTCATAGATGGCTTTGATGATATTGAGGTATGTGCCCTCTATCCCTACACTTTGAAGAGTTTTGATCAGGAAGGGATGCTGTACTTTGTCAAATGCTTTTTCAGCATCTATTGACAGGATCATATGGTTCTTGTTCTTTCTTTTATTGATGTGTTGTATCACATTGACTGATTTGCGGATGTTGAACCAACCTAGCAGCCCTGGAATAAATCCCACTTGGTCATGGTGAATAATCTTTTTAATGTACTGTTGAATCCTATTGGCTAGTATTTTGTTGAGTATTTTCGCATCTGTGTTCATTAAGGATATTGGTCTATAGCGCTCTTTTTTGATGGGATCCTTGTCTGGTTTTGGGATCAAGGTGATGCTGCACTCATAAAATGAGTTTGGAAGTTTTCCTTCCATTTCTATTTTTTGGAACAGTTTCAGGAGAATAGAAATTAGTTCTTCTTTAAATGTTTGGTAGAATTCCCCCGGGAAGCTGTCTGGCCCTGGGCTTTTGTTTGTTTGGAGATTTTTAATAACTGTTTCAATCTCCTTACTGGTTATGGGTCTGTTCAGGCTTTCTACTTCTTCCTGGTTCAGTTGTGGTAGTTTATATGTTTCTAGGAATGCATCCATTTCTTCCAGATTGTCAAATTTATTGGCATAGAGTTGCTCATAGTATGTTCTTATAATAGTTTGTATTTCTTTGGTGTTAGTTGTGATCTCTCCTCTTTCATTCATGATTTTATTTACTTGGGTCCTTTTCTTTTCTTTTTGATAAGTCGGGCCAGGGGTTTATCAATTTTATTAATTCTTTCGAAGAACCAGCTCCTAGTTTCGTTGATTTGTTCTATTGATTTTTTAGTTTCTATTTCATTGATTTCTGCTCTGATATTTATGATTTCTCTTCTCCTGCTGGGCTTAGGGTTTCTTTCTTGTTCTTTCTCCAGCTCCTTTAGGTGTAGGGTTAGGTTGTGTACCTGAGACCTTTCTTGTTTCTTGAGAAAGCCTTGTACCGCTATATATTTTCCTCTCAGGACTGCCTTTGTTGTGTCCCACAGATTTTGAACCGTTGTATTTTCATTATCATTTGTTTCCATGATTTTTTTCAATTCTTCTTTAATTTCCTGGTTGACCCATTCATTCTTTAGAAGGATGCTGTTTATTCTCCATGTATTTGGGTTCCTTTCAAACTTCCTTTTGTGGTTGAGTACTAGCTTTAGAGCATTGTGGTCTGAAAATATGCAGGGAATGATCCCAATCTTTTCATACCGGTTGAGGCCTGATTTAGGACCGAGGATGTGATCTATTCTGGAGAATGTTCCATGTGCACTAGAGAAGAATGTGTATTCTGTTGCTTTGGGATGAAATGTTCTGAATATATCTATGATGTCCATCTGGTCCAGTGTGTCGTTTAAGGCCTTTATTTCCTTGCTGATCTTTTGCTTGGATGATCTTTCCATTTCAGTGAGGGGAGTCCCCTACTATTATTGTATTATTGTTGATGTGTTTCTTTGATTTTGTTATTAATTGTTTTATATAGTTGGCTGCTCCCACATTGGGGGCATAGATATTTAAAATTGTTAAATCTTCTTGTTGGACAGACCCTTTGTGTATGATATAGTGTCCTTCCTCATCTCTTATTATAGTCTTTGGCTTAAAATCTAATTGATCTGATATAAGGATTACCACTCCTGCTTTCTTCTGATGTCCATTAGCATGGTAAATTCTTTTCCACCCCCTCACTTTAAATCTAGAGGTGTCTTCGGGCTTAAAATGAGATTCTTGGAGGCAACATATAGATGGGTTTTATTTTTTTATCCATTCTGATACCCTGTGTCTTTTGACAGGGGCATTAAGCCCATTAAAATTCAGGGTAACTATTGAGAGATATGAATTTAGTACCATTGTATTGCCTATAAGGTGACTGTTACTGTATATGGCCTCTGTTCCTTTCTGATCTACCACTTGTAGGCTCTCTCTTTGCTTACAGGACCCCTTTTAATATTTCCTGTAGAGCTGGTTTGGTGTTTGCAAATTCTTTCAGTTTTTGTTTGTCCTGGAAGCTTTTAATCTCTCCTTCTATTTTCAATGATAGCCTAGCTGGATATAGTATTCTTGGCTGCATGTTTTTCTCGTTTAGTGCTCTGAAAATATCATGCCAGCTCCTTCTGGCCTGCCAGGTCTCTGTGGATAAGTCAGCTGCCAATCTAATATTTTTACCATTGTATGTTACAGACTTCTTTTCCCGGGCTGCTTTCAGGATTTTCTCTTTGTCACTGAGACTTGTAAATTTTACTATTAGGTGACGGGGTGTGGGCCTATTCTTATTGATTTTGAGGGGCGTTCTCTGAACCTCCTGAATTTTGATGCTCGTTCCCTTTGCCATATTGGGAAAATTCTCCCCAATAATTCTCTCCAGTATACCTTCTGCTCCCCTCTCTCTTTCTTCTTCTTCTGGAATCCCAATTATTCTAATGTTGTTTCGTCTTATGGTGTCACTTATCTCTCGAATTCTCCCCTCATGGTCCAGTAGCTGTTTGTCCCTCTTTTGCTCAGCTTCTTTATTCTCTGTCATTTGGTCTTCTATATCACTAATTCTTTCTTCTGCCTCATTTATACTAGCAGTGAGAGCCTCCATTTTTTATTGCACCTCATTAATAGCTTTTTTTATTTCAACTTGGTTAGATTTTAGTTTTTTTATTTCTCCAGAAAGGGCTTTTATATCTCTCGAGAGGGTTTCTCTAATATCTTCCATGCCTTTTTCAAGCCCGGCTAGAACCTTGAGAATTGTCATTCTGAACTCTAGATCTGACATATTACCCATGTCTGTATTGATTAGGTCCCTAGCCTTTGGTACTGCCTCTTGTTCTTTTTTTTGTGTTGAATTTTTCCATCTTGTCAGTTTGTCCAGATAAGAGTATATGAAGGAGCAAGTAAAATACTATAAGAGTGACAACAACCCCAGGAAAATATGCTTTAACCAAATTAGAAGAGATCCCAAATCATGAGGGGAGAGAAAGTGGATAAAAAGTGGTTCAAAAGGAAGAAAGAAAAAAAAAAGAAAAAAAGAAAAAAAAAAGGAAAAGAATTTAAAAAAAGCAAATACATTAGAAAAATATAAAAAAGAAAAAATATATATATTAGATAAACTAGTTAAAAAACGTTAAAAAAGAAAAAGGTAAAAGTTAAAAAAAAAATTTTACCCGAAGGCGAGAAAAAAAAAACAAAAAATGAAAAAGAAAAAAATTAAATTAAGTGCAAGACTAAAAAAAATCACAGGGAAAAAGCCATGAGTTCCGTGCTTGGCTTTCTCCTCCTCTGGAATTCTGATGCTCTCCTTGGTATTGAAACCGCACTCCTTGGTAGGTGAACTTGGTCTCAGCTGGATTTCTTGTTGATCTTCTGGGGGAGGGGCCTTTTATAGTGATTCTCAAGTGTCTTTGCCCCAGGCGGAATTACACCTCCCTTACCCGGGGCCGGGGTGAGTAATCCGCTCGGGTTTGCTTTCAGGAGCTTTTGTTCCCTAAGCGCTTTCCGTAGAGTTCCGGAGGACGGGAATACAAATGGCGGCCCCCTAGTCTCCGGCCCAGAGGAGCCGAGAGCCCAGGGCCCCACTCCTCAGTGCGCCCTCAGAGAACAGCGCCAGTTACTCCCGTCTGCCTGACCTCCGGCCACGCTCCGAGCTCACTGAGCCTGTGACCTGTTCAAGGTCACCCCGAGCTGTGAGCTTACTGTCGGCTCTGTCTCTGTAGCCGGCTTTCCCGTTCCAATACCCGCAAGCTCTGCGACACTCAGACACCCCCGATCCTTCTGTGACCCTTGCGGGACCTGAGGCCACACTGACTCCGCGTGGGCTTCGCCCCGGTTTAGCCTCTGGAGTGATGTCCCTCAGCGGAACAGACTTTTAAAAGTCCTGATTTTGTGCTCCGTTGCTCCGCTGCTCCGCCGCTTGCCGGGAGCCGGCCCCTCCCCCCGCGGTCTATCTTCCCGTCGCTTTGGATTCACGTCTCCGCCGGTCCTACCTTTCAGAAAGTGGTTGTTTTTCTGTTTCCAGAATTGCTGTTCTTCTTCTCTTAGATCTGCTGATGGATTTTCAGGTGTTTGCAATCTTTAGATAAGCTATCTAGCTGATCTCCGGCTAGCTGAAGCAGTCTCAGCCTGCTACTTCTCCGCCATCTTGACTTCTCTCCCCTGAAAAGGAATTTAAGTCAGAAAGTCAATAGGCCAGGCAGAAAGAAGATCAAGTAAAATGAGGTGAGGAATAAAATAGTAGTTTTAGTGGGCAAAATGAAATAATAAGCCGTCAAAATGCAATGAGGCTTAAAAGTCACTGTTAATTATTTGAAAGAAAGCTAACCTATCTATTTGATTATAAGTTTTTAATATAAAAAAAAAAGCCCAGATGAATCTCCCAATGAGGCTATTTTGTGGATCCCTTTACATTTGAGGGGAAAGAAAAAGGAACAGAAGATCAGGTGGGTTACAATGGGAACTTGTCATGGAGAATAACTTAGTAAAATTGGAGAATATTTAAACCTAACAGATAATTCTTTGGTTAAAGTAACATTCCAAATCTTTTTAACTTCCAATTGTGCTTGGTACTGAAGAAGATAATAGTATGACATAGGTTCAAGGGAATTTTTAAGGTTTTCATTATTATTACTAATGATTATGCACTGACCACTTAAAATTAGCAAGATGTACTCAATAGTTCCTAAGCATTAGCTTTTTGATGCTTAGATTAAGGTAGTAATGTATTGTTCCCATTTTTGCCTGTGTAGCAATTGGTTTGATTGTAGACAAAATTGCATAAAAGTCACCCATGTAGCAAAACGAAACAGTGTCCTCATCACAGACCTGAAGAGCATGTGTTATTTAGGTGATAACATACGTTTCTTCTCTGGAAAATATATGTTTCCAGTGATATGTCTATGTTTGTATGTATTTATATATGTATGTATCTACCTACCAACTTGTTTATCTGTAAATCTTGTCAAACAGCAAAGATCCTACAGTACCACTCATCTTTTCCAAATATATCTGTAGACCAGGAGGGTGCCATTCAAAGAAATGTTTGCACAGTGAGCGACTAGTAGAACAATACAATAGCCCAGGTTTCTTGCTTCTCCCCAGATGGTTCTTCCAAATCCATCATATAAAGCAGAGTGCTCTGAGTTTAAGTGGAATTTTCTTCTCTGTCTGACATACACTACTGCAACCAGAGAGGTTTTGAGGCTCCTAAATAGATGTGAGCATGTGCAAGGGCATCTTGCTTCCGAGTTCGAATCTCAAGCCGGTGGTGATACTTCTTACTAACCTTCCATCACCCAGAAAGAGCCAGAATAAGTGCATTGTTAAATCAAATGGAAAATACATGAAAGATTCTACCACAGGTACCGAGAGAGAGAATTTTGCAGCATCACAAACGAGAAGCCAGATTTTTGCATAATGAATCAGAGAAAATTGAAATTGCTATAAACACTGGGAATCTTTTATACTTGGATAACTAGAGTGTTGATATTTCGAACAGATTTTTATAGGTTTTGTCATTGGTTATGGTGGTAGTGATGATTAGATGGGTTTTGTTCAGAGTGTGTGTCTTCAGAAAGGAGCTTTTTGGGTTTAGTTTAATTTATTGTTTTCATTTTCTCAAATTGTCTCCATTTAACCTTTTGTCTTTGCAAATTCCCTAGTACATCTTATTCCAGAAAAAAATTCTGGCTTTTACAGATTCTATGAATCCCGTCAGTGTAGTTTTGTGTGCATGTGTGTGTGTGTGTGTTTATGAAAAACCTAATTGACAGAACCGCTTTAGAAAAAGCTGATTTAGCAAGCCACATCGAGAGTAAAATTTAAAGTCCGTTTGATTCTAAATGAAATTTTGGTGCTTTACTGGATCTTAATTGGATGAAAAGACAAATTATCAATAGAAATCTTGGTATCATGACCCAGTGAACTAGTTGTGCTCGTAAAGTTAGGGATCACAGATTATTAGTGATAAATAAATATTTTCTGACCTCTAATGATACACAGATTCATTATCCAAATTACATTTGATTATAACTGTTTTTTTTTTCAAGATTTTATTTATTTATTTATTTATTTGAGAGAACGAGAGCTTGAGAGGTGAGAGGTCAGAGGGAGAAGCAGACTCCCTGCAGAGCAGGAAGTCCAATATGAGACTCCATCCTGGGACTCCAGGATCATGACCTGAGCCAAGGGCAGACGCTCTACCAACTGAGCCACCCAGGCACCCTATTTTTTGTAAGGTCAGCGTCTTAGCACATTTACAGATAAACCATTCACTTTACATTAAAATATTTTAATATTGTACTATATGAAAAAGGCAGCACCAATAATTATAGCTACATATTTGACAAATAGGTGGGCTTTTAAAAACGGGGCAGGTAGGATTATGTTATGAAGAATAGCCTGGATTTATGATTCTGATTACCTGTTATTTCTCATTTAGAAGGCTCAACTGAACTACTTGATTTAGGAGTGTAGGAACAGATAATAAATACCATGCATTTTAGAATATATAATTCCTGACATATTTAGACTTTTGGAGATTTGAACAAAGCATTGCTGTTATCATCTGGTAAAGATTGTGACCCTGCATCCTGAGTCTTCTAGTTTAGTGGTTTTGAAGGGCTCAACAATTTGCAAAATGCAGACATTTATCAAGAGCTGCTGTCGAAACATTTGAGTGGAGAAGCCGTCATTCTCCCTTGCCTAAAAGGTGGAATCTGTTCACACTTATTTTTCCTGAACTTGGTCACTTGACTACCATGTAAAATGTTAACATAAAAGAAGATGGAAAGTGAATCTATTTAGCAATATAAAGAGAAAAAAAAAGAAATATTCTGAAATAAATAAAAGGTACGATACCAAATTTGGAATCAAATTTTGGAAATTAAGTTATGTAAAATGGAAAAACTCTGTGTTGTAAATAGGAACAAGTTATAAACAAAGTAGATTCTTTCCAGGGAGGTAATTTCTGAAAAAGCAAAGGTGAATATTAATAGTGATCTCTAGAGCAGTATTCCATGGAAGAAGGGAGGGTGAGCTCTGGAATCAATGAACCAGATTTAAAGATTCCAGACTCCGAAATGTCTAACTTTTCTGACTAGAAAGGTCAGCTTTAACTTGCTGCATTGGTTTCCCATCAGTTTTCAGCGATGAGTTCCCAAGAAACTGATAATGGTGAGCTCTACTGTTTGTACCAGGTGCCAGTTCCTTAAGATATTTGCATTTGCCTTGCAAAATTGCTTGAATTTTTAATTAGCAAAAATCTGTAAATAAAGAACTAACTGAGCATTAATTTCCCTCCTCCCTGCTCTCTGTCAGTTCTAATTTGTAGACAGCAAAATGAAAACCAGTTTGTTGATATAAGAAAACTCTATTTACATGTTCATGTTGTTGTCATAATAATTACTGTTGTTTTTAACTTGCCCTGACAGGGAGTTGAAACTATAGAGTGATGAATAATTTGCAATGAATCAAGAACACGATGTGAGTATTTTGTGGACAACTTTTAGTTTAAAAAGCTTGCATAATTTGCTTTTTCATCACAGTATTTATAATAGAAATGTTTCCAAAGAAAGAGTTACAACAATTACGTAATTATTTTCTTTAAGCATGGATTTCACTTATCCTCCAAGGGAACTGACACTTTGATTACTTCTTTTGACACATTTTGTCACATTTTCCTTTGTGGTCAACTATGATTACACCATGAGAAGCAGGATATAATTGGAACTAATGTCTCTAATTTTTGCAAATAGCAGAAACTCACTAATTTTTTGATAGCTAAAATATTAGTTTCTGGGGTGCCTGGGTGGCTCAGTGAATTAAAGCCTCTGCCTATGGCTCAGGTCATGATTTCAGGGTCCTGGGATTGAGCCCTGCGTCGGGCTCTCTGCTAAGCAGGGAGCCTGCTTCCTCCTCTCTCTCTCTCTCTATCTGCCTATTCGTGGCAGAGAGATCTCTCTCTGTCAAAGAAATAAATAAAATCTTTAAAAAAAAAAAGAAATCTTATAAAAAAATTAGTTTCTTGAAACCAATAGTACTTTCCACCCACGATGAATTTTTGTCTTCTTTCATCATATAAAATTATTTTAAATTTCACAATTGTTTTAAAATTTTAAAACTTTATAATCATCAACAAAACGATTGGACTTTAGTGATTACAAAGCCTCCTTCCTCTTGTTCACCAATTGAAATTGAATTCCCTCGTACTTTTTTTTTTTTTCAGTACAAAATCTGTTTAAGTTCTTTTTCTTTTAAGTGGATACAAGGTGCTGTTATCCTGTGAACATGCATAAAGAAAAGATCAATGTAAATTAAAAATCTGACTTATGATGGTAAAATTGAGGGAAGAAAAGGCAGGTCCAGAGAGCTGAACCAGATACCAGCACCATACTGAAAACAGAGAAACTCTAAAGCTGAGTAAAGCTAAAAATAATTACAAGGCAAGAGTCCAAATTAGAGTTTACCCTTTTTATGAAAGAGGGCATCTGGTGAACATTCTAGGCTACTTGGGGTAATCTGGATAAGCCTCAGCCTCAGAGCAGATTTGACCAGAAATAGGCTAGGGCTTGCAGGAACTAAAACTTTCTTTGAATTGTCTAAGTTCTTAGTCGGTTTCAGGTGTTAATTAAATATTATCTGAAGGATTATAACAAAATACTGCACTTCAGGTTATCTCTAAGTTTTTTCAAATTCAATCATTCCAAAGCCCAGATTTTCTAAAACCATGTGGCACTATTTTAGAGATCACTAGGATCAATCATTTGCCCTTAGAAAATGATTATTAATCTCCAAGAGAGACAAAAGCTTTTATTTTTTTCACAGTTCACAATGCTTATCATATGCAATTTTAGTTTCTTATAATTTTCATAATTTTAATTCCATTTGTATTCCATTTGTATTTAATTACCTAATATTTCAACTTATTTTAATGTGTTTTCTTTCTCATTAATGTCATCAATATTATCACGTTTTCATTTTTAAATATTAACTTACTAAATGGAAAGTGGATTAGATATGTGTGAAAATAAGAAGCATGAAGATACTCTAATATTCTATATCTTAATCAAAAATAATGTATTTATTTATTTATTTATTTTTAATTTTTTATTTTTTATATGACTGGGTTTAAGTATGCCATCAATTCATTTGTTTTCTTATTGTTCTTTTTTTGTTTGTTTGTTTTATTTTGTTTCTCATTTCTTCCTTTTCTGTCAGTTTTGGGGAAATTCAGAAAATCTATTTACTAAGGATGGTAATGATATTTTCTCTTGAATATTGATGCTTAGGTATGTGTGAGTTGCTATTTACTGATCATTCTGGTGGTTATAATATATAACATTATGTTATCATATTTTGCTTTGATGTGTATTGTTCCAGTTCATGTAAAATCTTATAATTTACAACAGTAAAATTCTTTTAGTAATTTAGTAGTGCTTGTATTGTAGTACTGTTGCCATGTTTTACTTCTATGTAGTTATATAAATACATTATGAAACATTATTATTTTTGCTTTAATGAGTTCTCTTTAAAGAAATTAGGAGGGAAAAAAAAAACAGTCTTTTATATTAACCCATATATTTATCATTTCATATACTGTTCATTCCTTTTGTAGATCCAAGCTTCTATTTGATACATGTTCCATTCAGGTTGAAGAACTTTTAGCATTCCTCTTTCTTTTTTTTTTTTTTTTTTTTTTAAGATTTTATTTATTTTAGAGACACAGAAAGAACACCCGAGCACCAGGGGCCAGGTGGGAGGGGAGAGCAAGGAGAAGGGCAGAGGAAGAGAGGGAGAGTCTTCAGCAGCACCAGCATGGGGGGGCCCACAAGATCATGACCTGAGTGGAAACCAAGAGTAGGAGACTCAACCAACTGAGCCACCCAGGAGTCCCCCACCTTTGCATTTCTTATAGTAGAAGTCTGCTATAAAAAAATTATCTCTCTTTTTTTTTAATCCAAATGTATGTTTATAATATCCTTACTTTTAAGGAAATAATTGGAGAATATGGAATTATAAGTTGATAGACATTTTTATTTTTTTCAGAATTTTTAAAATGTTGTTCCTTTGTTTCCATTTTGCACGGTATAGAATTTTCCCCCACCAGCTGCTGCTAGTTACTTTTACTCTATTTCATTCATTTTAATATATTCCCTTTAATATATTTTGTCTTTATTTTTGGTTATAATTCTTTGGCTATGACTTGTCCCTGTGTGTGTGTGTGTGTGTGTGTGTGTGTGTGTGTTAGGTCTTATATGCCTAGGGAAATTTGGGGGGATGGTGAAAATGTTATATGCCTTTGTGTGTTGGAATCATGGGCATATAATTGAATTGTAAACCTAATGTCATTTTAGAGCATCAAAATTTTATATTAAGTATATAATACTTGGGAAAGTATTAAGTATATAATTAATTATATAATACTTGGGAAAACTATCATTTAAATAAAAGTAAAAGGTATTTACTATCAGAAAGCCTGTAGCCTTTGTAAATCGACTGATTTTCTCTCTGATTAAATTTAAGATTTTTCTGTCTCGTTAGTTTCTTGGTGTTAAATCATACATATTATGATTTTTTTTAAACCACTATTCATTTGAATTCCCTGTGGATCTAAATCAGATGCTTTTTTTCCAACTATGACTTTCCATAGTGGATTTTGTTCTGTGTGGTGTAATTCTGGATTGTCAGTTCATTTACCTGTATAAAGATTTATTTGGGAGAAAGCTGAGATCTTAGTTAAAGGTTGATTTCTTCAGAAAGTATTTGTATCTGCCTGGTGACACAGAGGGACTGAAGGACTTTTTTTTTTCTATATATAATAATCGGCTTAGAATTTACGAGACCACAGCAAAAATGAAAATGTGTATCTTCCATTTTATCTGTGTGCAGGTCACAGATAGCCAATTATTAAGGGAGGATATTTGGCTGATTTCCCTGAGTGTGTAGCCTCAAGAGACAAGTTCCTATGTTTTTTTACCTTTGCTGGACATTAATTGATTTTCTGGTCCACTTTTCTTTACTTATGCTTTATTCTTTTGAGAATTCTACCTTTTGCTGGGTTCAGAAGTCCAACACTGTAAGTGGCATTATTTCTCTGTGTATCAGTTAAAACCCTATCCTCAGAGATACCAAGTTTGACAAACTCCCCCAAAAGCACACCATGCTCCCATTTTTTAAGATTTTCAAGCTTAGTGATTTTGCTTATGATTCTGCAAGATTAATTGTGCATTTAAAATGATATATGTATATCTTATCTTTCATTTCCCAGTCCCCTTTAGCAAAAGTCCCTCCCCCAACTCTTGTCTCCCATATTTCCTTAAAAACAAACAAACAAACAAAGAAACCAGAAAAACTCTCTTATCACATAACACAGTTTGTAACTGATAGTGGAGCTATTAGAGTAATTTGAGATCCATTACATGATACCAGACAACTAAATGCAGAAAACAGTTTTATAGATTTAGCACTATCTTTCAGTTTCAGTCTAGATAAAATTTATTATTTTTCAATGTTGTGTTCATTCTGTAGTTTTTAGCAGAGGAATTTGTGAAGATTTACTTTTGCAAAAATCTTTTCATTTAATATTTATCTTAAAATATGAGAATTCAAATGTGACTTTTTATACACATTTTTAATTTATATTTACTGATTTTTCCATGGAAATTGATTCAAGTATCAATCACAAAAAGGTGCTGTCATTTAATTTAATTTAATTAATTTATTTTTTAAGGTCCTGTCATCTTAAAGAAATATATAGTGACTATGACTTGGCTACTTACTCATTCTTTACTACCTTCTGCATGCAAACATCATGAGAGTCAAACATGGATACTCATCTTAATGAACTTTAACACATGCAGAAAGTAATGCATTAGGCAAATAAATCTGTATTTTAATATTGTGATGCATGCCATATATTATTCTATAAATAACCAAGCAGTGTGCTATGGATAAAAAAGAAGCAAGCCAAGTGGGTCCTCCCTTAGAGAGCTATATTGATGTGTGTCCTTAAGAAGGAGGAAGAGCCATCAAATGAAAAAAATATAAGTGAATTGAGAATTGGAGAAGCACATCAGACACAGAACAGCACATGCAAAATTAATGAAGTCATGAAGTAGGGTATATCTTCGTGGTTTTGATAGTTTTGTGAAAATTATAGAGGTCAGTGTGACTGGAAAATATTGAATAGATTCTCAATTGAATTTTTAAATAACTACTATTTGAATCTGCCTGTATTAATGGTGATTTTCTTGAAATCATAGAAAAATTGTGTGAACACTCACTATGAAGAGAACGGCTGAAACAAATCTAAAATGATGATGAAATAGACGTTAAGTAAAATGAAACACTAAAACTGAAAATAATTATAAAACTTAACAATAGAAGAAGCCAACCTCTACATCATTTTAGAATCATCTTCAACATATGACATTAAAATTAACATTATAATTTTGAAAATGTTCTTAATAAAATCAGAAACTTAATGGGATCTAAATAACATCATCATATAATCATTTTACACCATCTTGGAAATGTTTATGGTTGCAATACACACACACAAAAAAACGGTAAAGATAATTTGAAAAAAAGTTTTAAAACTACCAATGTTATAGTTGCAACTTCATCTACTTTGTAAATGTATGAGTCGCCAAACTCATACAAATGCTCCAAAACAATTTTTGTTCTGGAGTGTGACTATAAAGTGTTTAGTTTTTTGCAGTAGTTCTAAAGTTTGTAAATTCTAAAGGAGAATTTTAATAGTGTATGCCAATGAAGATAACTAGAGTATAGATATCATTAAACTGCAATTTGATTATATTCCTTCATTTCTTACTGCATTGCTTAAGGTATTCCATTGTGCATTCATTTTTAGTACTTTTTATAGAATTTTAAATGTATCTATGTGACTTGCCTTGTCTGTAGAACTTGAAACACCAACATGCTACTCCAGGTAGAGGTAAATCACATAACTGCTTTTAATCTAACAAAATAGCATTCTATATTTATTACACAAGGAGATTTAAAATTTAATGCTATAATGGAATAACACATATGGAGCTTTTCAAAGAAGACGGTATTATATGCAACCCAAAGTAACATTGCATAGAATATTGCAAACTTCATGAGTTTGCTGATCATTATCACAGTCAGAACCAATGTGTTCCAGATTTTATCGATTAAATGACTACTTTTCACAGATGCATCACTTTGCATTTTCCCCGAACTCTTTTTTATTAATTTTATAAACTTTCAATTTCCATAATATTTTTAGATGTATCAAACCTGTTCTGCTGACCTACCTGACAGTATAATATGGTCTAAAAATGACCTTGAGTGTACTGCTTTCTTGTCCCCTATGATAATTACACAGAGCTCCTCACTTAGAACAGATATGACCTACACTGCAGCCTGTTTATTGGCAGCAAGCACAAGGGAGATATATAGCATGCCTTTATAATTCACCATATAAAACCACAGGATGTCATTCTCACTTATTAAAAGTTATATAAATGTAACTTATATAGTATTTGGAAGCAGGAGTATTTGCCTTGTCTCTCCTCTTCCAGCTCCTTCTCCTTCTTCTTTTCCATTTAAGCAATGTTAAGTGAAGCCTAAATCTTCTTTGTAGCCAGAATGTAGGTAACTAGTTATATTCTCTCATTGTCTATAATCTTTATCATTTATGAAGAAATTTATGTAATTCCTGGACATGATATTTTTTCAGAACTCCTTTTTCTTCTTTAAAAATTACTGAATGAGGGGTGCCTGGGTGGCTCAGTGGGTTAAATTCTCTGCCTTAGGCTCAGGTCATGATCCCAGGGTCCTGGGATCGAGCCCCGCATCGGGCTCTCTGCTTAGCGGGAAGCCTGCTTCTCCCTCTCTCTCTCTGCCTGCCTCTCTGCCTACTTGTGATGTCTGTCTCTCAAATAAATAAAAATAAAATCTTTTAAAAAAATTACTGAATGAGTATCAACTAAGGTTAGGACATTTCAACTGTATATCCAAAGCCAAAGTCAGCCAAAATCAAGAGCAATCTACAGTATCATCTACCAAGAAGATTACTGGCAGTTATGTTTATTGGCATCTACTACAAAAATGATTCTGTAGAAATCATGGCATTTCCATATTTTGCAACTGAGTTATAACTGTTTAATTTCATTTTCAGATACATATTACATCTAAACAATAAATTTTCCCTTTTAAATTAGAAGCAGTTTAAAACCAGATTGCAATTTTGTTAGAGCTGGTAAAGTAATGGTTTGTGGTTGTTGATTATTTAATAAATCCCTGTTAGATTAATGGGAGGGCAGAAGATGGCCAATATATCAAATAAATATACCAATAAGAGTGTGATAAATACTATGAGAACAGTATAAGCACATGGCATATAGAGAGTGAATTTTAGAGGAGAGGTTAATGAATTCTGACTTAGGGTTTGGGGGCATATTTCATGCAAAAAAAAAAACCACTTTATTCTGGGTCATGCAGTATAAAAATTATGTGCAGAAGAGAAGATAAAGAAGCAGTCATGATATCGTAAGGCTTTCTGACTTGATATAAGTACTCATGAAAACCTACCTATCCTCTGAAGTCCCTGTGCTTTGTCAGTACCAGCTTCAAAAATTTCACCCAGTAATCTGAAGATCTAGAACAATAATCATTTTGTAAATCACATATATATTTTAAGACTAAGAACTGTTTCATACATGTGAGTTTTGAAGTTTATAGGAACTACTTTGAAAAGGTCCAGCATCCATAACTGATGCATCAGCAATCATATCTTTGGACAGCTGACACATCTCAGAAAGCTGCATGGCTAATACTAGTCAGTTAAGTACTCCAGATCAACAGCTTAGATCTAAAATCCGATTACCAAAGATGAAACAGGTGACTCACTTCCAAAAATTTTTGCATCCCAAGTGTCTTCACATCTGTCTAGATTACTTAGACTTGATAGAAAATACTTGGCATAGAAGGTGGCAGACTCAAATGTATACTCTTGTTTCTATCTGGGAGGGAGCACACGTAAGACATTTGACCATCTCCAGGTATCAGCAGAAAAATTCCCACGCAGGAAACTTCTTTTTTAGACCAGAATGTCAGATCATGAAACAAGTGGGACAACCCCCCTAAAATAACCAAAACCGAGTTCTTATTTACAATTTGAAGAAAAAGACAAGCGTGGACATATAGCTCTCATGGGACAAATAGCTCCCATCTGATGTTAACACATCTAGTCTTGATCTGTATAAAATTCTGATACTTCACAATGGATAGTCCCGCTGTCTAAATGCACATCAAAACACATTTGCACTATAACACATCCTAAACATCTATTGTGAACACTGAGAACATTAAAGAGTTCCAGAATGGCTTTTGGTGGCTTCATATCTAGCATGAGAACTCCTTGTATGCCGTCACCTGTGAAATCAGAGATCAAGGCAGGCTCTCTGTCTTATGCACCCATTTATCATCAACTGTTTAAAACACCAGTAGTTAAATTTAAAATTATTTATGAGTACTTACTATTTATAAGCTATTTGTGGTAAATAACTATTCTAAATAATATAAATTGAACTAAAAAGGCAATGACTTTTCCCAGTTTTTCTGCTCCTAATAAAAGCACTGTTCAGGGGCGCCTGGGTGGCTCAGTGGGTTAAAGCCTCTGCCTTCGGCTCAGGTCATGATCCCAGCATCCTGGGATTGAGCCCCACATCGGGCTGTCTGCTCCGCGGAGAGCGGGCTTCCTCCTCTCTCTGCCTGCCTCTCTGCCTACTTGTGATCTCTGTCTGTCAAATAAATAAAATCTTAAAAATAAATAAATAAATAAATAAATAAATAAAATAAAAGCACTGTTCATTCAACTTACTATCCCTTGTATTTACTTACAAACTGCTCTGCATCTTCATCAAGGTCATTCTCTTTAATAATAAACTTCATCTTTTATCCCCAATGTATTTGCGTATGCAATATTATAATTGATATACTAGCAGTTTATTAATTCCCAGGAAGGCTTTGAGACACTTGTTAGAAGTTATAAAATGCCTATTAGTGTTCTAAGCACAAGAAGTAAGCTGAATGGAACTCTACCTGGGATAAGTATACCTTGGCAGGTATCACAGTCTGGCTCTTAAATGAGCTAAACACCGATATGTTAGAACTTGAAGAGACAGTTACCTTGAACGCTTTGATGGAAACTGAACATTACCATGTTCTATTTCCTTGTCTTTCCTTGTTCTCTCATAAACCCTTTTACTTAGGAATCAACAAGACCACCCTCAGCAAACTTGGATGCACAAACATCTACCATCTGAGTGGTCTTCAGAAGATACTCCAGTTAGATAACCCTCTTCTTCCTTGAGCTGAAGTTATGAAGAATGTAATTTTTCTGAATATTGACAGAAAAATAGAGCTCCTTTGGCAAAATACTGCAATCTACTAAATCCACAAACTCTTTGAGTGATTTTTCTTTTTTGTTGAAATTGGAAATGAAGCTGAGATTTAAGTTCAGGTCCATGAAGTGTGTAATGGCGGATAAAATAAAACCAACAGTTCAGAAGATCCAGGAGGCAATGAAAATGGAAGTCCACATACTGTAAGGGACCGTAGAAATCTGAGGTTGAACACCCCCCCAGAGCTTATAGAATTTTCACAGTCAATGTAGTTTAAGTAGACCTCATGAGGCAGGGATGCATCCACAAAAGTCTGGATTGTAATGGATTGTAACAATGGTAATGTGCCCGATTCAAATTTCTGAACTAGGGAAATCTACTTTCTATAGTACAATTTCATCCAAAAATTTTTGTCAAAAAGATGTACTTTAGAGTACTCTATCAACTTCTACCTGCAAGTGAGGACATGGATACCATGAAAACATAAGTGGAGATCTGTGTATAGTGATGGTTTGGGATGGTTATGCAATTCAAAAATCTGCAAAAGCAACTTTCTGTTTTCCCAGAACATTCCCTGATTTTGCACCTCTCCCCTATTTCCACTACTTTTTTTATTTAAATTTTCCATATATCTCTCTCAGTTCCTTAACAATGTTCTTGTTTCAATTTAAGAATATAGTTTAGGGCACCTGGGTGGCTCAGTGGGTTAAAGCCTCTGTCTTCAGCTCGGGTCATGGTCCCAGGTTCCTGGGATTGAGCCCCGCTTGGGGAGCCTGCTTCCTCCTCTCTCTCTCTGCCTGCCTCTCTGCTTACTTGTAGTCCCTGTCTGTCAAACAAATAAATAAAATCTTTAAAAAAAAGAATATAGTTTAATTGAATGATGTCTTTTCTGTTTCTATTATTATTGCCTGATTTTATTTAACTCTAGTGCTATGTTCTATTATCATAAAAACAATTGACACCTAATCTGTAGGTAAAACATGGAGTTTGAGTTGTTCAATTCCCTTTCCCACTCTGGCTTTGTGCTGGAGCTCAGTTTATCTAGGAAGTAGGAAAATCACAGAACCAAAATACTAGATTTAGTTAACATTTGAAAATTAAGCCTGTACCCAAAAGGTAGATGCATGCCTAAAAATTATTTTTTGCATCTTAGTTTCTATTTTTCACTATGAAAATAGCACATTATGTCATCATTTTAAAAAGCAGAATTATTTTGAACACTTTAACCATCAATATCAATATCTGTTAATCTATTGCTTAAATATTGTGGTAACAAAAAGTCCAATTAAAATGTATATGTTTTCATGTGTATGAGGTTAATAATCAGCAATTCTACAGTTGCATTTTTTTAATTAAATTTATTTATTTTCAGCATAACAGTATTCATTATTATTGCACCACACCCAGTGCTCCATGCAATCTGTGCCCTCTATAATACCCACCACCTGGTACCCCAACCTCCCACCCCCCCACCACTTCATTCCCCTCAGATGGTTTTTCAGAGTCCATAGTCTCTCATGGTTCACGTCCCCTTCCAATTTCCCCCAACTCCCTTCTCCTCTCCAACTCCCCATGTCCTCCATGATATTTGTTATGCTCCACAAGTAAGTGAAACCATATGATGATTGACTCTCTCTGCTTGACTTATTTCACTCAGCATAATCTTTTCCAGTCCCATCCATGTTGCTACAAAAGTTGGATATTCATCATTTCTGATGGAGGCATAATACTCCATAGTGTATATGGACCACATTTTCCTTATCCATTCGTCTGTTGAAGGGCAGAAAGATTCCCTTCTTTTTTTTTTTTTTATAAACATATATTTTTATCCCCAGGGGTACAGTTCTGTGAATCACCAGGTTTACACACTTCACAGCACTCACCAATACAGTTGCATTTTAATGAAAGTCGATTTGCATGAAAGCTTAACCAATTTCTAATTACATAATCTTTTGGAATCATTTAACCCTTTTAGTTATAGATCCTTCATTCATAAAATGTTCATGAAATAACTATATCAGGTATGAAGAAGATATGAGGCAATCAATGACAGTGTAGAGCAAGAAATCATTAAATATGCTCAGTTAATATTAAAAGAATCTACAGGGCATCCTGTTTTCCTAAGCACTAGATGAAGATTCATCACGAAAAATTGCCTGTTAAATAAAGCCCCTAATTAACTATCAGCATTATGTTTATTATCAAAACATTATTGAAAATGACATATCATTTTAAAGGATAAGTATTAACACAATATCCTAGGCCTTTAAAATGTAGGTTGATATTCTTCAGGCATCATTATAAGTAATTTCTTTTATATAAACCTGAAGAAATCATTCTATATTTACTCTTTAACCCAAGCTGAGCTGCAGGTGTTGTTCATGCATCATTGCTTTGGATATTTCACTGTGGATTATCAGGATATACTTGGAGGCTGAAAGCCCATGTCAATTAAGTACACTACCACACTTAAGATCTCTATTACTGTAGAAGTTCTATTGGATTCACTCGGTTCCACATGATGTCTTTACCTTATCCCACATTATTCTCCTGACATTGATGCCTCTGCTTCTTGTTTCTTCTGGCCAAGTTATAGGCTTAGCTTTTGAAATCAAAATGGCAGTAAATAATAGGGCATAACCGAAAACATAAATATGTAGAAAGTGAATAACTATGTAGGCAAAGAGAGAGAAGAAACACAGAGGACGAAAGGTAAAAGAGATTTGACTATAATGAAATGAAAACTGTAGTTTTGTAATTGTATCATTTTTCTTGTAAAAAAAATAAAAAACTGTTAAGAGGGAAGTATCCTGGATTCTAGGATACCAAAATGCCTTGAGTTATCTGGATATTAGCAGAATTGCCCTAAGTCTGAGGTTGTGATAAGGTTGTAAGTTTGATGTGTATAAATTGATGGTTGAGGTGTTATGCACAAATTTTCATGGTATTTTATATTTTATCTTCTGCATAATTAATTGATTCCTCTGTGTTTCAAGTTTCAATATTCTTGGATTACACATCTATCTGTCTGTCTATCTATCTATTATCTATCCACCTACATATCTACCTGTATAAGCCTCTTGAATTTAGACATCAACGACCACAATCTCAAATATTATCCTGATTGGTCAAAGAGTAATGATGCTTTCCTTAACTTATTAAAAAGAATAATTCATTTTAAATAAATCAAGGGCATTCTACATCTGGGATGAACTTACAGGAAGTGTTTTTAATTTTGCTACTTTAAAATAACCTTAAATTTCCTTACTGTGGTATTTAGAGCAAGGCCATAGTAACAGAAAATCCTTGCACTTACTATCATTTTTTAAAAATATCATATGCTCATAAAGTAATATAAAAAATACATAAAACACCAAGAACAATTTGTATTAAGTTGGAACTAAATACTTAAGCTTCAAAACTATCTTAAATCTCCAGTAACAATGGTCTTTCTTGAAAGAAGTCACCGGAAAGCCCATCTGGCAGGAATGAAGGACAAAACAAGGAAGTGAGAGAAGAAAGATAAAGGGAAGGAAGAAAGAAACATAAATTCCCTTGTTGTGCTTTTACCTCACAGAAGAAAGTTAAAAGGATTCAAACAGATTGTGTCACAGTTATGGCACAAGCATGCCTTTTATTTTGATTGCTTCCAGAAAAATGTATAAAATATTTTATGTATGCACACATATTAGATTTGAAAGTTGAAATTTCATTTCAATTAAAATATTGTTCTTACTCTTATGTTTATTCTATAAACTTTGTAAAGAAAGCCTACTTGAAACTTTTGACAATTTTAACATGAAATACCCTTTTTAAGAATACTGCATTCATTGACACTGTTTTTCAATAGAACCAAATAAAGAGTAAATAAACTTTATTTTCACTTTGAAGAAAAACTGAGACCATCGAAATTTTAAAGGGCTCTTCGATTAACGGGACAAATCATTATATGCCAACATTTTCCTGAAAAACATAGATATATCAATTAAAAATTCCAAAATTCTGCAAGTGACTTTTTTTTTTGTATGCAAAACACTCAGTATTGATATTATGACATACCGAGACTATAATTTTCTTACATATATGTTAGGATATGAGATTGTCTTAAAAATTTAAAAAAATGACATCTAGACTTAAATTAACTAGGCCATTCTTCTAATTGCATTTTGTATGGGCCTTACACAGAGAATATATGTGAATGTGTAACAGAAGATAGTTTACACTTGTCATAGAAATTTTGACACATAAAAAGGGAATAAATCCCAGAAAGATGATGTTTAAGACAGTACTTTGAGGCTCTAGAGAGACTGTTTGGAATGGTATTTACGCAAAACTAATAACATGCAAAAGTCATTAGGACAAGAAAATGCTACCAAAATGATACAAGAACAGTGTTAGGTTTCAACCTGATCAGTAGTTCGGTTGAGAGTGAGAGCAGTGTAGGGTCATCTGGATGGCTCAGTTGGTTAAGCATCTGCCTTCAGTTCAGGTCATGATCTCAGGGTCCCAGGATCAGGATCAGGCCCAAGTCAGACTCCCTGCTCATCAGGGAGTCATTTTCTCCCCAACTTTTGCCACTCCCCCCTGCTTGTGCACTCTATCTCTCAAATAAATAAATAAAATCTTAAAAAAAAGAAAAGGGAGAGAGAGAGAGAGCAGGGTATGATAGATAATGGGTTCAGTTGAGAGCCATTAAAATATTTCAGGCTGGGAAGAGAGAAGTTATTGCCCTATGTGATTTTAAAAATAATTTTTGAAATAATTAATTAACTAATTAATTTTTGAAACTAAGTGCAAAAATGGGCAGGAATACATATTGCTATAATTAAATGATTGAATGAATGAATAGGATAATTGACTAAGATCCTATGCAAAAAAAACCCCAAATAATTTGTGGAGATATTCTGCCTCCAAAGAGATGAAACATAACTTTCTAATCCTTCAACATGGGCTGTCCATATTGACTTTCTTCCATGTGGAATGGGATGGGGGATGAACATCATATAATGAAGAAACCTGAGAGACACTGTTTCATCTGGGTGCTCAAGATTGGTATCAACAATCCCAAGTCATATTGAAAGTGTTCACACTTTGATGAGAATTGCACTGTGATCCCCTCCCCCCAAATCCGTAACCCCAGTAAAACATGAGAAGGGTACTAGGTGATGCCAGTCAAAAGACATTCTGTAAGACACCTGAGCAGAACGCTTCACAACTGTGAAGGGTTTTTTGTTTGTTTGTTTGTTTAAAGATTTTATTTATTTGACAGAGAGAGATCACAAGTAGGCAGAGAGGCAGGCAGAGAGAGAGAGAAAGGAGGAAACAGGCTCCCTGCTGAGCAGAGAGCCCAATGCGGGGACTCGATCCCAGGACCCTGAGATCATGACCTGAGCTGAAGGCAGCGGCTTAACCCACTGAGCCACCCAGGCGCCCTGTGAAGGGTTTTTGTTTGTTTGTTTGTTTGATTTTTAATTTTTTTAAAATTTATTTAATACAGAGAGATTGAGCATAAGCGGGTAGAATAGGAGGCAGAGGGAGAGGGAGAAACAGGCTCCCCATTGACCAGGGAGCCCAATATAGGACTTGATCCCAGCACCCTGGATTCATGACCTGCCCCAATGGCAGTTCTTAACCAACTGGGCCACTCAGGTACCCCAGCTGCCAAGGCTATCAAGAAACAAGTCTGAGAAGTCACTGTAACAACTAAGAGGAGCCCAGGGAGACATGACTATATAATGTAATAGGATATACCGTATGGGATCCTGAAATTTAAAAACAGGACATTAGGTGAAAATTAATTACATTAAATAATGTATGGACTTTGCTTAATAACAGTGTTTCAATATTGGTTCATTAATTTTGAGAACTATACTACACTAAAGTAAGATATTAATAATAGGGAAAAATGGGTGAGGGTACATGCGACATTTTCTAATATACTCACCACTCTTCTGTAAAACGAAATTATTCTAAATTAAAACATTTATCTTAAAAAATGGACAGGAAAATACAAAATTGGAGAAACACAAACAGAAACCTCCTGAGAGATTATTGAAGTAATGAAGAAGAGAAATGACAGTGTCTGAGATAGGATTATATCAAGAGAGAGGGAAGGATGTTGGTGGAACATTCTCAACATAAAATGTCATATCTCGTTGACAGATTGGATGTGCTGAGTGGTGAGGGAAAGGGGTGCATTGAAGATGGCTTGAATTTTCCCAGTGGAAATAACTAAGTCGCTGCTGTTAACTAATTGATTCTGATTCAGCAAATATGTTAGAAAAAGGGAAGATTTGGGAGAACAAATTGACACATTTTGTCAAACTGAACAAATTGACAGAAATTTGGACACATTACTATGTTGTATGTAGGTCATGCCTATAGGTACTCTATATGTGACTTTTGAGACCAAAAAAGTGGTTTGAATTCTGTGTATCATTTTTGTGTCAAAAGAAGACATACATTATTTAAATTGTACTAATGATATAATTTAAGGAGATAATGCAGAGACAGAAAAGTAGGAAATCCATAATGAACCCCTTAGGAAACCAATACTGGTTATTTATTTGGGAAAAGGAGGTGAAGTCAGAAAGCAAACTGAATGTAAATAGCCAGGGGTATAATCTCACACAAAAAAAGACTATTGTGGAAGCTAACCAGGAGAAGAAGACATGTTCAATCATTGTGACTACTATTGAGAAACCAAATTCTGCAGTTGTAGTTTTATAGAAGAGAGTCGTCACTCAGTATTTTAAATGATTTTCAAATAAATTCATATTGATACATAATTAAGTCCATTTCCACCTCCCCCCCCCCAGGTTTCCTTAATTTTAGCCTCATGTGCTTTTTCTGTTCCATGATGTCTCTGACAATATCACATTGGATTTTGCTGCCATGTCTTAGGCTCCTCTTTGGCTGTGACAGTATCTCAGACTTCCCTCTTCCCTTGTTTTTTCATCATCTTGACAGTTTTGAGGACTCCTGATTGGCAGGGATAACACAAGTATGTCTATGTAACTCCTTCCAGTTTGTCAGGAAAGTTTTAGTTAGGAAGGTAGTGGAAGATTGTGAGGAGAATAGAATATGTGAAAATGTCATCTCAGTAATTTAAAAAACTAAAGAGTATGTGTAAAAATGTATGTGTGGGGAACTGCCCTTTCTTTCTGGGGAAAAAATTAACAGCAAATCTGACTTTGGATTATGAACATGAAATCATGTATCAGCCTACAATAGATTATGAAATTCTGATTTCATTATTTGACTAATAATCACAGGACAGAACCAAACTTGTGATATTTATATAATATAAATAGAAAAATGAATTTTTAGGTAGAACCCAATAGCATATTGAAACTATAACTGGAGCTTTCTGTTTCAGTATCAGGTACCAAGATAACAAAATAAAAAGTTGTTGGGGTTGAATTTTGGGAATTTTTATAGAGGAGAATTTTGACTACAAGATGGTTGAGTGAAAATTGGTGGGAAATAGAATCAGGTTAATAAATATGAATGAAGACAAGTTAAAGTACAAGGAGTGAGCTATATAAATGAATATTATAGCAGAGCATTTTCAAGAAGAGTTTTTTTTTTTTTTAATAAACAATGCTGGCTGGAAAACAGCATTGAGAAGATTGAAAAATGCTGTATCTTATGTTAGTACAATTCTTACATTTGAATTTGAGTTTATATACATATAAAAATAAAAAGTAAAAATAAATTAAACACATATAATTATATATGTATTTTAAAAATATATAGGTATTTATATGTATGTAAGTATGCAAGGATATGCAATTTTATTGCAGCTTAAAAATATAACCTAAATACATTTCAATGATGATATAATACTTAATATGAAGTTTTGGTTGAAAAAATCAAAATATCATGTAATAAATGAACATATTGGAAGATACATTTTCTTTTTATATTTTAGGTTTTACAGTAGAATGAAAACTCTTCCTAGACAAGTAAGAAGAATGTAAGTCTTTGGTAGCGTTATGAATTGGGAATATCAGTTTTGCCTGGAATTCCAAACTTATTTTGTAAATCTTCTAAAAATTTAATTCAAGTCATTTTATAATCAAAATATCATATTTAGCTACACATTATTTTTCCTACTGTCACTTATATAATAGTAGCAAAATCTATTCCATGCCAGGCTATGTTTTAAATGCTTTCCATGCGTTATCCCATTTCATTCTTAGAACAACTACAAAGTAAACACTATTATCATCTAAGTTTTATCAGGGAGGAAAATGAGTTGGAGGAGTTTCCTAACTTGCAGGTTAACAGAACCATCAGTTGAGGAAGCCAGATTCAAACTTAGATGGGCAGTTCTAGAATTTGTCGCTCAACAACTACAGTGTGTATGTATTCATCAGATATGTTTTTACCCATGATTTGTCACTTACATTCACTTTTTTAGAGGAAAATAAATGTAAGCCATTTAGAGATCAGATTCCACAAACACATTTATTTTGGTCATTTTGCATGCTTTGTAGTGACGGCTTTCTAATAAATGAGCATTAATTCAGCTGATCTGCAGTGGTGTATTTTCCGCAACTTACAAGTAAACACATTCTAAATGTCTTTAAGGATTGTTAAAGAAGTTAACATAAAAAACGTAAAATAGAATTGAAGTACAGTCTTTTTGCAGTATTATTTGTAAAAGACATTAAGTGAATTTGACAAATTCGATGTGTAGCAAATTGAAACTTCTAGATTTATTTTGGGTAATGCTACCCACAAAGTAATGGTTTGCACTATTGATTCCATATTAAATGAAATAGAGTTATAACAATGTAGAGTTACCCTTTGCTTTTCTTTTGCGCTTGTTTTTATTTAAATTTACTTATTCATCGATAGTCTAATCCTGTTCTCTCTCTCTTTCACTTTCACTCTCAGCCTCATTCTGTCATCTCTTTGGTTTGGTTTGTAATGTTTACCTTAACTCCAGTGGAAGATAGACACTAAAAGAATTGGGTGTATCAAGAGAATATTTAAAATTTGCATAGTTGCCTTGGACTCTCCTTTATTTCTAAATTCCATTTAACCTCATAATTCAAAATCAGGAATCTTGGAAAATTGGTCATAATATTTTTTATGTGTTTATGACAGCCATTATGAAACAGATTAAATAATTTCTTAGAACTTTGAAAAATATAGTTACTAACATATCGCATTATACTTCTTGCTCCAGACAAGGATATTCATCTTACTTTCCATACAGTTGTGATAAGAAATAAGTAATATACTGTAGGTAAAATATTTAGCCCATTATCTAGATTTAGTAATCTCTAAAAAATGTTAGTAAAATCTTTATTATTAGCCCAGGCATGCACTGATAAGTATAAGGAAATCTCATCATGTTGCATTTGCTGAATATTAGCTCTTATAAAACTTCTCAGTTACAAGAGTTATAATAAGAAGAATGAATGAAACAAGAGGGTACCAGAGAGGGAGCCAAACCATAAGAGACTCTTAATTATAGGAAACAATCAGAGGCTTGCAGGAGGCAGGGGGTGGGGGCAGAGGGATGGAGTAACTGGGTGATGGATATTGGGAGGGTATGTGTTGTAACGCACACTAGGTATTACATAAGACTGAAGAATCACAGACCTGTACCCCTGAAACAAATACTATGTTATATGTTATTTGATAGAATTTAAATTTAAAAAAGAAAAAAGAATGGATTTTGTCTGTTTTTGGTCCATCATTTAGATAAAAATATAGATAAAAATAATACCTTAAGTTTCTGTGTGAAGTGTGGAAAAGTAAAAGCAAAACATGTTTCAACTTTTTTTTTTATGTTTCGTATGCATTCTCAAATAAAATCGGTTGAATGATGTCACTTAAAAATAATATCTAAAGGTAGACCAATATTAATAGGTTACTCTAAAGGGTGGTTGTCCATCTTGTTTTTAGATAGAGTTGCTCAACAGATTTCTTTGCAAACACCTCCAGAAAAGAAATTGTCAGGAGAGTAGCCTGAAGGAGGGTAAACAGGCAGAAATATTTGGGAATGGTTTAGAGAAAAGTGTGAGTGAAGAGCAGTTGATTTAGCTATGTTAAGCCAAAGGAGATAAATATCTACATGATGCTGTCTTGGGCTTAAATTTTCATATCAGAATTTATATTTTTAAATCATTTAATTTCATGAAACAAAACTAATTTAAGTATAGCTTGAATCAATTACTAAGAGTGACTTTTTTTTTTTACAATGAAAATAGTGTAGCTGGATGATGAATGCCACATAATTAGCAATTGATTGAACTATTTTTAAACATTATTAGCTTATTTTTTAGTTTGAAAAATAAAATGAAATTAGCATAACTCTGGAAAACTTGCATATATGAGACATTCAGTGTTTGTACTGTGGTTATTCTTGTTTTTAAAGAAATGACTTTGATATAAAGTCATATGTATATATACAGATATAAAAAGTCATCTGTAATTAGTAACTAAATTTAGGTGAAATTCTTATTTTGAATTCAACTGATAATAAGAAGATATGGGGAGGCCAGAGGAGTCAAGATGGCAGAGAAGTAGCAGGCTGAGACTACTTCAGCTAGCCGGAGATCAGCTAGATAGCTTCTCTAAAGATTGCAAACACCTGAAAATCCATCGGCAGATCGAAGAGAAGAAGAACAGCAATTCTGGAAACAGAAAAACAACCACTTTCTGAAAGGTAGGACCGGCGGAGAAGTGAATCCAAAGCGACGGGAAGATAGACCCCGGGGGGAGGGGCCGGCTCCCGGCAAGCAGCGGAGCAACAGAGCACAAAATCAGGACTTTTAAAAGTCTGTTCCGCTGAGGGACATCGCTCCAGAGGCTAAACCGGGGCGAACCCACGCGGAGTCACATGGCCTCAGGTCCCGCAGGGTCACAGAAGGATCGGGGGTGTCTGAGTGTCGCAGAGCTTGCGGGTATTGGAACGGGAAAGCCGGCTACAGAGACAGAGCCAACAGTAAGCTCGCAGCTCGGGGTGACCTTGAACCAGTCGCAGGCTCAGTGAGCTCGGAGCGCGGCCGGAGGTCAGGCAGACGGGAGTAACTGGGCGCTGTTCTCTGAGGGCGCACTGAGGAGTGGGGCCCCGGGCTCTCGGCTCCTCCAGGCCGGAGACCAGGAGGCCGCCATTTGTGTTCCCGTTCTCCAGAACTCTACGGAAAGCGCTCAGGGAACAAAAGCTCCTGAAAGCAAACCCGAGTGGATTACTCACCCCGGCCCCTGATAAGGGCAGTGCAATTCCGCCTGGGGCAAAGACACTTGAGAATCACTACAACAGGCCCCTCCCCCAGAAGATCAACAAGAAATCCAGCCGAGACCAAGTTCACCTACCAAGGAGTGCAGTTTCAATACCAAGGAGAGCAGCAGAATTCCAGAGGAGGAGAAAGCCAAGCACGGAACTCATGGCTTTTTCTCTGTGATTTTCTTAAGTCTTGCAGTTAATTTAATTTTTTTCTTTTTGATTTTTTGTTTTTTTTTCTCGCCTTCGGGTAAAATTTTCTTTTTAACTTTAACCTTTTTCTTTTTTAACGTTTTTTAACTAGTTTATCTAATATATATATTTTTTCTTTTTTATATTTTTCTAATGTGTTTGCTTTTTTTTAATTCTTTCTTTTCCCTTTTTTTTTCTTTTTTCTTTTTTTTTATTTCTTTCTTCCTTTTGAACCTCTTTTTATCCCCTTTCTCCCCCCTCACAATTTGGGATCTCTTCTAATTTGGTTAAAGCATAATTTCCTGGGGTTGTTGCCACCCTTTTAGTATTTTACTTGCTCCTTCATATACTCTTATCTGTACAAAATGACAGACTGAAAAATTCAACACACAAAAAAAGAACAAGAGGCAGTACCAAAGGCTAGGGACCTAATCAATAAAGACATTGGTAATATGTCAGATATAGAGTTCAGAATGACAATTCTCAAGGTTCTAGCCGGGCTCGAAAAAGGCATGGAAGATATCAGAGAAACCCTCTCGAGAGATATAAAAGCCCTTTCTGGAGAAATAAAAAAACTAAAATCTACCCAAGTTGAAATCAAAAAAGCTATTAATGAGGTACAATAAAAAATGGAGGCTCTCACTGCTAGGATAAATGAGGCAGAAGAAAGAATTAGTGATATAGAAGACCAAATGACAGAGAACAAAGAAGCTGAGCAAAAGAGGGACAAACAGCTACTGGACCACGAGGGGAGAATTCGAGAGATAAGTGACACCATAAGATGAAACAACATTAGAATAATTGGGATTCCAGAAGAAGAAGAAAGAGAGAGGGGAGCAGAAGGTATACTGGAGAGAATTATTGGGGAGAATTCCCCAATATGGCAAAGGGAACGAGCATCAAAATTCAGGAGGTTCAGAGAACGCCCCTCAAAATCAATAAGAATAGGCCCACACCCCATCACCTAATAGTAAAATTTACAAGTCTCAGTGACAAAGAGAAAATCCTGAAAGCAGCCCGGGAAAAGAGGTCTGTAATATACAATGGTAAAAATATTAGATTGGCAGATGACTTATCCACAGAGACCTGGCAGGCCAGAAAGAGCTGGCACGATATTTTCAGAGCACTAAATGAAAAAAACATGCAGCCAAGAATACTATATCCAGCTAGGCTATCATTGAAAATAGAAGGAGAGATTAAAAGCTTCCAGGAAAAACAAAAACTGAAAGAATTTGCAAAACCAAACCAGCTCTACAGGAAATATTGAAAGGGGTCCTCTAAGCAAAGAGAGAGCCTACAAGTGGTAGATCAGAAAGGAACAGAGACCATATACAGTAACAGTCACCTTACACGCAATACAATGGCACTAAATTCATATCTCTCAATAGTTACCATGAATGTTAATGGGCTAAATGCCCCTGTCAAAAGACACAGGGTATCAGAATGGATAAAAAAACAAAACCCATCTATATGTTGCCTCCAAGAAACTCATTTTAAGCCGAAGACACCTCCAGATTTAAAGTGAGGGGGTGGAAAAAAATGTACCATTCTAGCGGACATCAGAAGAAAGCAGGAGTGGCAATCCTTATATCAGATCAATTCGATTTCAAGCCAAAGACTATAATAAGAGATGAGGAAGGACACTATATCATACTCAAAGGGTCTTCCAACAAGAAGATTTAACAATTTTAAATATCTATGCCCCCAACGTGGGAGCAGCCAACTGTATAAACCAATTAATAACAAAATCAAAGAAACACATCAACAATAATACAATAATAGTAGGGGACTTTAACACTCCCCTCACTGAAATGGACAGATCATCCAAGCAAAAGATCAGCAAGGAAATAAAGGCCTTAAACGACACACTGGACCAGATGGACATCACAGATATATTTAGACCATTTCATCCCAAAGCAACAGAATACACATTCTTCTCTAGTGCACATGGAACATTCTCCAGAATAGATCACATCCTCAGTCCTAAATCAGGACTCAACCGGTATGAAAAGATTGGGATCATTCCCTGCATATTTTCAGACCACAATGCTCTAAAGCTAGTACTCAACCACAAAAGGAAGTTTGGAAAGAACCCAAATACATGGAGAATAAACAGCATCCTTCTAAAGAATGAATGGGTCAACCGGGAAATTAAAGAAGAATTGAAAAAAATCATGGAAACAAATGATAATGAAAATACAACGGTTCAAAATCTGTGGGACACAACAAAGGCAGTCCTGAGAGGAAAATATATAGCGGTACAAGGCTTTCTCAAGAAACAAGAAAGGTCTCAGGTACACAACCTAACCCTAAACCTAAAGGAGCTGGAGAAAGAACAAGAAAGAAACCCTAAACCCAGCAGGAGAAGAGAAATCATAAAGATCAGAGCAGAAATCAATGAATTAGAAACCAAAAACAATAGAACAAATCAAGGAAACTAGGAGATGGTTCTTTGAAAGAATTAATAAAATTGATAAACCCCTGGCCCGACTTATTAAAAAGAAAAGAGAAAGGACCCAAGTAAATAAAATCATAAATGAAAGAGGAGAGGTCACTACTAACACCAAAGAAATACAAACTATTATAAGAACATACTATGAGCAACTCTATGCCAATAAATTTGACAATCTGGAAGAAATGGATGCATTCCTAGAAACATATAAACTACCACAACTGAACCAGGAAGAAATAGATAGCCTGAACAGACACATAACCAGTAAGGAGATTGAAACAGTCATTAAAAATCTCCAAACAAACAAAAGCCCAGGGCCAGACGGCTTCCCGGGGGAATTCTACCAAACATTTAAAGAAGAACTAATTCTTATTCTCCTGAAACTGTTCCATAAAATAGAAATGGAAGGAAAACTTCCAAACTCATTTTATGAGGCCAGCATCACCTTGATCCCAAAACCAGACAAGGATCCCATCAAAAAAGAGCGCTATAGACCAATATCCTTAATGAACACAAATGCGAAAATACTCAACAAAATACTAGCCAATAGGATTCAACAGTACATTAAAAGGATTATTCACCATGACCAAGTGGGATTTATTCCAGGGCTGCAAGGTTGGTTCAACATCTGCAAATCAGTCAATGTGATGCAACACATCAATAAAAGAAAGAACAAGAACCATATCATCCTCTCAATAGATGCTGAAAAAGCATTTGACAAAGTACAGCATCCATTCCTGATCAAAACTCTTCAAAGTGTAGGGATAGAGGGCACATACCTCAATATCATGAAAGCCATCTATGAAAAACCCACCGCAAATATCATTCTCAATGGAGAAAAACTAAAAGCTTTTCCGCTAAGGTCAGGAACACGGCAGGGATGTCCATTATCTACACTGCTATTCAACATAGTACTAGAGGTCCTAGCCTCAGCAATCAGACAACAAAAGGAAATTAAAGGCATCCAAATCAGCAAAGAAGAAGTCAAATTATCACTCTTTGCAGATGATATGATACTATATGTGGAAAACCCAAAAGACTCCAAAACTGCTAGAACTTATACAGGAATTCAGTAAAGTGTCAGGATATAAAATCAATGCACAGAAATCAGTTGCATTTCTCTACACCAACAGCAAGACAGAAGAAAGAGAAATTAAGGAGTCAATCCCATTTACAATTGCACCCAAAACCATAAGATACCTAGGAATAAACCTAACCAAAGAGGCACAGAATCTCTACTCAGAAAACTATAAAGTACTCATGAAAGAAATTGAGGAAAACAGAAAGAAATGGAAAAATGTTCCATGCTCCTGGATTGGAAGAATAAATATTGTGAAAATGTCTATGCTACCTAAAGCAATCTACACATTTAATGCAATTCCTATCAAAGTACCATCCATCTTTTTCAAAGAAATGGAACAAATAATTCTAAAATTTATATGGAACCAGAAAAGACCTCGAATAGCCAAAGGGATATTGAAAAAGAAAGCCAACGTTGGTGGCATCACAATTCCGGACTTCAAGCTCTATTACAAAGCTGTCATCATCAAGACAGCATGGTACTGGCACAAAAAGAGACACATAGATCAATGGAACAGAATAGAGAGCCCAGAAATAGACCCTCAACTCTACGGTCAACTAATCTTCGACAAAGCAGGAAAGAATGTCCAATAGAAAAAAAATAGCCTCTTCAATAAATGGTGCTGGGAAAATTGGACAGCCACATGCAGAAAAATGAAATTGGACCATTTCCTTACACCACACACTAAAATAGACTCAAAATGGATGAAGGACCTCAATGTGCGAAAGGAATCCATCAAAATCCTTGAGGAGAACACAGGCAGCAACCTCTTCGACCTCAGCCGCAGCCACATCTTCCTAGGAACAACGCCAAAGGCAAGGGAGGCAATGGCAAAAATGAACTATTGGGATTTCGTCAAGATCAAAAGCTTTTGCACAGCAAAGGAAACAGTTAACAAAATCAAAAGACAACTGACAGAATGGGAGAAGATATTTGCAAACGACATATCAGATAAAGGACTAGTGTCCAGAATCTATAAAGAACTTAGCAAACTCAACACCCAAAGAACAAATAATCCAATCAAGAAATGGGCAGAGGACATGAACAGACATTTCTGCAAAGAAGACATCCAGATGGCGAACAGACACATGAAAAAGTGCTCCATATCACTCGGCATCAGGGAAATACAAATCAAAACCACAATGAGATATCACCTCACACCAGTCAGAATGGCTAAAATCAACAAGTCAGGAAATGACAGATGCTGGCGAGGATGCGGAGAAAGGGGAACCCTCCTACACTGTTGGTGGGAATGCAAGCTGGTGCAGCCACTCTGGAAAACAGCATGGAGGTTCCTCAAAATGTTGAAAATAGAACTGCCCTATGACCCAGCAATAGCACTTTTGGGTATTTACCCTAACGATACAAACGTAGTGATCCAAAGGGGCACGTGCACCCGAATGTTTATAGCAGCAATGTCCACAATAGCCAAACTATGGAAAGAACCTAGATGTCCATCAACAGATGAATGGATCAAGAAGAAGTGGTATATATACACAATGGAATACTATGCAGCCATCAAAAGAAATGAAATCTTGCCATTTGCGACAACATGGATGGAACTAGAGCGTATCATGCTTAGAGAAATAAGTCAAGCAGAGAAAGACAACTATCATATGATCTCCCTGATATGAGGAAGTGGTGATGCAACATAGGGGCTTAAGTGGGTAGGAGAAGAATCAATGAAACAAGATGGGATTGGGAGGGAGACAAACCATAAGTGACTCTTAATCTCACAAAACAAACTGAGGGTTGCTGGGGGGAGGGGGTTTGGGAGAAGGGAGTGGGATTATGGACATTGGGGAGGGTATGTGCTTTGGTGAGTGCTGTGAAGTGTGTAAACCTGGTGATTCACAGACCTGTACCCCTGGGGATAAAAATATATGTTTATAAAAAATAAAAAATTAAATTAAAAAAAAAAAAGAAACAAAATAGGGACACCTGGGTGGCACAGTTGGTTGTGCATCTGACTCTTGATTTCTGCTGAGGATGAAATCTCAAGGTCATAATCTCAGGGTCAGGAGATGAAGGCCCATGTCAGGCTCCATCCTTAATGCAGAGTCTGCTTCAGACTCTTTCCCATCTTGCTCTGCCTCTCCCCATACCCCAACTTTACTGTCCCTCTCTATCTCTCTCTGCAATAAATAAAATTTTTTGAAAAATAAAATAATAGGGACAAAATAAATTATGGTGTGGATATTATATAATCACACCTATGTGATGGCATATGTTATTTATTATATAAATGGACTTCAAAGATATGTATCAACTCTTAATGTAATGTTTCAATACCTCCTTTAACTGTAAATGATACTAGGCATTTTCTAATGTATAACTGGAGAAAAAAATATTTACATAAAATTTTAGGTCGTCTTATATATCTATATATGTATGTATGCATCTATGTATGTGTGTGTATATATGTGTGTGTGTGTGTATGCATTTGTAAATATAACTCAGAGATACACATACCAAAAGAAAAGTCATGGAATACAGATTGCATAAATCAAATAACCCTTAGCATAGACTATAAAAAGGGAAAATAATCGTTACAAAACTTCAACTGTAATTCTTTTCTTAAAATAAAATTTAAAAAATAATACTTTTGTTTTTAAATCTAGAAAATGTTGAAATTTTGTTATTCTTATGAAAAGATTTTGTGTTCAGATAGAAATACTCCAAAAGCCTGAAATTGTATTTAGGGATCCCACCACATATGAAATGTGAACACCCATAAAGAATTACTAGAAAAATCAGCCATAAGGCAGTTGAAAATAGTGTTTCCAATTTACCCATATGTAACAAACATGATGTCTAAAGCATTATATGTGACCGTGTGGATGAGACATTATGTTAAATTTATGTTCGTGACAATTTCATGCAACTCTTGGAACTAAACTGTCAAAACCTTCTGATCTACTCTGTAACAGGGATGATTGCTTTTCTCCATGAATAGATTGCATAAATCTTGTCTCCCTTCTGTGAGATTTAGGCTGTTCGGAATTTTTATAGTCACTGTAGGGGATATTCAGTTCATGATTTGTTTTTGATATTTATTTGCCAAAACAACAACAACAAAAAATTCACAAGGGACACTGTGAATGCATTCCTGATCACATGGGTGGATATCCTATTTCTTGTACCAAACATCTGTTTAGGAGATTAACAAGGAAGGTTCTCTTCTTAGGAACTCTCCAGAAAGGGAGAAATTGATCTTCTTATTTTTCTTTATATCATATAAAGATATATATATATATGTATTATATATATATCATATGTATCATATAGATGATACCATATATCATTGTTATATCATTAAAATGGATATAATTTTATTTCATTCTTTTGGGCTCTAAGTTGGAACTACAAGCCCTTGTAGTAAAAAGAGAAATATGTTTGTTCTAATGCACGAATATTTGGGGCATTGTCAGTGCTCAGCTAAATGTATATATTCTTGCTAGTCCTGAGACTTTTCTGATTGAATTAAGACCAATCAGTGTATGGTGTTACTAATGTCTCTAAAGAAAATGTAGCGTGCAATGGGAAGTTTTTCTTCAAAGGATAGAAATTTAAGGTGCAACATATGGATTCCAATAAAAGAGAAATTGATCTTTTAGAGCCTGTATTCTCTGAGTATAAGGCAGAGAATATCATTTTCACAAAAGGGTAAAAAGAAAATAATTTTAAAAATAAATAAAAACTTTGAAAGACCCAATACATTTTAGATGTTGGTTGTGGTTACTTATATCATGGAGACTTTTTCCTTTCATATTCTTGAGTTGATTTTAAAAGTAGGCTTTCTTTATAATATGATTTAAAATGATACTTTCTAAGTCTGAATGAAATGATTAAAGATTCTGTTTGATTTACTTCATTTCTATATTTACTGAATAATTTAATTTGGAAATACAAATTGAATACATTTAGTCACATACACAGTTTCAAGAGATAGAGTTAAAAATGGTATGTTCTCAAATTTGAATATGAAAATATACTGTATGATTTTAGTTTGAAGGAAAATTGAAATATGTCATTCAAGAATGGATTTTAAAAAATGGATTTGCATTGCAAAGTTTGAAAGTTTCTTAAACACTTCATTTATTTATTTACTTGCTATTTACTGCAGTAATTTTTGGAGTTCCCAACATTTGTAGTCTTTGCTTTGTTTTGTTTGTTATGTTTGTTTAATTTATGACCCACCCCCCCCAATTCACGACCCACCCCCCCACCCCCTCACCCTCCCCCACCCCGCTCCGAGCTCTTCCAGAGCTAACCCTACTGATTCTTGAAGTAACTGGAGTTACACTTCACAATTGTAAAACCTTGTGAAACTATTAAGTCTCAGTAGCTTTAAAAGCCAAACCTAATGGGTACCATTTCCCCAGTGCGTGCCCCTCAAGTTTGGGGTGCCTGTTGTGGGGTCTGCTTCTGTCCCTCCTCCATGCTTGTGGTATCCCTCCCAACTGTGGTTTGTCTCAGCAGGAGTTTGGTGCCTGCTGGAGGCTCAGCCCTTCCTACCCTTCCTGATGTGACCTCTCTACCATTAATTGTGGAAAGTCTGTTCTTTCAGTCCTTGTGTTCTTTTCTGGGTTAGTTGCACTGATACGGCTATTATCTAGGTGTGTCCATGAGACAAGGTGAACTGAGGATCCTCTGACTCTGCCATCTACCCAGAAGCCCAAGAGTTTGTTTTTTGTCTTTCTTTCATTGATTTGTTTCTTAAATTCACATATGAGCGGAATCCTATGGTATGAAGTCTGACTGACTTCACTTAGCATTATACCCTGTAGGTCCATTCATATTGTTGCAAATGGCAAGATATCTCATTATTTTCTTAAGACTGATATATATATATATATCTCACATCTTCTTCATCCATTCATCTATGGATGGACACGTGGGTTGCTTCCATATCTTGGCTGCTGTAAACAATGATGTGATAAACATAGGAGAGCATGTATCTTTTTAAATTAGTGTTTTTATTTTCTTTGGGTAAATACTGAGTAGTGGAATTACTGGATCATATGGTGATTCTATTTTTAATTTTTTGCAGGACCTCCATGATATTTTCCACAGTGGCTGCACCAGTTTGCATTCCCACAACCATGCACAAAGTTTCTTTTTTCTGTACATCCTCACTGCCACTTGTTGTTTCTTGTGTTTCTGATTTTTCTGACAGGTAGGAGGGAACAGCTCGTGGTTTTGACTTGCATTTGCACATTCTTATATATGCATATTTGAATTTTTTCTTTTTATTATATGCCTCAGACTAAATGTCATTAATAATTGCATTTTTAAAAACTATTACTATTATTATCTGTAAACTTTTATTACATTAGGTCTTAACTAAATCTCAAGTGAAAAATTATATCTTCTCTGCTTTTAATCATTATATTAATTTATGATTTTCATAAAAGCATAGCACGAGTAAAATAAAGACATATTTAAACATATTTTCTGGCTTTCTTATTATTTAGGCAGACTTCAATTTAATATATATTATGCATAAAAAACTTTAAAACTATGCACTAAAGTATCATCTCATAGATCTAAAGCTGTGTAATTTTCTCAGTTTTGCTCCTTTTCCTAGTTTTATTTTATCATATGTGAACATATTATTCTTCCCTCTAGATAAAAACACACACTTACATTCAATGAAAAAGAATCTTGGCTTCAGTTCTCAGATCTCTCAGTCATTTCGCTGATAAAGCAATTATGTAATCAGTACATGCATGGAGAATACTAATTGTGTTTTATTTTTCCATGGGAAAATACAAGTAAATTTCTTGTTAACTTATAGTTCTGACAAACCAGTGCTCCAGCTGAATATTTTAGGAAGCTACAGTTTGCCTTGTTAAGAGTCTCAAAGGAGAAGTAAGATCAATACTTGTCACAGCAGGAGATGCGTCACTGTCAGTGGAATGCTGCAGTCTAGCAGTGAGGACGAAAAAAATACACCAACACATCTCAGCTTGGTCTTATGTAATGAGCAGACTTCTATTAAGAAAACAAAACCACTTTCCCAGAGAATGTAATGCCCGGATCAAAAAGCTTAAGTGTCACTTTATAGTTCACTTACATGTGTAGTCTGTTTTATAAAGTACATATATAGAATATACCAAACCTTTTCCTGAGTATGTGACATAAATGCCTTTGCGTTGTGTATATTGTTCGGGCAATTCTCACTTTTAGGAAAGAAACTCAACAACTAAACATGTTAAGCTTCAATACATCAATGCTCTGAAGGCATAAAACATCTGATGATCTTTTTTTTTTTTTTTTCTTTCCTTCTACCCTTCCTTCCTTGCTCTAAAATTACTTTCCCATTTTCCCATTTTTCTTTAATGCCTGAGTAAACTTTTGAATTCTAGTAAATATACAGGTAGATGTCTGTGGGTCGTTTCGTCATAAAATAACATGTTCTTTCTCATCTACATGCATTTTAACTTGGTTGAGTGGTAGCAATCGTAATTAGGGATAAGTAAATAGGCGTAGATAAGTCACCAGCCAATCAGAAGTGGAAACAGTGGGAGAAGAAAATCTGAGGACAAGTAGTAGCGGAGGTGAGTGAGGAGTGTCAGGTGAGGCCTTTACTGAGAGCCACAGAAGCTAGGAGCCGCGGTCATACTAACTTTCTTCTAGGTTTTCCCCAGGAAGAAAGGCCTATGGAATCTTGAAGGAGCTGCTCCCAAACGTCCACAGTGAATCCGAATGATGTAAGGAGTGGACTGAACTGGACTCAGTTGCACCACCCAGCTCACCTCACAAGGAAGGACACATTTTGGTGCGCCCCCCCCAGTGGCCATATAGGGAAGGGGCAATTCTCTTTCTCCCCTGTGACTGTGGGTAACAAACTGCTGTTAGTCTCCTCTGCCCTGGGGCTAAGGAAACCCCTCCACCCCCACTCCCCCCCCCCATACTAACACTTCCTATTCACTCTACATGTGTGTGTATAAAATACATATGTATCATTAGTGCTATAATTAGTGGTAAGTTCTCATTAGTGATAAAACTCCATTTATCGAAAGCAGAAACGGAAACAAGGAGAAGCTTACTCCTTTGCACAGTAGTGTACACCCGGCTTTAGGTCCTGACGCTGAGATTTCAATTCTAGGCTCCAGAGTCCTTGCTCTTAACCAGGGGACAACTAGTTATACAATAAAACTAAGTTGTTAACTGCACAGATGGTGTGATTTCTTTTTTACAGTTTATAAATGCCTTTCAAAAATGTTTTCCAAATTTTCATTCCACTTTGGGGACCAGAAAATATAATTATCAGGAAAGGAATAGCTAAACTCTAGAGTCTAGAGCTGTAACATAAAGGCACACCCTAGGTTTTATGTTAGAAAAATATGTTGACACATATTAACAGTGGTGACTCTGTTCTTATTATTCTTGAGTACCAATTTTCACATGTAGTATACTTTCTGGGAGCTGGAAACTTGAGCTTAATAATCATACATTAACAGACTCATTCCACTTGGGAATGCTTTAAAAGGCAATATTGAAAAGTAAAATATTGCCTGAAACCCTTACACTTACGCTAAGAATAAAAGGATGATGATAAATTTTCTGAGAGGAAACAGGAAAAGAAATAGCAGATGCTTTCTAGGGAAATTGAAATTAAAAATTAAAAAGTTAGGTCTTCTGTTTTGTTAATAAAAACTAGGGAGGAAAGAGGGAGGGAAGGAAGGAGAAAAAGACGTGAAAACGAATGCTTTGTTGTTTAGCTATATGAGCCATATATATAATATATATTATAACGCTATATATAATTTTTGATTCGAAGCAATTTTTAATGCTTAGATAAGATACGTACAAGGAGTGAAGTGGAGCTTTGAGTCCAGGATGAGGGCGAAATGCTGCATGTCTCCAGTTAGTAAAATGGCCAAATACAGTCTTGGTATTCCGCATGTGGTGCACAAACTCTTGTACATCAACTACCAGAAACTGAAGAGGTGATAGTTGAAACTTAGACAAAGGTTTTCACAGTAGCAGAATTACAGCAATTGTAAGTCAGCGAGGTTTGGACTGTGGATGTTTTTTATCCTTTTAACTATTCCAAGAATTTCAAATGGAAAAGAGGACCAAATGATACGGAGAGTAAGAATCCAGAAATAGTTCATTTTGTAAAAAGTTACGTGGCCTATCTCCCATCTCCAAGAGGAAAATGTGACAGCCACAAAGTCAGGGTATGAAATGATCTTCTTAGTTTAAGTTTTTGAGACATTGTATTCCTCTCCCCTGGAGGTTTCTGCCACTAAAGTCAAAAGTCTTATGGTTTGTAGTAAAAGGAAATTTTAAGGCAGAATATATGAATAAATTTGGAGGAAGACAAATGTAGATAAGGGAGGAAAATATGTGGATATTCTAAAGTCTACAATTACTACCTTAATGTCTTATGATTGGCTCCTTCAGACCACACAATTAATATGATAATTTTTTTGATAGAACTATTGTAAGTTTGAATAGTCAAACACAAGTTAAAGGTGAGCTTCTCAAATCATCTATTTTGTCAAGAATTCATAGACCTATACCTTTGAATATACAGATAACTCAAAAAGGTTTAAATTCTCAGTATGGCTGAATGGTTGAAATCTGTGATTCTGTTTCCTTTTAAACACTCCAATGTATCTCTTTTTAAGAAAAGATTCTTCAAATAATGCAGCATTTTTTTTTATATTATCATGTGTACATATGTATATAGTTAAAACAGAGCTTTTTGCTAAAATATGGTTAAAGAGGCACACATTTGTAGAGCTGGAAAAAGATCAGAGAGTACTTTCTTCAAATCCCATGATCTGTAGATGAGGAAATTGAAGCCATGGTCAGTACAAAATTATTTAGTGTCACATTCTAGAGTATTTCAGTTTAATTATCCTAATGTAATACATTCAAATATGTTTTTACAATTATATGTAGAGGCATACTTTATTTAAAAATGTGATTATAAGGCAGTTTGGGAGATAGCATATTGATTAGGACTTATTTTTTTTCCTGTAATTGGAAAAGATGCAACAGAAACTACATGTAAAACAATATCCTGGGTTCTATGTTTCTATCCCAAAACTCTGACGGAAACGTGATATTGCTAAACAGACACGCTATTTCGGCTCTCGTATATGGGTTCTATAGAGAATCAGATTAAATTATCTTATTTATTTATTTTTTCAATTAAATTAGTTTAAATATGTAATCTAGGTCCTCCTCTCTACGTTAGGCCTTTTTAGCACAGAGATAATTAGTCCCTTTAAAATCTAATGAGAAAGGCTACTCTATCTTCTTTTTGGCATAAGGCTTGCATACTACTCAAAGTCTTTCTCTCCTCAAGCATTTCAAGCTTATTCTCAAGTTCATTTTATAATTATTATTCCCTGAGACTAGAGTAGTCTCTGATAGGCCCTTCATACGTTCATTCCTTAAAACCACTCTGGTCTCAGCTTCAAGGTCCTCTCCTTGGAGAAGCCTGTCCTGCTTCTCCCTCCCAATGTGTCCTCCCTCATATTTAATCAGACCGCCTGATTGATCATCCCTGCCTAAAATTAGAACGTTCATTTCTTTGATAATTTGATCCTCTCAACAGGAACTTACCAGAATTCCAATCAAGACAAAGAAGTATTTGTGCTATTCATGGGCTTCCCCTCTTAAATATAGTCTGGTAATGAGCCCACAATAAAGATTAGTGAATGAAATAGAAGATTTCTAGAAAATATGGAAGTAATGCAGGGACTGAAGGGATAAATATATGAGCTCATTTTAACTCTCTCTCTATATATATATATATGGAAATATATATATAACATATTCTATATTACAATATATATCACATATTATATATAAATATATTACATATTATAATGTGTAATATTTATATTTATGTAGAAATATACATGTATTTATATACATACACACACACACGCACATATATATGGAAAGTCTATGTTGTACCAGACACTGTACTAGCTTCCACAGGAGACAGTTATATGAAATAAATAAGTGAATAAGCAATTATAGAACCATCTCTAATGGCAAAATTTAGTGAGAAATGCAGGTATGCATATACTGGTTATGCAAACACACAGGACTTGGTAATGTAGGAATAATAATTTATCAGAATGGAGAGATCAAGCATATGACAGTTGAACCTTAAAAAATGTATTATAGGGGCGCCTGGGTGGCTCAGTGGATTAAGCCACTGCCTTAGGCTCAGGTCATGATCTCAGGGTTCTGGGGTAGAGTCCCACATCGGGCTCTCTGCTCAGCAGGGAGCCTGCTTCCCTCTCTCTCTCTGGCTGCCTCTCTGTCTACTTGTGATTTCTCTCTGTCAAATAAATAAATCTTAAAAAAAATGTATTATATATTTTTTCACAGATATAGTGATGAGAGAATATGTTGTATTAGTTTTCTATTGCTGCTTAAAAAATTACCACAAGTATTACAAAAAAAAATTCAGATTAGATTCTCTTTATAGCTTTAAAAGAGATATTAAAGTAATAGTTAAGATGCTATTGTAATTTAGCTAGATTTTAAACTGATTACAAGATCTCTAGTGCTAAACTATAAAAATCTCATTTTCATGTTTCCTCTATATCAATAGGAGTATGGCACAACAGTTATTTGGTTTCTAAAGATGTTTGTTGTAAAAAGTGGGAACCAACTGGAAAAAATGTAAACTATACAGGTAAAACAAAACAAAATAAACCAAAAGATCCATGCATTCTTATGAGTGTATGCTGAGTAGTTATAGTGAGTATAATTGTTTAAATTTAGAGGAGAAAAGATAGGAATGTGTTTTTTCTTTTTTTTGTTAGAGCAATAAAAATGGAAATTACATTTAGTGGAAAGCCACAGGGAGAAAGTGATTTCTCAAAGGATTTTATATTTTGAAAAAGAAATAGATTTCCCACCAGAAGTTGCCTTAATACTTAAAGCAAACTGGAAATTAGGGTTACATTTATTTTGCTTCTAATTGCTAGTCCGGGGGAGTGAAGTTAATTCAGGCCTGACTTTTAACAGCACACTATTAAATTAAGGTCTTCTCCAGAATTGAGAAAGAAAGTATGAGAAAACCCAAATTTGTTCACAATGGAGAAGGCAGTTTTAAAAATGCGGTAGGTTGGCAAATCATGAGTTGATATTAAGTGACTGAGCAAAATTTTCATTACAAAATACATATTCAACTTTGAGCAGCATCACTGTCCTTTTTCCAGGGGTTAATGGATGTTAGCATGGGTTTGAATGTTTTAGTATATCTTCCAAAGAGTGATCAATGAAAATTTATTAAAAGAAAAAAAAAAAAAAAAGAAAGAAAAGCTCTGTGAAGATCCAATAGACTTAAACATTTGATGATAGACTTTGGTATTGTTTAGGATTCATTATTCCAATTTCAGAAAGTGTTCTATATAAAACTGTAGTGGAAACATACTGTTGGCACCATAAAGGCAAATTCATTAGGTGTATATCAGCTTTCCCTGGAAGACAGGGAGGATCACACTGTCAGCTGTATGGGGAATGGTGACTCCCGGGGAACCTTTGAAACAAGGGTGACAGAAAATCTGTTTCCTTAGGACTTAGGGCATTTTGGTCCAGTGCCCATGGCACATGTTTGTTCTCACCGCAAAAGTGTAATTATGTGAGGTGAGGGATATATTAACTAGCCTTGTTGGCATTTTGCTACATAGATATATATCACATATATATGATAATATATGTGTCATATATATGATATATATCTCTATCTGATATATATATATATCAAATCATCAAGTTGCATACCTTAAACTTACACAATGTTATATGTCAACAATATCTCAATAAAACTGGGGAGAAAAGGCACATGTTTACTCAGATTACTTCTAATTTTGGTGTTGCGAGGAAAAAAGAAAACACCCTTTTTCCCCTTCTAGTTTCTTTGGCTGGCCTAGTAATTGAAGTGGCACAAAGCAGACTGACAGGAGAAAAATACATTTAATTTTGTATATATGGGAGCCCATAAAAATATGAGACTCAAAGAAATGACCAGAGCAGAGGACTGCTGTGTCTTTTACACAAAGAAACAAATTTGTGAAAAGCTGACAAAACCAAGAAGTTTGGGCTTGGGGTAGGAAATTAGTGAAGTAACAAGCCTTGGTTAGACAACCTTCCTGACCCTAAATGCCTTATTTCTGGTGATAAGAATAGTTTTACTGTCTTGTTATAGGGAAGGTACCTTTCACATGGGAGTTTAGTTTCTCCTTCAAGGTGTAAAGGAGGGTCAGCGTGTCCATCTTGCACCATCTGTTGTTCAACTACTTTTATTTTTTTTATGATTTTATTTATTTATTTGACAGAGAGAGAGAGAGAGAGAGAGAGGGAGATCACAAGTAGGCAGAGAGGCAGGCAGAGAGGGGGAGGAAAGCAGGCTCCCTGCTGAGTAGAGAGCCCCATGCTGGGCTTGATCCCAGGACCCTGAGATCATGACCTGAGCTGAAGGCAGAGGCTTTAACCCACTGAGCCACCCAGATGCCCCTCTTGCTCAACTACTTTTAATCCAAAATGATCAATATGCCCAAAGAGCATATTTTAGGGTGGTATATTCTGCCCCTCTTCACTGGTAACGTAGGTGAGTGCCAAGCTGCCTTCATTTTTCTAAATGTAGGGTGAGATTTACAAGTGAGGTAACTTGCAAAGGATACTAGAATTCTATAAGCTTTGTGGTAATTTAAAATTATTTTTTTGTATTGTATTCCATTTTGTATTATAACTGAGTCTTTACTAAAAGTCCAAGTATAGTCTTGATTGTGTTGTATAGGAAAGAAAAGTCTTTCAACTTTTTGGTTCTGCACTCAATTCCTTATGTGTGCTTGTTGGGGGGGGTGTTGTCTCCCCTATACCAACCACTAAGCAAGAAATGCTCCAGTACCAGCTGGGTGTCCTACCATTCAACTCGGTTCTGACACCATCTACCGGGTGGGTGGTGGCATCCAACTCCACAGGTTGAGAGCTCAACCTCACAAGACTGCCCCCCAACCCCCTCAGATGCCAGTCACAAGTCCAGATCACCACCTGTATTTCTGACTGACTGTTTATAAATCAGAAGATCCCATGACTCCCTCCATGTGTTTGGTTAATTTGCTAGAGAAGCTCAGGAAGCTGATTTACTCACGAGATCATCAGTTGGTTATAAATGGATATAACTCAGAAACAGCAGGATAAAAGAGATGCATAGGATATGCATTCCCCATAGGATGAGGGGGAAAAGCATGGAACTTCTCCAGGCACCCCACTCTCCCCAAATCTCCACGTGTTCACCAACCTGAAAGCTCTCCAGACCCAGTGCTGTTGAGTTTTTATGAAGGCCTTATTATATAGGCCTGATTGATCAAATCATTGGCCACTGGTGATTGATTCAATTTCCAACCTCTTACCTCTCCTGAGGTCAGAATTGGAAAGTTCCAATCCTCTAATCACTTGGTTGGTTCTACTGATGGCAGCTCCCACTCTTAGGTGTGCTCTAGAAGTTACCTCATTAACATAACAACAGGCACCTTTATAGCTCTCATCCTGGGAAATACCAAGAGTTTTAGGAGCTCTGTCCCAGAAATGGGGATGAGGAGGGCATATATATCTCTTATCATAAATCACAATATCACACCACATTTTGTAACACACTGGAAACCAAAGATCAGTGTCTCCTTTCTCATAGCCAATTCCTGGGGCCCATAAAATTGTTTTAATGACAGAAGAGGCAACAGGCTGGTGGCATGAATAAAAGGCTCTGATACATTGTAATAAACATAGAGTATCTGTTCTCATTCATAACAAATAGATGAGAACATGTGGGTCCAAATTTTTAACAATAAATTCAGTCAAGACTCATTCTTATAAAGTCTAAGTTAGGATGACACGCTGGTCTGTTTATAAGTTATTTATAAGCATTCCACAAAAGTGTTTCAAGGATGCCTAGTTTTACTCCACTTCTTAGATTTAACATAGTCTTTATTTGGGACACTATTGCAGGTTGACAGAGATATTGTAAATTATTTTTCTAGATTTTCAGATTTTCCACATTTTAATTAGCATTTTAATGAGATTATATAATTGCTGGGTTTCTCAAATTGATATTCTTTGCATAATTTTTCTTCTGTAATTTTTATCTACAAATTTACAAAATTTAAAAATTTTATTCAAAAATTCTGCCTTTCTATCATAAATAGACATGTATTTAATTTCAACAAATTAGAAGTCATGTGTCGTAAATTTAAAATATTTAGATCCCATCGTTCTCCTGTCACTTTTTTGGGGGGGAGAGAGGGACTTAGTTAAATGTTATATAAATATGAGACATAGAGCTGCTTATCTTAAGAGTTATCCTCTTTTAAAACATACTTTCAGTTCAATTTACAATGTGGAAATCAGCCATGTTAGTCATCAAGACAAAGATAAAGGTTGCTCAATTATCTTTAAGTTGGAATGCTGACAGCTACAAGAAGGGGTATGATAGGGTTAAAGAGCCATTTATTTCTGTTTGGGGAGGAACCCTGGCTATACCATAAGAGATCCATTTTCAGATCTAACCTCAATAAGGAAGTGAGTCTCTCTGTCAGAGATAATGTGATTTAGTCCTTCTCTTGGCCACAATGTGACAGAGAAATATCACCGCATAACACATAGACACACAAAGAACACTCAAGTTGGCGAGATAAGCTTTTCTAAGGTTAAATGGAAAAACATCCAGTCAGCATTTCACTAAGCATCCAGAAGAAAACCTAGCTCACCTTAAAAATGAATTTATATAATTAAGACTTAAGGCACACATTGAACAATTTCATTATCAAAGGCAAAGTACAGGATAGGTATGACTGTCACAAACCTTAAATTCAGATTGCAAACATGTAACATTATTTTCATATAACAGGACTTAATTTGTATCCCAAGCCCTCATTTCTACATGATAATAGAAATTTTAATCAATTCCATGTAGACTCTGTCAAATTCAATTATTTTTAAGTATTAAGCACAGTGAATTTGAGGATTTTGTGCTTTCAATCTCTCTCTTATTCTTTTTCTGAGACATCTAATTAATTTGGGCTGAGCTTGTGATATGCCAATGAGGGCGGGTACCTGGCAGGAGGGCACGTTTGGTCCCATGCTCCTTTCACTGGAGTATCCAATTCTGTGGGTCACCACCCATTGGTTCCCTCAACACTGCCATCCACTTTCGTCCCAAGTAAGTCGTTCTTGTTTTGTTTTGTTTTGCCTATACACTCAGAATGTGTGATCTTTTTCCCCCCCTTTTATGTCTTTTGTCTCCTTCCTTTTCTGTAACAGTAATTTCCTCTGAAAGAATGAGGAAGGTGAATCTAATGATAAAAAATTGTTGAGAATAAATAACAAAAGGCTCCAAATATTTAGTGTGACCTTTATAATAGTACTGATAGCACTAACTCAATAAACTGACTGTTGGTATATACACTAGAAAATTACAGTTACAACAACAAAGAGGGAGAGGGATGGAAGGAAACAGGAAAGCAGGGAGGGAGAGAAGGAGGGAGAGAGGGAGAAAGGAAAGAAGAGAGAAAAGGAGAGAGAGAGAAAGAATGAGAGAGAAAGAGAAATAGAAAGGCACTGTGTACATGTTAAAACCCACAGAACCTTAAAACACAAAGAGTGAGCCTTTGTGTATACAAATTTTTAAAGGATCATTTAGGAGTTGGGTAAACTATGAAATGGAGACTGTGATAAAACAATGGAACTGTATTATAGTATATTACAGTGAAACAACCACACAGGAGTGTATTTGGCATGGAGAGAGAGGAGATGCTGACCTATATAACTTTGGTAAAGAATGGATTTCATAAGACTAAAAATAAAACAAAGCATGCATAAGCACTATATTTGTTAATAGTTTCCCATGTGGTATAGGTTACCAGTTCTGATATCGCTATGCATGCATTGTGGAACAGAGCAGTTAATTAAATGGCTAGACAATAGTGGGATCCCAATTTACACTGTTGAGAGGGAACCTCTAGGTTAAAAAAAGAGAAGAGACTAGACTGATTCTAGTGATAATGGATGGGAGTTGGAGTCATTGGTATGAAATCACATTTTGTTTAATATAGATGCAAACAATTGCATATAGAAATATGTACACATATGTGTATATACATCACTTAGTACACACACTGTTAAATTATTTAAATAAGGAGGTCATTAGATTGAGTTGCTATAATGTCTCAATGGCTTACAAAGTGCATCAGAATCAAAGCCTGCAAATGCCTCAAGGTTAAGAAGTTGAAACCTAAAGACAATCAGTCAGGGTGGCTCAGTGGGTTGGGCCGCTGCCTTCGGCTCCAGTCATGATCTCAGGGTCCTGGGATTGAGTCCCGCATCAGGCTCTCTGCTCAGCGGGGAGCCTGTTTCCTCCTCTCTCTCTCTGCCTGCCTCTCTGCCTACTTGTGATCTCTCTCTGTCAAATAAATAAATAAAATCTTAAAAAAAAAAAAAAGAGCCATCTAGGTTTTAAGCTTTAACCAATCAATAGTTTCCTTACTTTGCCTTGGCACTGTTTCTACAGAAGTCCCTCCCAGGTTCCTGCTGGTGGATAGCTCCCAACCACTCTGGTTGGTGCTGCTTGATTGGAATTGATTTTTGTTTGAATAAACTCTTAAAAATGTTGATATACTTCAGCTTATTTTTTAACAACACATGTATTTCCCTGCTCTTTGAGCTGGGAGAGCCTGGAAGCAATGACATCCAAAGAGCAATAACCTAACTAGCACTCGGGTTGGTTTCTAATACTATTCTCCAGCAAAACGCACCAGGGTTTCTGGACAAATGACTAATTCTACACCTGAGGCAGGAAATACACAAGATATGGCTGGGACATGGTATAATGCCAGACATTAAGAAAATTCACCTCCCCCCTTAAAAAAAAAAAAAAGAGAGAAAGAAGAAAAAAGAAGGAAAGAAAAGATTGCTTATGTCAAACAGACGTAGGATCCACTAATTGAAAGAGTTTCCAGTGACAAAAGGGAGAAATTTGAGAACCAAAATAAATAAATTAGAGTTGAAATATAACTTAACGTTGAAGTAAATATCCATGAGTCCATAATGATATGAATAAATTATTGAATAAAGTAATAAATGGAGGAGGACAGAGAAATCATTAGGTTGTGTTGACACCCTGCCCTCAACAAGGTGGAGCATGGTCTGGTCTTCCTGAGTTCTCCCTTCCTCATTCTTTCAGAGAAAATTACTGCTACAGAAAAGGAGGGAGGCAAAAGACCTAGAAGGAAAAAAAAAAAGACAATCACATTCCAAGTTTTTTTAGGTTAAAAAAACTCATTTTAAAAGAAATAAAGATTCAATGACAGTTTACTATTGAGCAAGATGTTTTGTTTTTGATAAGATTTATATCAACTAATTAACTACCAAAATGTGTCATACTAAGGTAAGATGTCAGTAGGAGAAAGCACGAGGTTGGGGTACGTGTCACTCGACATTCAATCTTCACAGTTTTTCAGAAATTAAAAGTTGTTCTGAAATAAAAAAAGTTTTATTAAAAAATATTTTATCTAGAATAAAAAAACTTTTATTTAAAAAAATAAACTAAAGAAAATCCAGACTGATCTTTAAACCAAATTTATCATTTTGTTAAGGCAGTAGATTTTCTAATGAAGACGTTAGAGTTGCTGGTGATTTGTCACACCCTGGTGTTATTAGGGGTCTTATAGGATTTCTTGTCTCTTAGTTCTGTTGATCACATTTTCCATGGGAGTCCTCTTTTTTTGTGTGTGAGAAGGACTATGCTGCTCCTTTCACAGTCTTTCCAGAATCACTAGTACTCTTTTAAGTATCCTTCAAACATACTTAACAGGTTTTAAATAAACATTAGCTAAATTTTATTAAACTAGTTTCTAAAGCTGTCACGTGATGTGGTTTTACTATATAAATGTTTTTATTCAAAGCTAATGGACAATTATTCTCATGACATTAAACAGCAGATTGCTTTATATTTCCATACAAGGCCTCATCTCCTTGTTCCACACTAAATTATTTTTTGCAACTTGATGAAATAATATACTATACTTTTTTTAATATTACCCGAAGATGTTCCAGTTGTTTACATATTATATTTTCAAAAGTAAACGTATTTTTGTATTAAAAATGAAACATAATTATGTTATTCACAGTTGTATTCTGTTCAGGAAACCTTATGGTTTTAATTTGATAAATCATAGTGTTAATATAACTGACATTTCCTTGGTAGGGGGAGGATCTAATTAGATTTTATGTCACTCAGTAAAATTAAAAATTTAATTCAAATGTAAATCATAGCAGGATGGGAATATGGGATTTGAAAAAGCATCTGCTGAGGTTTTGGACTTTAGGTTTTACATTATTATTGTTTTGTTTTGTTTGTTTGGGTTTGTTTGGGGTAGAGACCTGCTTTATTTTCTACAGGCTGGCATGGTACTTGATGTCAAGAAGTACTTGATAGAAACAAATCCCATTGGGCTTTCTAGTTTACTTCACCCAAGTGAGCATATCACACACATTGGAATATATGCTTCAGCAAAACCAAAATACCAAAACAAACAAACAGAACACTTTACATTATGAATATCTTAGCATTTTTGCAAAATATAGTGTATATTTGACAGCTATGTCCATTGAGCCACAAGTTCCTATTGCCATGACAGGTAAAACGAATAAAAGCAAATGCTGTTTACAATCTAGAATATATATATAAATTTTATACTGTGTGTTCAGGTTGATTGGGGGAATTTCAGAGCACACACTGCTTCCATCTGCTATGAACAACAGAGACAGATTCCTAACAAATAATTTAGCTCAAGGGGTCCTCTCATCTTGCTGGGACCTACATGAACTGTTGTCCACCTGCTTCACTTGTGATGTGAACCACAGCACTTCATCCCACACAAGATAATTCTCCCACCACATAGGAAAGTCAGTTTCACAAGTACATGCCTTTGTGTCTAATGACAGCTTGTGAAATAAAATTCTAGACCACACAGCAAAGAAAAGTGCACTAAAGTTGGTGGCCTTTTATCACTTGGATCTAATTTATAAGACAGTGGTAAGAAATTAAAAATGATCATAAGAAATGTGATATAATTGTAGATCGCAGTATAAGCTAGTATCAATGAATGATGTCAAAAAAGGAAAATGAAATCATCATGTTTCTTCAGTGTAATTCTCTAAAAAAATTTTGCAAGTGGAGGAAGGCTTTTCTCTAGATAAATAAAACTTCTGTTATGGAATTAATAGGTTTCAAACTATTTTCTTTCTTTTTTTTGAAAATGGTTTCAGAATTGAAATAGATTACATTTTTCTTAAACACTTCAGGATAACAATCACAGATATATAGATATTTATAGTTTTGCTCATATAAACAGGGCATACATCAAATGATTCATAGAATTTATATTTCATTGTCTTCCCTAGGCGTGCAGCAGTAATGAAACACAGGCCATCAGAATTACATTTCTTATACCACAGTATATTATTTAGCCACTCTTCTGAATACTGAGAAATTTCTTTATATATTTCCCTAAATCGTGAGTCTGAAAGCCTGGACATGGCTGGATGTTGTTGGGTGGGTGGTCACAACCAAGTTACTTACTGAGGGATCAGGGATAGGATTGCCTCTGTTGGCTGGGCTGTCATCCAAGTTCCAAATATGAACTACGTGCTCAGAGACTCGCATTACCAGAAGGCACCTGAGTAGCCACATCCAGACTGAAGGCCTCCGGGGAATATTTTAAAATACTCCAGTGTGGCTACACCTGCCACTGACCACTGATGGCTTCATTATGTGTGTATGATTTGTATACTAAAACAATGACATGGTACCAAGTGAGCCATATGGATTCTCTATGGGAACCATACAAATTCTGGGGCCCAACAATATTACCTTTCGAAGAGGTCAACATCACCTTCAGGAAAAAAAAAAAATACATTGAGCCTTTTCCATTTTCCAACTAAATTAGATTCTCCTTTAACGTTAGGACACAGCATTGCTTTTGATCATGTTAGCAGCTTTCTTCTCAAAATTATTTAACTGAGAGTTTTTGGCAAAAGGATGTTTAGTAAGTCTGAACAGCATTTTTTAAACCTAGAAAACTGACAGATTGCACATAATTTCTCTGCCACCCACAACCACTCAAAAGTAAAACTAGTTTCAGTGCATTGTTATTATTTACACGCTATTATCTGAATGGCCCAAGTACTAATGTCAGAATAGCTCAAGAGGTTCAGGATGGGTTCTAGCAGGTGAGCAGAGGGGCCCGATATGAATACCAGAATACTACCGAGCCTTGACTTAACTACTTAAAAGATAAATGAGGTTCTTTAACATGGCATGGAGGAAACAAATACTTCAAGGGACAATACACACTACAATATTATGAGTGAATTTATTCTCTGTTGCTGCAAAGAATAATTGCCATGTATAGATCAATGTTTCTTACTAAATTGCATATATATGAATACATATGAATAGTGGTCATTTATGTCCTGTGCATCAACAACAAAATCATTTGATGACTTTTTATTCACATGCTTGTGCCATCCAGAGATCACTTATTGCTTTCCTAAACAATTTTACCACTCAAATATGCAAAAAGGCTTACACGGGTTAAAAAGATAAAATTTAGCCTTAATTCTAATAAAATGACTTAGCTCACTAAGCCACCCAGCCACCCCTCTGAAAAACCGCTTATATCTTCCTCACTTTTGGAAGATACTTTCACTGGGTATAGATTCCTACATTAACAGGATATTTTTTATACTTTGAGCAGTTTGAAGATATTATTTTGTTATCTGATAGGTCACATCATGATCTAGCTTGCATGGTTTCTGATGAAAATCTTATGTCATTATTTTTTTGGTTCTGCTGTATATCCATGTGTATTGATTCTCTTTTCACTCTGGCTGCCTTCAATTTTTTTTTTAATTCTTTGGTTTTCAGCATTTTCAATATGATATACATATGTGCGTGTGCATGTATCTTTGTTTTTATTTCAGTTGGTGTTCTCTGAGCTTTGTAAATGGTGTCTGCCATTAATATTGGGAAACTCTCATTTCTTCAAGTATTGATTTTGTTTTCTCTCTTTTTTCTAGGATCTAATTATTCGTTTATTATTTCATTTGCTACCCCCCCCCACCACCAAGCTCATGGATGCACTCATTGTTCTGTTTTTTCACTTTTTTATAAATTTGTGCTTCAGAAGGAATACTTTCTGTTTTTCAGTTTGCTAAGCCTTTCCTTCCCTAATCCATTAAAAGCATTTTTTCATTTCTGTGCTCCTGTTTTTTTTTTTTTTTTTCTAGCCTTTCTTTTGGATTTTCTTTATAATTTTTGTTTTGTGCTACCATTACCCAATTTTATATGATGTCCATGTTCTCTCCTACAACTTTTAACACAACATTCACAGTTATTTTAAATATTGTAGTACTGATGTCCTTTATTACTCCTGTTCTCTTTTTATATGTATTTATGTATGTATGTATGTATGTATGTATGTATTTGACAGACAGAGATCACAAGTAGGCAGAGAGACTGGCAGAGAGAGAGAGAGGAGGAAGCAGGCTCCCCGCTGAGCAGAGAGCCCAATGCGGGGCTGGATTCCAGGACCCTGAGATCATGACCTGAGTCAAGGCAGAGGCTTTAACCCATTGAGCCACCCAGGTGCCCCACTCCTGTTCTCTTTCTTGCTTTGTCTCTTAGCAAAATGTTTTTGTTTTACTCTTCGCTTTTTTGTATGCCTTGCAATTTGACATCTTTTTTAGGGCAGTAGATACTGAAGTAAGTAGATTTTCTGTGTGACATTTTGCACATCATTCCTCTTGTTAGGTTTGAATGTGGAGTTTAAAGTCAATTTATTCAGTAGTTGAATTTATCTGGGGTCTGTTGTTGCTCTGCTCACCCTCCGTGTACTACAGGCTTTGAATTTCCAACTTCGTGTTTAGGGTGGAAATCGGCTTGCCGCTCGGGATTTATAAATGCCTGCCCCACCCTTGGTTTTGTGTCTTCTCTATGGATCCTGTCTTAAGAATATTTTTCTCTGTGGTGCTTTAATTCTCTCAGCAGTATTCCACTAGTGTTTACACTTGAAATTTGCTAGCCTGGTGATGAGGGAGCAATGCTCTCTCCTTATCTTTATAGGCCAAGTGGAATCCAGTAGTGTCGTTTATTTTGGACTGTTGCCATCATATCCTACTGATTCTACAATACATCAGACCCAACTTTTCCCCCTCTTTTAGAGAATGCTGTGTGTCTCTAAATATGGTTTGAGTTCGAGGCAGTTTTGCAGAAGAGGTGGGCAGCATGAAAGTCTAGAGCAAATAGTGATCGATTTTCTCATTTCTTCTGGACCTGCTCAGGCTTATCCTGATACAAAGCTCCCATTGTAAAATGGATTGCATTTACATAAGGCACGTCATTTGACTCAGGTAGCTCATGTTACACAGTCACATGAGGACCCTTCATACTCTGTCTCTACCAGGGCTCAATAAAAAAGCAGCCATTTGCTGCTTTCCTTTCCCTGGGCAGAGTGAATTTCTCTGATCTCAATGACATGGTCTTATAGTACAACCCTAGGGGGATCTTTGCTCCAACGCCACTTTGGCTTGCTAGAAACACGGCATACACTGTTATCCATCACTGTTACCTCCAACCTCTTCTTATGCAGTGGGTGTTCTGGACTTAGTGGTAGAACAGTTTCCACTTCAGACTTGCCCTGGTGCAGAGGACTTGTGCTCTGAGATGCATAAAAAAACTCAGCTGTACGAGAGATCTGATGTTTGGAAAGAAAGCCATTTCTCTAAATGCTCTATAGTCTGCCTCTAAATTTCAGGTAGTTCTACTGAACATATTAACTTTTTATTAGTAGAGGAAGTCTGAGATGAAAAAATATGCCCTTTTCCCAACAGTGGGATGCTCATAATGCTGCAAATCATTGGATCTTTAAGCTCTTCACTAACATTAAAGTACCCCGAGTGTTCATGGCACTTATTTTCCCTCCTCCATTCTGCATTTGTTTTATAAGATATTTATATCACTTGCCAAACACTGAATATCATGTCCAATCTGCATGTATCGATGTGCTCTTCTGCCCATTGACCCTCTTATGGCAGAGCCCAGGAGAATTTACAGAGTCATCAGGCAACAAAAATTGTATATAACTATAAACGTCTTTCTCACACAAAGAAGATATGCTTTTGCTTTTATCTATTGATGCAGACTGAGAAGAAAGTATTCATACTGTCATGGCCATGTGCCAAATACTAGGGGCTACATTAATCTAGTACTCTAAAGGTATCATATTTAGAAGAGCAGCTGCAATTGGGACAGGGATATGGTTAAGGATGTATCAGTGCACGGTTGTATGTCATGTCCCTTCTGATTGCTGCAAAAGGACTGACAAGGTGAATTGAAAGCAGTGAGAGCATCCCACTGCATTCTTCAAATATGTGATACTGGGTGCTTATCTCTGCAGTTCCTCATGTAAGCAGAAGCGCTTCTGATTTTGATTTGCTTTCTTGAGTAGGAGTGAGGAAGCAGTAGCAGGGACTCCCGCCTAACTCTTTATGTAATAATTAGCATGCTCCAGCTTTTAGGGAACTATGATGAGGCTTCTGTCAGATGCTAAGTACACGCGATCCACCCAAAATTACTACAGAGACATGATTTTGATTGAAAACACCCAAGGTCTTCTCTTCATGGCTTTCTATGACTTTGTTAAAGGTAACAATCTGTTACAGACTCTTTGAAAATCGTTGGAACCACTCACACGTGATGATCAAGCTATTATTTGTACTGAAGCCTGAATTGAGTTAGAGAAACACTCCTTTGCTCTGAGGTTTACTCAAAACTTAGTGCCTGGACAGAGCAGCATAGACACATTTATTATTCATTTCTTCAATATCTGACGAAGCTCACAAAGTATTTAACATTTTTCTTAGAAGTAGTAGATGCAAGGTGCAATGATGTGGCCTTTATTTTGCAGGGAATATTTTAATAGTCTTCCAGTCAAATGTACCATCAGAAACTACCCTAAGTGTAGAGCCTTTGTATTTTCATAGACTTTATCTCCCATCCCATGATAGAAATAACTCTCTCCACATTAACTTGAGCAACTGCTACTTCCTGATCCCCAGTACTCATCAGCGTATTGATACTGGCATGCTGGATCAGTGGGATGTTCTGTAGAACACTGAGATAGTCAAGCTTTTTGCAGACAGTTTTGCAGCATAGGGCTGGACAAGGCAATTAGCCTCAGTTTTTAGGGAGACAGAAAAAAAAGAAATCTTTGACAAATCAACAACTACACAGGAGAGTGGAAGTTCTGCATGTATTCTAGGAAAAAGACCATAGATAGGACACTGGCATCAAGTGAAGTTTTTTTTTGTTTTTGTTTTTTTTAAGATTCCATTCACTCATTTGACAGACAGAGATCACAAGCAGGCAGAGAGGCAGGCAGAGAGAGAGGAAGGGAAGCAGGCTCCCCACCTAGCAGAGAGTCCAATGTGGGGCTCGATCCCAGGACCCAGAGATCATGACCTGAGCCGAAGGCAGAGGCTTCAACCCACTGAACCACCCAGACGCCCCTCAGTTGAAGTTCTTAACTATGATTCTCTAAGGTCTATCGTTACAAGGAGGTGAGTTAAATGTGGCTATAGTAGGATTCACATAATATATTTTCAAGTCATTGAGAATGACTGTTATCTCTGTGATTCTCCTTAAAGACGTGTTTCCTTTTTATTTATATTTTTAGAAAGCTGTGCAGCTTAAGAATCTCTACCCTTCCTTCCCATAATAATAGTTTCTTTTTCTTTTCTTTTTTTTTTAAAGATTTTATTTATTTATTTGACAGACAGAGATCACAAGTAGGCAGAGAGGCAGGCAGAGAGAGAGAGGAGGAAGCAGGCTCCCTGCTGAGCAGAGAGCCGATGCAGGGCTTGATCCCAGGTCAGATCTCATGACCTGAGCTGAAGGCAGAGGCTTTAACCCACTGAGCCACACAGGCGCCCCAATAGTTTCTTTTTTTTTTTTTTAACATGTTTTTTGGGACCTGAAGTTAGAATTTTTGGGTGTGCGTGCTGGGATATCTACGCAAACTAACACTGAACCTAAATTAAAAAGACTCAAAGCAGAAATCACATTGATTGTCCAAAAGCTGTAAGAGACCCCTTTGACCAGAAAGCCATGGAGATACTCCTCTTCACAAAGTAACTTTAGTTCAGGGTTAGTGCCCACTAATCCCTTAACATGTAGGATATTTGTACTTGCTATAGTTTCCATATTAAACAGCAGGAAATTAGCATTCTGGTCACTCAAAGTGCTCTGTATCTTCTATATTTACTGAAGTCCTATGTGAGGCATAGGACTATTACTTCCTGTTATCCAGTCCAATCTAGCATCCACTTAATTTTTGCTGTTGACATTGCTGTTATACCCAGGAGGTAGAACTTTCATAGGTTGTCTGTATATCTGAATTATAGAGACGTGTGTGACTAAGCCCAGGCAACCTTTAATTCAAACCATGAAGTGACTATTATGGCCAAACTGCCTGTGTGAAAAGCATACCCACAGAGCCACTAAGAGCTGATGCTGCTACTTGATCTCTGTTCTCCAGCACTTTGGCAGATCCAGCCTAATAAAAACAGACTTACCCTTGGGCTGCAGACTTAGAATGGGGCGGGGGAGGGGGTGGGGGTAGAGTCGACAGGAATTCAGTGTATTTAATTTTTGGGGGGTAGAATGCATCAATATTATTTTTGCTATTTAAAAAATTAGTAAAGAAATAATAATGTGGTCTATGTGCACTATGCATTATGCATAAACTGGAGAGTTCATAAAAATCTGGGCCATGTTTGTTGGGTTTTCGTCATGATTATTCATTAGGATAGTTAAATTATGGTGTTTTGTTTAGGAATGTGTGGTAATGATTTCCAGTTCTTAGACTGACCTGGTTCCTCTTTCCTTCCAGGCACTTAAGAGTCCATATTCAGCCCCTTTGAGGAAAGGGCTACTAGTTCTGATCAGTGGGCTCTGAGTGATGCAGGAAATTTTCTGAAGCACTTTATTATAGGAGACTTCTTGTCCTGCTGGGACATCCCTTGGAGCCTCATGCCATTATGGTGACATTTTAAGAAAGTAGAGTTTCCATCAGCCTGGGCTCCTCTGTGATGAGCAGAAGCCCTGCACTGTGTTGGACATATAACACGAGCCAGAAATAATAGTTTTTGACATTTTGTAGTACAATTTATCACAGCATAGCCGAGACTACCCTAGCTAGTTGAGGATAACTTGTAGTTATCTATGGAAAAATCATGCTGGCAAAAATAAGTAAAATTAAGTTTACCCAAAGAATGTAAGGCGTTAAATGGATTGATGGGAGCCTGGGAAACCGGTCTGAGAATGGGATTGAGGAAATTCCAGGGGATCCGGAATATAGAAGCAAAAATCCTCTGATAACAGTAATAATCTGGATGTGTATTGTGTTACAGTAGACAACTGGTTCTTCTTCTTTCTTCTCAATCCTTTTCCAGAATCTGTGGCTGAAATCATATGGGACTTTGTCTTCCTTGACTTATTGAAGGGGTTGGGATTTACTCTCCCAACAAGTAACAAAAATTGGAAAGAGGCAGGTAATTCTCTGAAAGGAAATAGGACATTATAAGGAAGAAAGAACTGGCAGATGTCTGGTGGTGAAACCTCACAGAAGTCCACAGTACACCATCTGTATTTAGAAAATGGGCATGGAAGACTCCAGTGCCATCAGGACAGAAAGGTACTCATTCAGCATTAGACATAAACTTGCTACGTTCAATGTAAAGAGACTTCTGTAACACAGTTGAAAGTTTATTTTTTCTATAGTAGGAAACACTGTTAAATATTTATGTGAGTTGTCAAATGTTATTACATAGCATAACAATAAGTATTTTGAGGGTTTTTTTAAAGATACTGATTTTGTATGATAATTTTCTCCCCAAGATTTCTGGTTTCTTAATAATTTTGAGTATTTGTATTCTTTATTGGTGTATTAAATACAATTAAATGTTTCTCTCAGAATTTACTGGCATAAGAATATCACAGTAGTGTATTTCAGTAGAGCCCAAATATAATGTCAGAATTATTGAAGTATTTTCTTAATTGCTTTCTTCATGTTGTATTTTTGTATGGCTAGGGCTTATATCTAATCATTAACTAATGAGGCTGTAGACCATTTTCTTGTCTGTTTTTTGTTACTTTTATATGCCTGATTTTATCAAATACATATTAGGAAAAGCTGAAACACTGGCTATGAACATAATACATTTACTTAAAAATATGTTTTACATTATGTAGGCTATGTTTAATATTAAAAATATAATACCAACCACGTCAGAAAGTGTTGAGTACATTACATGAGAAATAAAGTGACTTAGTTGAGGGGATGAAAAGTGATTTGAAAGTTATCTTTAAATTAATAAGTCACTTTTTCACATGTGTGTAGAATTTTATTCTGTAGCACAGAACAAATCTATCATTACCTCATACTGATATAATTTCTAAAATCTTTTGGTCTTTACCAAAGTTTTGTCTAAAGAGAATGATTGATAGATAAGTTATATTTCTTATTTTCTTTTTATGGTTTACTGAAAAAGGTATTATTCCCACTATAAAGTGGGAAATGATGAATTTATAAATCATTATACACATAATATGGCAAATGACTTGAAAAATTGCATTATAGCCTAGTTTCTGGAGATAGCCAATAAATAAAAAGTCAACAGTTGAGATTGTATTAATGACAGCATGGAGGAATTCATGAAGGAAAAAAAGTATTTAAAAAAAAGTATTTAATGCATCTTTAAAATTGTCTTGCTATGTGATGCCTGGGTGGTTCAGTTCGTTAAGCATCTGCCTTGTGATCCTGGGGTCCTGGAATTAAGTTCCGCATCTGGCTCCTTGCTCAGTGGGGAGCCTGCTTCTCCCTCTGCCTGCTGCTCCCCCTGCTTGCACTCTGACAGATAAATAAATTTAAAAAATCAAAAGTAAAATAAAAATTGTCTTGCTACATGTAGTTCTGGAACCTAGAACCCTACACAAAAGTTCACACTACTAATGAGAATCTAGTGACAACTAGTGATAATTGCAGGAACATTAAAGTATGAGTTCCTTAGGAGTCTAAGAAGCTTCAGAAAAATACATCTAGTCTTAGACTTACAATATTCATCAGGCAAATTGTGTGCCGTAACTCTCTTATTTAGACAATTAGTGTCGCCTTCTTTTGTTTATGGTAGCCAAATGCACATAGGCTGATTTCTGTAGTGATAGATCTATTTTTTAAACTATCACTTACTTTGCTTTATTTTGCATCTTATTAAATATATTTCTTGAAAACATAGAATATTGCCCTGTTGTTATTTTCCAGTTACTATTGTGTTCCTTGAGGTCTTTTCTATAATATTGCATTAAAGTTTAATTTGTAACTCAAATTGTATTACTTGTGCACAAAGTTACAAAGCCCAAAGTGTTGTTTTCACACCCACTTGCTTCCTGGCTTAACAGCATCACTGTCTTCAAATTTCACTTTTACCTGTTTTTGATTAGGTCAGAATTATATCTCCAGGATATTCGTGCATGTTCTCTATACACTCAACCTCATGTTATTTTCTCATTTTAAAAATTTTCCAAATATAACACTGCCATCTTGTTTTTTTAAGATTTTGTTTTTAGGTACTCTCTATGCCCAATGTGGGGTTCAAACTTATGACTCCAGAGATCAAGAGTTAACGTGCTATATGGGCTGAACCAGCCAGGCATCCCTCATTTGCCATCTTTTGTGTAGTCTCTTTATTTGCGTATTACACTCAGTCATATAAGCATGTGTGTATAAAAATACACACTCAAACACCCTCACTGAGTACACATACACACCAGCATGAACATGATGTAAACCCCTGTAATTCCTCCCTAAATATTCATTCTCTAAAGTTGAATATTTGGTTCCTTTTAACTGTATTATTTTTTCCCAATATAATATGGTACACTAGGGAATAACTAGTGATTGGCATAAATAGCTTTCTAAGCTAATCCCTGTAAATATTCACCCTTTCCCCAAAATATATCATCTTCCAAGCAGAAATACTTAGGTTAGATCACATTTTATAGTCTGTGAAAGATTGTCACGAACCATCTTCAGTGTGATACTTTTTGTTCAATGCATTAATAACGTAATATGATTTTTTATACTTCTGTAATATCTTTACTATTCTTCCATTGAATGAGGTGTTCCTTATTCTTTTGATAAATCTATATTCCCACCACTATGACCATTTAGCTTTGCATTTGAACAATTCAGTTCAACAAATATTGGTATAGTGAGTACTCCAAGAAAAGTGCTCGTCTAGATCCTTTAGCTGAACAATGATAGTACATAAAAGCATATATCAAAAGGAGGTATGTGCTGTGGAAGTAAATAAAGCAGATTAAGGAGTATTCGAAAGGAAGCATTTGTGGGATGCAGTTTTAGTATATGTGCGGCCGAAGCCAGCACAGTGGGATGCAGTTTTAATTGAGGTGGTCAGAACTGGACTCTTCAAGAGGGTAAAATTTGATCAAGGACTGGAAATAAGGGAGTAAGTAGGTCCTGAAGATGCCTGAAAAGCCTTTCAGGCAGAGGAAAAAAAGAATATAAGGGTCCCAAAACAGACGATGCTGAATGGGTTTGAGGAAGATCAACAAAAACAGTGTGGCTGGAAAAAGGTAAGTGATAAGCAGGGTACTTGACAATGAAATCAGAAATGTCATTAGAGGTAATGCTTTTGGCTTTTACTATAAATGAAGGCAGGAGCACACTGAAAGGTTTAGAATAGTTGACGGTATTGATCTGATTCATGTTTTAAAAGCACACACCTTGCTTCCCTTGAAAAGCAAATTATAGACGGCTATACTCTAATTATCTTGACATTTCCCCCTTCTTTCTGTTCTCCTCCACATTGTTGTTGCTGAGTCCCGTGTACAATATTTTTCCATTCACCTTTCCTTAAATGTCTTGTCTTTTGAATTCCCCTTACTATGTGACAAAAATTTTCCTCCAGTGTTTCCAGAAATCTTTTTTTCCAGGCATGCTTAAAAGATTTTATTTGCCATTTAAAAAAAATCTGAAGGGGAAAATAGGTATATTTCAAACATTTCATCTTCTCCTTTTATGGAGATTTTATATGGCATTTTCAGGATACAAAACAACTTCTTTGTATCACTAAATAAGTCACTTAGTGTATAAACTTCCAGAGTCACTTCGACAAAAATCCTACATATTTCTCCTAGTAATTTCAGTTATTAGCACAGTCCATATCTTTGTTTCCAATGCTCCTAGATATTATTGCATTAATAAGTATGTATGTTTGAGTTTAACTACCATGCTATTCTGCCTTTCAGCCCTACTGCATTTAACCCAACACAATACCTAGGAGAATCATTTTCTCTCTTTGACGGTCAAATTATTTAGTACTAGTACTAATAAACTAGTACTTTGATCCTCTTCCTGTTTGCCTACTTTCTTGTCACAATATCAGTTTCTACTTTTGCTATACCGGAGTCAGAATTTACCAAGACTGTACCCAGATGACCCTTAACCATGTGCAGTTGAACTAATTATTACTACTTTCATAATTAACATAACAGTATGATGCTAGACTTCTTTTTCATTCTTTTGTAAATGCCTGTTTTGAAGAGATTTATAGTTTCATATTGGAAGTGAATTTATTTCTACAGATGCAAGTGTTCTGCTGCTGCTTTTGACAGTAAATATAGATTACTCTCATCCAACTTACTAACCAAATGCAAGCTTTCTTATATGTCATAAATGGCATTACTGTTCAAAGATGAAAGCAGAATTGATGGTTGGGTACTAAGTGATGAGGTGCATAATCCACTTACCAAGAAAGATATTTACATTTGAAACATTTTAAATGGATTTTACTTCCAAAGCCATCAATTAGATATATATTAATTCAATTTTTGGAGCATTACTTCTGAAACTTACAGTTATTTTTTTCAAGACAATAAGCTTTAACACTGTGTTATTATTTAAATGGCCAAAAGTCAGTTATTGAAGTTTCACAAAGAATTCTTTAAAATTGGGCTTAAAAAGGCTTGCTATTTATAATTTCACTCCAAGGTATGTTATAAATAATCTTAGTTTTCAAATATCTAAAATGTATAACCAATATGATAATCAATTACTGTACTGTAATAAAATATTAACTTAAGGATCAATTAAAATGTATGGGATAGCTCTGCTGACATTAAATCATCTTGTATCACTGTGGACAAACAAAAACAAACACACACATGTCGTGACAAAAAACAATCAACTTTCTCGCACATGTCTGTGGGTTGTCTAAGACGTTGTTATTAACTGGTACAGGCTCACCGATCTCAGCTGGATTTGTGTAGTTAGTTGATAGGCTGGTTGGTCTATGGTAGTCTTGCCAGGGCTCGGTCTTAGCTATGCTACAAGTAAACTCTGAAACTCCAGCTGGATAGTCCACACTTGTCCTTATGGTGAAAAACGTAGGAGAAAACAAAAGATCTCATTATCAAGCCATAAAAATATTGAGGTGTCTATGAAAGAACACAATTGGTCAAATTTTGGATTTATTTTAATGTAAAGCAAACAGGCTTTATACGTAACGAGAAGTGAGATGTGTTGGGAGAAGAAATCAAAGTTGAGTCCCAAGTTTTGGCTTGAACAAGTGGGTGAATAAATTGTCATTTACCAAATTGTTGAAGCAGGGGAGAAAAGCCTGTTCAGTGATGAAGAGGAGCAGAGCTTGCACCCTAAAAACTCTTAATGAGTGGAGAAAGCCTTGACCTAAATCTGCATAATAAATTCCTTCTTTGCTCTGCCTTTTTCCCCCAAACTAGCCTGCCCCCAATATCTTTCATCTTTAGATGGAGATGGTATTTAAGGTACCAGCAATGGCCATTTTGGGGGAACACCTCAGTTTTCTTGGTTATCTCCCATGTATGCAGAAGCTATACATGATATTAAACTTCTATCTTTCATTACAGGGACGTCTCGGTAAAGAACCTAGAGGGGTAGAAGAAATTATTATTTTTCCCCCATGATAATAAAGTGGTGATAGCAAAAAGAGGATTTATATTTTGTGCATGTTAAGTTGAAAATGCATTGTAGATTCATGGGTAGAGATATCAAAAAGCTAATTTACTACATGAGTTTTGAAATCAGACCATGTCAGACTTGGAGGAATTTATTTGGGGATTGTTTGTACATATGCAAACTAAATAGAAACCAAAAGTTAAAAAATTAGAAACAAAGAAAAAATAATATTTGGGTCAATATCCAGTAGATAAAAGTAGGTAAAAAATAAGGTAAACTCTTATTACTATCGATTTTTTACAGAACAAAAGTAATTATAGCCTTAATAACCCTATAAATTAGAAATAGTGAATAACAATGAAACTTTTTGTAAGTTAAAACAAAAATTAGCTGCCAATTAAATTGGGTTGGAGCTATATAAAGTTAATATCCATAGTTTAAATTTTGGAACATATATGAAATCTTATTTAGGAAAAAAAAAAACAGATTCGTTTTAAAGACAGCCTAAGTGTAGGTCTGGCCTAGAACTAATAGAGTCATCCAAATAACACAATACTCAAAATAATCAATAGATAAATAGCATTAAATGATAACCCCAGACTACTAAAAATAAGATTCTGGATCGTATTAACTTCTGTCAGCAAAGAAACTTTGCCTTTCTTAGGGGCATTGTGGTTTACTGAGAAAAGGAATCAGGAAGTAAAAATAGGTAAGTATATTTTTTAACGCTGACATAACGACTTTGAGCATATTACAAGCCTTTCTGAACATCAATTTGTGTGTGCACATCTAACACTGACTAAAACAACTGTTAAACCTGATATATATATATTTTAGTATAAGCAGCTTACATTTTGCTCCACTAAATGTTAACACAAAAGTACCTAGAAAAAAAACAAAACAAAACAAAACAAACAGACACTAGAATATCTAAAATGTATGATTTTGTATCTAATTAGAATACAGCAACATCTTGGAGACAACCAGATAGACAATTTGTCCAGGTGCTGGGCAACTCAGTGGTTCAAGAATATGCATTTGTGCCACTGCTTAAAATTACACTTTACAGATGGGTCTTCTGTTTTGTAAGAATGAGGGAGAATACTAACTAAACAGTAAGAAGAAAATATGTTTTGTTGTACACCTGAAATGAACATAACATTGTGCGTCAACTGTACTTCAATATAAGAAAAAAAAAAAAAGGAAAGAAAAAGAAAAAGAAAAAAATATATATTCTACAACTTTATTCAAAAGGATAGTGAGAGATTTGGCTCACCAGACATAAGAAGGTGGCCCTAAACTCATGAGAGCGGTAATTGAGGACTAGTTTCCAGGTAACTGCAGCTGGAAAGACACAATGATCTTTTCTATCATATTTATGTAATAAATATAATCAACATCAGTGGGAAGTGAAAAACAGTTTGGGGAGGAGGTGGACATAACTGAAGAAACATATGAGCATATTTTTTTACTGAACTATTGTCATCATTGCAGATGGTCTAGGATGAATCATAACAAAACATGTGTGGGGTGCCCTTGAAGTCTTAGAGCTCCCCCCATTTTGATAATTAATTTTTAAACTCCTTCATGGAAAAGATATGAATGTGAATATTCAAATGTTACTTCCGTTAATAGCATAATGAATTCTTATGTTGTTATACTTACTTGAATTACTCTTGTCCAAAAAGTCTATGTCAACAAAAAAAAAGTATTCTTCATAAATGAAATTGGAATTGTAAGTACTGAAGAATATTTTCAAAGAAAATGATAATAAACACATACAATATTAAACATTTATGATAGTAAATATATATCTATATTAGACATAGATATATATTTCTATCATAATATACTGAGTACATTATATAATACATAATATACTATAATGAGTAACGTATTAGACTTTTTTGGTATAATAATGTAGATACTATTATTGATACTTCGTTTCAAGAAAAGAAAATAAGGAATAATGTAAAAATCTTTAAACAAGAGGTATTTCACTTTTATTAAAGTTTTCTAAAAATCACTTAATGTGTGTTAGTTTTGACCAAAATCATATAGCATAGTAAATTGAAGACAATAGACTGCTTCTAGAAATAAATTAGTATTTATGTGCATGGAGATATTCTATTAAAATAGTATAGCATTAGTGCACAGATTTGCCTTACAAACTAGGGACTCATAAAATCCTGATGACCTTCTCATACATTTAGGAAGAAAAAAAAAATCACTGGACATGATTTTTCGTAATAGATTTTCCTGAATTCTTTCTGTTTAATATTGTTTTGTCTGATTCTGTCATAGACTGAGGTCTAAAATATTTTTGAGTCATTTGTTTTTTTATGGACATCTTATTGTCTCGTGTAACATGTATTTGTAACAGTACCTCGTATGGAAAAGCTGTTCATGTTCTAATTGAACATTCTAGTTGAATGAAAGAACTAATCTTATTAAATCACATAAAGGAGGATTAGTTTTATTTTTAAAGGTAGAAATTTTGAAATGTCTCAAGTAGCTAAGACAAGTTTCTCTGCAGAAAAGACAATCAAGACAATAGAGACTGCACTAGATTTTAACTAACTACGTAACTAACCACTGGATTTTTCATCCAGCTACACATAAGGAGCAACAAAAGCAGAGATTCAGAAGTGCTAAGTAATGCCTAAGCTTAAATTAATGAAGCGTCCGGGGAAGCCTTTCTCACCAAGGAGAGTGGGTTTTGAAGTTGTTGGTTGCACAAAATGGATAGAAGGGGAAAAAGGAATTAGTTTGAAGTTAATCCATTATAATAATTTTGGATATTCTGAAGTAAAATTGTAAGAACTCTTTGTTATCCAATTTTCCCAGCATTTACCATACATTTTTAAATTTAGTAACATCATTATATATAGCCAACCTGTGTGAACGCACATGCATACAAGCACGCATTCCTCATCCGTGTACATACATATGTTGTCTCTCTGCGTATTTGCACGAACTTACTGTAAGCATTTCAAACTTGCCCTGTTCAAATAGACCTCACTTCCCACACAGCTTGTATGTACATGTATTCCTTATCTTAAAGAAGGACGCCTTCTTTATCAGTTATCAGAATCATCATACTTGGTGTCTTCTGTGATTCATAAATGTTATTGGCTCAATTATTTCTTCCAAAATTCATATGTTAAAGTCTGAACCTCCAGTACTCCAGAATGCGACTGTATCTGGAGATAAAGCCTTGTACTATCTGGTTAAAATAAGGCCCGTTGGATGGGTCCTTGTCCAGTGTGACCAGTGTCCTTATAAGTACTCTGGACACACAGAGAGACACCAGGGGAAACATGGGAGGAAGCTGCAAGGATATGACCATCTGCAAACCAAGGAGAGAAGCCTCAAAAGAAATAAAATTTAAAAAAAAAAGAAAAAAAAGAGAGAGAGAGGGATAAGAACCAAATTTGCAGACACCTTGATCTTGGACTTCCAACCTCTAAAACTATGAGAAAATAAGTTTCTGTGGTTAAACTCACCCAGTGTGTGGTATTTTGTTATGGTAGCCTGAGCAAAATACTACAGTAGATTACTCCTAACCCTAATATTTAATCAGTAAATTGGATTAAGACAACTGCCTTATATCTTTCAAAGCCTTCCCGTCTTTTCTAAGTGCCACAGTCAATCCTATTATATGTCCCCCTCACTGGACATCTTAGTCATAAATATCATTTATTGCCTCACTGCCATTTATCTCATTGTTGTCAGAGTTATCTTCCTGATACATGTGTGTTCATTTATTCATAATTAAACTATGTCAATGATTCTTCATCTACCATGAAAACGAAATGTTTAGCCCAACTAAAGGACTCCCGTTTATGACTGTTAGTCATGCTGCACATTTATCCTTGAACTTGAGTCTCAAACATAATAATCAGGTAAACCCACTCATTTGAGACACTTATTAAAAAACAGAATTCCCATGCCCCTTCTCTGGAGATTCTGCTTCATTAATTCTGGGTTGCGTTTTGGGAATCTGCATTATTAACAAACTTCCCAGGTGATTCTTATTAGCAGCCAAGCTTATGAACCATAAAGCATAATAAATTCTTGTGGTCCTTTCCCAAGGCGTGTGCTTCACTAAGACTTATGCACTTTACATTTGCTAAATTTAATTGGCCTTAATGAGAAGTAAAATACTGTCTTATTTCAAACTAAAGAGAGTTCGATACTGAGATGTTAAATTACTTAGATTTTATATGAACTTTCTTATTAAGGCAGTAGAAAAACTGTATAAAAATTGCTAAACATGGTTGCGTAACTGTCCTCTTATAATTTCATTTGAAAGGATGTGGTCAGTAAAGATCCGTTAGTAAGGGTGCTACTCAGGTAAGATAAGAGAAGGTAGAAGAGATTGGTGCATTCTCTAGTAACAATCTATCACAACAGCAAAATATTCTCAAAGCAAGTAATGCTTTCTCCAGTTAAATCTTAAATATGCATGTTCGTGTGTGTGTGTGTGTGTGTGTGTACCTTGAACAAACTTGGAATTGAGATGTTTCTCGAATTCTGTAAAATCAAATTAATTACATTCTAGGTAGACATCCTCCATGCTTGTTATTTTGTGAAATTTGTTTTACATCTATTGGTGAATAAAAAACTCTCACTTATGTGAGTGTTTGTTATTATAGCATAACTTAAAAATATTCAATAAAAAAGCATAGTTTAGGCAAAGTTTCTCTCTTAAATATTATCCTCCTTTCACAGGAAAAAAATCATTGCATCTGACCTTCTCATATTAAATTTTAAAAAGTCACTCTCACAGCTAAAATGTTAGGAAAGTATAAGAAGAAAGAAACAAACAAACAAAATACATTATCTTTCTAACAGTCCTAGGAATCCCAATTTGTTACTTGGGAAAGTTAAACTGGAATATCTATCTTTGCAACTACAGTAAATAATAAGAGAAATATAAAATAATTTGCAGTGTTGCACTTGCTATATTGTATTCCAGTGACGTGTTCCAAGGACCTACATGTGTCAGCTCGGGCCTTGGAATGAGATGTGCAGCCTTGCTACCTGTTGCCACTGCTGGTCCCAAAAGTAAACTGGAATCTAGTCCGTAGCCTGAAACTGAGGGCCAGAGGCTGGAGGGTGGAGGTTAGCTTAACACGGTTAATTGGAAGCCAATCTGCAGGCCATAGAGATTAATATCACTCTACTTGATTACAACCACGAATTTAGGGCTTTAAATTTTACCACAATTCTTACTGTGGAAATAACTAATATTTTCTCTCTCTTTCACTCTTTCTCTCTCTCTAGTTGTTTCTATCAAATGTTTAGTTTAGTTACTTTAGTTGGTGTAATTTTTACCAAGAGGGTGTATGTAAGTAAGTGTATTTTCTGAAAGGATTACTTACAAACCATGTTTAATCGAACTTTATCATTCCTTTAATTTTATCCATTTTATGGTAAATTTAATAAATTTTAGCCAGTAAGTTACAAATTCATCACTTTTTACTTATGGATGATATGATGATAGTGCATTTTTAGTTTGTAAGACTTTAACACTCTTTGGGCCTACAAAGAGAGTAAGGATTTTTTTGTGCAAATAAGACTTTCAAGAGAAGACAATTTTTTTCATTTTGTCTTGATAGCTGACAAAGTAGATTTTTCACCCTACTTTGAGTATTTATACTACAAACTATGAGGCAGTAGGAGAGTCACCTATTTTTTTGCCACTCACTAATTTCATCATTTAGATAAAGTACTACAACATGATCTTTAAGATCTTTTCGGTTCTTAAAATTATAATAAGAATTTGACAATCAGAAATTTTTATACACCTTCATCAAAATTACAAATTTGGAACAATAATTTTAAGAGACTATTTCAAGATAGACACATTAAGTTACTAAAAATCAGAATGTGTAACTCAGTTCAGACAGCAAGCATTACGAAACATGTGCACACACTTGTTACAAATGGCTACTTCAAAAAATATTCAAGGTTTGATAATACTTACCATTATCTTTGTTTGCCAAAGATTTTGCTAAGTGTGTACAGCATGGAGAGGAAACATGTGCCTTGGTGAATAAGATTCTATTTTAGGAGATAAGGTAATAAAAAATAACATTCATTGACCAAATAGGTGCATATATTAATATTATTTTATGTCTCTAAATATTACTTGGATTTGGGGAATTATTTCTTTTTTACTAGCTGACTATATATTAGCTAGCATAATTTTGTTTTTTGCAAGTTTGTCCTCATCATTCAAAATACTATGCATAAAGTTCCTGGATTCATTTTCTCTTGCACCGTTTGATATATTATTTTGTTTCTTAGACTGTTTCAAACATCTAAAAAATGAAAGCAACCAATCACATAAAGACAACCTTCATCAAAATGCCACATTTACAGACTCTGGTGAGTGATGATCCTGGGAAAGCAAACCAGGGTTGCTCATGAATGCAAAACTGTCAGTGTGTTCAGTCCTACAACCTTCTACTCTTAATTTATTTCCTTATTTAATGCTAACATTGGTATTTGTGTAATTCTTTTCATCACATATACCAATACATAACTCTGCCATGCTGGTGGGTGATTGTATCCATAACTTCAATGTAACCGTATTAAATGTATTATGAACTCAGTAGTCTACTGGTATCCCTACTTACGGGAGATTAACACTGGCATTGTTTGCAGAAATATTGGAAGGAATGAGCTGTCTGGGAAAAAAAAAGTAATTAAGAAAAAATATAAGGGTGATAGTCAACATGGGCTTCAAACCCAAGAAGAGATTTAAAAATTAAAATATGAAAGGACAAAGGGACTGTATTTTTGGAGATAAGGAAATGATTAAATAATGTAGTGAAACAATCTTCATGTTGGTCCTTCCTTCTCTGCCTATTGTTTTCTCTGGGTCTTCTCCCTGTAATCAAGATCTGTAACTTATGATTTGGCTAGTAAGTAATGCCATGTTCTAAGACTGTTTTTCTTTACACCTTTATAAACTTACATAGTGTAATTAATGAACTCATAGTGAAAAAAACAAAATTTGGCGAGTAAATTTAAAGATCTCATTGGCTTTATTCAAGGATTCATGAATTGGGCAACATCTCATAGTCCTACCAAGCAAATAGAAGGGAGTTTGGAGGAGCTGTGCAGAATGAAACGCTTTTATAGACAGAAACAGGGCAAGACAGGAAGTTACTAGCAAAAGAAAAGAAAGGATTATTTCAGGCAAGATCACCTTTTCTCTGAGAGGGCAGGGCAGGGAATCTGACCTATAGATTCTCTCACTAATGCTTGATGAGAGAAAAGCTCTCAGAGGCCTCCTATTCAAGGGAAGCCATTTTAGATTTCTTTCTAAGTCAACATGACTGTATATAAACCTCTTTCACTACAAAAGCCTAATTTATGGCCTACTATGCATGCATTACACATCTACTTTGTGAACGAGTGCCTGAAGGAAAACCATCTTGTCCTTGAGTTAGCGGATCAATGCTCCGACTCCCTGCATTTGTTTACTATGAAACTTGTGATTCCGACTATATTCTCATCTATAATCTTTTGAGTTTTAACAAAATGTAAATATATATATATAATCCTGTAAAACTGTTCATACAATGGAACACTTTCTTTCCTGTGGAGAGTGTGTTTCCCGGGCAGCTGTCCTAAAGTGGGCTCAAATGAACCTCTCTTTCTTACTTTTAGACATTCTAAAAGATTTGTCAATTTGCGTGGATGTACTGATCAGGAAATTCCACTGATTTAAAATTCCACTCATGGGAGAGGCCAAAACTCCATTTAGGTTAGGTATTAAGTCTCAATGGGGCTTAACATCAGAGACTCCATTTGGGACCTGTTTCTTTTCTAACATTATCAACAACCACATTTAAACAATAGTAGCTTATTATTAATAAACATATATAATATAAGCTTAATATTTAAACAATATTAGCTTCCCTTCAATATCTGATATTTTAAGTAAATTTTGATAGAAATTACTGTAAACTGGTAATTTTAAAGAATTTGGAATGTGGATATCTCCAAATTAATTTAGATTTGCTTAGTCAAATGGACAAAAAATAGAAATACATGCAAACTGTTTTTTTTTCTCCCAAATTTTATTTATCTACTCTCTAGGTTGTGAAAAATAGCTTTCTTTCAATTCTTATATAAGTATTTTTTTTATCAGGGATTTAGCTGTTGGCTCATTACTTTTGAGGGGAAGCAGAATTTGCAGCCCCCAAATATGCCTTTTTCTTTTCTTTTCTTTTCTTTTCTTTTTCTTTTTTTTTTTTACATAAGGATTATCTTGAGCTGGTTATTTTTAAGAAATAGCAGATAAGGAGAAGCTTTGAAAACCAAGCAAAAGTTTCCCTTTAGTAGGAGACATTAACATTTCTACAGGAAATCCCATTTGTAAGGATGTCTCTCTAACTCGGAGAAAAGGATGACTAAAGCTCCAGAAACTCTTCTCAGTGGAGAAGGCAACAATTTAAATCTGGATTTAAATCTGCATAACAACCTTACACCTTTTTACTTTACCCTTTTGCTTTTTCTGGTAACCTCCCATAACTTACTTCCCACTCCAACATCTTCTTTTGTCTTTACTAAAGATGGTTTCTAAGGCGGCAGCTTGGGCTGCTTGGGGTAGTTACTTGGTTTTCCTGTGTATTTTTCCATGTATATAGAAGGTATACATGTTATTAAAATTCTGTTTGTTTTTCTCTTGTTAATCTTATATTACAGGGGTTTCAGCCAAAAACCTGGAAGGGTAGAGGGAAAATTGTTTTTCCTCCCCTACATTTTCAATAGCCTGTTCAGAAATTGTTACCAGAGGAATTAGCACTTCATCTTAAATTTTGAAGAGAGCAAAAGGAGCATAATGGAAAATAAATGTTGAAGAAAAACAACAGCAATGAAATAGAATTCAAAGTGTGAAAACCTGGGTGAACTGACAGACCAACCATTTGCTAATGCTATGATTTTGTTCCTTTGAACCTAAAGGTTCTTATCAGTGAATGGTTATGAGATCTTCTCTGACTATACTTATATATATGAAATACATAATATGTATTGTCTACCCTATTGATTAAGTCTTTCAAAGGTAATATGTCTCAGAAGTAAATATTTCTGAAATGTCTCTAAAATATGATTATCTTGCTGATTTTTATTCCATTTGTGTGTATTTCATTATGGAGTCTCTGAACACATTCATGTCTTATTAAATTTCAAAGAAGATCTTCATTTCTAATTCCATTTTACAAGAAAGGATGTAAAATTTCTATTTAATTAATTATGTCAACTTAATCTCAATAAGCCTTTATTCAGCACAAGGAGCCAAACTGTGTCTGAAGTCTTTTTCGTCCAAATGAGCACATTTACTGTTTCCTCCATTTTCCTCCTGCTGTTTCTTTTCAATAAAGTTAAATGTTCCCAGTCAATCACAGTTAAATAATTTCCTCCTGAAGTCTTCAGTATCAATCAATTATGATAAAGTTAAGACAGACTAGGGCTAAACCTAGGGTTGACGTATGAACAGATTTAAAACAAAATAAGGCTTACATGGAAGGGAAGTAGTTAAAGGCAGAAAGAAACTTTTTATTATTTAAAAATAAATCCCACAATTCTTTATTATTAAAAAAAATTAATTCAAACACATATGCATACACACATATACACTATATTAACACACATACACACACACCACACACACACACACACAAATACATAGTTATTTTCCATTCTTCAAAATATTTTCAGCTTGCTACTTTGTATAACTTGGAAATGAATAGAATGTAAGGCTTGCTTCTTTTTAATTCCTATAAAAAATATCCACTTCTTAACTACTTTCATCTGTTCTTTTGTCATCTTCTTACATACTTTATAAATAACCTTAGTACTTGGAATAATTTCTGGTCTTTCTCCTATGTTTCCTTCAACACGAAATCAATTATCAAAGCATTGCACTTTATGCAAATAATTCTTAATTCTACCATGAAATACATTTTACAGTCAAATAAACACTGTACCCTTTCTTCTTTCCAATATGAGAAAAAACATTACCAAATGAGTAGGTCAAAATTGTCTGCATGAAATGTACTTTCCTAAATATATTTTGTAAATTCTCTTATTTCCTTGAGGCAGATATTTAGTCGAGTGGTAGAAAAGTCAGATATAATTACATATAACTGCTGGATTTTACACAATGAGCAGGGCAAAAACACTGATGCTAATATTGGGGAGTGGTTTCTACACGTTTGAGACTGTATTTTGCCTTAAATTTGATCCAACCATTTTATGGGTTCATTGGATATATTGAATGGCATGAATAACATGATGGTAAGTGCACACAAGTAATCTATATAACACGGTTATGATGATACCATATCTTATTACCAGGTACATAGAAAATATTTTAGTGTCTGAAATTCTTTAAAGAAACATTTTTGAAAGTACAAAAGAGGGGTGCCTGGGTGGCTCAAGAGGTTAAGCCTCTGCCTTTGACTCAGGTTATGGTCTCAGGGTCCTGGGATCCAGTGCTGCATCCGGCTCTCTGCTCAGCGGGGAGCCTGCTTCCCACCCTCCCCCCACCCCACACCGGCCTGCCTCTCTGCCTACTTGTGATCTCTGTTTGTCAAATAAGTAAATAATAAAATCTTTTTTAAAAAAATTACAAATGACATTAAACTGTGAGTTAGCGAAGGACTAAGAAAGACAGACTGGTTTTCATAAACACTGCACTAAATATGAATCATCAATGTGCTGTAGCTACAAAAAGGTAATTTCTACTCCTTTTAGCATTATAATAGCAATAATTTATATTTTAATTAATTTATTTATTATATTAATTTAGTTTTAAAATATTGCATGTTACAAGTATTCCCTGAAATAATCTTCCAAATACTGTTAGAAATTATTAACATCCTTTATAGATGCGTGCCCTGCATCTCAGCAAGTTTGTGTGTCTTGCTCTTGATCTTGCTGCTAATAACCTTTTTCTCCTTGTTTAGTTTATGTAACATACAGTAACATAGAGCTACATTTCTGTATGGTATGAGTTAGGAAGGTCACAGAGAAGTGGAAAGTGTTCAGAGGAGAGTGAGTGGGTAATGAGGAAACTGAGAGTACTGGGAGCTTTAAAATGGAGCAGAAAGACCCTGGGCGGGGAGTTCTTGAGGTCGTAGCCTCTGCGCAGCAGAACAACATTGTTGTTCACTTTCTCCTCCTCGAATCTTTTTATTGTAGCTGGGCTGAACCAACAGACAATATACTGACCCATTTGACTGAGAGCTGAGCTTAGGGTCTTGTTTGATTGGGTTTCCAGTTTCTTCCAATCAGGGGGAACCCTACCCTCCAAGAGTACATAACGTCTTGAAAGAAAGCAAGACACTTCAACTTAACGCTCATTCTCCTCGGCCTTATCGTACTATCCTAGCTATGTGTGTCCGAACAGTTCTTCTTTTTCCCCTTATGTCTTCCTGTTTTGCTGTACATACATAAGGGGCCATATATAGGAAGATTATGATGAATCCAAACCTTGAGCCCCCAGTATCCCCAAACCTTCCTTGTCAATAGTGTAGCTTGTCTCTCTTTCTGAGGACACTGATCTTCCTTTTCCTGAACATCACTGCCCTGCAAAGAATTGCTGGTACCTCCGAGGACCTACTCCTACCCTCTCTCATTGTTCCTAGATGTATCATCAGATTGAAGTCTCAGCTGAACACATAGGTAAGGTACAAAGTATAACTGGTGAAGAATTGTTAGACATGGGAAAAAAAATTGCAAGATTTTACCAATTCACATTGCCCCAAATCCGGAAATCATATATGCCGATAGAGTTTAAAGGTATTGAATCATAGTGGAATGGATCTGATATTGTCTTAACCTGTTTGGGCTGCCTTAAGAGAATATTATAAACTGGATGATTTATAAACAACAGAAATGTATTTTTCACAGTTCTGGGTCTGGGAAGTCGAGGGTCAAGGCACAGGTAGATTTGGTATTTGGGGAGGGCCTGTATCCTGGTTCACAGGAGGCCATTTTTTTCACTGTATCTTCACATGCTAGAAGGGCAAGGAAGCTTTCTAGGGTTTCTTTTATAAGGCACTAATCTCATTCATGAGACCTCCATCCTTTTGACCTAATCACAAAGACCAAACATTCAAATATCACCACAGTTGGAATTAGGATCTAACATATAAATTTTGGAGGAGGCGGGCAATGGTGGTTTTGTGAACAAACATTCAGCTATAGCTTAGGTATCCTAGGTTCCAGGGATGATTCTGTCTGTAAAAGATATCAGCAAGGTGTCCACAGGAAGAGAATCGTGGCGTCATCTTCCATAATCATGACATAGACTGCTTAAGAAACACAACACAAATTATCTATGAAAATAGTCACAACTTCTCAAGTAACTTTCAGTATCGTGTGAGAAAGAAATCACTTTTACATTCATTTTTATGGCGTCCAGATGTAATCTGGAGCCTGAAATAAATATCGACAACATTGCTCATATTTTTCTTGACTTACTAAAAACTCAAAATAATGATTGTATGCAAAAAAGCATAAATGAATAAATAAAGTTTTATCAGACACAATCTAAATTACCTTGGCATGATATAAATGAACAGATAAGTAAACTGATATAAGATAAAATTGATTGTTATCTAGGAATAGAAGGTCAATAATGTACACATATTCAAGTTTGCTTTTTTTTTTTTTTTTTTTTAATAGTGTAGCCTGACATTATCACATAACTACACAGGATGAGCAAGACAGAACACAGTAATGGTTGGATTGAGACCACTCTAACTAAAATATTGTAAGATAATTTTTCTTTTCCTAATAAACTAATCTCAAAGGTTTCAGGTATTTCAGATGTGGCTATTGCTTTTGACCCTTTCTTTCCACACTTTCAAGGTAAAAGACTCAGCAGACATTGGACTTATTTCAGGCTCACTGTCTGTTTAGAAGTGAGACAATTTAACAATCACTCCTGATTGGCTTCTCTGTGACAGAACTCAGAGTGAAATCAATGCTGAATGACCAGAGAACTTACACCAAGCTGGCAGCAGAAATCTAGTGGGCGAGATGGGGACAGCATGTGTTCTTTCAGACCTTGCACTGCCAACTGTGTGGAAGCACACTGCCTGTGGCTTGCTGTTATCCCTGCAGCCTTTTAAAAGTGTGAATAGGACTACAATGAGTTGAAGCCTTCTGTTTGAACTGATGTCTTGGAAACTTGTCTCTACTAAATGTGGGTCAGATTTCTTCCAGCTTTCAAAAAGGACAAATTAACCAAAGATATTTTATTCTATTCATACCATTTTGTCTATGCTTAAGGTGACTGAGATTCTCAATACCGGTCATATGGAAGCATTGTTCTCCATATAAGCAGAGAATCACTTTTATCATAGAGGTTAAAATACATTGGGACTATTGATAGAATCTCATTTCATCATTTACTTCCTTGAAATTCCAAAATATCTCCCCCATGACACGTGCCCAAAAGTAGGTGAGAACAAAATGAAAAGAAGGAAGTAGAGCAGAGGTGCTATATTGGTAAATTGCTATACTATATAACTTTATTTTCTAAGAGAGTATTGATAGTTGTCCTAATGTGAATGTGATATTTCTGGGTATACACATTATCAACTTATTTTATAAGGTTATATAGGTTAAAATGATTTTGGATTATAAAAAGTAGGTAATTACAATAACACGTATTTTGTGTGAACCATCCCTTTATGTACAAATAATTGCATGCAGCAGTCATTAATAAATCCATACCTTTGTGTATCTTTCAGTAGTCACATAGAACAAGTTAGGAAACAAATGCAGGCATAGTTTGCTTTAAGAAAACTTGGCAAAAAGAAAAAATCCTTAAAATACACATATTTCATTATGACAATTTTCATAATTAACTGGGGATTTCTAGCGACTTAGTACTGAATCATGTAATTTATTTTTAAGGGAAATGATACTGATGGGAAGTTCTTAGATCTATATCCTCTGCCAATAAGAACAACAACAACAACAACAACAACAACAAAAACCAAACAAAAAGCCAAAATAATACTATAATTACTCCAAAGCTAATCCATTACATGCTTCCATGGGAAATCTATATTATACTATTTATTCTAACAGGACCACAGTTGAGGAGATTGAAACAATAGCCTTCTTAAAAACAGTTCATTGTTGAGTTTTCGTTTATAGAATAATTGTAATCACCAGTCTCTTAAAGATTCACCTGAGGAATGGCTTGATGAAAATTAGCAGAATTTGAATTTCCTTTGTAATTTCTCTTCCCCCATGAAACCAACTAAAGTGGTTAATTGTGTGTGTTTTCACCTAATTAGAGTCAAAGAGACAGACTGTAGGGAAATAAGAAGACAGTATCAGCATTTCTCCTCATTAGGATATTCTGACACTGATTAAGAACAAATACCTATTTTTGTGTGCTTCCACCAAATGAAGGCCTACATCCAGCTAACTCATTTCATGACAAGAGTTGTGATAGATGATACTATTTCGCGATAGAAATCATGACAGATGATGTGCTTCTTAAGAAACAATTCAGGAAAGAAGGTCATCATTTTATATAGTAAAGAGCTTTTAGCAATCTTGGTTACTAGAATTTGATCAAAGTGCATCAGAGACACTGACTTCACTTTTAAAAAGGCAATTTTGTAAAGAGTTATTAATGCAAGTTAACGGTTGACATTAATTTTATATGCAGGGTTGAAAATTTAAGATTAAAAGAGTCTCCAAAAGAGCAAATATAGAAGAGAGAGCTGTCTTAGTTTCTCAGGGCCACCATGGTAAGTTACAACAAACTTGATAGCAAAACCACAGAAATTTATTTTCTCACAGTTCTGGTGGCCAAAAGTCTGAAATCAATGTGTTAGTAATGTTGGTTCTTTCCAGAGTCTCTGAGGGAGAATCCATTCCATGCCTTGCTCCTAGTTTTTGGAATTTGGGGAATGTGCCAAAAATCTGGTGGCTTTCGACACATCACTCCAATTTCTGCCTCTGTCTTAACAAGACTTTCCTCTTTTGTGTCCTTGTGTTTTGTCTGTCTTTTATAAGGAAACTATCATTGGACTTAGGATCTAGAGATATTTAGCTTAATTATATTTGCAAATACTATATTTCCAAATAAAGTCACATATACAGGTACCAGGTGTTAGACTCGAATGTACTGTTTGGGACCACTATTGAACCCACTGTAACAGCACATAAGGCAAAATCAATATCTTTATAACAAAAACAGCACATGAAATTGTTGGGATAGACCCATATTATACTGAACATTCATATCTAAATTGCTTATACTGGAGAAATGCCTGCATAGTTAAGAGCTATATCAAAACAGATTTTGTTGTTCTTCAGAATCCTGATTTCATTTCCAAATTTTGTAAGATTTTTTTTAACTATTATTATACTGTTGGTTTTATCATTGCTTACTATTGTTTTGTCATTAGACACTACTATAACATGAAATCATTATTCATGTATTGCTCAATGCACGCCTGGAACTATCTAAGTCATACAAGCCTATGAAGTCGATACCATTTTAAATCCCTTTGTTACAGACATTAATGTTTAAGAATGGAGAGGGGCACAATTGTCCAGTGTTAGACAATTACTAAAAGTGAACCACAATTTTATTCAATGTCTGTTCTGCATCTGAGTGTAAAATCACTTTTCTAAGTCAGGAGCATTTTATATTCAGTTTCAACAGCATGAATATTACTGTTTCAACTGGGTTTTGTGGTCTAGAAAAAAATAAAATAAATGCATTAAATATGTTTTTAAAATATTTCTGCCCCTAGGGGGAAAAGTATTAGATATAATTAAGACCTTCAAATATTATTTATTTTCATATAACCAATCTTTCTGAAGAGTCTTTTTTGGATACCCAAAATCATTATGGATCCCAGTAGCAAACAATGTCCAGAAAGAAATTTATTATATATGTGTGGAGGAAGTGTTGTGTCTATGCCTACATCCATGGCAGAGTTAGGGCAAAGTACAAACATAAAAGAATTCTGGACTTAGATCTGATCCTCACTACCATAATTCTCCTGGGCCTTTGGGGTTCACTGAACTTTAGTAGAATTTCACTGTGCTGCGTGCAGCAGCGAGTGGCTAATTTGGGAGGGAGAATTAGAGAAAATAATGTAACAGGGAGTCTTTGAATCTGAGTGGCATTATTCTGATTTTTTTGCCATAGATGAGCAAATCTGAAAGGTATTAATTAGAAAAAATGTGAATATAATTGTAGTGCTCACTGTAATACCTTTGTTATAGACATTGTTCACCATGTTTCATCACATCTCATTTATGAGGAACCAAGAGAAAAAAAATCCCTATTCCTATTATTCTGTTGCTCTACTATATTAAAAAAAATGTGTCTATTGAACAACGGATAATGTATATCTTATATACATTTTTTCCTTTATAGAACTTTACCCCCATATTTCTAAGGTTTTCACTAATATCACCTGTGGCTTCATCATGTTTCTTACTCCTAATTTCTCTTTATTTTATTTTTACTGATTTTTCCAGCTATATTTTTTCCTTTGCTTTATTTTCAATATTAGCCTTAGACCCAAGCACATGTGTCCTGGGTCTTGCTCTTTAACGAGCACCATTAGGATCATCTCTTCTGTCCAAAGGAAGGAATCCACAAAACAAAGGGGATATGAACATCCATGGTTCACATGCGCCTTTAATACACTTGTCAAGTACCCCGACTATGGGATCTCCTCCCCAAATGATCTAAAGTCCATTTTCAGGGCCCGTGGAGACTTTACCCTGAGTTCATCTTGTGGGATACACATCTTCCAAACAGTGTTTGTATCATTAGACCCAAGGGGCTGACAAGGAGCAGCTCCCTGCAGAGGGTTGGGCAGACAGGACATGAGGTTTATGATGATCACCGTGTATGTGTGAAGCCCCTGTTGGTGCAGAACAGAAGATGCAATGGCCAAGAGTCTGATGTCTCTGTCTCTTCACACCGCTGTATTTAAAGGCTGAACGAAGTTTAATTCTCAACTTTTAAATATTAATGCATATGTATGTGGGCTTTCATATATACTTTTGTTCTAGTTTCCACAATTGTTAGGGAGCAGTGTGCTTTTGTAACCATTCTTACTCTTATAGAGAGTAAGTAAATTTATAAACAGCTGAGATCACAAAGTTACCCAAGGAGATATTTAGTGTCTTTTAGGAATAACACCTGTGGGTTGCTTACCAAGTGATAGTCTATAAATCAATCTTATTTTTCAGTTACTAATTTCTCTGTAATTATATGGCCCTCTGAACAAGAATTGTTACCAATCTATTTATGTATGCATTTTTGTATCCATTTATCAAATTTTTATCATAAATTTATCAATAAGTTGATCAGTTAATAAATGACACCAAAATACCTTCCTTATCCTCTTGAGATTTCTATGTTTAGAATATTGCTTTCTTAATATTTCCCTCAATAAAAGTCCAACTTACATCTGTTTTTGTTTTTTTTTAAAGATTTTATTTATTTATTTATTTATTTATTTATTTATTTGTCAGAGAGAGAGAGAGAGAGAACACAAGCAGGCAGAGTGGCAGGCAGAGGCAGAGAGAGAAGCAGGCTCCCCGCTGAGCAAGGAGCCCGATATGGGACTCAATCCCAGGACCCTGGGATCATGACCTGAGCTGAAGGCAGTGGCTTAACCAACTGAGCCACCCAGGCATCCCTGTAGTTTTTTTTTTTTAACTCAGTAAAGCTGGAGAGCCTATCATGTGGAAAAAGTGGGCATCGACGAGGCTATGAAGTGCCAGACAATGTTGGTGAGTCCTGCATCTCTCCCTGCTGCTTGAAAGAGATGTTTTTTTGGATTTGTGTGTCTTCTCCTGATCTCACAGAGCCATACCAGCTGTTGATATATATATATATATATATATATATATATATATAAATAATAATAAATAAAATAAATAAATAAATAATAATATAATAAAATAAAATTTTATTATAAATTTTCTATATTATATTGTGGATTTATGTATATGGATATGTATATATACATATATATACACACACACACACATTTATATTCGGACAGAAAGAAATTGGTGGTAAATTTTTTTTTTTTAAAGATTTTATTTATTTATTTGACAGAGAGAGATTACAAGTAGACAGAGAGGCAGGCAGAGAGAGAGAGAGAGAGAGAGAGAGGCAAGCAGGCTCCGTGCTGAGCAGAGAACCCGATGCGGGACTCGATCCCAGGATGCTGAGATCATGACCTGAGCCAAAGGCAGCGGCTTAACCCACTGAGCCACCCAGGCGCCCGGTGGTAAATTTTAAAACTTGCTCTCACTCAGTTGGAAACAAAGTGGCCAAACACAGATTTAGTTTTTAAATGACCTCTTGCCATCAGCATAGGACTACACCTTGACAGTGCATTTCCCTTCAGTTTAATATTGCAGCCATTGGCAATTTAATAGTGTGGGGGTCACCATGTTCTCTAGTTTCAAGTAGGTTTTCCTACTTTGTAGAGAACACCTTTTCAGAGCCATTGTTTATTTTTTTTTTATTTTTTTTATTTTTTTTTACCTTTTTTTAATTTTTTATTTTTATAAACATATATTTTTATCCCCAGGGGTATATGTTGCCTCCAAGAAACTCATTTTAAGCCCGAAGACACCTCCAGATTTAAAGTGAGGGGGTGGAAAAGAATTTACCATGCTAATGGACATCAGAAGAAAGCAGGAGTGGCAATCCTTATATCAGATCAATTAGGAGCCATTGTTTATTTTTAACCTGAAGATATGCTTTTTTTATCATAGAATTTGGAATTTTTTATGTGTTGCCTGTTCATCTGTTATTACTGAATGATTATGCTGACCAGACGAGTTTCATAAAATACACATATAATATTTCCAAATTACTATCCAAGATCTATCTTACAAACCGTACATTTTCTTGAGTATTCTTGTTTTTGGCTGATATTTAATAAATTACCTAAAATAAGGGATTTTCAAAACCAGATATGCTCTAAAAAATATAATCATAGATTAGTGAAAGACTGTTAAGCTTTTGTCTGGAAAGGATACTAGTTTTAAACTGTGTTTATTGTTTTCTGTAAGAATTCTTTACAAACAAAAAAATGGAGAAAAATTCATACAGATTGTGCCTTATTTCACCATTTAAAATCATGCCAGAAAATACACAATACATAACCATTTATTGAAAACAAGTATAAAATGTATTATAAGTATAATATATGAGAAATCAGAAGTTACTAATGATTCTAAGATATTCAATGACTTAGTCTTTAATTTTCTGCTACTAAAAGATTACAATGCTATGCTATGCTATGCCTCAGTAGATAAATCTTATTGATTTGAATACTAATATATTGAAATCAAAGATCATCCAATGTAAGATTTTGTAATACAAATGAAGAGAGTATATTCCTAGAATTGACATACATTTAAAATACTTTAAAGGTGTGTATGTGCATGTGAATATACATATGTGTGTGCATATATATGTATACATAAATATACTATGTATAAAATGTATGAAAACATATATAAGTATATAGACATATAAAGTAGTGATGTCTTTGAGCCTCATTGTTGAACAGAATTGTGAAGGTAAGGAATGCTATTTGTCATTTAATATTTCAGTGTTTCTCTCACTTTTCTTAGTCCTTTCCCACATACTTGTTATATTTCTATATTATATTGTGGATTTATGTATATGGATATGTATATACAACACATGTACATGTATATATATATATTCTTAATATATATTTAAAAATGCATATTTTACCTGAAATATAAATATAGCTATAAAGATGTGGATAAGATTTGTAAAAGAGTTGTAAGAAAATTTAACAGAATTTTTAGATAATATTCTTAGTTTTAGAGATGATTGCAAATTCTATATTGAATATCATTACCCATCTTCTGTCAAGTTCAAATATTACATTCACCAAATGGACAAAATTAGGACATAATAACTTATATAAAAGTTATTATCTCTTAAGTAAAATAAAAGGATATTTGAAGTTCATATATAATGAATTATGCTACAGCAAATTCAAAATAGAATTATTATCAAACAGTGGTTACTGTTCAGGATATGTTGAGCTATAAAACCAAATGTTGAATTTATAAAAGAAAGATCTTTAGACTAGTGCTCTCCTTCTTAATGGAATCTGGCAAAAAAAAAAAAAAAAAAAACCTGGTTAAATTTCCTGTCTGCCTCTGATAATGTATCTCAAATTATTAGATCAAGGGAAGAAAAAAACAAATGTGTTTTGAAACAAGGGCTTTACAGTATTATGAATCACTTTCTTCTGTTATGATTTAGTCTTAATATAATAAAAGATTTTCAAGACTCAAATCTTAAATGACATTTTTTATAAATATTACTAGCACAAAATAAACCTATAGAGTCATTTCCAGCTAAAACTGAAATATCATAAATTATAAAATTTACTTATTCTACTTATTTATGAACTTGTTTCTGTTATAGTTTTCTTCCAGGAATAATTTAAAGTTACATTTGATAGTGTATAACATTTATTTGAGTAAAGAGTAAAACAAAGAAGCATATTAAATGATTTGAAGAATAGGATAACATAAAATGTTTATATAAAATGCCAAGGATAAGCTTCAATGCAGTCCTTAGTTTTCTAGCAGCAAGACAGAAATGAAAAATCTGGTCTGTGTACCCATATACAGAGTCCATAAGATCAAAGCAGATCTACTTGCTCAAAAATGCAAGCAATCGTAAAAACAAGAAAGAATTTTCTTCAAAGAAAATATCCCTTATTTCCTTATTGAATCCTACCTATAAATAACATGAATGTTTGTTTATTTTAATGGTAATAGATATACACAAATGCATAATTCAATAACTGTGATTATTTGGGGAGCAATCGGAAAAATACTGCACGATGCAATTACTCAGTTTTGTTAATGTCTGAACTGTTAAACAGGTAGATTTCATATTATGTGGAAAACTGATAAACAGGACAGCTTGAAGGAACACTCCACAAATACTCTTCTCACTCGTCTCTCAGAAGGGCCTTTGATGGATATCGGGCAGAAGGGAATTTGAGATTGTATTCCCTGGCAAGTAATTGGAATAAAGCAATTCTATGCTGCCAGATAAATATTGACCTACATGTGCTAACAGACAGTGAAGCTTGGAATAGAGTTGACCTTCTCTTGTGGAAATTGAATCGTCTAGCCAGGATGTGTGCCTGAATGAAAGACTATCTGACATTGGTTCAGTGGTTACTTGAATGAGTGCCTGTAGGCAGGGTAAAGAAAGATCTCTTGAGCATAGTTTCTAATCCACCATGCTGTGCAGATGGATGGCAGACCGGAGTATTCATATAGCATCCGTACATCTTTTTTAACTAAGATAGTTTTAAGTCAAGAGCAGTTATGTAGCTACCTGAGCCATTAATAATAAAATAAAATGAAAAAGCCCACAGAACATTTAATATTAAAAAATATTTCTTTCTTTTTCTTTTTCTTTTTTTTTTTTTTTAAGATTTTACTAATTATTTTCCAGACAGAGATCACAAGTAAACGGAGAGGCAGGCAGAGAGGCAGGTGTGGGGTGGGGAGAAGCAGGCTCCCTGCTGAGCAGAGAGCCCAATGTGATCCCAGGACCCTGGGAACGTGACCTGAGCCGAAGGCAGAGGCTTTAACCCACTGAACCAACCAGGTGCCCCCAAAAATCTTTCTTCCTTTAACATACCTTTTTTTTTATCTAATGTAAAAAGTTATGCATGCTACATAAAAAATAGGTACAAATCTAAGTGCCATATGGGACAATTATATGGAAATAGTTAAACATTGGTAATTGTCTAAAACGTCAGTAGACACTTCACATTTATAGCAGGTTATTTTCTGTCCTACTGAGTTATAACAATAAAATGAGTATGCCTGGTGCCTGTTAAATCTATTTCTTTAGTCATTAAAGAATTTCATATAAATATCAGATATTTCTATAGCTTTACCATGTGCAGACTATTTTAGTACAAGAGTATCACATCACTTAAGAAATCTTTCTTTAAAGCTGAGATCAGGGAATATCCTTTTATCACACAGAATCCATCCATTACTCTGTCAACAGCAGATTCAACTGATCAAACTTTTCCTGTAGTAAAAGGGTGGAGAGTTTGAGTGAGAATCATTCAGCAATGGTGGAATGGGAGAGTGGGAGCGAATCGTAGCTTATACAACTTAGGTTTAATTCAAAATATTGATTTGGATACACTTGGAAATATCACTTCTAAATTCGCACAGACTAAAATAATCATAAAACAACAAATATGTAGATCTCATTAACTGAAAGAAAGCATCAAAAATGTCTCTGAGAATATGAAATAATTGTCTTAGTTTGGGATACCTGAATAGAATAGTATAGACTAGGTGGCTTATTAAAAAAAAAAAAAAAAAAAAAAAAAAGAAAGGGGCGCCTGGGTGGCTCAGTGAGTTAAGCCGCTGCCTTCGGCTCAGGTCATGATCTCAGGGTCCTGGGATCGAGTCCCGCATCGGGCTCTCTGCTCAGCAGGGAGCCTGCTTCCTCCTCTCTCTCTCTCTGCCTGCCTCTCTGCCTACTTGTGATCTCTCTCTGTCAAATAAATAAATAAAAAATCTTAAATTAAAAAAAAAATAAAAAGTAATTTTCATGGTTGTATAGGCTAGGAAGCCCAAGATAAAGATGCCTGCTGATTTGGCTCCTGTTAAGAACTCTCTTACAGATGGCTACCTTCTTCCTGTATCCTCATTTCATGGAGAGAGGGAGAGAGAGAGAGGAAGAAAGAAAAACAGAAAAGAAAGGAAGGAATGCAGGCAGGGAGGAAGGAAGGGAGGAGAGAAGAAGGGAGGGTGAGAGGAAGAAAGAAAAGAAAGAGAGCCCTCTGTTTCCACCCATCCATCATGAGGACACCACCCTCATGACCTCATCTAAACCGAATGACCTAATGACCATCTAAACCTTTCAAAGTTTTACCTCCTGATAAAAATACATTGGAAAAATACATCGGAAGTTAAGGTTTTAACATAGGGATTTAGGAGGAATACAAGCATTCAGTCCATAGCAATATATAAATAGCCATTTTTAATTTACATAACATTTTATAGCATACTCAGCACCTACAGATTATACATTAAATTGAATAGCACTAAAAAACCTCAGGTTTCTTCTTTCCTGAAGTAGAGCCCACAGATTAAGGGCTCAGTCCCACAGGACTGTTTCCTACACACTTCAGAGGCCAATTGCAAGTAGGAGGTCCCTAGGTTGCCTGTAACATCTGTTCAATTTAGGCTTAAACTGGTAGTTCCCACCAGACCCTCTTCAAGTTCTATTAATTTCCTAAGGCAGCTCAAACTACTCAGGGAAACATTTGTTTACATTTACCAGTTTTTTTGGTTTTGTTTTGTTTACTTTTTACAATTTTATCATTTTACTTTATACTTATAACTGGCAGTGAGAGTTTTTAATATTTTGACAGACTTTTAAAAGTCACAGAACAATTATTTTTCCCATTGATTATTAAATACTCTTTTTTTTTTTTTTTTTTTTAAGTAAGCTCCATGTCCAGCAAGGATACTTGAACTCACAACCCTGAGATCAAGACCTGAGCCGAGATCAAGAGTCAGACACTTGAGGCACCTGGCTGGCTCAGTCACTTAGGGGTCTGCCTTCAGCTCAGGTCACGATTTCAGGGTCCTAGGATCAAGCCCTGAGTCAGGCTCCCTGCTCAGCGGGGAATCTTCTGCTCCCTCTGCTCCTCCCCTTCCCGCCTCACCCCCTGCTCACTCTCTCTTTCAAATAAATAAATAAAATCTTGAAAACAACAACAAAAAAAATGAGTCAGACGCTTAACTGATTGAGCCGCCCAGGCATCTGTCCCCACCAATTATTAAGATTGCTTTGAATAGCTGTGTTTTATGACCTGGCACTCTTGTGCAACGCAAAGACTGCCTATTGCTGGGAACAATGCCTACTACAGGGAAAATTAATTTTTATAAAACTAGGTGGTTGAGTGTTAAGCTATTTTGGAAATAATCTACATGTCTAAGTGCTAAAATATTTCTTCTCCCTACTGATCCTCAAAAACCAAACCAAACCAAAACCCAAACCAAAACCAAACAAAAAACCTTTTAAGACAGTAAACCTTTCATTGTTTAGACCATACATTCTTGGTAAAAATTTTTTCTTGATGGCAAAAATCTTATTGCTTCTATGTATGAAGCATGGATATACTTAAACAATATATAAACAGGGATGTGTTGTGTTTGTGGTATTCAAGCTTTACAGATTGTTGATTAGGATTAAAAAAAGGCTTTAAGGAAGTAATAATGAAGAAAACCTATAGACAAACACTGGTTGAAACAGCAACATTTACCAGTTTCTTTTAAAAGATATGATAAAGGATGCAATAAGCAGCCAGAGGAAGAGATACTAGAGCGAAGTCAGGGAGGGTCCAAAACACAGGAGCCTCTGCCCCTTGGAGTTAAGGCACATCCTCTTCCTGGTATGGATATGTTTCCCCACCTGGAAACTCTCCAAACCCCTTGCTTTTAGGATTTTATGAAGGCTTCATCATGTGGGAAAGATGGATCATTAACTCCATTTTCAGCCCATTTTTCTTCCCAAAAGAATGAAAGCCTGGGATGAAAATTTTACCCTTCTAATTGTGACTTCTTCTGGTGACCAGCTCTCTACCAGGAGCCATCCAGGGGCTCACCCAGGGTTGCCTTGTTAGAACAAAAGACACTCCTGTCTCCCGGGAAATTTAAGATTTTCAGTAGCCCTACATCAGGAACCAGGCTCAAAGACCAAATAATAGAGCAAAAGATGCTCCTTGAACTCTTACCACCCAAGAATTTCTGAGGGTTTTAAGAGTTCTGTGTCAGGAACTGGGGGCAGAGAACATTATCTTTTTATTATCTCATGTTTACCAAAACTGAAAGTGTGCTTTTCTGTAAATAAGGCTAAAACACTATTTAAGGATCAAACATAAAATAAAATACAAAGAGGAGATATAAAATATCACCTCTCATCCCAACAGAATAAAGCTACAAATCCATTGCTGGGTAATTAAACACTATACTTCTAAATAACCCACCAGGTCAAAGAAAAAAATCTCAAGGATATTAATAAAATATATTAACTAAGTAAGAGTAAAAATACAAAACATTAAAGCTTGTAAAGCACACTAAATCTCAACAAAACCAAAATTAGATCTTTGAAAATATTAATATGATGATAAATTCCCACAAGATAGTGGGAGATAATGAAGATACCCATAAGTCAGATGAAAAATGTGAATCTCTACCTATAAGAATCTAAGCAAATTCTAATAACCCCAAAACAAAGAAGACAAATCACAATTTACAAAAAAAAAAAAAAAAAAAAAAGGTAAAGGACTAAACAGTTCTCCAGGAAGTTATGCAAATGGCCAATATCCACATGGAAAGATCCTTAATGTCATTAGTTTTTAGGGCAATGCAAATCAAAACCACAATTGACATACCACTTCACTTGGATATCTGTATCCCATTGGATAACTGTAATGAAAAGGAAAATAACAAATGCTCGCAAAAATATGACATATAGGAACACTCTCCTGTTGCTAGTGGGAATATAATAAAATGGTTCAGACTAGCAAATCCCCAGTAAGATTAACATAGAATTACCTTATGTCATAGCAATTTTACTAAATGGATATATCCAAAAGAACTGAATTTTTTTTTAAAGATTTTATTCATTTATTTGACAGAGATCACGAATAGGCAGAAAGACAGGCAGAGAGAGAGAGCGGGGTAGAAGCAAGCTTCCGCTGAGCAGAGAGCCTGATGCAGGCTTGATTCCAGGACCCTGGGATCACAACCTGAGCTGAAGGCAGAGGCTTTAACCCACTGAGCCACCCAGGTGCCCCAAGAACTGAAATCATTTAGTCAAACACAAACATGTACATGAAAATTTATAGAAACACTATTCACAAGAGGTAAAGCAGAAATTAGATATTCTTCAATCGATGAATAGATAAACCGAGTGCCTTTTAGCTATATAATCCAATAGCATTCAGCCCTAAAAAAAGAAATTAAGTGTTTATACATGCTACAATACGGATGATCTTTAAAAACATGTCAAGTGATATATGCCAGCCACAAAAGGTGACCTATTGTACACTGGATCCATTTATATTCATAATAAGAAAATCCATAGAGACAAAAGCATATTAGTGGGTGACAGAGGCTGGGGAGCAATGGGATGGAGAAAGATCGCTTAATGGATTACAGGGTTTCCTTTTGGGGTCATTAAATGAAATAGATAGTCGAGATGGTTATAAAACACTGAAAATATACTTACCACCACTGAATTGTACATTTTAAAAATGGTTAAAATGGCAAGCTTTCCATTATGGTATTATATTACAATAAAAATGAATCTGTATACTCCTATATTCAGACTGAAAATTTTCCCTCAATGAAAATCCAGCTCCCAATAAATTTTTCTAAATATTTAAAGAATAAATTATACTGATTTTACACAATTGAGCAGAAAAATAAGGTCTTCTTCCCAACTTATACGTGAGGCCAACATAACTTGGATATGAAAAACTGACAGGCTATTCCAAGAAAATAAAATTTGAAAACTCAAATAAATATATAGGCTGGAGCACTGGGTGTGGTGAAAAAATAATGATACTGATATGCTGAAAATAAATAAATGGAAAAAAAATATCAGCAATCCAAATATAGTAACATGTAAAAATCATACTACAAAAGGAGCAACTTCTACCATTGAGGAAATCAAGGTGTATTTCCAGTTTTAAAATCACTGCATTGGGCGCCTGGGTGGCTCAGTGGGTAAAGCCGCTGCCTTCGGCTCAGGTCATGATCTCAGGGTCCTGGGATCGAGTCTCGCATCGGGCTCTCTGCTCAGCAGGGAGCCTGCTTCCTTCTCTCTCTCTGCCTGCCTCTCTGCCTACTTGTGATCTCTCTCTGTCAAAAAAAATAAAAAATTAAAAAAAAATAAAATCACTGCATTAATGACAACAAAGTAGGGGATGAAGGTGAGGAAAAGTCATTCATTAAAGTTCAATAGGTATTCATGCTTTAAAGAGAACATTTAGGTAAAGAAGGAATAGAAGAGTAGCGTCCTAATCAGATAAGGGGTCATCTATCAAGTAGCCGATAGCAACAACACAATTAATAAAAAAATATTGAAGCCTGTCTCCTAAGTGGTCCTGATGGAAGGGCAACAAAAGAGTGAGCTGGGATGAGCCGACCATCAGAGACCAGGGACTGCTCAGAGAACTGTAGAATCAGGCAAAAGACACTGTAGTTGCCCTTCCCAGATGGAGCCTATCTCCCAGAATGTTGTGGATTCTAGAGGATTCAGGGAAGGCAAGAGAATCCTGGGATGAGAAAGGCCTGGGTGCCCAGGATGCTCAGGCCCTTCCTCTTTCCCCGGACGTATCTGTAAGGAATCTGGGTCACAACAACCATCAGGCAAACCCCCATGTTCGTAAATGCCTCCCTCCCACCCACCACTTCAAAACCCAATTTACATGGATTCCAAGAAATTAAGGTGGGTTTACAATTTTAAAAAGAGCACATTAATAACAATAACCACAGCATGCCCTGAGAAGATTCTAGAACTTGACTAGAGTTCTAGAGTTCCTATTAAGAGGAAGAAATGATGTGTATGTGATATTTTTATTTAATCATAGAAAACTCACTTGTATAAAACGTTTCCACTTTGGGGCAACTAGAATATTAAACAGCTGGGTAATGAAACAGTTGAAAGTTATATTTTTCTTAAGACAGAGACAAGTTGTAAGTTGTTACATTTATTTATTTATTTATCAAAAGTTGAAATAATCAGTAACAAATTGTTAGCTTTTTTCATCTTTCCACCAGAGGAATAATATCTCTTCTAATCCCCAATTCTCTTTAAGGATGTTTTTCATTACTTAAATCAACCATAAGTTTGAAAGATGACTAACATGAAGCCTTAATAAGAAATCAATTTCTTTGTCTCAACCACAAGCTTTTAGGGTATTATAAATCTTGAACTTCAGGAGATGAACTCTTTTCACAGGATTGATTGAACTTTTTTCTACATCAGCATACAGGTAAATGGTGTGGAATATCTTTTTCAGAATAAGTAGTATATTAAGACATACAGTATGGCGGGGCACCTGGGTGGCTCAGTGGGTTAAAGCCTCTGCCTTCAGCTCAGGTCATAATCCTAGGGTCTTGGGATTGAGCCCTACATCGGGCTCTCTGCTCAGCAGGGAACCTGCTTCCTCCCCTCTCTCTCTGCCTGCCTCTCTGCCTCCTTGTGACCTCTGTCAAATTAAAAAAAAAAAAAAATCTTAAAAAAAAAAAGAGACATACAGTATGGCAATAATTTCCTATATGTCTCCCTACTATGTAAATTATAAAGCTCTTACTAATCTTATAGATTTTAAAAGTGTAAAAAAAAAAAAGGTGAAAGACTGAAGTATCCAGTGACATTGAAAATGTACAGCAAAAGTCAGAACCATATTCTTATTCCAGAATGAGACTGGCCTACTCTCTATTACCACATAGCCATGTCTCTTCCCAATTGTACTGGAGAACTTAGCCAATGTAATAAAGAAATAATAAGAAATATAAATTATTGGAAATGAATAAAGAAATAAAATAGCCATTATTTACAGGGAAGATAATTGTGTATTTAGAAGACCCAGGGGATGCCTGGGCAGCTCAGTAGGTTAAGTGTCTGCCTTCTGCTCAGGCCATGATGCCAGAGTCCTAGGATCAAGTCCTGCATCGGGCTCCTTGCTGAGTTAGGAGCCGCCTTCTCCTCTCCTTGCTGTTCCCCCTGCTCATGCTCTCTCTAACAAATAAATAATATCTTAAAAAAAAAAAAAAGATCCAAGAATCTTCCAAAGAACTTTTGCAATTGATGAGAGAATTCGCCATGCTGCAAAATTGATATGCAAAACCAATTGTTTGTCTAGATGAAAGCAGTAAACAGAAAATAAAAATGGTATAAATAAAATCAATCACAATGTTATACCCCAAATTAAATAAATGTAGCACTGTAAGACATCTACACACATACACATGCACATACAAAATTGTTGAGAGAAATATAAGAACTGCATAAATATAGGAATATATTGTGCTTATGTACTGGAAGACTCAATAATCTGAGTATGTTAATTACTGCTGTATTTATACTAGACAGAGAGTAAATGCAATCACCATCCAGCAGATATATATGGATGTCTGGTTGTATATGTGTGTTAATTGGTGACCTGATTTTAAAATATTATATGTAAAAAAACCTTGAAAATAGGAAAACCACTTAAGGAAGAACAAATTTGGAAGCATAACATGATCTGCCATAAAAATCATTATGAGGCTAATATAAATTTGACAACACCATGTAGGCATAAGGATAAAAACAAGGAAACAACACAGAGTTTAGAACTATCTCCTTCATATATGTTCATTGAATTTGTGACAGGTAACATTGAAATTTTCAGGGGACGATAGATTTTTCAATAAATAGTATAAGACCTACTGGATACATAAAGGAAGAAAAAAGTTAAACTTGACTTCTATCTCAAACCATATATAAAAATGAATTCAACATATACTGTATCTCTAAATGTGAAAAATGTATGTATATATGCATTTAAAGACAAAAGGATTAAAGATCATGGAATAAATAAAACCTAGGAGAAACTAAATGCTTATCATTAGGTTTATAGATAAATTATTTGGTGGCCAAACAATTGATATTCAGCAATCAAAAATGAGCTAATGGAAAAGAATATCATATCATACACTTGTACAGAAACTGCTTAGATACATAAAAGTATACACAGTATGACTCTATTGATATAAAGTGAAAAGGACAAAAGTAATCTGTGGTGATAGAAATTAGAAGAATGCTTGTTACCCAGAGTTGGGGGGTGTTTAGAGAAACCTTCTAAAGTGTTTTTGTGGTTCTGGTAATAGTCTTACGTTTTAATCTAGATAATAGTAACATTTTGTGTGTTTACTTTGTTGAAATTCATCAGTCTTTACATATAATATTTATGTATTTTTTTTAGAGATTTATTTATTTATTTGAGAGAGAGAGTGCATGGCATGCACCCCCGTGTGAGGAGGGGAAGGGTAGAGGGAAGGAATCCCAAGCAGACTCCCCCTGAGTATGACCCGGGATTCGGGGCTCCATCTCAGGACACTGAGATCATGACCTGAGCTGAAATCAAGAGCCAGCACTTGAGTTACTGAGCCACCCAGGCACCCCAAGATTTATGTACTTCTTAATGCATATTTTAGTTCAACTAAAAATTTATGTAAAACAAAAAAATGAAGAGACACATTACTAAATACAACATACAACCTGCAAGTCAGATTCTTCTATATACCCCTGAAGGACTAAATGTGTTTCATGTCTAGTACCTAAAATACTGGGAAAACACAACAAAAATCATAATTCTATTATATAATACTGACAATTTTAATCTTTCCTATCTATGATGGGATCATTACATGATAAACATAAAGTACTGGAATATGAGTTCCATAAAATTGGGTAATATTTTGAGTATATGGTTAATCATATTATATGTGCATATGAAAAAAAGTATTATGAATTCTTTTATTCAATTTCAGCTTTAAGTAAAAATGCTAATGTTAATGAAGTGAAACAAATCTTATTAAAATGCCCTTAGAATTGTCAGAAATACAGATTGCTTTGTTCTCAATTGCAGGTGTGCTCAGAGTCTCATAAATGGAATCATCCATCTTTAAGCCCACTAAAATTACCTTTGTTTTAATAATTATATATGTAACCAACCTTTGTGGATCTCTATTTGTTCATGTTAACAGAACAGAACAATTTATAGACAAGTATATTTCTTGGAGAGCTGAATGTACTTTGAAATGAAAAATTTTGATCATCCATGAAATTAAACAAAGCTTTAGGAAGAACAAAATTTTTCAATTATGGATTCTGTCCTCCTGTCTTAGATTCTCCGCCTAAATTCCCATGTCAAAGTAAATAATGTCTTATTCCAAAACAAGCTCCTAGGAAGGTTTGTCTCATGTAGATCCCTGTTTTACTCGAACAGTCTTTATAGGCGGTACCTGTACCTGTGGTTTGACTCGGATGGGACTTCCTTATTGTGTAATTCTGCTTGCTAACTTGATCCTGTTGGCCTCCTAACACTCTGCTCCGTTGTATGTTTCAAAATATTTTTCTAATTCAATGGGTGTTTACCTATTTGTAGAAGGGAAAAAGAAAGGAAAGGAGGGAAGGAGAGACGGAGGGAGAGAGGGGAAAAGGAAGAGAGGAAAGAAGGGCGGGAAGAAGGAAGGAAGAGAAAAAGAAAGAGATTAGGAGGACCTCTTTCCATCCTTGACAGGAGTGGTGTGAAATGACAGTTACCTAGTTTCTTGTCTTCTGTCTTGGCCCTGAGATAAAAACACCATTCATTTGTCATTTTCTGACAGTTATATTTGATTGTTGCCATTATTCTTTGTTTATTATTTTCATTTTATTTAAGCGTTTTCTTCATGTTAATTATGAAGAAATCATGGAGGCTAAAATAACTTAAGGTGAAAAATCTAGATAGGAATAGTCTGGAAGTCTTTTTTTTTTTTAAGATTTTATTTATTTTTTTGACAGAGAGAGATCACAAGCAGGCAGAGAGGCAGGTAGAGAGAGAGGAGGAAGCAGGCTCCTGGCTGAGCAGAGAGCCCGATGCGGGGCTTGATCCCAGGACCCTGTGATCATGACCTGAGCCGAAGGCAGCGGCTTAACCCACTGAGCCACCCAGGCGCCCCAGTCTGGAAGTTTTAATACAAAAAATGTCTGATATATGATAGAATAAAAATGGAACTCAGTCTGAGCCTCCCTAGCTCCTCATTAAATATCCCTCAGTCTTGTCTAGTAAGGATAAATTCACCCAATTCTTTTATTCACCTTTTAAGCATGTGTGTCCTGTGCTTCTAGATCCCACAAAAATTTGCTTGTACTGGAGAACATATTAGGAAAGGTATAAGTACAGATAATATTGCTTTAGTTAGATAAAGCAGTAAGATAAAATATGTATCTTAGAAAACTGTACATGGTCTTGTCTCAATATATCTTTCTTTGCATGAGAAAATTTGTATGATTAAGGCAAGATTAAGGCAGACATTTCTGAAAATTTCTTTGAGGTAGAATTTTAAATATTTGAAGCATTAATGGCATATCTGCAAACACTTCTTCATAACTCTTTGTGAAAATAAATTTTATTGAGTATCAAATAAAATCTATATGCTCTTTTGATCAAAAATATTCAGTCCTAAATGAAAGTAATGCCAATATTTTGGTTCAGTTTTAAGGAAGACTACACTGAAATTAGAGATTGCCTCCCTAGGATTGGGGTAAGATTTCCTACTGATTTAAGACAGAATTAGAATTAGTAGATTTTGTGACTAAACATAAAGATGTAAGGGGCGCCTGGGTAGCTCAGTCGTTAAGCCTCTGCCTTCTGCTCAGGTCATGATCCCAGGGTTCAGGGATCAAGCCCCGCATCGGGCTCCCTGCTCCACAGGGAGTCTTCTTCTTCTCCGACTCCCTCTGCCATGTTCCCTCTCTCGCTGTGTCTCTCTCTCTCTCTCAAATAAATAAATAAATTCTTAAAAAATAATTAGAAATAAAGTCATGGATATAGTGCCATTGATCCAAGCAGATTTGGATTAAGAATGCATGCAAGTGATGTTTGGTCATTTAATAGGCAAAGGAAATGGCACGTACCTAAAGAGGTTAAAAAAAAAAAAAAAAGACATACATTGGGGTTCCCCTAACTTACTGGTTGAAGCGCAGAGTTTGAGAAGGGAGACTGGTGAGAGCTTAGATAAAGAGGGCCTTCAATTTAGATAAAATGGGCCTTAAATTAAACACTTTGCATTTTGTTCACAATAGTTTCAGGAGTACTAAATGAAATGTTTTCATGAAATTGGTTACCTAAGAAATTCATGAGAGGACAAAATCCAACCAAAGGAAGGTATATTTTGAGATATCATTTAACTAGGAAATGTATTATGTTAGAACTCTGAGGATATGTCCCAGTGAATTTTGTGTGGTATGCTTTACAAAATCACATATTATAAAGAAGTTACATTTTAATTTATATTATTTAATAACAATAGATAGAACAGTTCCAACAATAATAAATGTGTAATTTTGAAGATTGAATAGAAATTAGATTTTTTTTTCTGTAAATTCATGGATGCATTTTTTTTTTTGAAGATCCTGTAAGTTGGTTAAAGAGAACATTTATGTGGTAGAATTTGTGGAGACATTTATTTTAACATTATATAGAGCCCATTTCCATTTGGCTCTCTATTTTTATTTTTATTTTTATCATTATTGGCATGGTCTAATGAAGTGAATATACATCTAATGTATTACTGTACTTATACTGCTACAATGAAATAACCTGAGCAGAGAAAAAAAAAATCTCCATCATAATGCAAATGTATGGTATTGGTTTCCACCACTTTGTTTCCAGGCTGAATGCACCTATAATCATATACTATTTCTTGCATTCATGTACTTTTTCTATAATTACAAATTTGATTATGTAACCAAATGTTTCGAAATGGGACTTAGATTAGTTTTTACAAATTATGTCTCAATTTGGTTAAACACAAACACATCACATGATGACAATGGGAATTTAATGATAGTATCTCCATAATTCAGTGAAATACATACCAATTTTAGTAATAAGATGTGTTAATTTGGGACACATAATAAAAAAAACAAATTAATCCATTTAAAATACTTAGTATTTTTTTAAAGATTTTATTTATTTATTTGACAGAGAGAGAGAGATCACAAGTAGGCAGAGATGCAGGCAGAGAGAGGGGGAAGCAGGCTCGCCGCTGAGCAGAGAGCCCGATGCGGGGCTCCATCCCAGGACCTGAGATCATGACCTGAGCCGAAGGCAGAGGCTTAACCCACTGAGCCACCCAGGCAGCCTTTTACTTACTTAGTTTTTTAAGATATGTGACTTTTAACAAAGTGAGTGTTAATTTATTTTTCTGGCAGTACACTAAAGTAGAAGTATACAATTTTAAAGTCAAATATCTTTTCCACCCATACTAAACCCAATTTCATCTTGCAACATTAGCCAGTTATACATTATTTAAAAAATCTATGCACATTAGGAAAAATGTAAAGGGTCACATATCAGACTTTATTATGCCTTTTATTGACCAGTATCTTACGTGTCTTGAAATCTTAGTAATTTTTAAAAGCACTTCAATGTTATTGGTGTATGATTTTATGTATATGTGTATGATTTTATGTACTCTGAATAAATCCCGTGTTATTAGTTTCCTATTCCTGCTCTAAGAAGTTACAACAAACTTCATAGTTTAAAACAACACAAATTGTTTACCTTAAAGTTCTGGAAGCCAAAAGCATCAAACAAATCTAACTGGGTTAAATTCTATATTTAGAGGATGCTGAATGCTGGATGCTCCTATGGAAAGTCCCATATGTTCATTTTCCAGATTTTAGGAACCAATGCAATTTGTGATTTGTGGCTCCATCTTCCCATATTGAAACCAAAAAAAATCAGGTCAAGTCTTTCTCACACTGCCACCTCTTTAACTCTCTCTCCCTCTCCTGTGTCTCTTGTGCATTTTTAAGTCTCCTTGTGCTTACATTGGGACCGCTTCAATAATTCAGGATAATTCCACCATTTCCAGATCAGCTGATTAACAACGATAATTCTACCTGCAACTTTAAATCTTTTTGTCATGTAACCTAATGTATTGACTGGTTCCAGAGATTAAAAACACACAAAAAAGATGTGGACATCGTTGTGGAGGGGTGGGTTCATTATTTTGCCCATTATGCTTAGCTATATCTGAAGAAGAATTATTCATAATAAAGTGTGAACAAGTAAGTGTCAAGAAAATAGTCATAGTGCTAGTAAAATTGAGATGCTTGATATGTAAAACTTCAGGAATTACCAAACTAATATGTTAAATTATATTATAATTTGTGATATACTACTTGCTGGAAGTTTATGCTCAATAAAAAATTATACAGTGTTATATTCATTATAAATTATGGAGTTATAATGCCTAACTATAAAATGGCAATAAATATTAAATAAGTATTAAATTATGTGAGTTTTATCAATTTTTCAACTTAGCTATGGATTAAAATAATTTATAGTTTTTCATGTATAATTAGGAAGTAAAATTTAAGATTATCTATCTAACCATCTATTTATCATATATCTATCTGTCATCTATTTACCTATCTAAATTTTATCTGCATACACATGCATACATACCTTAATATCTTTATGACCTCCGTATTCATCATGTATTCACAACAAATATAATAATTCCAAAAATTTGATAAGATCAGGATAGTTTAGATCAATGTAAAATAATTTATGTGAGATGCTATTTGTACCAGTTATGCTCAAAAATAAAAACTAAATCCTCCACATGTTCTATAGTACAGGAATACTGGTTAATAAAAACTTTGCAAGAATTAATGTACAGTTTAGAGAAGACATGTGTGAAGGAAATATGCCTCAAGGAAAGTCAGAGAAGTACCAATTTCCAGGTCATAGAACCAGACTCTGAGAACCTCAGCCTAACGTATTGTTTTTCTGAAAATGATGCAGTTCTCAAAAATTTTTGAGAAAGCTTTCCCTGAGTGTTTGCTGCAAGAAAATGGAAGGTACTCACATAGTACCCTGCAAAGTGTTTGTAGAACTTAAGTGTGTCCCCATATCTAGTAATGATTACTTCAGATAATAACAATTTCTTTTTTGTCTACTTTTCCAATGCCCTAAGAGTTTCTCTTCTTTAACCTGGAAACAAGTGACAGAAATTCTGGAAGCTGGAATTACTATATTCCCCTTGGGAATGTACCAGTGACTTAAAAAGCCAATGGTGAAGGTGTCCAATGCACAAGGCAATCTAAAGCATGGTTCTACCATGGTTCTACTTTAGGATTTGTGTAAAGTGCTAAGAACATTAAGAGTGGTTAAGACAACGTCTTCACTGGACATTGTTTCATTCTTTCTCTCCTCCTTCTTCCCCCTGCCCCTCTCCTTCTCCTTTTCTCCTTCTCATTCTTCTTCTACTTCTCTGTCTGTCCCTGTCTTACTATTCCCCCTTCCACACATAAAATTACTTTCTTTCCAATGTGGCATAGGTGAATAATTATGAATTTATGCCGGTTATGGGTAAAGAGTGCCACCTAATCAAATGATTCAGAATCAGTATTATCTAGAAGTAGTGAGAAAGAAAAGATGTTAAGTGACTGCAGAGTCTAGATAATGGGTTGCTTTATATTAATAGAGCTTAGACTTCAAAAATATGACAAAAGTGGTGTCTTGGAAAGATCATATCAGAATCAATTTAAAGAGTGCATTGAAATAGCAAGCTGGGCTCTCTATTCTGTTCCATTGATCTATGTCTGTTTTTGTGCCAGTACCATGCTGTCTTGATAATGACAGCTTTGTAATAGAGCTCAACTCTATGGTCAACTAATCTTCGACAAAGCAGGAAAGAATGTCCTATGGAAAAAAGACAGCTTCTTCAATAAATGGTGCTGGGAAAATTGGACAGCCACATGCAGAAAAATGAAATTGGACCATTTCCTTACACCACACACAAAAATAGACTCAAAATGGATGAAGGACCTCAATGTGCGAAAGGAATCCATCAAAATCCTTGAGGAGAACACAGGCAGCAACCTCTTCGACCTCAGCCGCAGCAACATCTTCCTAGGAACAACGCCAAAGGCAAGGGAAGCAAGGGCAAAAATGAACTATTGGGATTTCATCAAGATCAAAAGCTTTTGCACAGCAAAGGAAACAGTTAACAAAATCAAAAGACAACTGACAGAATGGGAGAAGATTTTTGCAAACGACATATCAGATAAAGGACTAGTGTCCAGAATCTATAAAGAACTTAGCAAACTCAACACCCAAAGAACAAATAATCCAATCAAGAAATGGGCAGAAGATATGAACAGACATTTCTGCAAAGAAGACATCCAGATGGCCAACAGACACATGAAAAAGTGCTCCATATCACTCGGCATCAGGGAAATACAAATCAAAACCCCAATGAGATATCACCTCACACCAGTCAGAATGGCTAAAATCAACAAGTCAGGAAATGACAGATGCTGGCGAGGATGCGGAGAAAGGGGAACCCTCCTCCACTGTTGGTGGGAATGCAAGCTGGTGCAGCCACTCTGGAAAACAGCATGGAGGTTCCTCAAAATGTTGAAAATAGAACTGCCCTATGACCCAGCAATTGCACTATTGGGTATTTACCCTAAAGATACAAACGTAGTGATCCAAAGGGGCACGTGCACCCGAATGTTTATAGCAGCAATGTCCACAATAGCCAAACTATGGAAAGAACCTAGATGTCCATCCACAGATGAATGGATCAAGAAGTGGTATATATACACAATGGAATACTATGCAGCCATCAAAAGAAATGAAATTTTGCCATTTGCAACAACATGGATGGAACTAGAGCGTATCATGCTTAGCGAAATAAGTCCAGCAGAGAAAGACAACTATCATATGATCTCCCTGATATGAGGAAGTGGTGATACAACATGGGGGCTTAAGTGGGTAGGAGAAGAATAAATGAAACAAGATGGGATTGGGAGGGAGACAAACCATAAGTGACTCTTAATCTCACAAAACAAACTGAGGGTTGCTGGGGGGAGGGGGTTTGGGAGAAGGGGGTGGGATTATGGACATTGGGGAGGGTATGTGCTTTGGTGAGTGCTGTGAAGTGTGTAAACCTGGTGATTCACAGACCTGTACCCCTGGGGATAAAAATATATGTTTATAAAAAATAAAAAATTAAAAAAAAAAAAAGAAATAGCAAGCTGAATACAGGGTTCCAGGAGCAAGCTGGGTGGTAAGATCATCAGTTGAACAAAGAATTAACAAGAAGAATGTGTACTTTTTCTTAATTCTTGCCAATTAAACTGGTAAGTTCCAACCGTTCTTTGGATGAGGAGAAGAAGGAGTCAATAATTAATTTAAGTTCTCTAATTTAGGAAGTTTGATGGATTGTGCTATAATTTACCAAGATTTAAAAAATAACAATAGCAAGTAAGTCAAATAGATACTGAACTGAATTTTGTAGATAAAATTCTTTAGGAAATGGAGGGACCTTCACCTTGAGTTTTTAATATGTGATTGGATCTAACATCTGTAAATGTTAACAAGGTATGGACAAATATACCCTCACATTTACACAGACATAAAAACACACAAAAGAGAAGAAAATTGATGTTTCTATGTTGATGCAAACAGCTTAGTCATTTTTTTAACATACAAAAGAATGTATAATCCATAGACTAATTTATAAAGCTAGGTAAAAGGAAATCCAAACAGATAAATTGAGATTGGATGTAGACAAGATCGAGAATCTGTCATTCTTCCAGTAAGACAGGGGCAATGGTGGGCATAGTAATTAATACCTGCAATTTAAGTGTTTAAGGAATTTTCACATCAAACTTTATTACTGAGGTTAGTAATGAGGATAAAGTTGTGAAGATCAAGGGTAAGATTATAAAATATTTTGTAATGCTTCACAAAAGGACACAGATTTGAATTTATCTACATTTGTTATAACCACAATTTTTCTATACTTACTGCTAATCAGGGAATTATAGTTTTATAAAAAAAAAGAAAAAAATAAATTTCATAAAACCAGATTATTTTTTACAGATTCAATTTATTTAACCTGGTTTATATCATCCCCTCCAACAGGTGTCTTTCTAGTTGCTCTTACCAAAGAGGCTTTGAGTAAGGCATATTACTTACTTTGGCCATGTTAGTGGCCCTGACATAATGGCTTGAGAAGCATTTGTATGTAGTTTTCCAGTAACATGAGAAAAACATACCTGTGTAAGCTATCCTGGAGAAGAAAGATTTGAGAAAATGTGAAATAGAGATAACTCAGACAAGATCAGTGTAAGCACAGATGATGACATTGTATAACTATCCTCCATGTAGCTGTTACACCATCGATGAAAGTATGGGTTGAATCTAGATTTGGACTGTTAATAATAGACATTAAAAAATTATTTTGTTGTTGTTGTTTGCAAATTTATATTCTCAGAATGAGACTCAGAATTAGAACATCTATCAGGTTTTGCTTATATTAGCATAGTTTTTGCCCTGCATTATAAATCATATTAGCTGAATACAGAAATCTAAATTAGCTCTTCTGTCCTTATTGCTTATTCAATATTTTTTTTAAAGATTTTATTTATTTATTTGACAAAGATCACAAGTAGGCAGAGAGGCAGACAGAGAGAGAGAAGGAAGCAGGCTCCATGCCAAGCAGGGAGCCCGATGTGGGGCTCGATCCCAGGACCCTGAGATCACGACCTGAGCCGAAGGTAGAGGCTTAAACCACTGAGCCACCCAGGCGCCCAAGATTTTTTTTTTTTTTTTTTTAGTTTTTTGTGTGTTTGTTTAGTTTTTTGAGATTTTGTCTAAGTCATTTGCCCCTTTCATTGCTGACTCTTTAAAAGTATTCTGTTGTGGTTTCCACTAACTGTCTTTGAGTTTTATTTTTCTTTTTGGCATTCTACAATCTAATGATAATGTCTCTACTTAAGGTTTCCTGGAATTCATAATCTGAAAAACATGCAGAGTTTCTTAAACCTGAAGATTAATGTGTTTCACACTTTTGAAAATGTCTCAGCTAATATTTTTTCAAAAGACATTTTCTATATTTTGTTTCTCTTATCCTTTACATATGACAATGCTATATACATTAGAACTTTCATAATACTCTGTATGTCTCTCACTCCCTTTTCTGTATTTTCTATCCATTTGTGGCTGTCGGTGTTTTCGTGTGGATGTTTTCTACTGTTGTGCCATCCGGGCAACTCATCTTCTTTCTGACTGTATTTAATTGATATGCTGAATTCTTAATTTCAATTATAATTTAAAAACCTAATATTTCCATTTCATCTTTTTATTTATTTTAATATTTTAATGATCTTTTCCTTTTTATCTGTTCTTTGAGTATATAAATCACTGTAATTTAAGGTTTTTAACATAACATCAATATCTGAAATTGCCTTGGATCTACGTCTACTTTCCAAGTTTTGTCTTTTTCTTTTTTTGTTTTTAAGATTTTATTTATTTATTTAACAGAGAGAGAGAGAGAGAGAAATCATAAGTAGGCAGAGAGGCAGGCAGAGAGAGAGGAAGAAACAGGCTCCCCGCTGAGCAGTGAGCTTGATGTGGGGTTCAATCCCAGGACCCTGGGATCAGGGCCTGAGCTGAAGGCAGAGGCTTAACCCACTGAGCCACCCAGGCACCCCTGTCTTTTTCTTCTTAATTTTTCTCATTGTTTGCATTTGTTAACTTTTGTACTATGTACAAAAACAAGGTAGGTGCTCTACATGACTTTATCTTTCTAGAAAATAGTTACCCATTTTCTGGTGACAAATATTTTCTGCTGTCCAGACTTTAGTCAGGGTCCTCTGAACTTTCTATTTGACTAGTCCCAAACTTGGGCTTCCATCTCTGTCCTTCTAGAGTCCAATTTTGCAAGAATCCTGTCACTTCAGTTCTGCTATAATCCTCCCTTACCTTGTTCCCTTTTATTAATTTTCCATCAAATGATCCCTTCTTATTCTGTTTTTGTTTTTTTGCTATAAATTCCCACATTTTCCTTATTTATTCAGAACTCAACCTCTCTTTCATACTACAAAACCCCATTGTTTTCAGAAATTTTTAACAAGTGTCTGAATGATTTATTAATTTATTTTTTAAACCCTGCCAGCAACTAGAGTAAAGTGGAATAAGGCCATTCACTTTGGTCTAATCATAGTTTGGGATGTCTTAGAGAAGGGTTTCAATCCTCATGGAGGTTGTTCTAAGCCTAATGTCTGTAGTTTAGGGGTTTATCTGTTTATGCCTGTCAACTACAAATCTAGAGTGTATACGGTGGCCCCCATTAATTGGAGGTTCATGAATTCCAATTTTTGTTTCCTAGTACAATAAGACTGTCCAAAATCTGCTTTCGTTTCCATTTTCTATTTTCTGCTTCACTTAATTTGCCGTTTGCCCTGTATGGTATAAGATCTGGAAAGTGTTTTGAATGGAAAAATAAGCGAAAGAAATCTGGCACACATTTCTGTTGGTCTGATCCGTTCAGATCAGTCTACTTGCTGTTAGTGGAAAACTGAAGTCCAAATCCTTTCTTCCCTTACCCACAATTGAGCTCTTCTGAAAAGCTGCTTGTTTCTCCATGTCTGAGCCTCACACACCTATGAATCAGCCAATGCAGTGGGGGGAAGTGACCACACAAAACTCTTTCCTTCTCCCCCAAATCAGATCCTAAAATCCTGCCTCCTTGATTGCTCTTCCATGACTTTAAGCAGCTGTTTCATGCATTTTATGCTGTTTGTATAATCAGTTTGGAGGGTTGTTCTGATATAAGCTCATCTGTCATAGCTATAAGTAGAAGTTAAAGAATTTTTTTAAACTAATGACCATTAAAGTTTACGCAGATCTTTACATAGCTGGCTCTTTCTCATCCATAAAATTTCAGCTCAAATATCATATCCTCACACGAACTATTCCCTGACATTACTGTCAAAAATTGCCACTGGCTCCAAGTCTTTCTTATACCATGCATCTTTATTTTATAGCCAGTATCTTACTTATCACTATATTAAATAAGTGTGTGTGTGTGTGTGTGGTGTGTGCCTATGTTGCATTTTATTTCATTCCACAATGAAGATCTTGAAACAGACTGGAATTGTTTGTCTTGACTGTCTCAGTATTCTCTGTGTGTATAACAATACATAGAGAAAAAAATAGTAAATATCTACATGTAGATTAATGAAAGTATGAGATCATGAATGGAATATATATATATATATATATATATATGATTATTGTGTTATTTTCAGTATATATATGATATATTTATTAAATTTATCCAAATAAAAAAATTCATGAGTATACCAACTAACCCTCTTAAACAAGTATTCTAACTCCAGAGTCCAAGATGAATGTGAAAGACAAGTACAAAAAATAAAATAAAGGAGGAGATCTTGCCATACTAGATAAGATACACTACAAGGTTTTCATTGAAATCTTGTGATTTTTAAGAAAGCTAGAATTATAGATCATACAAACTGTTAGAATACAAATGGAGGATTTCCTATGTATGGAATTTTAGTATACATCAAGGGTGATGTCTCAAATTAGCAGACTAAACAAATCAGATATGGATTAAATTTTGCTTACAAAGTTGTCTGTACATTCAGAAGAAGAATGTAACTGGGTTCTCCTCTCCTATGAACTAATAATTGTCACTCCAATTAAACAGCGAAGCATGATCTCTGGGTCCTGAGATGAAGCTCAGGGTTGGCTTTGCACTCAGTAAGGAGACTGCTTCTCTTTCTCTCCCTCTCCTTTTGCCCCTCCCCCTGCTTAAACGCTCTCTCTAAGATAAATAAATGGTTTTTTTTCAAAAGAAAAGTATGCATGACCAAATATCACAAACTTAATTAAAAAAAAACAAAATTTTTTTAGCAAAAGAATTTACATTCTTTTTTCTTTTTTTTTTTTTTAAAGATTTTATTTATTTATTTGACAACAGAGAGTAAGCAGAGTATCAGGCAGAGAGAGAGGGGGAAGCAGGCTCCCTGCTGAGCAGAGAGCCAGATGCAGGGCTCTGGCTGGATCCCAGGACTCTGAGACCATGACCTGAAGACAGAGGCTTAACCCACTGAGCCCATAGACACCCCTTAAAGAAACCTTTTAAATATTAAAAGAACTGTTGGCTGAATTTTTTCTACTATAGAGAAAGCATTGTTAAGAGAAAATATTTCAAAGTACATTGTTTGGAATCATTTTAAACTTAAATAAATAAAAGTGAAAATTTTAATTCTTCCAAGATGAGTGATAGGGGCACCTGGGTGGCTCAGTCAGGTTAGCATCTGCCTTCAGCTCAGGTTATGATCCCAGGGTCTGGGATGGAGCTCTGCATCGGGCTCCCTGCTCAGCAGGGATCTTACTTCTCCCTCTCCCCACTTTGCTGCTCCCATGCTTGTGTGCACTCTCTCTCTCTTTCTCTCTAAGTAAAATAAAATCTAAAAAGAAAAAGATGAGTGATAAATTTTTATCACATAATGATATGACTGGAGGAAGCAATTGTTAGAATTATTTCAGAACTTAATATCAGAATGTCTCTGGTTTTTGTGACATTTTCCTAATGCCTCCTACACCATAGTCATTAGCTGTTGCAGGTGCAGACATCACAGTCTTATTCAAAGTGCCCTAAAAACAACTGAAGCCATCTACTTTCACCATCTTTGAGATGGGGAACAGGAAGAGAGAGAACGTGACTGGAAATGGTGGTGGTAAACAGTCAGCAAGATCATTATTGGGGACACAAACCTGAAACTAACAATAAAATATAAATAAGGCACTGTAGTCTCAGTTTAAAAAGAATGACAAAATGGGGGTGGCACATTAAAACCTACTTAAAAGAAAAATTGGAAATAAGCAGAAACAAGAAAAAAAAAGTTCTTGTAAGCCTGTTTGATACAGAAAAAACAAATAAAACCATCTCCCAAATCTATAAACAGGAAATATATAAAATCACTTTAAAGTATCAATAAAAAAAGAAAGATGCCTATCATCATTGGTGAACAGAAAGCTGCAATGAATCAAAAATGAAACCTCACTTTTTCTCATAAGCTTGGCAAAAAATAACAAGAGTCCTGATAATACAGAGCAAAAAATGAGAATTTTTATTGTATGATTTTTATAGGAGTGTATAGTGGTATAAATTAGAGAAAACTTTTACAAGTATTTCTAAGTTATTAATGTTTTACATAGTTTTCCACTTAATTCTACTTATAGAAATCTATAGAAGTAACAATAATAATAATAGCCATCATTAATTGAGTATTTATTCTGGGCCGAAAGTAATCTGAGGTATGTGCTTCTACAAAGTATTTAACTCTCAGAATGATAACATGAAATATTTACTAGCATTGCCTCATTTTATGAATGAGAAAACAGACACAGAGAGATTAAAGTAGCTTACCTCTGTTCACAAAGCCAATCAGTAGCAGATAGATTAGTCTCAAGACATCTCGATTCTTCACTGTTTCATTACACTAACCCTTTAATGTAAAAAAACAAAATGCCCATGATAGTGTATATGCAAAGATATCCTTTTTGTATCTTTTAACTAAAAAATTGTAAACATTTTTATATCCACTAATGTGAGAACAATTATTGTTTATTTTACTCTAAAAATATGGAGTTATTTTAAATAATTAGATAAAAGAAAAACAAATGAGTATAGTATTTTGATATTATGAGTTAAGTAAGAAATGTGTATTTGGTCTTCCTCCCATTTCTGGTACAGAGCTCCTAAAACCCTTGGAATTTCCTGAGGAGACCTGGTAGATCTTTTGTTATGTTAATGAGGTGGCTTTTGGCAAAAAGGTTGGGAGCCCATTGTTGCCAGGACACCCAAACATGGGATTATAGGGTTGGAACAGTCAGTCCTGTTCCTTGATTTCTGGGGTGCAAATATCGGTGGAAAATTGAATCATTTTGCCTGCTTAATGAAGCCTCCATTAAAGGATGGGGTTCAGAGAGCTACTTGTTTGGTGAACGTGGCAAGACCTGGGAGAAAGTGGCACCCCTGAAGAAGGCATGGAAACTCCATGTTCTTTTCCCCATACCTTGCAAGCCCTATGAATCTCTTTCCTCTGGATGTTCTTGACATATCTTTTTATAATGAACCAGTGATCTAATTAGTACAATGTTCCTCTGACTTCTATAACTTGCTTTAGCAAATTAATCAAACCCAAGACAGGGGTTCTGGGAATCTCTGGTCTATAGCCAGCTGGGTCAGAAGTACAGTTAATAACCTGGGCTAGTGACTGGTCTATAAAGTAGGTGGGGACAGCCTGGTAGGACTGAACCTTTAATCTGTAGATTCAGTTGTAGGCTCTAGGTAGATAGTATCAGAATTGAGTTGAATCTGACATTCTGCTAGTATCCTAAAGAGTTCTTTGTTGGTGTGAGGAAGTCCCTCAGACCACCATCCTACTATACATTGGAATTATCATACCTGAAAGAGTATCATAACATACATATTAAAAATGCAAATATAGACAAACATGATGAGAGAAAAGGAAGTCACAAAACATTAAAAATATTGTTTTTAGGGAAAAACTGAATTGATCAGATTTTCATGTTTTTTTTTAATAATAATTCTGTTCTTTAATTAAGGACTAATAGGGATTTGTGAATATAAAGCTTTTGTTATAATGTTACCTAGCCACAAAAATTATTGAAATATAAATTCTTAAATATGGTGGAAAAAGAGGATTGTGGCTAAGATGTGTGAGGGGAAAGGAGTGATAGAGGTAATGGGATGATAAGTTTTCCTTTCATAATTACATTATTTTTAAGCACTTTTGCATTGTTTTTTAAATAATATTAAAAATAATACTTGCACAGAAATGTGAATGTACTTAATGCTACAGAACAGTGCTTATAAAATAATTAAAAAGGTAATGTTTTATGTTATGTGTATTTTACCCCCAAAAGCAGAAACTAATAAAATAAAAAATAGAGAAGAAATTACCAAAATGAAGGCTAATTTAGATAAAGACAGAAACACTAGGAGGAAACCTAATGAAGAAAATAGCCCATGAGGATTATAAATGTCAAAGTGGGGGCGTTCTTACAATTTGCAGTGTCTACATCTGTTGTTCTATCCTCTGTCATTTCTGATCTGTATGGAGTATATCTAAAAATCTCAAAAGAATTGGGAGATATTAAAAAAACAAACAAACAAAAAACAAAAAGCTTGGGAATATCACTTTATATTCATTGCCCATTAGAATGTGTACTGTAACAAAGCAAAGCGAAACAGAAAATAAGTATAGATAAAGATACAGAGAAATCAATACTGCTGAACTCTGGTCAGAATGTAAAATGGGGTTCAGCTGCTAAGGAAAACAGTATGGTAGTTCTCCCCCCTCCAAATTAAAAATCAAATCAATAGATGATAGCAAGGATGCAGAGAAGGGAAGTCCTCTTACTCTGTTGGTGGGAATGCAAACTGGTACAGTCACTCTGAAAACAGTATGGAGGTTCCTCAAAAAGTTAAAAATAGAACCACTCTACCACTCAGAAATTGCATTACTAGACATTTACCCAAAGGATGCAAAAATAGTGACTCAAAGGGGCACATGCGCCTCAATGTTTATAACAGCCATGTCCACAACAGTCAAAATATGGAACGAGCCCAGCTGCCCATTGGCCGATGAATGGATAAAGTGGAATATGTAGGGGCGCCTGGGTAGCTCACTTGGCTAAGTGCCTGCCTTCAGCTCAGATCATGATTCCAGGATTTTGGGACTGAATCCTGTGTTGGGCTCCCTGCTCAGTGGGGAATTTGCTTCTTCCTTTGCCACTCTGCCTGCTCATGCACACACTCTCTCTTTCTCTCAAATAAATAAATAAAATCTTTTTTTTTTTTTAAAGTGGCATATAAAGGGATGCCTAGGTAGCTCAGTTGTTAAGCTTCTGCTTTCAGCTCAGGCTATAATCCCAGGGTTCTGGGATTGAGTCCTGCATCGGGCTACTTGCTTGGCAGGGAGCCTGCTTCTCTCTCTTCCTCTGCCTGCCACTCTTCCTGCTTGTGCTCTCTCTCTCTGTCTGTCAAATAAATAAATAAAATCCCTTTAAAAAATGGCATATAAATAAATAGATAGCTATAATGGAATATTACTCAGCCATCAAAAAGAATGAGATCTTGCCATTTGCAATGACATGGGTGGAACACAAGTCAGTCCAAGAAAGACAAAACCATAATATTTTCATTCATACATGGGATTTAAGAAACAAAATGAAGGATCATAGGGGAAGAGAAGGAAAAATAAAATTAGATTAAAAACAGGAAAGGATGGGCGCCTGGATGGCTCAGTGGGTTAAAGCCTCTGCCTTCAGCTCAGGTCATGATCCCAGGGTCCTGGGATCGAGCCCCGCATCCAGCTCTCTGCTCAGTAGGGAGTCTCCTCCCTCCCACCCCTCACCTACCTCTCTGCCTACTTGTGATCTCTTGTCTGTCAAATATATAAATAAAATCTTAAAAAAAAAAAAAAACAAGAAAGGAGGCAAACTGTAAGAGACTCAACTATAGAGAACAAACTGAGGGTTGCTGGAGGGGAGCTGGGTAAGGAGATGAGGTAACTGGGTGGATATTAAGGAAGACACTTGATGTTATGAGCACTGGGTGTTATCTACAACTGATGAATCATTAAAGAATCACCATATAATCAAGCAATTTCACTTCTGTGCATACACCTGCACCCCCCAAAAAAATTGAAAGCAGGATCTTGTAGAGCTATTTGTGCACTCATATTCATAACAGCATTATTCACAATAGCCAAAAGCAACTTGAGTATTCATCCACAGATGAATGGATAAACAAATGCGTGTTTATATACAAAGGCATGTTATTCAACCTTCAAAAGGAAGGAAATTCCAATACATGCTACATAGGTGAAATGTGAAGATATCATGTCAAGTGAAATAAACCAGTTGCAAAAACAAAAACAAAAACAAATGCTGTATGATTCAACTTATATGAGATACCTACAGCAGTCAAATTTATAGAAACAGAAAGTAGAAGTTGCTAGCCATTGGGAGGCAGGGAGAAAGAGGAGCTATTGTTTAGTATGTATGGGTTTCAGTTTGCAAGATGAAGAGTTCTGAGATGGATGGTGGTAATGGCCATTCAATAATGTAAATGTACTTAATACCACTGAATGGTCTGCTTAAAAATGGTTAAATGATAAATTTTGTTATGGGTATTTTGCCACAATTAAAAAAATAATTCGGAGCATATAACTCTTTTTCCAGATTATTTCCATTGATTCACATGTCCATCTGTATACATGCCTCAGGAGCAATATAGAAAAATGTCAATGAATTTTATCCGTGTTATATAGATTGTATGAATTCAGATATTATTTTCAGTTTTTTGGTTGTGTTCTTCTTCCTCTTTATGTTTTGCCATATTGTTTGAAAACTTCCTGATCAGTATATGTAATTTCAAAAAATAAAGTATAGAAACATTAGAAAAATCAAAGAAGTCATCCCAATAGGTAACACTGAAAATAAAACAATCACCAGGCATGAAAATAAAAGAATGCTCAAGAAAACAATAACATATATTTAAATGTTACTCTTTGTTAATCCGATCATCACTTCTTTTTTTAATTTAAACTCAATTAATTTACAGATAATGTATTATTAGTTTCAGAGGTAGAGGTCAGTTACTCATTAGTGTAATACCCAGTGCTCATTATATCACATGCCATCCTTACTGTCCATTACCCAGTTACCTCATCCCCCCACTCTGCTCCCCTCAAGTAACCCTCAGTTTGTTTCCTGTGGTTAGGAGTCACTTACGATTTGTCTCTCTCTGACTTTGTCTTGTTTTATAATTCCCTCCTTTCCCCTGTGACCTTCTATTTTGTTTCTTTTTTTTTTTTAATTTTTTTAAATTAACATATAATGTATTATTAGCTCCAGGGGTACAGGTCTGTGAATTGCCGGGTTTACACACTTCACAGCACTCACCATAGCACATACCCTCTCCAGTGTCCATACCCCCACCACCCTCTCCCTATCCCCTTCCCTCCAGAAACCCTCAGTTTGTGTTGTGAGATTAAGAGTCACTTACGGTTTGTCTCCTTCCTGATCCCATCTTGTTTCATTTATTCTTTTCCTACCCCCAAACCCCCATGTTGCCTCTCAACTTCCTCATGTCAGGGAGATCATATGATAATTGTCTTTCTCTGATTGACTTATTTCGCTAAGCATAATACCCTCTGGTTCCACCCACATCATTGCAAATGAAAAGATTTCATTTTTGTTGATGGCTGAGTAGTATTTCATATATATGTATATGTATGTGTGTATATGTGTGTATATATATGTGTGTGTGTGTGTGTGTGTGTGTGTGTATATATATATATATATATATATATATATATATATGAACACATCTTTTTTATCCATTCATGTATTGATGGACATCTGGGCTCTTTTCATAGTTTGGCTATTGTGGAAATTGCTGCTATAAATATTGGGGTGCAGGTGTCCTTTTGGATCACTACATTTGTATCTTTGGGGTATATACGTAGTAGTGCAATTGCTGGTCTAAACAGTAGCTCTATTTTCAACTTTTTGAGGAACTTTCATACTGTTTTCCCAAATGGCTGCACCAGCCTGCATTCCCACCAACAGTGTAAGGGGATTCCCCTTTCTCCATACCCTTGCCAACATCTGTTATTTCCTGAGTTGTTTAATTTTAGCTGTTCTGACTATTGTGAGGTAGTATATCACTGTGGTTTGATTTGTGTTTCCCTGATGCTAAACGATGTTGAGCATTGTTTCATGTGTTTGTTGACTATGTGTATGTCTTCTTTGGAGTACTATCTGTTCATGTCTTCTGTCCATTTCTTGATTGGATTATTCATTTTTGGGTGTTGATTTTGATAAGTTCTTTATAAATTTTGGACATTGTGCCTTTATCTGATAAGACAGCTGCAAATACCTTCTCTTGTTCTGTTGGTTGTTTTCTGGTTTTGTCGACTGTTTCCTTTGCTGTGCAAAAGCTTTTTGTCTAGATGAAGTCCCAGTAATTCAATTTTGCCTTTGTTTCTCTTGCTTTTGGAGACTTGTCTAGCAAGAAGTTTCTGCAGCCAAGGTCACAGAGGTTGCTGACTGTGTTCTCCTCTAGGATTTTGATGGCTTCCTGCCTCACATTAAGGTCTTTCATCCATTTTGAGTCTATTTTTGTGTATGCTATAAGAAAATGGTCCAGTTTCCTTCTTCTGCAAGTGCTGAACATCACTTTTACAAACTGGAATGCATTTTGTTTTTCCTCCCAAGAAAACTAAAGATAAAATATGTCACGTTCCTGAAGATTTGGTTGTAGGAGCAAAATGTTCAATGTAGTTTCAATATAGGTACTTGAATACACTATATTTCGTTAAATGCTTTATACACTTTCATCATAAAGTATCTTGTGTTATTTTTTTCCTACCCATTATTATGATCCAGGATGTGTAGTTCTTCTTTCCCAGTCTACCCAATATCTACTCATCTTCCAGCAAGAAAAATAAATAAGTAAATAAACTTCCCTGATGAAACTTATAATACTTCAGTGCCTCAGGTATAAAATTTAAAGCGCTCATCTTCATCAGCCAGACTCACTGTGATATTGCTCTTTTGTATTTGTCAAACATATTTTGATTCACATCAAAAAAGCTAATTTAACTCTGGCCAATATTGCTTTTAAACAATGCTTCAGACAGCATGCTAATTTAATTATCTTTTTTTTTGTCCCCAAGCAATAATTTACCACTTTCCCACCTTCTGTTCTGTTCCAATCTTTAATGCCATGGTCAAGACAAAAAGTAAGGCCTTCTGTATCAACTGTGAAAGAAGCTCTTCTATCTTTTTATGTATTCCTGTAATTTTTTTTTTAAACCAGGATAACATTTAATTCAGGATCTGCTTAATAGTTACCTTCTATTTACTATTTTATCCTTAATTTTCTTTCATCAAATAGATTTGAAACTAATTGAGATCAGAGGTTATGATGTATTCCCCTTCATTTTTTCATAATAAATAGCACAGTTTTTGATAAATGATTGTCATTTATTACTTGACTCATCCAAAAATACTTCTTTTAAAAGGCAAATAGTTATCTCTAATTTACCTTTGGTGTAAATTATATCCATTTACCTCAGGCATCAAATTAAAGTAAGTTTTTACCATTAAAATATTTGTTGTACTTTAATTCTTAAAAGTATTACTTAAAAGGAAAAAAAAATCAACTCTAGTTCCAGACAATATTTTGACTTTAAATGATGAACATTAAATGCTATTAAATCAAGTAGGTGAGCTGATAGATTTATTGAGGGTAGGAGAGTAAAGAAGAACTTTATTAAGATTACTCAACAAATATTTATTGCATATCTGCCTTGTTTTAGGGAATCTATTAAATGCTAGAGATACCAGATGGAACAAATTCGGTATGGCCATCGGTTCACCTATATAGAACGTACTGTAAAGTGAAGAGTTCTGCAAGTGATGTGATGAAGGGTGATTAGGGCCATCATATTGCAAGCACAAGATATTATGGAAGCAGAGGGTACTTCCCATGGGAAGTATGGTATAAATGGATAGTTTTAAGTGTCTAACTAAAGAAAAAATGTGACGAAAGAAAAGAGTATTTTCTAGGGCTTGAATAACGTATGCGACTGCAGGATAAATTGGATGGCTAGAGAGTGAAGAGATGGCAAAAGATAAGGCTGTTCTATCAAAAATACATGTAAATCATATCTGTCACTTCTGTCATCTATGACAAAATCTATGATCTCTTCCCTGCCTAGTCTACTGCAATAGCTTTCCAACTGGCCTCTTAACTTCTCCTCTTTCTCTTACACAGCAAAAGCTATGAGCTTTTTGAAAATACATAAACTATATGGTACTAATTACCCACTTAAAGTCATCTAGTACTTTACAATTTTATGAAAGGCAACTTGAACCCTGTCTTCCTTGCAAGCTTCATCTCTTTATAATACTCAATTTGCCATATTTTAATGACAGCGGTCTTTCAATTATTCAGGATCAAGACAATCCTTCTTATGTAAGAGACTTCAAATTTATTTGTCCTGTATCCTGAATCCTCCATTTCCCCCCGATCTTTTGGCTGGCACCTTTAATTCTCAACTTCAATATTTTACTTTCAACCAGGTCTCACTTGGAAGCTCAGAGAATTTACCTTATTTATTTTGTTGATCACCATATGATCAGCAGGTAGGAATAAGATTGGCATGCAGCTGGTTCTCAGTAAATATTTGCTTGAATGAATGAGTAGAGGAAATTTCAATAATGACTCAGTAAGAAATGACAAGTTGTAAGCTTGCCTGGCTGCTGTATGTAAATGGATTGGAGACCATTTCTTTAAAAACACAAAAAAATAATTGGAAGACAGAGTAATCCCATTAAGCAGGGAAGAGATAGTGGTAGCAAAGTCTAGGAATATGGAGAATGGTGGGGATATGCATAGCTTGAAAGAGTATTTTAGGCATGTAATTTATGGCACTTTTTAAATGATTGGATATGGTGAATAAGTGGAGCATAGACAGAAGAGTCATGGAAATACTTTCTGCCTCCGAAAATGAGGTGAATTGTGCCCTTTTATTTTTAAGAAAGGAAACAAAGAAAGAAAAATTTTAAATTTCGGAAGTTGTAAACAACCTGATTTTAGGTATCTTTTGGACATATAGGTGAAATGTCCAGACAACTGTAATATATAATGATATGCAGCTTAAGGGAGCAATCTAATTGAAGCTAAACTTATGTCAATCATCTTCTTTTATGGTTGCAACTGGAAAAATGCTATTGAATGAGCTTGCCTGAAGAGAGAACTGGGAAGAGAGAAAATAAGGTTCTTAAGACATTTAAAGATAAAAACAAAATAAGAAGAAAATAGCGCCTGCAAAGAAGATCAAAATAAAGGGTTTTGGACAAAACTAAGGGAATTTGATATCATGAAATGCAAGCAATGAGAATGCTTGAAGTGTGAGGATATAGTCCACAGATCCAAATAATGCATAAGAACAATTTACATAAAGAGTGTTAAATTCTTCACCAAGATAATTGCTAAGTCTGTTTTATTTCATTTTGGAAGCAGTGGCTAAAATTCACAGTTTAAGGCTGAATAGGATTAGGACACAGTAAGATGACAATTTTTTCAATAGGTCTACCAGTAAAGGGTAAAAAAAGAAAAACAATAGTACTGAAAGGGGATTTTATATACAAAGTATTATTTGAGGATGAAGAGACTTCATAATTAGCTCTTTATGGCAAGTATCTAATTAAGATCTGAGTGATAGAAGACAGCTGATTCAAAAAGGAGTGTCTCACCTTAAGGAAGGAATATTTGAGAATCATATCCAGCTAGATGTGTTATAGACAAAGGGGATTCAAGAAAATGAATAATAAGCCTAGTATCCAGAAAATAGTTCTCTTCTTATCCAGTGTCTTTTATTGTCTCTGGGAAGTTCAAGTTAGTGTCACTATTTCAGAGTGGGACAAAGTTGGGCTCATCAAAGATAACGGAAAACTAAAGTTTTGAGATGGCTACATGACTCTACATTAATTGGGTGAAATTATTAAACTGATGAATTTTATTTGCAATGTTTTTAACTAAATTCTACTTCATATTCCCATGAACTTCAACATGTTTAAAATGCTTCTTTTGTGTAAATTTGCATGACTAGAACAATTAAATATTATAGAATAAAAGAAATAATAATATCACACACGTACTTATTCTTTACTTATAACATTAGAAAAATCTCATGGGATTGTCTAAAAAACCCATTTCATTAAGAAGGGTGCCATAGTAGGAAGGACCAGATTATATTCAGATGGTCAACTTTCTTATTCAGATGAGGGCAACATGTACACTTATAAACACTTTCAGGTAAAACTGATTTGCCTTGCATCTTCCCTATATAAATAATTGGTTAATATGAAGACATGTATTAAAATTATTGACTAAATTTTAGACTAAAATAGTTCCAGATTATATTAATATCACAGTTATATTTCCCTAACTGCCTTAATGCAGAATTTAGCATGTTCTATTTTGAAACATAAGAAACAACTTTGAAAACATTTTCAAATTTATAATGCTGCCTAGAGATAGCTTATTCCCTGCTACATCAAGATGTCAAAGATCTATTATTGTTAGAGATCTATTATTATCCTTAATGAATAAATAAGCAATTATTACATTTAAAGAGAAAGTGGCTTCACTATAAAATACAAAAAATAAGTAAATAAATACTGAATTCTTACGTATCAGCTTTTTATTGTCAATGCAAGAAACTCTAATGGGAAAAAATACATCAAAATATGTTGTATTGCTTTTGCTATTATGGTTCTATATCAACCTCTAGAGAAAGTATTATTATTAATAGTAGTTATTGCTCTTGAAACTATATTGCCTTTCCAATAAAATATAATCCAGAGGTCTTGAACTTTATAAAACTAGCCTGGAAACAGATGTTATAACAGCAAAGATACTTCTGATTTTCTATCCAAAAGTCATAAAAGTAATTACAGGAGTTGCTGTCCATGTTAAAGCCCTGATGGTTTTGCTGAATAATATATATATTTTTTTTCTTTTCTCAACTATTTAGTGGTTTTACCTTTCACCATTTGGTAAGTTGTGAACTAGCCCTTGGCTTTAACAGAACAGAACCAATTTATTGAAATATTTTTGAGAGTGAGAGCCTCTGTACACACAGATAATGCCCAATAGTATGTTTTTTTTATTACTTGAAAATATTCATTCCAGATTTTCGCAGTTATTCAGTTATGCCTAAACAACATTGAAAATCACATGAAACACTTTATTCTATAATTATGTGAATTAGTGAAATCAGCTTAAATAAATATATATTAGCTTCATGAAGCAAGACTATTGTAAAGTTTATGCATTTTACATTTTTTGACTAACTTGTCTACTATAATAATTGGTGAAATTCTGTTTGGGGTTGGATTTCTGTATCTTGGGCATTTGGACTGAAATGTGTGAGATGTCTGGAATTATTTGATGATATGAGAATTTTTTTCTGATTTTTTCTATATTTACAGATAGATAACATAATTATAAATAATATATGATGAAATTCATTTCAAATGTTTGCATTTCTATAAAGAAAAAAATAATAGAACAATTAGGCAACATGGCCAAACAGACACTTTCTGTTTTGGTCCATGATAAATTTCATTCTTTCTTTCAAGTGAATCTGACCATCTGTTTTGATGTCCTAAGTCATTTTTACCTCCACTATATTCTGTATATGGAGAGTCCTGCCCTTGAATCAGGAAATACATTATTTTCAGATTATCCTAAGTCAACCAGTCAAAATTATCCTAGTAAAATCCTCTCAGTGTCTTCTCTGGACGTAGGTAGACTTCTTATTTAAGTCTGTTGCTGTTCACTTACTCATGTCATACCTTTTCCTATATTTGACTGAGTTAAGTCTATTCCTTCTTTCCTATTATGTGCTTTACTGTAGCAGGGCAATAGAAGAGATTCTCAACATCTTCGCCTGGAAATAATCTTTTACTGATTAGAGCTGAAGATATAAAAGTTTCTTTAAATAGAAATGAAGATATTATGACACTTCATAATATAAAAGAGTGAATTTCCTTCCTCATAGTAGCAGCTAATGAAACATGTATTTAAACAATAAAAGCCAAGAAGCTGGAATACTGGTTAGGAGGAGATACTTAACATGTATGTAGAAGAGATGATTTAAATCATGCGAAAATGGGGGTGTCTGGTTGTTTCAGTTGGTTCAGCCACCAACTCTTGGTTTCAGCTCAGATCATGATCTCAGCATCATGAGATCTAACCTCATGTCAGATTCTGTGCTTAATGCAGAATCTGCTGGACTCTCTCTCCCTCTGCCCTTCCCCAATGCATGCACTCTCTCTCTCAAAAAAATAAATAAATCTTTAAAAAAAAATAGTCCTTTTATAATTCACAATTTTGTTTTACTGATCTTTTACATTTTCCCCAATATTTGTAATATTTGTAATATTTCAATAATGTTAAAACAAGGTTTATAATAAAGAATTACAAATTTAACTCTTGCAAAAATTAGACCAAAATAAATAAGCTAAAGTTTCAAAGTGATGGGGAACCTGGGTGGCTCAGTCAGTTTAGTGTCTGACTTTAGCTTGGGTCATTATCTTGGGGTCCTGGGATTGAGCCCTGAATCAGCTTTTATGCTCAGCGGGGAGTCTGCTTGTTTATCTGCCCCTCCATATTTCTTTCTCTCTCTCTCAAATAAATAAATAAAATCTTAAAAAAAAAAGATTCAAAGTAGTTCATTCATTTAAGAGTGGGGGAGAAGGAATGAGAAGCTTTTATATTCTTTTATACTTGCATAGCCTAACGAGGATAGTAAATTACACATTGACAGTTATAAATATTATTAGAACTATTACATTTTCTGTGGAAAGTATATATTTTATACAATTGCTAATGAATATTGTCCAGTTTACTGGATTTAAAGACCTTCTACCAATGCATTATTATTATCAATTTATAATGTATTTAGGATTGATGTGTTAGAATGCAATTTTTAATTACTTTTTAAAGAGTCCTTTATCAAGGATCTACTACTTCTAGGTTGTTGGCTATGCACTGAATCTAAAGTTGTGACTGTATCTTCATTTTTAACTATCTACATCTATATGTATTATCTATATCACTGATACCTTGTCTATATATCCCACTGACCTCATAAAGCTTTCGGTCTAGCAGGAATAAAATTTAATACTAGGAAATATTCCACATGCCACAGCTATGTAAGGGAACAACTGGGATCAAAAAAGAAGGAATATTTAGGCTTTTAGTGTAATTACGTTGGAAGTTATAAACTGGGAAAGTGGCCTAAATTATTTAAAATTTGAATAAGTCGTCAACACTTAAAAATTAATATTAGAGAGAATGTCTGTTTTCCAGACTACTTTGAAAAGCTGGAAGATGTGACAATACTGAGCAAAACCCACGTAGCATTGGTTGAGAGGCCTGACAAAGGTCGCTTCTTATAGACAAGGGATACATGAGCCTGGATCTATGCATCCTACTATCCTATATTTACATATGGACAGTGGGGTCGATAGTTGACATTTTCACTTGATACCCAGCTGGTTAAAATTTACTTTACATATTAAAAAGTAAAAAGTACGCAAAGTGAGAAAAAAAGAACAAAATAAAATACTAGGTTTTCTTGAACACAAGGCCTTTGTAGGTATGCCCTTCTTCTAGGGCAAGAGATTTAAAGCTTTCTGGAGTAACTGACATACAAGCTAAAACCTGAGCAAAGGAATAACAAGGAGGAGTTTAGCTGTTAGGCATTTAATCTTTCAGGTAATAAATATTCATGAGTACCTAATATGTGGCAGGCATTGTGGTACATTGTTTTAGAAATGTAGTCCCAACTCTGATAAAATTCACAGTCTACTAAAGGAAAAGTATGTGCCAAGACCCCAGTATCTGGCAGAGCATGAAACAGAAATTGAATATGTTTACTACAGTAAAAGGTAGAACCTGAGAGTAAGAATGTTGATACATTACTTTAAAGAGAGAGACAGGATCTATATTGAAGGCCTTATGAGCTGTGTTAAAATCTGACTTTATGTCTTTACAATTTGGAGAACTAATCGGAGAAGTGGCACATGGAAGCGTGTGTTCTGGTTAACTTACTTTATCAGTAAAATGAATGACAGATGATCATGGATTGAATTAGTAGAGGTGGAGGTGGTCAGGAGTGAGCTGAAGACTTACATAATTCCTAAGTGAGCATTAGTGCAGAGACAGTCACCCCATCTTTCCCAGTGTCTCATGTATTTCTTTGTACAGAGAAGACATCAACAATTTTGTATAAATTATTTTGTTACAAATTGCCTTATTTGTTACCAGTTGTGCCTGAAACACAAAAAGCCCTCAAAAAGTGACCAATATGATCACGAGGAAATATGTTGACATGGTAGTGAACATCAGCTCTGGAATCCAAGTGTATTTGAAGGCAGAATTCAGACTGTGTTCAAGGACCCGCTTTTCATTTGCTATGTGTCATGGAGGCACATTATTTAAGTTTATTTTGCCTCAGTTTCTTCAAGGATATATATATTTTTTCCTACAAGGATTATGCATGCAAAGGACTTAGAGCAGCGTGCAGCAAGTACGGAGAGATCCAGAGTCCTGGGTCTATCCTGATTAGTGAGATGGGCTCTTGTGCCTCTCTGCCCTTGTCCTGCAATAATTCTTTGACCCAAGTGAGTACAAGCTTGCTCAGCAACCTCAGAGATGGTCTAGTTGTTAAAAGGTAGCTAGGTATGAAAATAGGAAAAATGATAATAAAATCACAGTAGAATATGAAAGATGCAGTTTCCACAAACAAACAAATATTGCAGTTTTAAGCCTACTGGCCATGACAACAATACAATACATTGGCTACATTGTAGCTTCTCTTGAACTTGAATCATAGTATCAGAGAAATGTAACAAGGCTAGAAGGTAGGATTACTTTAAATAAAGCATGATTACAGGGGTGCCTAGGTGGCTCAGTGGGTTAAGCCTCTGCCTTTGGCTCAGATCATGATCTCAGGGTCCTGGGATTGAGCCCCACATTGGGGTCTCTGCTCAGCGGGGAGCCTGCTTCCCCCTCTCTCTCTCTGCCTGCCTCTCTGCCTACTTGTGATCTTTGTCTGTTTGTCAAATAAATAAATAAAATCTTTAATAAATAAATAAATAAAGCATGATTACAAAGGGAAAAAACTAGCAGAGAGGAGGAATAAGAAGAGAATGCTCACACTAATTTGCCTTCCCTTTTAGATTTGAAGGACCATTCACCCAGCAAGCCAGTAGACTAAAAAGTGTAATTCATTTTGTTTTAGGTAATTGTTGGTCTAAACAGATGTTGCCTTATGCAGCAATGAGCAAAATTTATCAAGACGCAGGATGCCAACCAATGACGGTGGCAAAGCAGTCTCCAAAACCATTGAAAAGAAACAATCCCAAAATGCAAGTGATCAAAATTTTTGGTGTGTGTGAATTTAAAAGGCTTTTCTAAAGTGAACATTTATCTTGGCCAATGACTGCCCTTCCTTCCCTCAAGGTAGAACTTGAATCAAAGGTTAGTAGCTTATTTCCCGATGGTATTAGGGAGCGGGAATGAGAGATACAGAGGTGGGGCAGGGAGGGAGCAAAAACAAAAAGAGAAATTCAAGAATTAGGTATGGAAGATGGTTTCGGAAGTTGGTCTACAGCTAGACAACTAATGTTTAATTGTGTGACTGTCTGTGGAGCCCTCAGAAAGGAATCCCAGAACTTTGAGCACAGGTGAGCCTAATAAAGGGAAACACTTACCCATTGTCCACCATTACCTCATTGGGTAAGTGTGACATTTAGAGGATTCTCATGTAAATGGCTGTTGTGCCACATGGAGACGCCATAAATCTGGAAGCAAGAGGCACAAAGGCAAGACGCTGGCAGGGTGACCCTGTGAAATAGGTAGAATTTTCTCTGAATCAGTCGATTTAAAATTGGCTAGCTGTGATAGCCAATTATAGTGGTATCCAAAAGGAGTCCAATATAGTCTGAATATTATCAGGGTAAAGTGTTAAACTATAAGGATGAAGAATATATCCTCTAAGTATTCAATGAAAGAGGAGATTTTCTTCAGTCATTTCAAAATTTACTGGCCTTAGACTCATAAACAATAATAAATACCACAATAATGGGAAGGGTTTCCATTCTGTTTTATTTGTAAAATGTTATTACCCAATAACTTTATTCCCAGCAAATGAATAAAAATAATTTTTCTCGTACTTGGTGTTTTTGTTGTCATTCTTACAATGAGGCTAGAAAGACATTCTTGCATATGAAAGGCTTCAGGTATCATTAGAAATACATACATTTCTGGAAAAAAAAATCTTAAATGATTTTCCAGGCAAGAGAAGTAGAATACAAAAAGGAACTAAAACAATGTGGAAGAGAAGTTGTAAAAAACAGGGAGTCAGCACTTCAGAGTGTGAGAGACAACCTGTAATGTTTACCTGTTCACCTACTGTCTTTATTTACACAGACCACTCCACTCCTTACTTTCTATCACAGTCTCTACATTCATTTCTTTCCTAGAGCTTAGTACTTGAAGATATTTTTGTGTATAATCAACAAGAACTTATTCTTGGTCTCCACTAAACTACAAGGGCCAGAAGCATGAAATGCATATATTTTGTTTACCGTCAGAAAGTCAAGACCATATTCATTCTGTCAAATTATATGCACTCAGCATATATTTATCGAATAAACTAATGCATTAACGTCCAACGAATGAAAGGGGAAGGTGTTATTGTACTCCCAAAAGCATAAATAAGTGCTCTGTAGACTCAAGGATTCTTTGAAGTTTTTTGATTTAAGAAATTCAAGCCACATTTTAAATTTTATTGCCTACTATATCCATGTTGTACTAGTTAACAAAAATCATGGTTTTATTTGTTTATCTGGGGTAATACTTTTGCTCTAGAGACATGGCAAATGTTTACCAATCAAGAATTCGACCCCTGCAAAGCTGAATGTCTCTATTTAGGAAAAAAAAAAAGTCTAAATATAATGTATACTTAATATTTTACTAGACTAATTCACACACTTAAATAATAATAAGTTTTTATTAAGACTTTCAAATGGCTATTTATAATTAAATAAATTAAGATTTAAAGATCCATCTCCCCCACTTCTGCAACATATAAGGTTTGCTCCCTTTTTCCTTCTTTTTTGAGAAGGGGAGGAGCATAGGGAGATGGAGAGAGAGAATCTTAACCAGCCTCCATGCCAAGCCTGGGATCTTGACACAGCACTTATCTCACAACCCTGAGATCGGGACCTGAGCAGAAATCAGGAGTCAGATGCTTAACCCACTGAGCCACTGAAGCATGCCAAAGTTTGCTACCTTGTACTTGGTGTCACTTTGGCTCTAATTTCTTGCTTGACCATAAAACAATTTAAAAGATAAATGTTAGCTTTTACCAACATATAAAAACTCTACCATTTGGAATTTTTGCATTTAGGACATAAAATGTGAAAGTCACTTAGCTTCTGGCTGAGCAGAAAAGTCCTGGGAGATGGGGGGAACATTATTTTCTTTGATGACTGTATTTCAAAGGGATAGCACCCAGGTCCTTTAAAAAGGCAGTTCTGGACTGTAGAACTGGCCAGAAAGTTTCAAAAGATTTACATCTCAAAGGGGCAAAGAATGAATTTTCAACTTGTTTTTAAAAGTAAATGCTCTAAGAAAAGCTAGGTCAGGGGCCTACAGTCTGGAAGGAGTTTATCTAATGTTAAATCAAGAAGTTTGTTTAGTAATTCAATTTGTAGTCTGACCCCTATATGGTTAAGCAATAGACTATTAGGAGTTACTGTTCTGAATCTATTATTTTCTTGTAATTTATGTATTCTGTATTTTTAGGTAATTTATGTAGAGAAAAAAATCGTTCTCTCAAATCCAATTACAAACTAATTTCCACACAGACAAAATATTACACATGTTGGTATAAAATGATCCTAGATTACACCACTCCAAAATGTTTCCATGATAGATTTTCAATTTCATTATCTAAAGAAAAGCAGATACTCAATTTTGACAATTTAAATATTGGAATTCTATGACAGGATATAGTGTTCTTTCTCTTTTTTGAGAAGTTGTTTATTTATTTATTTATTTATTTATTTGAGAGAGAGAGCGAAAGAGAGAGCACAAGCAGTAGGTCGGGGCAGAGAGAGAGGGAGAAGCAAGAGCCCCACATGAGGCTCAATCTCTGGGATCATGACCAGAGTCAAAAGCAGATGCTTAACCATCTGAGCCACCCAGATGTTATTTCAAGATAGTCACACATGGTACCAGCAGACCATTAAGTAATGAGTATTAACCCTAGAGAATCAATGTAGAAGTATTTGTAAGAAGACTTGGTGATTGGCCTTCATCAATCTGTATGGTCAGTGACAAAGCAGAGTAGGAAATGCATGTTACTCTAACTCCATAGCCCATACTCTCTTTCTTTTTACACATGATGAATATCTTATCACAATTGTATATCAATAAAATCTGTATAGGTACTATAATAATGTATATGTTATATATATGCACTATAGAATAAATTTCAGTACTACACAAAATAATTAGCAGACATATTATTTCAATATTAGCTTCTAAAATGAGAAAAAAACACAAACTTAGATTTAATAAAGTTAGAACAGTCATTAAAAATATTCAACACGTTGGGGAGGGTATGTGCTATGGGGAGTGCTGTGAAGTGTGTAAATCTGACGATTCACAGACCTGTATCCCTGGGGCAAATAATACATTGTATGTTAATAAAAAAATTTAAAAAAATATTCAGCATGTAAATTTGAGAGGAAAAGCAATACATATCCTGTGGGAAATAAGTTTTTTGTTTGTAATGGAGATTAAATTGAGAGGTATTTAGAAATTGGGTGTGGGGGTATAACAGGTGTGTTAAGAAGCAATAGTAATTTACTGAAGAAGAAAGTAATTTACTGAAAAATTATAAAGTGGTAATACCACCTTGAAAATGTGAAAAAAACAATTTTTAATTTGTTATTTAATTAATTTCTATTCAGCAGGAGGTCCAGGGGAACCTAATTAATTAATATTTCTCCCTAATGAATTCTGATTAACTAGAAGTTCATTTAATCAATATATTCTTCAAATGAGAATACAAATATCACCATATTTTTTCTATAGCTGGACAGAAAACTTGCTTTTTATGTAAGGGTAAGAACTGTATTAAAAAAGAAATCTTCATAATGAATTCGTATAATCCTTATTTTCTTCCTTATCTCTTATATGTACATATAGCTGGAGAATCACTCCCAGTAGGAGGTGGGTAAATGAAGGGCATCATGGTGGGAGTGAGGAGGCAGGCAGTGGAGAATTCCTGACTCATTTATCTTAAAAATCAGGAAAGGAGAGAAAAATCATGGTTGTATCCATCCCAGATAGTTACTACAAACTCAGATGTGCCGAGGGCTGTACACTTTCAAAGTGTATTTTATTAGATCTTCTCCTCAAATATCTTCCTCAGAGAATTGTTTCAAATGGGCCATGCAAGAGTGGGGGGAGCTGGGAAATGTGCCCAAGGTAAAACTCTGTTTTTGATGATTTGGTAAATATTCATTGAATTTGCAGAATTTACCTGAAGAAGAAGAAGAAAAAAAAATTCCTTGAGTTTTGATGGTCTTAGAACACGGAGCTTAAATTTTATTAGTCATTTGCCTTTTTATTAAGAAAAAATATAGCAAACACTTGACTGGTTTCTAAGGGGTAGGAATATTTATTTCTTACACCAGCTCTGTAAGCTAGTTTTCACTAGGGTCACGTTTTTCATGATTGGAAATCAAATGTTTGAAAAGGTTAAATATCTTGGCCAAAGTCTTTAGTATAATTAAGATTGATGGAACTTTTAGTATAACCCAAGCCAACTAAATTTAACACTCATGATTTCATCACTCTTGAGTTTGCAATCACATTTAAACACCTTGAGAGTATTCTTCTAATATATTGTTGAAAACAAGAAGGTTTTATACATATTCATATTTAATTTCATGCTAAAAATCTAAAAGATACAGTATTATGCTTTCCCAAAGTATTGAACTTGCTGTCAGCAGAGCATCCCATAAGGCTAAATTGCTTAAATTATTAACATTTCTGAGGGTCATTTCATTAATATATGATACCTGAAATATAGTATCATTATGTTTTTCACCAACTGTTAGGGGCCATAGAGTTGCCTATAAATTTGTATCCTGCTACTTTTACATTCTCCAAAACAGGAAAAAGAAGATATAAACATTAAATATCCTAACTGTGCTTATCACATGACCATAACGTAACACTAGTGCAGAGTGTGTAGGATTAGCATAAACATCCATGACTAAAGGAATGAGATAATGGAATTAGTTATAAATAATTTAGAAAAACCCATTAACTTAAATGTATTATGTATATAAATAGATGGGCATACTTAAAAAATAATATAAAACATATTTTTATGCCATTTCAAAATTACTAGAATGGCTTTTTATTTTTTATTTTATTAACGATTTATGTCTATTTTTTTAACAGAGGGAGAGAGAAAGCACAAGTAGGGGGAGTGGCAGACAGAGGCAGAGGGAGACGCAGGCTCCCTACTGAGCAGAGAGCCTGATGTGCGGCTCCATGCAGGGCTCAACCCCAAATTAGCTCCCTGAAGTACTGTAAAAACTGTAAAACCTTTACAAAATTGTTAATTCCAATGGGAATTTATCTATTTCGAATACAGAAAAGCAAGGGAAATTTCTAAGTTAGTTTTATGAAATGATAAAATTCTGTCCCCAAGTTGTGAAAAACTACTCCAAAAAAGCTATATACCAATGATCATTTATGAATATAAATTCAGAAAAATTAAATAAAAATAGCAAACACAGGGCACCTGGGTGGCTCAGTGGGTTAAGCCACTGCCTTCGGCTCAGGTCATGATCTCAGGGTCCTGGGATGGAGTCCCACATCGGGCTCTCTGCTCAGCAGGGAGCCCACTTCCTTCTCTCTCTGCTTGCCTCTCTGTCTACTTGTGATCTCTCTCTGTCAAATAAATAAATAAATAAAATCTTTAAAAAAAATAGCAAACACAAATTGATAGCATAGTGAAAGAGTAAGAAGATTAAAAATTATGATCAAATGGAGTTTCTACAACTTAAGAGACCCAAGGGCTTCGAAAATATTAACTGTTTTAATATAATCAACCATAATAACATAAGAATCATATGATAATCTTCATAAATTATAAAAATTAAAAGTACCCATTTATGGTAAAAGCACTAAATAATAATTGATGGAATAATATGGTTTCAGCTAAAGATCTGTTTCATAGAGAAACATTAAAAACTTTTCTGCTAAAGTCAAATACATAATGGCCTGTTTTTCGCTGCTCTTTAAAAACAACGTGGGAAACATTTGTCAGTGCAGTTAGACAAGAGAAAAAAAACACAAATTTGAGAGAAAAGAACACTCCCTATAGAAGAATGTAATAGTCTGAACAAATCAAGGAAAAACACCATGAAAAATAGGAAAACTTACTAAAATAATAGTAATGAAAAAATACATTAAAAAATTGATAGTTCATGGGGCGCCTGGGTGGCTCAGTGGTTTGGGCTGCTGCCTTTGGCTCGGGTCATGATCTCAGGGTCCTGGGATCGAGCCCCGCATCGGGCTCCCTGCTCCGCAGGAAGCCTGCTTCCCTCTCTCTCTCTCTCTGCCTGCCTCTCTGCCTACTTGTGATCTCCGTCTTTCAAATAAATAAATAAAATCTTTAAAAAAAAAATTGATAGTTCATATGTATGCAAACAAAAGCATATTAAAAATATAGAGAAAATCCTCAATTACAGTAAAAAAAACAATTTTAAAACATGACTAGAAAGGAACCTAAACCCAGAAAAAAATCTATTTAAAATGAATGTTAACATCTATAAAACTTATTAGAATCGCATGAAAATTGACTTGAAAAAACTAAGAAAACATACATGTTTGGATAAGTGATATCATAATAGGAGTTGGGTAGAGCTAAGAATGGAAGAGAAAAAGAAAATTTCCATAAAAATAAACTCTTGAGAATCATATAATCTAATTATATGCACTGATCTCCTTAGATTTGTCTTCAAACTGTTTAAAAAAAAGAAATTAAAAAATGCATTTATAATAGAAATCTGTGTCACTTGAACAATGACTCTATAATTGCTTATATTGAAATGTTTATTTTTTGATGTGATAATTTTATTAAGGCTACATTTTATTCTTAGAGACATCTAAATAAAATATAATAATTCTCCCATTTGTATTTATTTTACTTTAATTAGGGGACAGGAAAGTGGAATTAGGTAGGAATACAGACAAAGCAAACTGGACATGCATAATAATTGTTGGTGAATTGCAATATTGCTTCTACATTTTATTTATTTATTTTTCTTAAAAGAATTAAAAATGTTTCCTAGTTTAGAGTATAAATTATACTGTCAACCTATACTTAATAATTTACATTTACCCATCCTACAACCAACAAGTAGTCAAGAAAATATAATGCATTGCTTATATCCTTTATCTTGAACACTTATAATTACTGCAACTAAACTGATCCTTTTCCATACCCTCTCACCCCCCACCAAACTAAGGTGAAAACTGACCTTAGGTAGGGACAATAAATTTTTTTAATCCTTATAAAAATCTTGTAAGATATATATGGACATCACAATTTATCAATGAAGAAACTCCAGTTTCAACTCTTCGAGTTCCTACAGTTATCACTTTTTTTTAACCTTAAATTAAAATATATAGAACCACCTGAATATAAAGGCAGTTCAACTTTAAAACCCAAAGAATAAAGTGTATTCTTTGTATTGTGGCCCCTCATATTTTCACTGTATTCTTTCAATTCTACAATAACCAGGTCTTGGCTTTATTCCTCAACAGCCAAAGGGGAGTACATTTATTACTTAATATCTTCATTTTGATTCCTGCATGGTAATTTATTTCACCATGTTGTTCAATTAACAAGACTTCCACAGGAATTCCAATTAATCTTTCTTTAACCTAGGCCTATTTGGCTTTTTTCTCAATAGTACATAATATTTTATATTCCAATTTCTCAATGTTAAGCCAACCTGAGATTCCATGTTATCAATAAGCCAGTGACTTTCTTTTTGTGTTTTCATGTTTAGTATTTGTTTGCTTATGTCTTTCTAATTCAATATTTGTCATTGTGATCTCTTTTGGAACCTATAGGTCTCTGATCCAGACCAATGTTATGCTTAATAAAGGCTTATTAAAAATATAATTAAAAACACTCTTCTTGACATCATAATAGATGTTGTTTCCATCCAGCATTTTATTTTGAGGAAAACCAAGGAACTATCATTTTAATCATAACGTTAATGTAAATGCAAGGCGCATTTCTTGTGGGAGACATAAACGTAGTTGTTTTCATTTAATTAGATATGGCAAAAGACCTTCAGAATGAAGTATCTATATTTAGAAGGTTAATTATCAATTCATAAAATGACCTTGAAAAAGATGTGCCTGCCTCTAGACTAACAAACAGATGGACTTTTATGGATCTTAAGGAGCAGCTTAATTGTGCCAATAAAATCTAATATGAAACAAAATGGGTTAGGTGAAATTCTTAACCATCACTAATTAGGCATATGCTAGAGATATTAAAATTACCATCAGACCAAGAAAATTTCATTTATTTTCCCTAAATTCTGATAATAATTATAAGCTATTTTGCACTATGGCTTTCATTTAGAGTTAGTGTCCTTATGAATTAATGTCAAAATCAAAGGTTTATATTGAACTCCAGGAGGCAATATATAATGCTGGTTTATAATAGCACAGGATTTGGAGTTAGGGAGATTAGACGGATAGGTCTCAAAATGGGACAAATCTTTCCTTCCCTGGGGGACTTTTAACAATATTTACAGATACTTTCAGTTGTCACAAAGGAGTAGGAGAAACAGTTGCTTTTAGCATTGAATGAGTAGAGGCCAGGAGTCCTACAATGCACAGGACAGTTCCTCATAAGAATTATCTGGGCCTCTAGTGTTCATAGGGTCAAGGTTTAGAAACCCTGGGTTACAGTATGTTCTCTGCTGTGCAGTCTCCACATTACTCAATTTTATCAAGACTGAATTTCCTCATTCATGAAAGTACATAAAAATTATATATATCCTAAAGGATAATTTTAAAGATTAACTAAAATAATATATTTGAAAAACAACAGTCAGTGAATAAAAAAGAGCTCAAAAAAAAGAGTTCTTTTCAAAACTTTTGCCTCACATGTACAACTTGCCACATGTAAGATTTCCACACTCTTCATAGTCACACAGAAAAAACATGAACACATTTCTCACTGTCTATTAAATATTTCAGACATAAATAAATCATTAAATTAATTCCCTTCTGCCTCTTGAACTCACCATTTCTTTCCATCATATTGTCATATTTTTCATTAAGATTAACTTTTTTTTATCTGGGCTCATTACAAACTTTTCTACCTCTAGTCCTATGCCCCTCAATAGCATTGTTATTACTAGTCTTATTAGGAGTCTTAGAAAATAAGCTTAGATAAGAAGGAGATCCATGCTGGCTGGAGATTTATACCACTTAGCTAAATCAGAGGAGAGCCAAGTTGAATTCTGGAAGCATAACAGGATGCTGAAAATCTCCAAAATGTGGATAAAGAGCCGTGTGTGTGACTTTTGGCTTCCGTGCAGGATGTAAAAAGCTCAAAACTGCATCACTCTCACTCTTATGAGTACAGCAACAAAAGCAAACCAACACACACATGCACACACAAGCACACACACACACACACAGAGGGAGAAAAAGATTAGGAACACTGATCAATTCAAAAATTCAAATTTTTATTGTCCATCAAAGAACTGAAGTTACAAGGTGACCAGACACCAGTAAGAATTCTGGAAAAATATTTAATTAATCAGTAAGAGGACCCAGAAAAATATTGTACAATATTTTAATGCCCTATACACTGAAAAAATTGCCAGTCTCTCTCAGGTTTTTCTTGAAGAATGATACCACACACACACACACCATATTGCAAGGGTCCTGAGAAGGTGTCACACTTGGCGCAAGCTCGGGGGCAGCGTGAATACTGACCACCATAGTAAGGGAATGGACACACGCAAATTATTCTCATCTTTCCTTCACAAAAAAAACCTAAAACTTTTGGGAATGACAATGAATTACTTAACCCGAAACAATATTGGAAAAAAAAAAACAGAATTGGAAATTTCACATTGTAACTATCTGATGACCAGACTTACATTAAAGTTTCACTGATCACAATAATGTGATTGGAAAAGGTATAGGCATATAAACCAAAAAATTGACAGAAAGCCCAGAAATAAGACTACCCATATTTGTCAAGTAATTAAAATTCAATGGAATTCAACTTGACAGGAAATAAAAGATACTTTTTTTTTTAACAAATTGTGTTGAAATATTCAAATGAAAAACAACAACAACAACAGAATTGTACAAAAAATACCTAAAAATAACTCATTCTCCTAAATGTGAAAGTTAAAAACACAAATTTTCTAGAATAAACATGGGAAGAAAACATTTGTGCTCTAAGGATAGTAGGAAAATATTTAGATATGACATTGAAATCACAATTAAAAAAACATAACAAATTAGACTTTATCAATTATAAAATAGTTTGCTCTTCAAAAAGCATTATAAAAATTAAGAGTCATAGGGGGTGCCTGGGTGACTTAGTTGGTTAAGTGTCCGACTTTTGATTCTTTATCTCAGCTTGGGTCTTTTTCCATGTGTAGCGCGCAGAGCCCAGCACAAGGCACGATCTCACAACCCAGAGATCATGACCTGAGTTGAAATTGAGAGTCAAATGCTTGACTCCTAGTCACCCAGGTGTCCTCTCACTCAGGTCTTGATATCAAGGTTGTGAGTTCAAGCTAGGCATAGAGTCTACTTAAAAACAAAACAAACAAAACAAAAAAAAAAAAATTATAGTCATAGAATAAGATAATATATTTGAAAATTACACTTCTGTCTATGGTTTTATTCAGAATTGAGAAAAAAAATCAAACCTCAATGATAAGAAAATAAAACATTAGGCTATCCCTATAAAGTTAAAAAGTGCCATAAAGAAAATGAGTAGGTTAGAGATTATTGGAAGTATCATCTCCCTCTGGGTTTTTGCTGATCCATGTCTATATTTTTGAATTTGAATTAGACATAGGTTGGAAATATAAGAATCAACAATATGGAGGGTTAGGGTTAGCAGGAAAGAATGTCCAATGGAAAAAAGACAGCCTCTTCAATAAATGGTGTTGGGAAAATTGGACAGCCAAATGCAGAAAAATGAAATTGGACCATTTCCTTACACCACACACAAAAATAGACTCAAAATAGATGAAGGACCTCAATGTGAGAAAGGAATCCATCAAAATCCTTGAGGAGAACACAGGCAGCAACCTCTTCGACCTCAACCGCAGCAACATCTTCCTAGGAACATCACCAAAGGCAAGGGAAGCAAGGGCAAAAATGAACTATTGGGATTTTATCAAGATCAAAAGCTTTTGCACAGAAAAGGAAACAGTTAACAAAACCAAAATACAACTGACAGAATGGGAGAAAATATTTGCAAATGACATAGCACATAAAGGGCTCCTGTCCAAAATCTATAAAGAACTTAGCAAACTCAACACCCAAAGAACAAATAATCCAATCAAGAAATGGGCAGAGGATATGAACAGACATTTCTGCAAAGACGACATCCAGATGGCCAACAGACACATGAAAAAGTGCTCCATATCACTCGGCATCAGGGAAATACGAATCAAAACCACAATGAGATATCACCTCACACCAGTCAGAATGGCTAAAATTAACAAGTCAAGAAATGACAGGTGCTGGCGAGGATTCGGAGAAAGGGGAACCCTCCTACACTGATGGTGGGAATGCAAGCTGTTGCAACCTCTCTGGAAAACAACATGGAGGTTCCTCAAAATGTTGAAAATAGAACTGCCTTATGACCCAGCAATAGCACTACTGGGTATTTACCCTAAAGATACAAACGTAGTGATCCAAAGGGGCACGTGCACCCGAATGTTTATAGCAGCAATGTCCACAATAGCCAAACTATGGAAAGAGCCTAGATGTCCATCAACAGATGAATGGATCAAGAAGATATGGTATGTATATACAATGGAATACTATGCAGCCATCAAAATAAATGAAATCTTGCCATTTGCGACAACGTGGTTGGAACTAGAGCATATCATGCTTAGCGAAATAAGTCAAGTGGAGAAAGACAACTATCATACGATCTCTCTGATATGAGGAAGTGGTGATGCAACATGGGGGCTTAAGGGAGTAGGAGAAGAATAAATGAAACAAGATGGGATTGGGAGGGAGACAAACCATAAGTGACTCGTAGTCTCACAAAACAAACTGAGGGTTGCTGGGGGGAGGGGAGTTGGGAGAAGAGGGGTTGGATTATGGACATTGGGTGGGTATGTGCTTTTGTGAGTGCTGTGAAGTGTGTAAACTGGGCTATTCACAGATCTGTACCCCTGAGGATAAAAATACATTGCATGTTTATAAAAAAATTAAAAAATTAAAAAATTAAAAAAATAATAATAAATTTAAAAAAATTACAGGCAGAAATAATGTTTTTCAACTCCAAAATCAGTCAGGGAAATCGTTAGCTATCATTAGCCACGTCATTTCTTCTCTCCTTCTATGCAGGGGAGGTTGTTATGTCCCATGTGATATAATAAACAGCTAGTAAGTGCTCTATCATCCAATGTCCCAGAAGGATAGATGTGCCAGTATCCCCTGCCAACTTACATTTGACATGGTGTATGAAAAAAAAGAAAAAGAAAAACAAAACAAAACAAAAAAACTTCTGTTGTATAAATCCATTGACAATTTTGTTGTCATTGTTAGTATTTCTGCCCCATAAACTATGCTTGCTAAATCAGAATATTGGTATCAGGAACCAAGCCCATGTTATTGTTACAAAGCAACTAAATGTGTAGCAATAGTTTGCAAAGTGAGTTCTACTAAGTAGGTTGAAAAACCAAACATACTATCCAAAATCATTGTAAACTTTAGTCAAGATGATAAAAAATTAAGGGGCGCCTGGGTTGCTCAGTGGTTAAGCCTCTGCCTTCAGCTCAGGTCATGATCCCAGGGTCCTGGCACTGAGTCCCCCCATTGGGTTCTCTGCTCAGCAGAGAGCCTGCTTCCCCCACTCTCTTTGCCTGTCTCTCTGCCTTCTTGTGATCTCTGTCAAAATTATAAATAAAATCTTAAAAAAAAAGATACAAAATTTAAAGGAGTAAAAAAGATCCAGAAAATTCAGGCAATGTTACATAACTAATTGTTTCAGTTTCCTTTTGTTAAGAGGAAAATAACCCTTCCTATAATTTCCTTGGTTTACTAACCTTCAAATGTGATTGACCAAGGGCACCAGCATGGCTCAGTTAAGTGTCTGCCTTTGGCTCAGGTCTGATACCAGGGTGCTGGGATCAGGGACCCTGCTTCTTCCTCTCCTGCTCCCCCTGCTTGTGCTCTCTCTTTCTCTCTGTCAAATGAATAAATAAAATCTTAAACTGGGTAGATGAGGCTATCTCTACTATGGAGTGCAAGTTGCTTTATTATGCCAATTGAATGTTAATCACACCTGAAACACTCTTAGAGAAATACCCAGTAATTTTAACAAAATTTCTGGTTCAGTCAGTTTGACACATAAAATTAGCCATCACAATGTGTCCATTACTGCATTTACATGGCATATGTAAGGTTTCTGCTTAATACTAAAATGCCATAATTATTTCGATTACAATATTCAGGTCACATTTAAAAATCTAGGTGAAGAATTTCAAGGTCATGTAAAATTTATTGTGATCAAAGTTGGATTCAGTTGTACAGAAGGTAAGAAAATAAGTCAGCAAAGAATGTCAGTGACCGAGCAGAAATACAGCTCAACCATGAGCCAGAAGAAAAATCAGCAATGTCTTTATGGTCAAAGAGAAGACAAGAAATTATGTTCTTGGAGAGCCTACTAAATAAAAAACAGTGCTACTTGACTTTAATTTGACCATGACTGAATGGCATTCTTACATACACTTGACCATCCATGTTACAAAGAACTACCCATGTGATTGGCAAATTACTCCAGCTAAGGAGTCTAGAGCAAGACTCTAAATGTCATATATTTTAAAGTTTAATATATTAGCATATTTTTAAATATCTCATTTTAAATTTATTTTAGATTTGTTTTTCCTTTAGTTTCCTATTAAAGTCCCTATTGAGGGACGTCTGGATAGCTCAGTCATTTAAGCATCCACCTTCAGCTCAGGTCATGATCTTGGGGTCCTGGAATCGAGCCCTGCATCAGGTTCCCTGCTCAGTGGGGAGTCTGCTTCTCCCTCTTCCACTCCCCCTGCTGTATTCCTCTCTCCCTGTCTCTCTCTGTCATATAAATAAATAAAATGTTAAAAAAAATAAATAAAGTCCCTATTGAATGAGTCCAAACTGGATTAGTTTATTTCTATGTCATATGTTTGGTGAACTCCAAGTAACAAGGGGAAGGTTGAAGGGACATATAATTCTGTAAGGATGAAAAATGTAAGATAACAATGTGTTATTTATGTTAGTAAGAAAAATATTGTTGTTGTTGTTTTTAATAAATTAATCCCTAAATACAGTGACTTAGTGCAACAGCAGTTTCTTTTCTTCTTACTTACATGACATCTAAAATAGGTTTTCCTGGTGAGTAGATGGCTTTGCAAGTGGCTATTCAGAGACCCAGGCTCCTTCCCTAATTTGGTCCATCCTGATTTAGAACTCGGAATCCTCTGAATTCAGGCAGTATGTTGGGTGAAAAAAAAAGTGGGGGGGAGTAGATAATCATGTAAGAGAAGTATTTAGGCCTAGGCCTAGAAGAGACCCATGTAGCTTCTGATAGCATTCTATTTGCTACAACCTGATCACAGACAGGGACAGAAGGAAATAAAATCTGACTCTGTCCAGCAGTTTTTTTAAAAAGTGGGTTGAGGAACAACTAGGCAGTTTCTGCTGAAACTAAGGAGCGAACCACTGCTACTTTTGAAGCAATAAAAAAAAAAAAAAAACAGGCAAAAAATACGAGAGTGTCTCCTCTGAAATCTGCGTGCATGGTATACTGCATTACCTAAAGAAAATGTAATAAAATATTAAAATTTTAAAATAATGTTTCCTTTTTCAAAAAAATATTTTATTTGTTTATTTGGCACAGAGAGAAAGAGCACAGGCAGGGGGAGAGGCAGGCAGAGGGAGAGGTAGAAGCAGGATCACCAACAAGCAGGGAGTTGATGTGGGGCTTGATCCTAGGACCCTGGGATCGTGACCTGTGCCTAAGGCAAACACTTAACCAACTGAGCTCCCCAGGAGCTCCTTAATTAATATTTCTCATTTGTACAATGAAGGTTCTCATTTATTTTCTATAAAGTATATATTTCTCTGATATATTTATTCAAGTAAAGATATGTTTTACAAAAATTTGCCAATACATATAAATAGATGAACAGTCATAAAAAAACACAAAAATTCTTATAAAAGTATATCATAATGGTCATGGCATTTGCCTGATAATATGTGGCTAAATTCTGGAGGTAGTATTTTTAACCCAAGTGAACAGAAAAAAAAGCAAAGTCATGAGTTAGATTCTGATTAAAAAGAAAATCTTCCAAAAAACAATGGAAATCAATAGGGACTTAAAAAAATAATGATAATAATAAAAAATACACAAAACCCATCAGGTTCACTAAAATTAGGAAAAATGAAAATCAAACTATCCAAAATATTTGATTTTCCTATTAGAATTTAGAAAGGCAATTATGAGAATAAATATTGAGTTGAAGGACAATTTTTAAGGGTAAATATTAATTTTGGAAATTAAAGAACAAAAAGATAGGTAGAAAATTGCAATAAAAGACTATCATCTCCAACCAAATCTTTTCCAAAATAAGGTTTAAATTATATATGTGTGTGTCCATTGGTTTGTACAAATGTGTATTTTATATATTGTTTATAGTGACAAAAATATGTTATTTTAAGTTTGTAGTAACTATTAGTAGTGTCACTTTTAGTCTGGGTGATAGCCACAATGAATAGTATAAGTGCTTAATAAGCTTATGGTACTGTTACCATATATTATACATCAAAAAATATTGTTGATTTAAGCAAATGTTCATATAAAATAATTATATTAAAAAGGTATTTTTGGTTTACTTAGGTATAAGTATTGAAAATATATCATTTAAAATGTATGGATAATGAAAAAATATAAACAATATTTTTTCTAAACTTCTTTACAGAGTCTAAATTTTCTGAATCACTTTTTAAGTCAAAGCAATAGAAAATACATTTTTTTTTACATTCAGTATTATCTCTTTTCAATAAAAAGTTCTAAGAATACGGATTTTTTTTTTTAAAGGAGTGTTTTCTGTTTAAGGATTTTCTTCCAAAAGTCTTCAATATTTTTCCAAGCTGTCGACATCCACTCTTGTTTTGATACTTGTTCTACTTAATCCATGTTTCCTGCAAGTGTATGTTTTCACACAACAACTAGGATTCATGTATCTGCTTTCACTGTTTCTTAGTTTGTTGACTAAATTGTTCAGAGTTTATAGTTGGGCAGTCACACCACAAGAATAACAGCTAAGTTGGCACACGCTGTTCTGATAGCAGTTTCAAAGGCCATTTACTGTTAGACACTTCCAGTAATATTAAAAAGTGGAAAAAAAAGATTCAACATAGTAATATTGACTTCTTGAAAATGAGGATATATATAATCACACAGGTGATCAATTTCTTCTTTTTCCAATCAGTTTATAGTTTATTAAAACAGTTTAATGAGAGAAGAGGAATTTATAGAAATATTGGATATAGAATCAGAAGGTAGGAAGGAGCATTTTTCCATCTTGCTGTTAAATATGAAGCCCTTATAAAAAGTATAACTAAAATGATACACTTTATATAATCAACCACACTGTTAGTTTAAAAGGGTTACATTCCAGAGGTGTATCATACTTGGCTAAGTGAAATAAGTTGTATATAAATGTATTCTTGTTCAATACTTGTCAAATTTTTATACTCAAGAAAACACATACTTGGGTATTTAGTGCCTAGGGCGTGCACTTATACTATGGATTAAACTCAACTGCCAACTTTAAGGTATCTCAGAAAATGGGGGCAACAAAAAATTAGCCAGTAAAATGCAGTAGGGAATGCCGTAATTGAGCATAGAACACAGTATAGTGGATGTACAAAAGATCAAATATTGTCAAGATACTCAAATATTTTCACAGCTTGAATTTATGGGATTTTGTTCAAGAGGGAATACCAGTGGATAAAGCTATCCCAGACACATGAAATAACATAAGCCAAGACACAGAAGTGTGAAACTACATAGAACATTAAAAATAGATGTAGCTTGGCCCTGCAGAATTTATTCACTGGCTTTAGAGAAATGTTGTATTAGCAAAAAGGAAAAATAATGTGACTAGAGCATAAGATGTGAAATTAAGGAAATGTGTAAAATCATGCTGATTAAGTAGATCAAATGGGACCTGACACTGTATGTCCATGTAAGCAAGCTACGAGTTTTAAGCTTTATCATTGATAACATGATATAAAAATAGACCTTTGTTGGCAATGTGAAAGGTAGATTAAAGGTAAGAATTTTACAAGTTAACTGGTTAGCTGATTATAAAAAGAGCCTAAACTCAAGATGATAAAGTTTAATTAAGATGGTAAACTTGCGGGCTCCTGGGTGACTCAGTGGGTTAAGCCTCTGCCTTCGCCTCAGGTCGTGATCTCAGGGTCCTGGGATTGAGTCCTGCATTGGGCTCTCTGCTCTGCAGGGAGCCTACTTCCTCCTCTCTCTCTCTCTCTGCCTGCCTCTCTGCCTACTTGTGATCTCTGTCTGTCAAATAAATAAATAAAATCTTTTAAAAAAATATGGTAAACTTGGCAATAAATGTTAGGGAACAAAATGGAGAGACACAGAGAAGGTAAAATTGACAACTGGGAAAATAGTTAAGAAAGAGGAAAAAAAGTGGATTTATATTATTAATTCATGAATAAATCCCATGATCAAAGATGAGATTATTTTTATAGCTCAATTTAGGGCTTTCCTCTCTATAGGTAGATGATGGTTGATAGATTAATCAATAGATGATAAATGCATAAGTAGAAATATAGACAAATATCACATATGATATTTATCATATATCTCATCAAATAGAGATGATAGTGGAGCATTCTAAAATGCAAAGAAAAAAAAAGCAACAATAACAAAGAAAACAAAATTAAATTCCAAATGTTTCATGTAACAACTGTTGGTAAAAATTTTCTCTCTGAAGATCTCCAATATTCTAAAGTCTATCAAATTTTGCAATCAATTTAATGCAGACATTGTTTTTGAAATCATCATTTTCCTTAAAAATATCAAACATGCTGAAAATACAAGGACAATTATTTTATTTTATTTTTATTTTTCATTTTTTTTAAAGATTTTATTTATTTATTTGACAGGGAGAGAGAGAGAGATCACAAATCGGCAGAGAGGCAGGCAGAGAGAAAGGGAGAAGCAGGCTCCTTGCTGAGCAGAGAGCCCAATGTGGGGCTCGATCCCAGAACCCTGATAACATGATCCAAGCAGAGGGCAGAGGCTTAACCCACTGAGCCACCCAGGCGCCCCAAGACAATTATTTCAATTTGTTCAAATGGCATATCAAAAAAAACAAAACAAAACAAAACAAAAACAGGGACGCCTGGATGGCTCAGTTGGTTAAGAGGCTGCCTTCGGCTCAGGTCATAATCCCAGCATCCTGGGATGGAGTCCCACATCAGGCTTCTTGCTCGGCAGGGAGCCTGCTTCTCCCTCTGCCTCTAGCCTGCCACTCTGTCTGCCTGTGCTTGCGCTCTGTATCTCTCTCTCTCTTTCTCTAACAAATAAATAAAAATCTTAAAACAAAACAAAACAAAACAAACAAAACAAACAAACAAAAAAACCTGTTTCCAGAGACAATTTAATATTCTTAATAATTTTCTTTTAGGTAATTTATGATTATCTCAAAATTAATGCAAAATGAGATTTTGATTTTATATACTTTGGCTATCTACTTTGATTTTTATCCATAGTGATAGCTGGACAATAATACAATAGAAAATCATATAAGGCAGTGTTGGGAATCTATGTTGCTTAAAATAAGGATTTATTAAAATGACAGTTCGTTCACAATTTCTAAAAGACAAAGAACCACATTGTAGTGAATACGATTTGTTCTCTCCCTTGTTGAAATAATCAGTAACTGAGGTTTGCCAGAAATGGGGTGAGGAAAGTTCCCAGTCTACGCATCATTTCTATTGGTTCACTAGTGTTACACTAGTCATGATATCTGAAGATTAAATATGAATTTGGCTTCCTCATTTTACAGATTTCTTTTTATCATCCAGTAATCAAAATACCATTCGAAGGGTAGTGGAGAATATTTAAGAATTCTTCAACTGTCTCATGAGTTAAAAGACAAGGTAAAGATGCTCAAAGTTCAGCTCTAGTCCAAGGGTTAGGCAAATGTATTTTGGGAGATACATATTATTCTTTCTAAAGTCAGCCAAAAATTAAATGACCCATTGGTATGTGTAAGTTACCATTAAAGTGTAATGGTAACAAAATTATCATTAGATTTGTTTTTTTATAATTCTTTTTTTAAGATTTTATTTTTAAGTAATCTCTATATCCAACATGGGGCTTGAACTCACAACCCTGAGATCAAGAGCTGCATGCTCTGAGCATCCTAATTTTTTAACCCCCAATTTGTTAACTTTTAAATGTGAATTTATAATCACTGATTTTTCATATATATTTCTTTTTTTTTCTATGATATTTATGTGCAACAAATCCATAGCCTGCTATAGTCAGAAAGTATTGGTAGGGATCCTCCAAGATGTTAATTTTTAAGTAACAATAATCGACCTCTGTCTGAAGGAAAACTATAAGAAATATCTCTCCATAGATAGCAAATAAGTAGAAGTCACATCTAAGGGTCATTTGTGTTGTACTTTCTCTTGGGGATAAACTTGGTTTTGGTAATAAATTTGGTTTTGGTTGCAACATAGGTGTGTCCTTGGCCTTTGTTGATGAACTTAATAATAGTACTTACATGTGAGACTCCTTTACCTTCAGCTGTTAGACACTACCTAAATTTTAACTGAACTCTTATGCTGAATACAAGCTCTAAGTTTTCCTTAAACCCTGTGCTGTTGTTTATTTTTATTCCTAAGATTAAGTATATAATTTAGAAATCTAATCAGATTCCTAGGTATCCCTATTTCCTATGTCCCTTAATGAAATCTGGTCTATATATCTTTATTTTCTACTATTGCTTCCCTTTTATATTTGTGAATTTTACATTGCTGCTAAAGTGGGAGAGTGACATCTAGTAGGAGAATCTGCTTAATAAGCCTAAGAATGTGAAATAGCCCCAAAGACCAATATGTAGACTGTCTCAGTACACTTGTGTGCCTTGGACACATTTGCTTTGGGTCACTACTCAAGACCTTAAGTGGACTCGTTTCTTTCTTCTTCTTGTTTCCCTGAGAATTGGTTTGATGATTCCTTCTACTATGAAGTGGCAGTGAGTAAGACTTACTGATGGAGGCAGCTGGCATTTGGTTAAGATAGAGACACACGAGATATAAAAGCAACATATTTTTTTCCAACTGTCTCAGTTCTCACAGGGTTTTCTCAGTTGAGTCCTCACCCCTACCCAGGCAAACTCATCTTTATACATATACTCTCATCATCATCCTAAATAGCTTTTCTATCTTTTGAAATTGCACACTTTTACCAACAATAACTTAGCACTGTGATGCCATTTTGAGGAAATTCTGATATGATTTAAACTGTCTAATAGTTGCCTTAGAACAAAAAGGCAACAAAATATCTAACATTTAACAGTCAGCCTTTTTTGATTGGTATGTGGAAAAATCAAAACCTAATTTAGACTCCAAAATGACTTTTCTAAATGATTTTTTTCTGGTGCAGACTAGTGAAACATATGAAAACAAACAACAAAAAAATTCAGACAGCTCTATTCTTAGAAACTGTCATCTCAAAGGACTAGCTTTTCCCCCACATTTACTCCTACCTCCAAGATGGAATTTTAATTCAAAATAATAACCCCTTTCTATCCCCCAGCATACATTTTTAAGGTCAATGATCTATGGTATGCTGTCTTAACACATTGTTGCAAGATATGAAATATACTGTCAAAAAAAATCTTTCAAACTCATGAGACTAAGGGGGAAAAATCAGAGGAATGCTGGATTCTTCTGGGAGCTTGTAATCCTGGTCTTCTGAATTTATAAAATTGAGTACATCATTTAGATGATCTTTTAATAGCCAAAACTTGGATGGAGACAATGACTGGGAAAAGAAATATCCGAAGAAGGACTGAAACTTACATGGCTATCTCGGGTTCTGAGAATAGATTTTAAATAGCTCAAGTGATAGGACAAAACATTTTCAAGGAGATTGCAGAAATCTTGTCTTAAAATCTAATTAGACCTAAATTAAGTCTTATAAACAATGAAGTCAGGGTGTCATTAGATACTTCAGAAATTACTTGAAAAATACTTTTAGACAATCTTTGGCTTAAAACCTCGGGATTTTCCCAGTTGAAATATGAGACTGGCCACAGGACATGGAGAGCAAGTACAGAAGAAGAAATGGGCAGGCCATTCTAGATTGGTAAATGGCCGATTTAAAAAAGCAGCAGAACTTCCATACTGTAGATCTTCACACCTGCCCACCAGAATTTTAAAAGTTTATACAGAGACTTTAATGGGCTTAAGTCATAGGTACCTTCCAGATGCTCTCAAAACACATTTGTTCCCTTAAGGCTGCATCCAGAAAATAGCTCTCACTGTGGGAACAGTGGGCAGAACAAACATTCCAAGGACAAGGAAGGAGAGAGGAACTTTCTATTACCTAGGTCCTGCTCCTGGGTCATCTAGTGGTCAAGTCTTCTCCATGGTCTTATCCAACAATATTGTTAGGAATAGCACTTGTCAAAGTCAAACAGGCAAGAAAGACTTTACTCAAGAGATTATTGAAATAGGGGAGAGAGACTGAACTCAATACCACTGAAACAAAAGAGTGGAGAATTTTAAGAGCCGGGATGGGGGAAATTGTAGACAACCTGTATTTGCTCATTGACTTTCATCCAGTTTTAAAAAACTTTCAATATCTTCATGACAGGAGATAGTTTTACAACTGAGAGCAAGTTACACACTGAAGTTAGACTCGGGCCATTCTAAGGAGACTGGAAGATGGGGAAGGTATCTCCTACAATGTTTACATTTCAAAGAGATGTTTCCCAAGTTCTTGAGGAAGACGTTCCCTGGGCTTAAAACTAGCAAGTGACTTCTCAGTGGAGTTATACACTTTTTCAAAGAGCTGAGAATGAATGTGCAATTACAAGTTAATGTTAAGTAAGTGTTTTAAGAAAAGGGAGGTAAGACTGTCTTAGTCTGCTTAGGCTGCTATGACAGAATACCATAGACTGGTGATTTAAACAATTATTTCTCACAACTCTGGAGACTGGGTGGCCCAAGATCAGAGTATTGACAGGTTCTTTTCTTTTCTTTTTAAGATTCTATTTATTTATTTGACAGAGAGAGAAATCACAAGTAGACAGAGAGGCAGGCAGAGAGAGAGGGGGAAGCAGTGTCCCTGTTGAGCAGAGAGCCTGAAGTGGGGTTCGATCCCACGACCCTGAGATCATGACCTGAGCCCAAGGCAGAGGCTCAACCCACTGAGCCACCAGGTGCCCCGACAGGTTCTTTTCATGTTGAAGACACTCCTCCTGGCAGTGCAAATATCTGCTTTCTTACTGTCTCCTCATATGATGAAGAGAGAGAGAGCTCTAGTGTCCCTTTTTCTTCTAATAAGGGCACTCTTCCCTATAGGATTAGGGCTCCAACTTTATGACCTCATTTAACCTTTACCACCTGATCATGGGCCCTATTTCCAAATACAGTTGGGGTCTGGGGCTTAGCTCATCTAAGTCTATAGCTAAACATGTCCAGTATTCCTGATTTTAAAGCAAAATAAGGCTGAGACTCATGGTGGAAAGAAGTAAACAAATAAAAGAACATTGTTTCCTGTGCCAGATCTTGTAATAATCCTGTGCAGTATGTCAAACAGTAAAATGATACTCTTGCAGGATCTGAGCGTTTACAGCAAAATTGGGATCTTTCACACTTGCTTGCTTTTTATTGGTGGGCCTTGACAATAGTGTCAAATAAAACTACCTGCCCCCAAATTAAAATACTATTGAAAAAATACAGTAATTTTCATGAAAATGGTCAGAGGTCTTCCATGGATATAATTTCATAAAAACATAAAGTTGGATTTATTTATTAGGTATGATACACTGATCACTTACTATCATTAATATGTTGAATTTAAAAACAAATAACAAGTAACAATAACAAGTGTTAATAACATTCTCAGCATCTCAAATCTAGAATAATTAGACAATATTTTGTTATATTGTGATCTACTATTTCACCCACTTTATCATCATAATGTTACATGCTGCTTTATTTAATTTGATAAATTTTATTTTCTATTAGAGACCAATTTGGAAAGGGATATTTGAAAGAAATATTATGCCTGTGCCTGCATAATACTGACAGCGAATGCCTCCTTAAATTGTGTGCCCTATGTGCCTCGTTTGCCACATTCTAGCCCTGGCCACAGTAAATAAGAGCAAGAACAAGTTTGAGCCCACAAACATGAGCGGAAGCACATGGGGACAAGCTGACACTGATGTCAGTTTATTGCATTTTGCCTTGATTTTATGGGTGTCTTGCATCAACCATAGAGCTGAACACATACAGCTGGACCAAGAAACTAAAGGCAGATCCTAGGAAAGGTGATGTATTTACAGGACCAGTAGCTGTGTCATGCTAATAAGATAAACAAGTAGATAAGTAGCAATATATCTGATCTACAAAACAGCTGTCACTTCACTTCTGTCTTTCAAATACCTTGTATAAGAAGTTCTCCAATGACCCATCCGAATGGGAAATTAGCAAGAAAGAGATTTCTGAGAACTGCAGTTTAGACTAGCCAAGTGGACATCTAGCAAAGTCACCCAAGTAGGTTTGATTGTTATTCAATATATTAAAATATCTGTATTTATTAAGCAGGTTTGTTTTCTACTTACTTAGAATTTTTTTTAACATTCTCTCTATATTTGGGGGGGTGCCTGTGTGGCTCAGTCGGTTAAAGCCTCTGCCTTCAGCTCAGATCATGATCGTGAAAGACCCCTCTCCCCTTGCTAAAGGCTTGTTTAAGTAACCTGATGTCCCCACAGCACCCCCTCTCCCCTTGCTGAAGGCTTGATTGTCCCCATAGCCGGATGGCAACACATACCAGGATGTCTATTGTCTGTGATCACCCGGTCTGTCAAAAGAAAAGACAAATGAGGAATAGAGTGTACCTGGGACTTTCCAGAGTGCTGAGCCAAGGCCCACCAGAACAAACCGTTGTGTCCTTGCCTTAAACCCAGTGCCTGACAATGCTTGATTTATCAATCAGATTCCTGTAACCATGCATCTGCTTCTGTAAGCTCGCTTCCCGCCACCCCAACCCTGCCCTATATAATCTGCTCCCCAACCTAGCCTGGTGTGCTCAACCCACAAAGGCTGATGCGTCCGCAGGCGCCTGTGTAACCAATAAACCTCTTGCAACTTGCATCCAGTGGAGGCTTGGTGTCTGCTTCTTGGGTGCGGATCGAGGGTCTTTCAATCTCAGGGTCCTGGGATCGAGCCCCACATCATGCTCTCTGCTCGGCAGGGAGCCTGCTTCTCCCTCTCTCTCTGCCTGCCTCTTCCTACTTGTGATCTCTCTATGTCAAATAAATAAATAAAATCTTAAAAAAAATAAATTAAAAAAATATATATATATTTGGTAAAATGAATTACTAGGGATTATTCTCTGAAGGTAATATGAAAATATTCAGAAATAAAGTTTTTAATAAATATTGAAATTTTCTGATTGTTACACTATTTCAAAAAATAATTATGAGGATGGAAGATACAATATTTAGGGTTTCGAGATGCTTCATTGGTTATGGTTCAGCTATTTTAACTTACATACAAGTTTTATTTTGCCATTCTGTTGTTTGTCCTTCAAACACTGTCAATTTTTTTTGCAGTTGATATTTTCTAGGAATATAATAAATCAATTTTTAAAAAATTTCTTTCATCTGTGAAAAATACTTTGTCAACTCCAAATTGAAGAATTGTCTTTGCAAAATTACCTCTTATAGTAAGCTGTTAGAATTACATTGTTTTCATGTTCATATCAGTTAGGTAAGATTTGTTCTTTAGTCCATGATAAATATATTTCAGTACTACAAGAATAATAAGGCTTAGATGCTCATTGGTGAAAGAGCAAGTATAAATGTGTAAGTTTTAGATTAATTTATTCTGGGTTCACTTACCTTTCCATAGTAGCTTATATTTAAAGATTTTTATTTATTTGACACAGAGAGAGAGAAAGAGAGGGAAAACAGGAAGGGGGAGTGGAAGAGGGAGAATCAGGCTCCCCGCTGAGCAGAGAGCCAAATGTGGGGCTCCATCCCCGGACCCCAGGATCATGACCTGCGCCTAAGGCAGAGGCTTAACAATTGAGTCACTCAGGTGCCACCATAGTAGCTTATATTTAATTTTCATTACGTTTATATCCAAACTAGGGTCTACATATTCCTGAAAAATTAAATATTTTGGTGCTCTTACAATATTAAGTGGAGTTAGACTCTGTTGTTAACCCCTGTTATTATGTAGGCAATCGCTAAGCTTAAAATAATTCCACAATATTGTTATGAGTTTCTATGGTGACAAAGAGCGCTTATATTGATAGATAAAAATAGATGACGAAGTGATGGTGTTTCTTGCATTGTAAAATTTGTTACCATTATCTATAATTTCTTCATCTCATGCATTCTTCCCAGGTCTTCTCAAAGTATATGAAAACTTAAAATAGACTCTTTTGTGGAACTCCATAGGCTTTGCAGCTGGTTAATTTGTTCATTGCTAGTAGTGCTGGAACAACCCATGACACCTAAATGCACTCTCTGGCACACTGTGGGACTGCTAACACATCATTACAGATGCCGCTGTTAAGCTTTCCTGGAATTATGTGTCCCAGGGAGCTAATTTATAGGCCTAAAGGATTTAATATAGGTGTTGAGTAAGTTGAATTTGGATTTCCCATAATTGGCAAATGTTAATTGAAATGTATTCTCATTTGTCAGAATAGATAATCAGTTCCAGTCTTCAGCACATTTATTCCACAGTTTTCCCCATTTACTTCCAACATCTTACTAATAACCTTTATATGAATTTGAATGTGGTATTGGCCAGTATGATCTTTCTCTGATGGAGGAACTCTGTGACATGTGGTACATGAAATAATTTTCTGAAAAGAAAGAGTTTTGTCATTACGGCACAGATGGGCCATGTTAAATCCTGCATTATTCCTCCCATGAATTTCTTGGGATCATTACTATGTACTGGACCAGTGTCTAAAATCACAAGTGCATCATTTTCTGGTTATCAGGACTGGAGCACACACCTGAAATGTAGTTAAGTAGTCTTTCTATTTCTAGGAAATATATATATATATATATATATATATATATATATATGAATGAATAGGAAGGTTCTATTTAACTTTGAGTTTATATCATATAAATATAATTATTATATTATTATATATTTATAATAACATAAATTTATATTATATTATATTATATATAAATCCTACTTCATCAGAACATTCAATGATATTTTTCATTCTATTGGGAGAATACTAAAATTTCATGAGCTATTTCTTTCTAGGTATAAATATTGAAAGTGATCAATGTCTCTTAAGGCGGACTTACATGGGAAGAAATTAAGTGACTCTTCTGAATCAATTAATTCAATACTAATAACAACCATTTGATATTGGTACTATTAGTATTCTCATTTTATAGAGAAGAAAAGCAAAATAAAAGGAGGCTAACTTTGAATTTGGACTTTTACGAACTTCTCTCTATTCCTTTCCAGAAAGAGCAAAGTGTGAATTTTAACTGCTAGTAGCTAGGAATTCCTATGAAGAACTCTGTGCAGTAGTGACCCCCTAAATAGGTAACCAGAAAGTTTCTTGATCAAACAAACTAATTATTAACCCAACACAGGTATGATGAACAAGGCCTTGATAGAAGCTTAGTAAATCTCAGAAGGGGGAGGACAGTGAAATATATTTGAAGAACTTTTAGGGTCTGCGTCCCATCAAGATTCAAGTCTATGGATGTGGGATACTAATTGGGGCTAGGAATATTGTGACATAAAAGTTTAGAACTATGAGCAAAGACGGAAATGATCTTAAGTTTTCTGATAGTCAACTACTTGTTCAGGTGAACAAAAATTTTCCTTTTAGGAGATCTATTTGCAGAAATGAGCAAATTACATTGGCTTATAGGATTTTCCTGAATCAAATACAAAATCTAATTACTGGTCTTTAGCCTTAAATTCTTGACCAATAATGTCTAGGGAAAAAAGTCAAGAAGAGTCAAAATGGTAGGAGGGTGGGTTCAGTTCTCAGTTAAGATTGCTAAGCAATTATATTAATGCAAGTAATTTCAATTCTCAATACCATTCTCAAAAAGGAAAATTCTCATCATATGAATGAATTATAAAGACATAAAAAAAAACTTTGTAAAATATGTTTCAAGTTTTTTAGAGTGCTTAAGTTTAGAGGAATCAGTTCATTGATCTTGCGTCAAATGAAAATTCCTATTAATTTGGGCTTCACAATTACTACATTGCTGCTATGGATAATTTTCCAATGTGAAAATAACTCCTATTATGTTATATAAGACTGTTCTGTCCAATACAAGAGCCACTCGCCACACATAGCTATTTAAAGTTGAATTTTACTTAATTCAAATTTAGAAGCCAATTCCTTAGTCATGATAAACATACTTTAAATGCTCAATAGTCACCTGTAGCTAGTGACTATCATGTTAGACAACTCAGAATTATAGACCATTTCTATCATCAAAGGAATTTCTACGGTACAACATTGATCCAAGATAATTCTTCATATTCTGAGAGCTGATTTAGAATATATTCAGCTTTTACAAATCATAATTGTTATTTCTGGGCTTTTAGAACAGTAGTCTTATATATTGAATAGGACCAAGGCAATCATATTGTCATGTAGTGGCATTTTACATTAATTATTATTTTTTCATGTGAATTGACAATGTGTTGTGCATTGCAATTTTGTATCAAACTCCTATTGGTCTATCAATTTTTCATTTCACTATTTTTTGATAATAAGCTATTAGGGGTAGTAGGGCATATATACTTTTTTTCTTAATGGTTTGTTGAATGTTCATTAGATATTTATGGGCACACTAAAAATAATACCACTGAGTCATTTCTGGGAAATGTAAAAATACATAAGAAGAATGCCATCATGAGCTATAAAATTTTAATGTATATTAAAATTAAACACCTATGACTTCATAGTTTTACTGTATTCCATGATAAAAAAACAAAAAGCAAGATTTACTAGTAGTTGATTACACATAATTTCTTTCAGAACAGAATAATTTAGATGGAATTATAAGGGAACAATTAGCAACTTGATTTTTGACTATGAACTTGTTCATTGCTGATATTTAACTAAACTTGAACATTTTGAAGTTCCCAGATAGACCATCTGATGAAGGCATTAGAGGGACTTTTTGGTCTGAGTCTGGACTAATAAATTATCACCAGTTCTTATTTCTTTTTTTTAATGAAATACCTTGAAATAATAAATAACTAAACGTTGCCATTAAACTTCAATGAGTCAAGTACAATAAATTAAGAAACCAATGCAATAAATTATGAATTCTGTCACATATACATGTATGCTTTCTTCAGCTCTGAATTGGTTTGTAGGGCTAACATCAAGGAGTTCTGTTCTTACATTTTGAATAACATCTCCATAAACCGAGCATCTGAAATTTATTGAGGATGTTTTCCTTGATTTTTAGTAATTCCAAAATTTTACTTTAGTGCCTTTTTCTTTTTTTAATGATTGCAGTAGAAACGTCTGACTCCTACTGTCTAAGTTGGTGAAAGTAGAGACATCTCCCCCCAGTGTTCCACTGTGCTCACCAAAATGACAGATGTTCTAAGATCTTGCAGATGAATATATCTTGAGCTTTTTAATGGAAATTCTCCAATCTCTTATTAAAAAACAAACCCCCCAAAACACCACAGAACAAAAGAAACCTTCTCCATCACAGCAAATTGTTCGTTCAGCAAGTATGCCTTCCTGGGCCATGCAGTGCACCTGCGCAATGCAGGTCACTCTGGTCCCCAACCCCACAGCCCCTCCTTAACCGGCCAGCAGCTCATGGTCTAGACTCCACACCACTTTGTTGTTCTCAGCCACCAGTCAGCCATACAACGCTAGAGTCAGCATCTCTGGCAGCTTGTTCAACAAGTTCAACAAGGACACCCACCACAAGAAGGAGCTGAAGTTCTTCCACATGACTGAGGGGCTGATTCAGAAACTTCTGACCCTGAAGGAAGCATTTGCCCCTTCTGTGGGTCCTTGTTGCTCACATTGGAGGATGCTGACTTTCAGCTTAAACTCATGCTACTTCTTGTGGGCCAGTGCAGTACTGGCAGGGCCACCTTCATCTGGCACCTGTTTGAGCAGGACTTCCCAGGAACTCCCATCTGGCCTTGCACACCACTGACTCCTTCATTGTGGTGGTACACGGGCCTCACCAAGGGCATGTTGCCCAGCTACATGCTGGTGTGGATGTGCGGTGCCTCTTGTGCTAGCTCAACACTTTTGGCATGGATTCTTGGGCAGGTTCATGTGTGCTCACTGCCCAACCCAGTGCAGCACAGCATATGCATCATGACATATCCAGGGTGCTGTCTGGAAAGAAGTAGTGCATCAGCAGAGGTTACGACTTGTGGAGGTCCTGGAGTAGGTCACAGAGTGTATCAACTCCATCATACTGCTTTTTGAAACCCATAAGCAGACATCTTTGAAGAGTTCTCAAAAGTCATCATGGCCCTAAAAATCAGGAGGACAAGATTTGGGCTCTGGTGAGCGAGGTCTACCACATAGAGACCCATCAACTCACACTGGCCAGGGGAGCCTCTTGTGGTCCTTGGGAAAGATCAACACCCTTGAGGTAGTCAACTAGTTTTGCTTTCACCTGCTTCCAGTCCCTGACAACCATTGGCTCTCCTAGGCCAAGGAGCAGAGCCTATTAAAAGAAATCCAGTCTCTGCCCCCACATACTGTCCTCAGAAAACTCAAAGAAAGTAGGTGTGGCTGGCCAACATCCATGCCTACCTACATCATTAGTTCCCTCAAGGAGGAGATGCCCAATGTTTTCAGTAAAGAGAACAAAAAGAATAGGTGAACAACCTGGGAGAGGCCTACCAGAATATTGGGTGGGAATATCAGATATGCCCAGTGATTTCCCAAGCCTCTTCAAAATGCAAGAACTCCTGAAGACCCAGGACTTTACTAGATTCCAGGCCTTGAAACCCGAACTGCGAGATGTGATGGTTGACATGTTAACCAACAATATCCCCAGGTTGATGGTAATGGTTTTCCAGAGGTATCCTTGATGCCGTCCAGGCTGTGAAGGGCAGTGCCTTGACTGGTGGTATTAACAGGCTTGTTTAGGCAGGAATACAGGAAGGGGTTGGCAAGTTTATTAATGACATAGAGTGGACTTGTCCACCTACAACAATATATACTATCTTCTAAACACTGTCACCTGTCAACAGCAAGATAATGACTAGATAATTACTACCAGTGCCACAAGAGACATGGTGACATCCAAGTTGCCCGATATGTGCTGGGGAAGGTCTGGAAGCTGGTAGATTGGACTAGAGCAGGCTATTGGATGAGGAATTTGTATGAAACAACAACTTCATTAAATTCATACTGGAAGACCACAAGCTACCTACTGATATACCCCCAAACCTGATCCCAGCCTACAAATGGAGGCAGGGAGTGACTGGCCATATTTCGGGTTCCTGTGTTCATCTTGTCATCTCAACGCCTGGCCAGGAAAAGGTTGAGGAGGGAAAGTGTCACTAGTTCTCATTCTGCATAAAGACAGAGCAGATGCTTCTTCAGTGTTTAAAAAGGTAAAAAGAAAAAAATCATAACATAAGAGTACTGAAATAATATCTTAATATCTACCTACTACTCACTTGAAATTAGTTCACCATGAGCCAGTTACTCCATTAAGCTCTTCAAAATAGATACTGTCTTTTCATAGTTACTGAAGCTCAGTGAGAAAAGTTATGTCAAATTTTGGTTATAGGATTCTGAATCTCAGTAAGATACAACTTTGTAAGGAATTTATGGTTAATACATGGTAGAAACAAATTTCAAATCTGAATTTCAAGTATCCTTGATTTCTAAAACAATGTTTTTTAGTTCCAGTTATTATATCCATCTTCAGGAAATTTAATACTTCACATCTGTTTAGCAAGAACGATCATTGCCTCCATAATTAAGGCTCTTCTTGTCAAACCATCTTAATACTCTTCTTACCTCAAGCAGTCTTATTGCATGCTTATAGATCTATTTTTTATAATCAGTTTTGCTGTTTGGGAATTTCACATAAAAGTGCATTCTTTTGCCTGGCCTCCTTCATGCAACATGTTCAATGTTCTTGGGATTCTTCTTGTTCGTTGTTGCCTGTATTATGGTTGATACCTTTTTATTGCTAAAAAAATTCCATTACATAAATGTGCTACAATTTGTTTATCCTACCTCCTATCCATAGATTACTTCCAAGTTTTGACTATAAATAATTGATTATTTGGGGCTGATGATGGGTAAGTTTGATTGCAAAGGGACTTGAGGGAACATTTAGAATTATGCAATTAGCTATGCAAGTGCCTACATTCAGATGCACTTTAATGTCTGTAAATAATATCTCAATAAATTTAATAAAATATCTGTTGTAAATATCACATATAGGACTCTTTCACTACTTTTATTTCCATGCACTTCAGTTATTTCCTGTATTTTTCAGGAAAATACGAAGTTTCTTAGAACTTACACTCAAGCCTTTTCTGCTCTCATTACCAAAGATTGCCTATCTTACCTTCTAACTACCAGCTTTCTAACTTGATCTTCTTACAATACTTTTATGCTCAAATAACAAATATGTTTACTTTCTTGCACATGCTACAGTAATTTAGACATTTCCTGAAATTCTCTCTATTTTATTCTGTATGTGCTATCTTTATTACGCCCACACATACACTGTCAGCATCACCGCTAACACAGTCAACAGAACCAACGATTCTACCACTCTGCACACTAAGTAATTATAATTCTCATTCTTCAGATTTGGATCAGGTATCATCTCTATAATCTCCATGGTTTGACGACACCTGAAACTAATGCAACAGTGTTATGTTAACTATACTAAAATTAAAATTTTAAAAACAAGAAAATAAAAACAATCCAGCAATTTGGATAAGTTACATCTTCTTAGCTATTTTATTCCCTTTACTTTCTTAAAATTTATACAATTGCATTGAAATTATCTCATAATTTTCTCATATGATTATACTTTTCTTCAGATTTAAGCATCTTAAATAAGTATAATTTTTTATTCACCAAGTAACTCATAATGTTTGGTAAATAGTAAAAAAAAATATATTGAATTAAATTCAGCTGAAATAAGTAAGGAATATTTGTTTTAAATATAATAGCTTCCTCATAGCTAAAACAATTTGAATGATATTCTGGCTTCATTACACAAACATATGGTTGAAGATATTTTCTGTGTATGCCTAAATTCTCTTTTACACATCAATCTGTTATTATTTTATCACATTTTCATGTCATAAATACTTTGTCTAACTTTTTCTTCTCAATTAAATTAATTTTTGACACAAACGTAGCATTTGCCTTTAAGAAAACCTAATCCTATGTAAGATAATTTGCCACTTAGATCAACAAACTTCATTTTGCTATGAATTTTCCTTAGTTTGATTTAATGTGGCAATAAAAATATTCTAGTACATTCATAATATAGATAACCAAGCCATTTTTTTCTCTTTTCCAGAATAGATTAAATTAGTGGATTAGAATCTAAGGTACATTGTATATATCTTCATAAAGAACTTCTTTAAGACTGATAAAAGAGAAAGAACTTAAATTGATAAAATTATATTTCTCATAGTCTTATATATTTCAGAGAGAAAGAATCCATAGCACTGATGTTAATAGTTGTGATTTTTATATTACACAATAAACTGCATATATATAGGCACAACACTATGCATCATTAATATAAATATCTATAAGTAAATTAATATGGGTAATTTAAAAATATGTAGACTTCTAAAGTTGTATATAATCCTTACAGAAGTAATTAAATTGATATGAATTTTTAATACACCTTCTTATAGACTTTTTATATAGAATGAAGAAAAAGTAATTCAAAACTCCCAAGCAAAAGTGGTTACATGTACCATAGGTGTTTAGAAAATTTTTAGTAAATAAATGAGTGAATAGATGTCTTCTCTGAATGATAATGCTGATAATGTGAGTAATACATGGTAATTGATCCATATCCTAGTAGGTATCACATAAAAGCATGTGTAAGGTGGGGCCTCAGTTATTCCCCTGTAATATAATCATAATAATCATTTTTACCTCAATGAATCTGATTACCTGAACAGATCATCTGTTATTGAATAACTGAGTGCAGTTATCAAAACAATGCTTGGTACATAAGTACAGTGTTTCTCCATTGATCGAGTACAAGATAAAAAATACAATTATTAGATATGTATTCATATTTAAATTTCATAATTTTGCATTAATTTGAGAATGAAAAGTTTTATTCATTAGTAATCTATTTTTTTTTAAGATTTTATTTATTTACTTGAGAGAGCATGAGAGAGATCACGAGAGGGAGGAGGGGTCAGAGGGAGAAGCAGACTCCCTGCTGAGCAGGAAGCAGGACTCCAAGATCATGACCTGAGCTGAAGGCAGTCACTTAATCAACTGAATCCAGGAATCCCTTCATTAGTAATCTAAATAAGCCAAATATATATAGATGTATTTATCAATATGTACTCTGTAACATTTAAAAAAAAGAAAAAATCAACCCCAATACCTATCCAAAAAAGGATTAGTTCCATTAATTCAAATATGCTAATAAAAACATACAGAATATAGTTTTTGACATTCAAGAATTTTGGTATGTCTATATGTACTGACTTATAGAGATAGTCAAAATATATTACTGTTTCGAAAAGTACAAAGATTATATATAATATACATATACATATATATATACATATACATATATATGTATCTCATTTAAATAAAAGGGAAAAGAAAAAATAACCAGTTATGGAGACTTACCAGTTCTTGTACCCAAGGACTGGATTTGGAGGAATAGGTAGTATATATGTAATATATATGTACATACATATATACTATATGTATAATATATGTGTGTATGTACATTTTAGAAGAGATACATATATAATGTAATATAATATATGTATATTTCAATTACAATTCATAAATGCTTAAATTATAATTTGTTTTTGAGTAATATAATTATTTAAAATTATAGTTGTGGTTTTAATGAATTATAGTGCAAAAGAGTTAAGAACTATTCTGTTTTTAGAAAAAAAATACCTTGTTTTGCATAATTATATTTCTAGCTTACCAATTATATGAAATTGTTATGTAATAGTTTCATTTTTGGTGTAATACATACCTACCATGGATTAAAAATGCCATAAAAATTTAATTGCCTTGAATTATTTTTAAGGAAGTCATCAGCTTTGTTCATGGTAAATGCCAACTAATAGGAAGTCATCTTTGGTGAATTATTGATGTGCTATATTACTCTAATTGTTTAAATAAATTAAAATACAGAATCATAATCACTTCCGTCTAAACCAGAGAACTACATTTCTCAGAATTCCCTCCCATATTTGGCTTCGGGTTAAAATTTGTCAATGAAAGAAGGTTTCAAGTGAGTAAGATGTCATAGTTGAAAGCAAAGCCAGTATTCAGGAGTTTGTGGGTTCAGACACAGTACTTTTAGGTTTAGTGGCTTCAAATGAGACAACTTCCTGGAAGTAATAAGCTTTGCAGGTATCCAAGCAAATTCTTTGTATTATGTTTCTAAAAATGATAGTCATTTAAATATATCAATACTTTTTTCCTTAGATTTGAAAAATGAAAGAACCACATTAAATTTGAGTTAATTAAAATTTGGAGAATGCTGGACTATTACTTTTTTAATTCCTCCTTTCAAAAAGTGAAGGAATCTATCTTTATATAGACTGGTGACAATTCTAGGAAATTCAAACATGCTTTAAATGTAAAATAAAAGGAAAAACAAACAAACAAAAAAAAAGGAGATTCTCCCTAAACTGTCAAGTGCATATGAGCACTTTTCTTAGTTCTCTGGCCAAAATGAAAGTTTCCTTTGGGTTTTGCTGTGCAACACAGCCCTGCTATGTTCTTACCCCCTGAGTGCTGGGAAAATAAATAACAAAACAAAACCAAAGCAGAAACAAACTAAAACCAGATAGCAACTTTTTATATGTTTCTTTGTTTTCATCCTGCTCCCCATCTGCTGAATTTTGCTTATTGTTTTAAGTTTTCATAGAGTTATTTAAATTTTGTCCAGAGATTTTAGTTATGATCAACAAGAAAGATGGGCAGTAGTGGGTTTATTCTATCTGGAGTGGAATCAGTAGTCAATAAATATGTAATTATTCAAAATCTAGGGAATTAATTTGTCACAGGCAAAGTAAAAAAGACCTGTAAGGAGATAAGATCAGAACAAATGTCATAGTACTTGTGGATGCCAACTGAACAAACCTTTTAGAACTTCTTAAAGTTTTATTCCAGGTCAGATTAAGAAAGCTGTCCAGAATACAAAAAATTCAAAAGAAGAAAGTGCTCAGGCAAAGCTACATTTGGTGCATAGTTAACATAACATTTGGTGCATTTTAACATAAAAAGCTACAAATCATTAGGACATTTCAGAAAGTTGCAAACCTTATCTTAAGCTTCTATTATATGCAGGGCTATATGATTTTGATCTTACAGGAACCAGGGAGATTTTTTCCTTTTCCTTGTCTTTGTATTTGAAATGTAACTTTTTGGTTGTTGTGTTGTGTTTTGTTTTGTTTTGTTTTTAAATGAAGCAGTTGTGCAGTTTGTGCCTGGATCAGAAATAGAGCCAATACTTTCAGGCTTTGCTGAGTCATTTTGACCTTGATAAATGTTAACCTATAGTTTCCCTAGAACCTAGGAGCAGGGCCTACAAACATTAAAAGCTGAAAACTTTTTATGTTTTCATACCTGAGGACAAGAAATAGTTCCTGGAAATTTTCAAATATAAACAAAAACTAGCAAAAATAATAATTAGCAAAGTTTTTTTAATAAGGAATTTTGGTCTAAATAAATCATGAGTACACCAGGTGTTTGGAGCACTAACAGAATAATTCAGTGATTAAAATGGATTGCTGTTTTCGAGCACAAAAACCCTGATCATTTGTAACAATACAAATACTAAATTTACTTTTTGCATTCTTCTATGTAATAATTTGTAATATTCATGAACATTACTTATGTGACTAAATCCATTAACATTAAACTAGTTTCACTTTTTAAAAAGATAATTTACTATTTCTCTTGAATCCATTATTTGAAAGTAAGAAAAAATTAGGCAAGTGTAGATGATTTTATCTAACATTTAAAATTTAAATTGTGATTTCAGATTTGTATTTGTATTTTTAGTTATCATTTATTGTCTTTGTTTCAATCTTACTATGCTATTTAATAACATGCCAGTGTGTATGTGGGTGTGGTGTGTTTAGATTTGCACACATCTGTAACTGATTGTAATTGATAAAATAAAGATCTGGAAAAAAATACTTGCTTCTGCTTTATTAAATATATGGATATACAATGAAATCAACTAAAATAATTCTAAATGATAGTAAAATTTATTAGAAGATATAAAATATTTTCTTTTTACTTATTTTCTTTTTATTATTTTATTTTTCCAAAGATTTTATTTATTTATTTATTTATTTGACAGAGACAGAGATCACAAGTAGGCAGAGAGGCAGGCAGAGAGAGAGGGAGGAAGCAGGCTCCCCACTGAGCAGAGAGCCCAATGCGGGGCTCAATCCCAGGACCCTGAGATCATGATCTGAGCCAAAGGCAGAGGCTTTAAACCTACTGAGCCACCCAGGCACCACTATTTTTAAAAAATATTTTTATTTATTTATTTGAGAAAAAAGAGAGAGAGAAAGCGAGCATGAGCAAGAGGGAGATAGAGAAGCAGGCTCCCCACTGAACAGGGATCCTGACATGGGACTCGATCCCAGGACTGTGGGATCATGATCCAAGATGATGGCAGATGCTTAATTGACTAAGACACCCAAGTGCCCCAAGGCAAGATATATTTTAAAACTAAAATGAGATTGGGGCGCCTGGGTGGCTCAGTGGGTTAAGCCGCTGCCTTCGGCTCAGGTCATGATCTCAGAGTCCTGGGATCGAGTCCCGCATCAGGCTCTCTGCTCAGCGGAGAGCCTGCTTCCCTCTCTCTCTCTCTCTCTGCCTGCCTCTCCATCTACTTGTGATTTCTCTCTGTCAAATAAATAAATAAAATCTTTAAAAAAAAAAAAAAAAAAAAAAAAAAAAAAAACTAAAATGAGATTATTCAAATTTGTTAGAAAAGTTGTCTGTCAGAAATATTGACTAGACTCTTTTTTTTTTCTGAAAGATTTTATTTATTTATTTGACAGAGATCACAAGTAGGCAGAGAAGCAGGCAGAACGAGAGAGGAAGGGAAGCAGGCTCCCTATTGAGCAGGGAGACTGATGCTGTGCTTGATCCCAGGACTCTGGAATCATGACCTGAGCCAAAGGCAGAGGCTTTAACCCACTGAACCACCCAGGGACCCCACTGACTAGATTCTTAACAAAAATAAAACTATATTCTTACATCAAGAATTCTTTAAATTCTTTAGTCAGACCAAATGCTCTGTGTCTACTTTTACTTCTTACCTAGGAAGAAACCCATTACCAGTTCTTTATTAAATTTTTTCTTCCACAGTATGGTTCCAAAAGGGAAATAATGGAAAAATTACTTTTTAAACACTTTAGAATATATAGTTTATCCACACTAGATATTCCCAGATTGTGCATATAATAATGGAAGAATATTTTTATGTTGTCTAATCTCCAAAGTTTCTCAAAAGAGGGAAAAATAAGAAGAAAAGAACTGGAAAAAGACAAGGAGGAAGTACCTGGAATTTATTTTAGACTTACATAAAATCACCACTGTGAAAAGCTAATTCCCTGTGCAATTGGGGAGAGTTTTGTTTGTTGTCATTGTTGTTTTGTTTTTGTTTTGTAGAAACATGCATTTTGACAACACAAAAGAAAGAGATTTTTACTTCCTTGGTTAAATTTATTCCCAAGTATTATTGTTTTCAATGTTATTGTGAATGAGTTTGTTTCCCTTTTTCCTTTTCTGATTTTTGCTGTTAGTATATGGAAAAAAACAGTTTTCTGTGTGTTGTTGTTGTTGTTGTTGTTGTTGTTTAATCCCACCACTTTACTGAATTTGTTAATTTGTTTGGAGGAGTCTTTAGTATTTTCTCTATATCTGATCATATCCTCTGCAAACAAAGAAAATTGTACTACTTTATTGTCTATTTGATGCATTTTATTTCATTTGTCTTGCTTTATTACTTGGGTTAGGATATCCAGTATTATGCTATAGAGGAGTTGGTGAAAATGGATACCCTTGTCTCATTCCTGACCGTAGAGGAAAGCTTTCAGTCTTTCAGTATTGAGTGTGAGTATGATTTTGTCTGTGAGTTTGTCATATATGACCTTTATTGTGTTGACGTGTGTTACTTCTGTACTCAATTTGTTAAGTGTTTTCTTTTTCTTTTTAATCATAAAAGGATATTGTATTTTGCTAAATGCTTTTTCTGACTCTTTTTAGATGACTATATAATTATCTTTGGTTTTATTAATCTGGTGCAACACATTTATTAATTTGTGGATAAATCCCACTGATTATGATATATGATCCTTGGAATGCGTCGTTCAATTCTGTTCGCTAATATTCTGTTGATAATTTTTGTATCTATATTTATTAGCGATATTGGCCTGTAATTTTCTTTTCCTTATAGTATCCTCATCAGACTTTGGTATCAGGGTAATGCTGGCCTTGTAAAATGATTTGGGGAATAGTCCCTCATTTTCATTTTTTTTTTTTCAGGAATTTGAAAAAAATTGGCATTAATCTTTAGATTTAGTGGAATTAGTAGAATTCACTAGAGGAATCTGGACATGGCTATGTTGGAGGATTGTTGATTATGATCTATCCTCTTGTTTGTCTGTTTGGATTTTATATTTCTTCATGATTTAGTCTTGGTAGGTGGTATGTTTCTACAAATTTATCCATTTTCTCTAGGTTATTCATTTTGCTGGCATATAATTATTCATAGCAGTCTCTCAGGATCCTTTGAAATTTTGTGCTATCAGGTGTAATGCATCCTCTTTCCTCTTCATTTCTGATTTTATTTATTTGAGTCCTATTCCTTTTTCCTCAGTCTAATAAAGGTATCAATTTTGATAATCTTTTCAAAAAATTAGTTCTTCCTTTCCTTGACCTTTTCCATTGTGGCTCTGATCTCTATTTCATTCATTTCCATTCTAATCTTTCTTATTTCTTTCCTTTTGCTAACATTGGGCTTAGTTAATTTTTCTTCTTTAGCACCCTGAGGTATAAAATGTGTTTGGAAGTGGAAAATTTATACAGAAAACTACATGAATTTGGTGAAAGATATTGAAGAAGACACAAAAAAATGGAAAGATAATTTTTTGTTCACAGATCAGAAGAATTGATCTTGTTAAAATAGCTGTATTACTGAAAGCCATTTTTAGATTCAATGCAATCCTTATCAAAATTCCAGTGCCATTTTTTATGGAAATAGAAAAAAAAATCTTAAAATTTTTATAGAGTCACAAAACATCTCAAAGCTAAAATAATCCTGATAAAGCTGGAGACATCATACTTTCTGATTTCAAAGTACATTACAAAACTATGGTAATCAAAACAATATAGTACTGGCATAAAATAGACCCAAAGAAGAGATCAAGAGCCCAAAAATAAATACTTGCATATATGGTTAACTGATATTTTACATTGGAAGCCAAGTATACTCAGTGTGGAAAATACCATCTTTTCAATAAATGTACTGGGAAAAATGTATAACCATATGCAGAATTAAATTGTACTCCTATCTTACACCACACATAAAAATGAAATTAAAACAGATTAAAGACTTAAATATAAGACCTGCAACTGCAAAACTCCTAGAAGAAAATATAGGAGCAAAGTTCCTCTTGGTGATGATTTCCTGGATATGACATCAAAAACACAAACAATAAAAGCAAAAGTAAATAAATGGGACTACACCACACAAAAAGCTTCTATACATCAAGAGGAATAAACAAGGGGCGCCTGGGTGGCTCAGTGGGTTAAAGCCTCTGCCTTCGGCACAGGTCATGATCCCAGGGTCCTGGGATCAAGCCCTGCATTGGGCTCTCCCCTCAGCAGGAAGCCTGCTTCCCTTCCTCTCTCTCTCTGCCTGCTTCTCTGCCTACTTGTGATCTCTGTCTGTCAAATAAATAAATAAAATATTAAAAAACAACAACAACAACAACAAAAGAGGAATAAACAACAAAATGAAGAGGGAAATTATGGGATGGAGGAAAATATTTGTAAATTATATATTTGATAAGGAGTTAATGTCTAAAATATGTAAAGAACTCATACAACTAAATAGCAAAAACCTCCCAACAACCTGATTCAAAATGGGCAGTGAAACTTAATAGACATTTTTCCAGAGAAGACATATAAAAGAAAAATGAAATGGTACTCATCAGGGACATGCAAATCAAAACCACAATGAGATGTCACCTCACTTCTATTAGAATGGCTATCACCAAAAAGACAAGAGATAACAAGTATTGATGGAGAGTATATAGAAAGGGAAATTTGTGCCCTTTTGGTGGGAATGTAAATTACTGCATCTATTATGGAAAAATGTATGGTGATTCCTCAAAAAATTAAAAATAGAACTACCATAAGACTCAGCAATTCCACTTTTTGGCATATTCAAAGGTAATAAGAATAGAATCTCAGATATCTGCATCTCCAAGTTGGAACACTATTCACAATAGCCAATGGTAACATCCTAAGTTTCTGCCAATGGATGGATTAATAAGGAAGCTCACATACACACACACATTTGGCCATGAGTAAGAAGAAAATCCTACCATTTGCAACAACTTGAATGAAACTTGAAGGCATTATGCTAAATGAAATAAGTTATGAAGGCAAATACTGTATGATATCACTATACATAGAGTTGAAAAGGCCAAAATCAGAGAAACAGAGTAGGGTACTTAGTAAGAACTGAGGGAGACATGGGGAGATGTTGGCCAAAGGATATCAACTTCCAGTTATAATATTAACAAATCTAACATACAGCCTGCTAACTGTAGTTAACAATACTATATTATATACTTGAAAGTTGTCAAGGGAGTAGATTTAAATGTTCTCATTAAAAAAAATAGCAATTACGTGATGAAAGAGTTAGCTAATGCTATGTTGGTAGTCATTTTGCAATATGCAAATATATAAAATCAACGTGTTGCATACTTTAAAGTTACATCACATTTCAATTATTTCTCAATAAAGCTGGCAAAAATGAAATTGTCAAATAATTTAAAAATGAGTGAGAGATACCCAGATTAAACAATAACACCTGCCTTTATAGTTTTATCAGCTATATGATTAACAAAAAAGCAAGGTTCAGAAATGTATTCCGAGGTATGGAAATGAAAAAAAGAGGACATTCCTTATGTTGATCAATGTGGTCTTTTAGAGAAGATAAAGAGAATATTCTTAAGAGAGCTTTATTACATTTTCTATTCCAAATCATCTCTCAAATGAACAATCAAAAATTCCCCCCAAATATCCATTGCATATTCAGATTTTGCCTGGTGGAACTATGCCTGTCAGAAAGGTGTGCATACCAGAATTGTGATGTTATTAAAGAGAAGTGTGCTTGTACAAGCTCATGTCTCTAAAACCTTGCTAAAGATGTCATTACACTCTGAGTGTCCAATGAACTCTGGAGTTGGTCAGAGGAAACTACATAAAGCAGTTCTCATGGAAATAGGTGATACCACTAAATAAAGTATCTGCATGTTTTTGAAAAGTTTATTAAAAGTGAAGTTTGTATAAAGAATATTGGTCCAACGAGATCTTAGGATCCCATCACAGGTTTGGGATTGTCCAAGGATGGACTGTCAGCCCTCTGCTGAGCTCTTCCCATTTTATTCCTTCTAAACTCGTAACAGATGAAAATTAGAATAAACAGACAGATGGTAGTATTGTTAGAAACAGGGCAAATTTTTCCCAACATAAACTTTTTAAACTATGATCATTGAATCAAATAATTATTTTAAAAGTTTCTATTTCCTGGGAGATAAAATGAACTAAGCAGTTTGGAATTCCGTATTGCAACTTAAACCCAATGGATGACTTTCATTCCACTTCACCTGCACCCTTGGAGGTCCTTTTGAAATAGTGAGAGTAAGGAGATCTTGCCTGGATCTCAGTGGGACCTCCAGAGAATGTCATGCCTGGGCAGCTCAGTGGGTTAAGCCTCTGCCTTCAGCCCAGGTCATGATCTCAGGGTCCTGGGATCAAGCCCCTTGTCGGGCTTTCTGCTTGGCAGGGAGCCTGCTTCCCACCCCCCCTCTCTGTCTGCTGCTCTGCCTACTTGTGATCTCTCTCTCTCAAATAAATAAATAAAAATTTTTAAAAAATAAATAAAATAAAATAAAATTTCAGCACTCCTGTTTTCCCACTTTGAAGGTAACTGAATTTGTAACATATCAATGGAGATTGAAATATTACATATTCAATGATAATTTCTTCCTTATTCAAAATATGTTTTAAAAAAGGTAAGATTTTTAATGGGTTTACAGTGATGCATTTAATGAAAAATTTTATTAAGGTCTAATTTTCAAAAAATTAAAACCGTGGGTCTAAAAAATAAAAATAGAATGAGTATGTGTCAAAAATTGACTCATTTATTAGAGAATCTGTTTAGTAGCACAGCTACCACAAGGAGCCATGGTTCTTTTTACTGGATAATGACAGAAGTTGAGGATGTAGCCTTTATCATCAGTGAGTCAAAGGCATGCTAATATGAACTTGCTAATAGATATGAACTTTGTTAATGCATTATTTGTAATACACGATAACATTTCAGGTTATATTTTCAACTAGATAATTTAAAAATTATCAAGCAATTTCAGTGTCCAAAGTATTATTTAAAATTAACAAATCAAAGATGCATTTTTCCAGCGCACAAACTATTCTTGCTTGAATCTATTTGTACACCTTAGTAAGATTTTGAAAAGTTCATCCAGTTATCCTCTTGTTTTATGTCTGAAGGTTTGGATAGTTCTTTACAGTTGACATAAATGTTGTAAAACGTTATGTAAGAATAATTTAAGCTTATAAAAATTGCAAAATTGTACAAAAAGTTCACTTGTATTCCTCAACTTCCCTCATCTAATTGTAAATATTTTACCCTGGTTTCTGAGCACCATTATCCAGTAAAAGGAACCACGGCTCCTTTGTCAAAGTAGTAAACAGACATACATAATACGGGATGTCTGGAACATCTCTTGGTTCCAGAAAGTAAGAACAGGATTAGAAAAAGGAAGGGGGAGGAAGGGGAGGGGTATGGGTAAAGGAGGAAGGGGGAGGAGTGGGAAGAAAGGGGAAGTGGGGAAAAGGGGGAAGGGTGAGAAGGAAGAAGGAGAGCAAGCAGACTGAAGAAACACCGGAGCCAAACTGAAGGTTTCCTAATGACCAAAGCAGGAATAATTTGAGTAATAAAATGTCAGCATTTTTGTAATACAAAGGATATTTTTCAAAAGATTTTTATTTATTTATTTGACAGAGAGAGAGAGATCATAAGGAGGCAGAGAGGCAGGCAGAGAGAGAGGGGGAAGCAGGCTCCCTGCTGAGCAGAGAGCCTGATGCCAGGGCTTGATCCCAGGACCCTGAGACCGGGACCTGAGCCAAAGGCAGAGAGTTAACCCACTGAGCCACCCAGGAGCCCCCAAAGGATACTTTTTAAATGAAGGACAAAGGCCATGGTGCTACTCATTGGCATAGGAGAAATAAAGACGTTTTTGGTGTGAAATGGAAATAAAAAAGTCAAGTCATTTTTTTTTTTTTCAATAATATGGAATAGTTACTATAGTGGGCTGTTTGAAAATTCATTCTCTATGATTGTCTCTTCCTACTTACATATACCTTGGAAAGTCTTTCTGTAAATGCAGAATTGCACCTTTCCTAGTTTGAAGACCAGTAGTATAAAATGTGACATTCCCATTTTATATTTATTATTTTTAAAAACATTAAGAAGAAAAATAATTGATCCAAACTCAAAATTTGTCAAGCTTTGCCAACACTGTACTATCTTTAAAACAAATGACTTTATGATGAAATCAGCACAAAGTAAAAAATGGAATGTCTCTTTCTACAAAAAGGATTATATAATATAGTCAATTAACAAATTTTTACTCTCTAACATATGCCAGATATTCTCAGGAGTCTCTTCCTTCACAGAACTTGCATTATAGTAAAGAATGTTTATGTAGCACTTAAATACACACAAGGCACATTTATAAATCTGTACGTGTATAAGCTCATTTAATTCTTGCAACAACCTTATGAAGTAGTTTACATTAATATTTTTGTTTTGCTAAGTAGTAAACCAAGTTAGACAAAAGAAAAGAAGAGAAAAAAATGCACCAATTTAAGTAATTTCCATTTGAACATTTATTTATTTTTAAAGATTTTATTTATTTATTTGAAGGGGAGTGAGAGACAGAGAGAGAGAGAGAGCATAGGAAGGGGCTGAGAGAGAGAGAGAGAGAAAAGCAGGCTCCCCACTAAGAGGGAGTCCGATGTAGGGCTCAATCCCAGGATCCTAAGATCATGACCTGAACCTAAGGTAGACACTTAACTGACTGAGCCACCCAGGCGTCCCTACACTTGAGCACTTAAATTAAATAAGGGATTTTTTTATTATTTGCAGTTATAGGCTTAAAATATATGTGTTGACTTTACAAATGGAGGAAGAGCTTTTAATTTTATAAAATGGTTAATTAAAAAGTTAACTGTCACAGACTTTTAAAAAAAAGCCATATAAATAACATGATTTGATTCCAGTAAAAGAAGATAAATAAAAATCCGCTCTAGTGATTACTCAATTTCCATGGAAACTAGAAACATATATTTCTAGAAAATTTGATACTTTATAAATATCAAATCATACCATTGTCTGCAGATGTGCCAGCTCTGTCAAACTTTGCCAGTTATATAAGTATTTCTAAAACAAATGACTTTGTGATGAAAATGGCACAAAGTAAAAAAATGCAATGTCTCTTTCTACATAAAAGATTACATAACATAGTACATTACAATCCAATATAATACAATATAATCATACTTTGCTATTAGACTCCAAATGTTAAATTTTGGTAATATTTCTTGATATTTTAAAGGTAAATCTTGCAGTAGTCAAACCTGAGGAGGAAAGACTTATTTCTCTCATACTTTCTTGATATTCCTTATTTTTTCTAATTTCTGATACATCTTTATGTTACCTGGGGCTATAAGGAAAAAAAATGCAATACTGTGTCATTCAAGCAATAGTTCAATGGTCAAACAAAGATGACTGTAATACTTTTATAATATTCTACTTGTATAAAATCTTTGTGGGAGTCATATGTCATATATTAATCATATTTACTCCTTATAATACAGTTATATCACACCACTTATAGATACTTCTTTGTCTCATACACCACATGTACAAGAAATTATGAATTAGTATTTATTAACATCTGAAAAAGTTATCTAGTATTTACTTTTCTCTATTTTATATAACTAACTTCATGTATAAAATAATTTAAACTTTATTGCATCATTATTAAGGCATACATATCATTAGCTCCATTAACACTGTTTCCACTGAGATCACGGACATAACTTTCTATATTTTTATACTTCTGCTTTGAATTATGTGCTCAGATTAATCTGCTTCAAATTTTTTAGCAATTATGCAACTATTCTCACTTAATATATGAAGATTTTACCAGTTATCTCTCAATACAGCCTTATCATTGAGTTATTTTTAAAACTACCTATGTCCTTTTCATCTGTGTATGCATGTTTATATCAGTTCCAACCTTTGTTAATACCAATTTGGCAGTAAAAGTCCAGGTTATCAGCCTTTTTGAACTGACGAAAGTGGTCTCCTTAGCAACAGAAGCACTGCAGAATCTCTCAGAACACCTGTTCTTCCCACTCATAATTCCTGCAGCTGAGATGTACGCTGAAAAGTGTCTTTTTGTTTTGATTTTTGTTTCTGTGTTCAGACCGGTTAGGACAGTGGGAGTTTGAAGAGTTTGGCTTCTCATGTAGTTCAAAAAGCTAACTTGTCTACACGTTTTAGACTCATTATCATAGTTAGCAATTAGTATTTCATCTTCCCCACCCCTGAAGTAGTAGTCATGTATTTCCCAATGTCCTTAGCAGCCGGTGATAATGGTAAGATTCGGAAATCCTGCTAGGGCCGTAGACATTCTGTAAGTGCAAATGACAAAACGTGGCTCTGTTGTCACCCTCCGGCTTTTTATTCAGCCAACATTCATAATTCATTGGGCCCGGTAATATAAGAGGGCAGTGTGCCTGACTGTTTGAGAAAATTACTGTCATATTTTAGCTTATAAATTTTTAAAATTATTCATTTTCTTGATTGTGTTAAGGTCATTCTTTTCTTTTTCTGGGAAATTTATCTGAACTTATTCAGAGACACTGTATGAAGGGTTCATGAAAGCAATTAAAAAAAAAGAAGTTCACTCAGTTATTTTCTTCTTCTTAGAACAAGTTCCTAAGAAACCTGAACTTTAGTATTTTCTTGTTTCACTTTTAACAGCTTCATAAATAGTCTCGGTTAACATAAGGCTTCCCATTCTTAAAGTATCTCTTAAGAGATTAAGTATAATAAAAATGCATAAAAATGTGTCTTTATATGGGCGCCTGGGTGGCTCAGTGGGTTAAAGCCTCTGCCTTCGGCTCAGGTCACGATTCCAGGGTCCTGGGATCGAGCCCAACATCGGGCTCTCTGCTCAGCAGGGAGCCTGCTTCCTCCTCTTTCTCTCTGCCTGCTTCTCTGCCTCCTTGTGATCTCTATCTGTCAAATAAATAAATAAAATCTTTAAAAAAAATGTGTCTTTATAAACAGACAGCCTTTCTTATGTAGTGACACATGCCATGAAAAACAAAAGCTCATATAGGAAGTGGGTTAAAGTTAATTTTTCACATGTGGCTTAATCATCCTATCATACCTCAATTTTTTCATACCCTAATCTATTTTATTTTATTTTCAAGTTAGTTATTCCTTCCTTAAACAAACTAAACTCTATCAATTAATTAGATATTATGGACAAACCATCTTATTTGTTTGCCTAATATGAAATATGACTCTAGCTAGAGGAAATCGTTTTTTCCCTATTAGCAGAAAAAACCACAACTGTCTAAAAATGGTGTCTGTTTTCTTTCCCTGATATATACCTACCTAAAATGACTGTAAAAACATGTCATATTCTTCCTAGGTGGTATTTCACTATTCATCTGTTGAATACAGGCATTTAAAGCCTATGTTATAAGAGATCCACATTTGTAAATTAAAGATGAATTATTATTTTCCCCTTTTCCCTTGTACTACCATTCAGTATATATCTTCTTTCTATAAGTTATAGACATGCCAACAGGTGCAAAAAATCTAAAGGAAATAAGTGTTTAAATATTCCTTGATATTATTTAAAGCTTTTCCACTTCAGAACATCATTGCTTTTACAGTTTGAAATTGATGCAGGGAATTTGTAGAAGAAATACTGTGAAAAAGTCTTTTCGATTTTACTTCCATATTTTCTCCTGTTCAAGAATTACCCAGGATAAGATTCCTCCAGGGCCCTTGTTCTCTTTTCCAACACCACTTCTTTCCTCCTTTTCCTCTTTTTCTTTCCCTCCAGCTCCATCTTCTTTTTCCTCTTTCCTGATGACTTTGCTATACTAATGGTAAGAGCAAGTATTTTCTCTGTTCATTACTGTATCCCCAGTGACTAACATATCGTGCCTATCAGACTTCTAAAACGGGCTCAATTTTATATTTTGAAAGATCAAATAAATCCAAAATTTATATTTTTATCTTTTACATCCAGATACATTTCCTCGGTTATTGGATATATTCTTGCTTTTTAGTATCTGCACCCTAAGACCAGATATACAGGAAGCCAGATATATTAAAGTGAACGTCATAATAAGATTATATCTCATAGGGTGATTTTAGCTACTGGAGCAAATAAATTCCCAGATTTTCATGGCATAACAATACACAGTTATTTCATGCTGATGTAATAATGCATTGTTTAATTACACATTTGCAAGCAAAATTCCTGCAGGATGTCTGTGTGGTGACTCAGGGACTGAGGTTCCTTCTGTTTTGTGATTCAGAGGCCTTCAAAATATCTCTGTTAACGAACAGGGTTGACGGCATTAGACACACTGTTGTTGTTTATCAGGTATTTACTTTTAGAACACTTTTAGATTTACAGAAAAATTGAGAAGGTAGTACAGAGGGTTCCCATATACCTTGCACCCTGTTTGCTGTACTAACACTTCATATTATAATAGGATTTGTTACAACTAATGAATAAATATTGATACATTATTATATTGAATAAATTTTGATACATTATTATTATAAAGTATGACCAAAGTCATACTTATTCAGGTTATCTAATGTCTTTTTTTCTGTTCCATAATCCCACACAGGATACCGCATTACACTTATTGCGTGTTTTCTTTAGACTGTTTTTGGCTGTGACCATATCTCTGAATCTCTTTGTGTTTGATGACCTTGACTGGTCTGATATCTTATAAAATATTTCTCTATTGTAATTTAGATGTTTTTCTTCTGGTTCGACTAGGGTTATGGATTTTAAGGTGGAAGACAGGAGAGGTAAAACTCTATCTCATCATGTCCTATCAAGAGTATCTACTATCGGGCGCCTGGGTGGCTCAGTGGGTTAAGCCGCTGCCTTCGGCTCAGGTCATGATCTCAGGGTCCTGGGATCGAGTCCCGCGTCGGGCTCTCTGCTCAGCAGGGAGCCTGCTTCCTTTTCTCTCTCTCTCTCTCTGCCTGCCTCTCAGTGTACTTGTAATTTCTTTCTGTCAAATAAATAAATAAAATCTTTGGGGAAAAAAAAAAAAGAGTATCTACTATCAACATGGTTTATCAGTGCTTATATTGACCTTAATCACCTGGCTGAGATACGATTTGTCAGGTTTCTCCACTGTCAAGTTACCTTGTTTTTCCTTTTCCATTTTTACTCTTTGGAGGGAGGTAACAGTACAGTTTACATTTATGGAATGAGGGTTTATATTCTCTGTTCTTGAAGGCAGGGTATCTATATAAATTATTTTTAATTCTTCTGCATGAGAGTGATTTGTCTGTTCTCCCACATATATTTATTCAATTATTTATTTATCAATATGATAAATGGATATTTTGCTTATCTTTTGGGTTATAATCCATTACTTCTTTATTAATTTTGATACTCAAATTTTCCAGCATTGTCCATTAGGTAGTTTTTAGCTGGCTGCTGCTGAGTCCCTTTTATATATTTCCATCAATTAAGTTTTGTATTTATTTATTTATTTATTTAACACCTTGTTGCTTTCTGGCACTATTAGAAATATTTGTAGTGCCAAATATTTAGGTTCTTCATGTAAATTTCTTGCCTCAGTCTTAGTATTAGTCATTTCTCCTAGGAGTAGTGTTTTTTGTTGTTGTTGCTTTTTTTGTTGTTTTTGTTTTCATTGTAGGATAGCAGTAGAGACCAAGATTTTGATTCTAGTTGTGCCAGTTAATACTAGGATCTTGCTTTTAGACCCTGTAAACTGACAAAGCAAGGAAATGTGCATGCATTTAGCCTCTGTATAAAATATATTTCTACATCAGTGTCTAAGTAAGCTAAAAATGAGTGTACACTGGTCTCTCAACTTTACTCCATTACCACATTGATCTTTCAAGCGTTCTTCTTAAAAATTTCAAAGTTCCACATCAACAGTAAGAAATCTGGCTTCCATGTATTTATTCAACTTTTCAGTTTCAGTACCCATGTATAGTAGCACTAGGTCTGTTAACTTATACCCTGATGAGAAGCAACTTTATCAACAAAAGAACAGTGCTTATATACTTTTAAATTTATTTATTTTTCTTCAGCCTTACAGAATTAATTCTTTTTAAAAGTTTCTTAGGTCAGCCAATTAATACCTTCCTACTTCTTTCCCACTCTGTTCAGGAGATTGCTCTATGTATTTGTAATAGAGTTAGAATATTTTGCTTTCTATTCTGAAATCGTTTTTATTTGCACTTATTAAGGTTTATACTTTGAATTATAAAGATCTAGAGCTTTGACAAGCATGTTGTATAATTTACCTGCAAATACATTATCACACAGAATAGTTTCACCATCCTAAAAATCCCCTGTGTTTCACATAGTCAAACCCCTTCTTCTCTTCACTGACCATTTACTGTGTTTATAGTTCTTCCTTTTCCAGGTATTGTATCATTGGATTAATACAGTATGTGGCCTTTTCAGACCTATTTCTTTCAACTAAAATATACATTAAGGTCCATCTATGTCTTTATGTGACTTCATAAATCAATTCTTTTCATTACTGAGAAATATTCCATTGCATGGATGTAATCATAGTTTGCTCATCTGTTCATCTATTGAAGCACATCCTGATTATGTCTAGTTTTGGGCAATTGTGAATAAGCTGCGGGGAAATATTGGCATGCAGGTTCTTGTGTAGACATAAGTTTTAAAGTCAGTTGGGTTAATGCCAAGCATTGTGGTTGATGGATCCCATGGCAACACTATATATGTTGTAAAAAAAAAAAAAAAATCACTGAATTACAATCCTAAGTGGATGTACCATTTTGTATTCCTGCTACCAGGTAATAAGAGTCACTGTTTCTCTGCATGCTTACTTGCATTTGGTATTGTCAGCTTTTCTATTACAGCCTTTCTGTTAGATGTATGGCAGTATCTCTGTTGTTCTTCTAATTTGTATTCTGCTAATGAAGAATATCATACATCTTTTTGTATGTTCATTTGTCATATGTATTTCTTCTCTGGTTCATATCTCTTTAAATCTTTGTCCTCATCAGATCTTTAAGTTTTTGTTTGTTATTTGTTCTACTATTGAGATCTAAGAGTTTTTTGTTTTGGATACAAGCCCTTTACTATAAATGTGCTTTAATGATTTTTCTCCCAGCCTATAGCTTTTTTCATTCTCTTAACTGCTTACATTATCCACACACTCTCACATGTAGAATTTTTCCATTAGAATCCTTAACATATTAAAGTTATCTAAAATTTCCTGTCCAGTAATCCCAAAATATATACCACATATGAATATGGTTTTTGTGATTTCCTTTTCTCTTCATGTTTTTTATGTTGTTTTGTTTTTGTCCTTTGGGTTGCCTTGTAAATTTTTGTTTTAAGTTGAACATAATGTATTTTGGTAATAGCAACTGTGGTTAAAAGCTTTTTAGCATGAGGTGTTAAATTTATCTGACCAGGAGTATGCCTGGAGTTAATGTTTGTTCTAGGTGTAGATGCCAGAGGTTTCAAAATTCCCCAAATGTCCTGTGTTGTCTCCTTTCCTGTCTAGGCTTCCCTAAAAACTCCTCTTTAAATGAAATCAGTGCATTGTATCTTTTTTATCTGCAAATGCCATTATTAAACTTGAACTCTGTTGATTTGGCATTCAGGTATGTGGACCATAGAAGAATTCTTTAACATTCTAATTAAATTGCAAATTTTAGTGGGACTTTTTTTTCCTGGATATTGCCTTCAGAAACAACTTACTCTGACACCCTACTTTTGGAGAGACAGAAAGCTTAAAGGGTGACTCAGATAACCCTCTAGTAAAGTACTTTTCCTTACTGAGTAGGTCTCTTTTTATACAGAGTGCTCTAGGCAATTCCAAAGCATTTACTTTCCCATCACCCTGCCAGAAATTATAGGATTTTTCTTGGGGATTCACCCTGAGAACTTTGTTTAGTTCCTGGAGATAAATCTGTGGAAATGTGGGAAGCTTTAAAACGGTGAGCCCCAGAGCCCCCAAGTCTCCTAATAGTGTACATTCCACTTCTAGAATTAATCAGTGTTACTGTTCAAGTGTTTTTACTTGTTTGTGGCTCCAGCATCTCCTGCTTTTGGCAAGAATAAACTGGCTGCAATTATCTGAATTCACCTCTTTCTCCAGATTTTGGGGCGCTATGTATTTTGTGACCACAATTCTCTAGTGGATCCAAGAAAAGTCATTGATTTGAGTTTGTTGTTGTTGTTGTTGTTGTTGTTGTTCCTCTTCTTCTTTTTGTTATGAGTCCAGGAATGACAGGCTCTAAGATTTAACATGTTGGAGCTAAACCTGGAAGTCCAGCTTACTGATTTTTAGCATTCCTATCCAGAATAGCATTCCTATGCAGAGTTATGTCAATATACTGGCAAGGACCACTTACAAGACTCCAACTAGTTGGAAGAATATCTGGGGAACATAATTCCTGGTTGAGTAATTGCATTCTGGAGACAACATTGTGAGGAAAAGCACAGGCTTTGGTGGGCATTTAGGTCTCTCATTCATGAAGCTTATGAAGGAAAAGATGAAATAAACATATAGAAAACATTTCATGAGTTTCTAACACTATATTAGCTATTTTAAATATGTGCTGTTATTTACACTTTATATTTCTATTCACCACCAAAGGTGGTTAGATACCTTGTAAGAGGTTGGATCAGAGAATTCAGTCAAATGCCCAAAGGCAAATAGCTCAATTGATATTTTAACCTAAATCTATAAAACTATGGAAAGTGATGGAGCTGTGGTAGAGATTTCAATCTAAATATTATTATACTTTCAAAATAATTTGAGAAAAATTAATCATTTATAGTGGAAATTCTAATCAAAGAAACTGTGGGTTTTTTTTTTTTTTTTCATTATTCAAGTGGTTCTCATATATGCCAATGTCTCTAAGTAAAACATACAAAATCCTCACTCCTGCTTTTCCTAAGCAAGCCCACAGAGTTTAGACCATAGCTGTTTCTGTAAAGGCCTGGGCCTTATCCAGCCCTCATCACTAGTGCAGAGCCCCCTTTCTTTTGTCCTGCATCCATCTTTGCTGTGGTGAATAGTAATGTCTGTTCATGTCCTCTGCCCATTTCTTGATTGGATTATTTGTTCTTTGGGTGTTGAGTTTGCTAAGTTCTTTATAGATTTTGGACACTAGTCCTTTATCTGATATGTCATTTGCAAATATCTTCTCCCATTCTGTCAGTTGTCTTTTGATTTTGTTAACTGTTTCCTTTGCTGTGCAAAAGCTTTTGATCTTGATGAAATCCCAATAGTTCATTTTTGCCCTTGCTTCCCTTGCCTTTGGCGATGTTCCTAGGAAGATGCTGCTGCGGCTGAGGTCGAAGAAGTTGCTGCCTGTGTTCTCCTCAAGGATTTTGATGGATTCCTTTCGCACATTGAGGTCCTTCATCCATTTTGAGTCTGTTTTCGTGTGTGGTGTAAGGAAATGGTCCAATTTCATTTTTCTGCATGTGGCTGTCCAGTTTTCCCAGCACCATTTATTGAAGAGGCTGTCTTTTTTCCATTGCACATTCTTTCCTGCTTTGTCGAAGATTAGTTGACCATAAAGTTGAGGGTCTATTTCTGGGCTCTCTATTCTGTTCCATTGATCTATGTGTCTGTTTTTGTGCCAGTACCATGCTGTCTTGATGATCACAGCTTTGTAATAGAGCTTGAAGTCCGGAATTGTGATGCCACCAACTTTGGCTTTCTTGCTGTGGTGAATAGTATATTGTAACTGTAATACCTCTTTGTTTTCTGTTAAAAAACAAAGTTATTCAGATTGTAACTGACTTTGTTACTGAATTCATTTTTTATATTTTCTTTCTGGCCAAGCATATCACCTGAATATAATAACTCTGTCTCATTTTCAATATTTATACACCTTTTATCTTATTGCTCTTTCCAGGACATCATAAAACAATACTAATACTGGCAAGTATGCTTGTTCTTTTACACATCAATTCTTGCTGAGACTATTGTGGTGACCTCATCACTAGGTCTCTAAACTCCATTTTTCTTCTCTGTAATATTCTATGTAATCAGCTCCTCATATAGCATAGCTGTGACTTGTTTAAAGTCTATTTTGTGCATTAGCTGGTCAGATCAATTTTGTTACTGATGGCCACCATAAGAATTTCCATAGTATCTGAAACAAGGTAGAGCTATACAATTTATATTAAAATATCCCTTTTTTAATTTACCTTACATTTTTTTTCTAGCTATTTGACATATTTTATGTAACTAAAGAGAACTAAGAAAATGTCAAAAGCAGAATCCTATTAGTTCTAATCAGGGAAAGAGAACAAGAATTTGGAAATATTACAAAACTGGGTCTCCCAATGCCTAACAATCTGGCATAGAAAGGATCGCACAAGTCTTGTTTTCTTTCCACTTTCTGATCTGCCAATAATTCTATTCGGCAAATTCACGGGGAAGCTAGGGGGTATGGAAGCTCATTGATGAAGTCCAGAAAACTTACCTTTACTGGACATAGCAATTGGAGGAAAGAAAACTGGGGTATCATTAAGAAGATTCAAATGAAATAGTCCAGCATAGGTGATTTATGCCAATTATTGTCCCAAGGTAAAACATTTTTTCCTAATACAGACCATGTACAGAGTCAAATATTGCATAATAGCATCAATTAATTCATATACTCTTCAACCTTAAAATGTTAATCACCAGTGATATTCACATAAGCCACTGGAGAAAAAAGAAGAAAAGGAAAAAAAAAATAAAATAGAGCTGCCTGGTTCCTATTTCTGTATCTGGACACAAAGTATAAATTGATAATGATAACTTCCTTCTTTTCTATTTTTTCTTAAATTCCACCAGTACCTTAGCAGAATGGAATAGAAGTGAGGTTTCTCACTGAATAATTTGGCTTTCAGACTTCACCCTCCTTGCTTTTATATATGAGATCAATTGAACTCTCCTTGGAAATTGGGATCTATCATTTCGGTACAAACTTTCTTTTGTTGTTTGAGATTAGAAAACAGAGTTAAGCCCCAATTTGACATAAAAACAAAGCAATATGTGTGGGCTAATAGTTGCATCCCTCTCTTTAGAAAAATACCTTCACGTCTACTGAAATAAAGGTTCTGGGGCAAGAAGCAAACATTTATTCAGTGAATTATTTGGTGTCCTAATGAGGGGGCCCACTCTCAAATTCACTTCATGATTCACACCCATGCAGTCTGGCCGTGGAGGTATGACAACATATAGTGGCCTTTGGTTTAAGGCACACAGTGAAAGCTTTCCAGGTGTCTTTTGAAAGAGAAGATAATGGGACCTTTAGTAGAATATTCTGCTTTTCTATCAAACTAGCTGCCTTGTAGTGATGGAACACTAGAAAAAATTAAATCCTTATGCTTAAGTACATTGTCCCACTACTTTCTTCATAAAGAAGATCTTTGGTTGGTATTTTATAGTTCCAAAAATGATGATAATGATGTCAGATACACTGCAGGCAAGAAAGGAAAATCTGTATCCAAAGTCATGAGTTTTTTGGAGGACAAACTGCTGCCCTGTTCATGATCCAACGTAATCCATCTACTGTTCAGACCCTTTAGGAATAGTGTTATATGAGGGGCTAAGTGTTGGCCAATGTCTTATGGAAACCAGACACTTAGCAAGATGTTGATCAACACATGCATATCTCCATTTCTGCCAACATGATAAATTTGTTCACAGAACCTTTGATCAAGACTGAAGTAGCACGATAAAAAGGTGGAGTGTCATCTACAAAACTTTAGAACAATTCTGTTTTGTCTCATTTTATGTTTAACCTGCGTTGAGAATGAGTAAATCTTTTCTGTAAAGGGCCAGATATTATTTTAGGATTTGTGGTTTCTATGGTCTCTATCACAACTACTTATCTCTATGGGTCTAAGCACAAAAGCAGCCATAAATAATATCTAGACAAATGTGACTATGTTCCAATAAAACCTAATTTACACAAACAGATGGTATAGCAGTTTTTGGTCCACAGGCCATCATTTGTCAACATGTGATACACTTGATCATAGAACATTTCACCAATCTGTAAGCTAGTCCTCTGTTAACTGGAAATGGGAAACTACCAAGAGGCCAAGTTTAGCATGTACCCTATGAGTCTGATCAGGTGTGGTGCTGGAGCTGCCTCACAGGCTCCCATGAAGCAGTTATGCCCATCCTTCCTGTCTTCAAGCATTGACCAAATGGAAGTATTTGATTATGGAAATTAACAAGTACTAAGAGTTAGGGCTTCTCACCACCTCCAACTGGAATGCTAGTTGTTGAACACTACCAGCATTCTACTGGTTTTAACCTTTGCTCCTAGAGTTTGTCTTCAAGTCTGGTTTAATTTTTGCCAGTTCTGTTTTATAATAGAACATACTCCACATGTTCAGTTTAATGATTGGACAGATCAGATTATATCCAATGCATGACGTCCCATTAGTTTTCTGCTCTCCAGACTTAGATGTTCTCTGATTATGTGTTTCAGACAAGATCTTGGCTACCCATTCATTTCATTCATACAGATTCCATTATTAAATATCCATTATCAGATCCATGCTAGTCAAAATACTATGAGAACTACTTTTATTCTCTCATTTGCTATAATTAAGTTCCTATATCTTTGCTAGGTATGCATAAGATTTGGTTTCTACTCAAATCCCAGTATTTCCATTAAATTGGGACTACAACCTCCTGTGGTTTCATCCATATTCATCTCTGCCATCAGCTTCCATCATAGTTCTTTCCAGCAAAGTCGGAGGCTATTTCTCCAATGGATTCCTTAATAAAAAGTAGAGGGTATAACCACCAGGCCATCTGGAGGTTATATTAGGAAGTAGTTGGATAGGAGCAATATCTTAGTTCCATTTTAACATTTCCTTTTTTCCTCTTCTTTTAAAATATTTTACTTATAACTTACTCTACGCCCAACATGGGGCTTGAGCTCACAACCCTAGGATCAAGAGTTGTGTACTTCACTGACTGAGCCAGCCAGATGCCCCAACACTTTCATCTATCTAAGCCTTTTACTTCTTTCTTTAAGAACAAGAAAAATTATTCCAGCATTCAACCTCCCTTATTCCAGGCATGGAATCAGCCAACCTGTGGATTATAGATGGCATTCCCAGAAGACTGATTCAACACCTCCTCCAGAGGTCTATTTTTCAATGCTATTCTGGTAAAAATTCCCTATGTGTCAGAGTTCTAATTGGAAAGAGCACATTCAAATAGGTAACAGAATTGCTTAAGAAAAGAGCTATTTAAATGTGTAGGGAAAACTATGAAAACTGAAAGAAGCAGTGTAGTTCCCAGGGACAAAAATAGTAGGGAATTCTGCTACCATAGACCTGAAGAAAAGAGGGAAGAAGTTTCTTTGGGAATAGGGCTGCCCATCAACCTTAACATTTGGTAGAGGGACACAGTAAACATGTAGTGATCTGACGGGGGTGGGACAGGCAAAAGAATAAATACCCTAACCCACTTAAACCCAATTAATAGCCAGGTGCCAGGGATACCATTCAGGCTATCAATTAAAGTCAGAGCTCCAGGCCATAGTGCTGATTTAAGAATAGTCAAGAATGAATCTAGAAAGATCACAAGAAAATATCAAGCACAGATAAAGTATGGTAGGCATAGAGATTGTTCTGAGAAAACTATAAATTAAAAGAAAAATTGAGGGGGAAATAGCATCACAAAAGCCAAAGGGGAAATTTCAAAGGTAAATGATATGGTCAATAATAACGTTAACAATAACCACAATAATTATTTTACAGATTTTATTTATTGATTTGACAGAGATCACAAATAGGCAGAGAGGCTGGCAGAGAGAGAGGAAGGGAAGCAGGCACCCTGCTGAGCAGAGAAACTGATGTGGTGCTAGATCCCAGGACGTTAGGATCATGACCTGAGCTGAAGGCAGAGGCTTTAACCCACTGAGCCACCCAGAAGCCCCTACCACAATAATTTTAATGGCTTCAATTTATTAAGCATTTAATGTTTTCCAGTAATTGGAACAATTTCATTATTTCTTAAAATGTCTGTATGTGGTATGAATTATTTTTTCCTTAATAATGAGTGATGTGTAGCTTGAGAGGTTGTGTAACATTACTAAGTTTACACAGAGAGTAAGCCAAAGACTGTTGCCTGCCAAAACCAGCCTCTTAAATACTGAATTCTAAATCATCAAGTGAAGTGCTATGAGGGCTTGAGGAAAGGAAGACTTATAAAATATGGTTGGATTTGATGAAGTTGCTGATTAGTGATCATAGATAGAGTCCTGGTGTTAAACTAACAGGCTCTTAAGAAGTAGTGGCAACAGTTACAGATTAGATACTCTCCGGAATTTGATTCTGAATGATGAAAAGTAAGTAGAATGGTAACTAAGGGCTAAACACACACCCACCCACACCCTGTGTTTTAACAGCACAATTATACATATTTGAAACGAAGTAGGGTGAAAGATTTTGTGAAGAAAAAATGGAAAATATTGAGTGGGATTATATATAGGCAAAGGAATCCCAGATTATATAGGAGAGGATTATTTTTAGAGTACAGTGATGTGCTTCCTAAGATTCTTAGTAAAATAGAATGAGCACTATAATGGAATTATTTTTATTTCATTGGACGTGTGCTGTTTTTATAGAAAATATTAGAAAACATGTCAAATTCATACATACACAGACATATAGTTTAGACAAGAATATTAAGAACTTATGTTCTTACCATTTTTCTTCTTTTGTCTCTAATCTTGGGCTTTCAGGAAATATTCTGTATTATAATGATAAAGAGTAATATTTTAAAATTGACCTTTTTTCTGCCTGTGCTGTTAGCTTGTAAATTATTTGCATTTTTTACCTATTTAGGATTTTAAAAAATAAATAAAAATTGGTGACCTAGGATATTTTTTCAAAGTCTACATAGCTTTCAAGAAGTAGAAGAAAGGAAGTGCCTGGGTGACTCATTCGGTTAAGTGTCCAACTCTTGATTTTGACTCAGGTCATGATCGCAGAGTTGTAAGATCAAGCTCGGTAAGGAGTCTCTTTAAGACTCTCTCTCCGTTTGTCCCTCTCACCCCCCTCTCCCTCTCTAAAAGAAGAACAAAAAGAAGTAGAGGAAAGTGAAGTAACTTTTCTATGACTTTGGAACACCATGTAAGTTTCAACTAATTTTTTTTTCCCTTTTGAATGAATTTACTGATTTTCTCATTTGATCTAACTGATGAGTTCACTTCAGCCTCCTGTGAATATGAGTTACAGTTAACTAAAAATGGTAGTTCTGAAATCATATGCGATTCTGATTCACACTGAGGCCTGACAGTGGTACTTTACTTTCTACATCAAACTAGCTCATTAAGAAAATAATAATCACTCACTGTCAGCAACTGCTTCTTATATGTCAGGTACTGTTATAAATAACATATAAATTGTTTCATCCTCACATCACCTTTCTGAGGAAAGTTCAAGTAAGATTACATCCATTTTACAGATAAAGTACCAGCTGGTTAAATAACATGCTCACAGTTCTCAGTTCAGAACTGTTAGAACTGTTCAGAACATACCCATTTAGCTCTACTCTATGCCATCTTCTAGGTTTGCCACTCAGTTTACAAGGTCAAGATCCTTAACAGAAACCATGGTTCAATACCCATGTTAATCTTCATATTTATACCAAATGGATTGAAAGAGAAGAGGGAAGTAGAGACCTTTCCCCTGTCTGACATGGGAAGACCTCAGCCACTGTTTGTGGCATCCTTAAATCAAGCTTCTGTGCATTTCATGATTCTTGACAGAGAATTCAAAATATTTTATTACACAATATGAATTCAAATGAAAGTGAAAAAAAATTCAGTTTGCTAGTTTCACTTCAGAAAGATAAGATATGTGGGTTGTTCCTTTTTTTTTTTTTTTTCATTAGCTGCCTACCCGCCTAGGGTATGTCCCTGTTACATCCACAAATCCAGAGCTGAAGGTAAAAACACAGCCATAGAAAATCAGCTGGCCGAATATCTAAAGCTAAATATAATTACCTTCTATATGGTCAAATAAACTGAATTTTACCTGGCATTTATGGGCATATATTAATAGGTGATGGCATTTTAAGCCATCTTGTTTTATTCAGTAAGACAAACATGAATTTCTGCAAATTAATTGCCTACATTTAAAGATGTCAAAAAATGGTACGCTCATGATTTAACCAAAATTTACTGTTATTTATGAAACATTAAAACACTACACTGGAAAGAATAATATGTTATTTGAACTATTTACATATGCTATTTTAGACTATGAATTTTAATCTAAATCAATGCAGATTTTTATTTCACAATATTTTCATAATTATAATTTCATGGCTTTCCTATAATTCAGTAGAATGTAATGGAGAGAACTTTTCTCTACAATATTAATATTTATTGTGTTCAGGTGAGCAAAGCAATACATTAGGAATATGTAGCAGTTGCCACAAAATGAATAAAGGAATAAGGCATCTCACATTAGTTTAAGTGATTGAAGATAAAGTAAAATATTATTTTTGAAAACATACGAAATGTTCTCCAGATTAAAAAAAAAAAAAAGGTATGAAAAACAGAAACTTGGAATTACTGTGATTTGTAAATGTGATTTGAAACCTGGAAATAAAAAGACATTGTTCAAAAAAAAAAAAAAAAAAGACATTGTTCATCAAATTATAGTATAAACACCTACCTTAAGTGTAAGTTTTTCTTCATTGCCAAATAGTTTTCACCTGTCTATCAATTACTTGGTTTGGTACAAAATTCTGAAAGCAAAAATATGCTAGAATTTAGAATTTTATACATAAGTTACAATCAGATATCCCAGTTTTTCTCTACGTATGAACAAAGTTTTTTTCAGATTTAAAAAGAAAAAGAATTAAAGAAAAAGAATGAAAAGAATTAAAGACTGGTGTCTTCTAAATATTCATACTTGGGTCATTATTTTTCCAAGGACAGTAGAAACTTTGATCAATTCCCAGGATACCTAGCAAGCATATTATTTTAGGCATCAACAACTAAGAACTGCAAATTGGATTTATGCCTGATAGAGGAAAAAAGTAGATGAAACAATTTTTTCTTAATGTCTCTTTCACTCCAAATTCTGCTATTTTAGTTTAGTCTGTGAGATACTAAAATCCTTACTGGGACTAACACCATTATTTGTATTTCAAATACTTCATCCTAGTCTACACTGTGTGATGCAGTAGAGTGTTAGCTATGCAAAAAAATCTTATGCATAAAAATTTTAAAAACAATCACTTCCTTTCTAAAAATGTATCTTTTGCAATAGTGTATTTAGTATTATGAATTTAAATAAAACGTTTTTCAGAAGGCACATTCTCTGTTGTTCGAAATCACTGTATAAGATGTAAAGACAAAATCAAGTAAATTTCCAAGCCATAATTGTTGTATACTTTGGTTTAGTTTAATAATTTATTTTTTTATTTTTAGATTTTTAATTATACTTTAATAATTAAAACATTTTTGATGCTAATATAAAACAGTTTTAATTCACCTGTGAATCTTATTATTCTCAACTTATTAACTAAGTATGTTCATGATTATTTCTATTTGACTTTCTTTCCTTCACCATCCTAGACATGTGAAATCCTTTGAATACATACTGAGAAATTTATAAGGATACAATCCATTTTTGTGTAAGATATATCTCCACATAGGTATAAGTTATTCACCCTCTTGACAGTTGGAGCTAACAAACTGACACAAACATTAATTAATGGCCATTTGAGTCAATTTATACCATTAGCCTTTGACATTAAAAGTTATGTATATTATCTTAGGATTTCCAAAGGCTGATTTGAATTTTATGATTTTTGTTTTATATCAAGCAATGTGATTCAGTTGAAATTTATATACACTAGATTTACAATAAAATAATGAAGACATTTAACTAAGTGATAATTATACATAAGATTAATAGAGGGAAAGGAAGGACATGGCATTTAGATAAATCCTGAAATGGTAAAAGATTTCAAGAACTTTTTATATGATGTTCCTACTATTGTCAATTAACACATGTGCTGATATAAGAAACCTATTTATTTAAATATTGAATTCATTTCATAGTAGACTTTAATTGCCATTAATGTGAACTGTCATTTATTTAATAGCTAGTATTTCCAAGACACTAATATGAAAGTTTTATACCCATTATTTTATAATCTTTATAATTTTTCAAGGCATGAATTATATATTCCTTTTTATGTGAGCACATAAGTAACCTGCCCAAGGTCACAGAGATACTTGGTTGATTAGCCAGTGCTTGGAGTCTAAATTTTAAGCTTTCTCCATTATACTCTGTTTCCATATCGAACTGTGAAATATACACAGAAGCTTTATGCTTTTATGCAATATTTATCAGGATGAAACCATGCTCCAGATCTTAATATATAGTCAGCCCAAATGGAATTGTGAGTGCCATGGAAGCAAGAATGGTGTCTGCTTCATCTTTCCTTTGGAAAGGTGACATGTGAACAATAGAAGGAGTACTTATGTAGAGCCAGATTTTTCTGGTTCAAACTGTAACTCATTGGTAGAGGCTGTCTTTTTTCCATTGGACATTCTTTCCTGCTTTGTCGAAGATTAGTTGACCATAGATTTGAGGGTCTATTTCTGGGCTCTCTATTCTGTTCCATTGATCTATGTGTCTGTTTTTGTGCCAGTACCATGCTGTCTTGATTATGACAGCTTTGTAATAGAGCTTGAAGTCCGGAATTGTGATGCCACCAACGTTGGCTTTCTTTTTCAATATCCCTTTGGCTATTCGAGGTCTTTTCTGGTTCCATATAAATTTTAGCATTATTTGTTCCATTTCTTTGAAAAAGATGGATGGTACTTTGATAGGAATTGCATTAAATGTGTAGATTGCTTTAGGTAGCATAGACATTTTCACAATATTTATTCTTCCAATCCAGGAGCATGGAACATTTTTCCATTTCTTTGTGTCTTCCTCAATTTCTTTCATGAGTACTTTATAGTTTTCTGAGTATAGATTCTGTGTCTCTTTGGTTAGGTTTATCCCTAGGTATCTTATGGTTTGGGATGCAATTGTAAATGGGATTGACTCCTTAATATCTCTTTCTTCTGTCTTGCTGTTGGTGTAGAGAAATGCAACTGATTTCTGTGCATTGATTTTATATCCTGACACTTTACTGAATTCCTGTATAAGTTCTAGCAGTTTTGGAGTGGAGTCTTTTGGGTTTTCCACATATAGTATCATATCATCTGCGAAGAGTGATAATTTGACTTCTTCTTTGCCGATTTGGATGCCTTTAATTTCCTTTTGTTGTCTGATTGCTGAGGCTAGGACCTCTAGTACTATGTTGAATAGCAGTGGTGATAATGGACATCCCTGCCGTGTTCCTGACCTTAGCGGAAAAGCTTTCAGTTTTTCTCCATTGAGAATGATATTTGTCTATTCAGGTTCTCTGCCCATTTTTAATCAGATTTTTTTGGTGTTGTGTTGTATAAGTTCATTATATATTTTGGATGTCAACTCTTTATCACATTCCATTACCTACGCCCAAGCTGTAAAGAATTGTTAGAGAAAATCACGCAGGATCTAAGATTGGTTCCATTATAAATTCATGATATCTAGCACAAACAGAAATTTAAATACCAGGAGAGCTTTTTCCTCTCTCAGTGTACTCATCTCTCTCATGCTCCACACAGGTTATTGTACATCTTTTATTTCACCCAAACCTCTCCTACCCCATCTTTATCTTTCAGCAGCAAATTTGCATTTTTCCCTCAAAACAGAAGGAGGAGATATATAAAAGCAATACTGACACAAACTGGCATACACATTGTTACTACCAACCTACTTACTGATGAGCTTACCTGTCCATGTTTGGGTATTTCTCACTGATACTATTTTCACAATAACACAGGTGGTGTTTCTCAGTCTAATCCAAACAAGTCTTCATTAAATCACGTTCCTACTTTCTTCTCTTCCTCTCTATTTGCTTTATGGTACCATTTGCCATCTCTAAGGACTCTTCCCAATATTATTTTAAACATGAACAGTTTACATTGCTTTTGTAAAACTAATAGAAAAACAACATAGCTCTCCTTTGATCCTATGTTTGTTTCTGTTCCCTGCTTATTCTTTTATCTCTGTTCCACTGACACTTTTCAAAACATGCATGCATGAGCTGTTTTCACTTTCCACATACTTACCCTCAACTCATATCATATAAATGTGGACATCTTAATAGCACACCATTATGACAGTGGAAAGTTATTTTGAAGGCTATTAAAAGTCTGTGGATATGTATAATGATCACCATCAGTCCTTAATTCACCTCTCAGAAGTCTTCTGCATCCCATCTTTTAACGTGACATCATGTTCTTCTGGTTTTCTTATAAACTTCTAATCACTCCCCAGAAAATCAACATATGTTTAATGAGCTAACAAAGACTTCATAGAAAGGTGTCACGATGTCCTATACCCTGTTTATTTTTAGTTTCTTTTTTTGACACTCTTTTTCAATGCTCAGTTTCTAGAAAACACTTTAAATAAACTTCCTCTCCAATCACATTTTGTATATTTGTATTCTCTCCAACCCAGACATTTAATATTGAGTATAGCATGAATAATAGTTCAACACTGCTTCTTGGGAGAAAATGTGTAATGGTATTTTTGCTCTGTGTCAACTGGCCTGAAGGAATCTATATAAAATTAATATTCATGCTCCTTTTATGTTGACATATATTCTGAAGGGCTGAGAGGAGCCTGAGGTCAGAACCTAGGTAGCGAGCTTTCTGAACTTTTTCATGCAGTGTCTATTTGCATAAAGTTTTATGGTTTAGCTCGCTTGCCTGGTACCTTCTATCCTAATCAGGCAGTTCATTTAATATCTCTAGTAGTGCCCATATTTTTTTCAAACTTTCCCCTAAAAAGAAGTTAGCCTTTTTTTTTCCTTTTTTACCCAAGTATACATAGGATATCTCACTACAACCAGACCAGACACATCTTGAAATCCATAAACACTTAATCTAACCAGTCAACTCCACAGTATTCAGTTATGATTTCTCAACTATTGTAACATGTGTTTTCTTCATACCATTTCTTTTATCTAGAATGAATCTTAAGGGAAATGCCAAGAGTCATAGACAAAATGATCTAAAAGATCAGTTTTTCTGATGTGCCCCAGAATTTGTAGTACTTATGATTAACATTTGCATTCTTTTATTATTTTAAAATTTTAATATGTCAGACATAAGTATATAGTCCGCAGTTTTAGTGAAATGTTGAGAACCTCTTTTAAATCACTGCAATGTACAAGGTTAGAACAATACATTCATTTTGATTATTTTTTAGTGAATATATCATAGAAAGATTTATAGGATCAATATAAATAACAGAGAGCTCTTAAAGACAAAAAGTCAGAGGATTAACAAAATGAATATCTGAGAATATTCCCCATTTCTGTACAAGGCCCAACAATAGAAATGATCAATCTGAAACTAATCACTTTTTCTGACATTAAGAAGTAGTGCATTAGAGCATAGAACTCTTTGGTAAAAAGTCTTGTCTGTTCATGTAATCAGAGTTTTAGATTATCTTAGGGATTTTTGAAAATATCTAGCCATGCTTTTCAAATCAATCTCAGAATAAACATACACACAAAACAAATAAACAGAAACTAAATAATTAGGTTGTGAGTAAGGCTAGCCATTTTTGACTGGCTTATGAAAAGTTCAATGCTATCAGATCTATGGTTTCTGTCCCTAAGAAGGCTATGAACTCTGATCCTAGCTAATTAATTTTGCGCTAACTCTAGGGCCAAAGTTTACCAGAGAAGAAATACTTCTATGTTTATCCTACACTCCAAAAATTTACCTCTGTTTCCAGAGGCAATATTTACTAGACTCCAACTGCTTAAAAAGTCTTAAAATTGTTACCTCTCATTCAAAGGTTAAAATGTGCTATTTTTAAAGAAGAATAACATTGACAGCTTTATATAGTTTTGTATATAAAGCACTCTTGTTTTCATAAACATTTAATGAACCTCTATAGGTTTCTTGATTTATTCAGATAACAGAAGCTTTTTAACAACTATGTGGGAAAAGATGCTTTCATAAGGAGGGAAAATGTTGGATCTCTAGAGTTTACATTGTTTAAGCTTAATTAAAAACCTGCATTTCTCTTAAAAAGAGATTCAGACTGAGCCTAGGGTTATTTCTAAGCAGAAAAATAAATGCAAAACCGAGTAACAAATATTAAAAATGAGAGGAAATAAGTTGAAAAGGTAAAGTTGAGATATAAACTGCAGATTGGAGAAGGATTAAAACACACATTGTGATTTTATTGAATGGGCTCAAATTTAGCTTTACGTGATGTTGCTGCAAAACAATAACAAAAACCAAGCTTTTAGCTACATTCATAATTGAAATAACCATTGGATAAGTACAAAGATATTACAAAGTACAACTATTCATAAACAATATCCTGACTGATAAAACTATGTTTGACAAAATTCTTATGAAATATGCAGTAGTTAGTTTCATTGCTAATAACATTGCATCAGATGCCGCTCAGAAAACAAAAACAAAAACTAAAAAGGAAATCTGGGAGGCTAGCGATATGCTTATGTAGGGGCTGGGTGTAAAATTCAGTCAGCCTGCATGAGTATTTCTTTGCTAACCTGACATAAACCAGAGCATACTAAATAAATATACAAATAGGGAAAAAAATGATAGGTCATCCAATCATTCCTTCTTAAGAGTTTTTTCCTCCACCACTAAACTTTTAGCAACACCCATACCCTTCTATTTTTAATTTAGTGGTATATAATTGTATTCTTCTGTTTGGTATACAACCACTTGTATAGAAAAAAAAAGGTATACAAACACACACACAAATACACACATGCACGCACACACACCTGGGTGATGTGTTTTCTTATTAGGGTTTGGTTAATCATTATTTACTCTAGAAAATGAGGTATAGATAGCTTTTCGGTTTGGTGTTCCTACATTGTATCGTTACTTGAAGACAGTTAAGACCCCCTGTATGAATTGTAGAACTGAAGTTGGTGAAGGTGGAATGATAGCATTCTGTGAAAGTTGAGTTGTTTAACAGCTGCATGTGCCTGCTGGGGAGTTAATCCTTCCTTTACTCAAATGATTTCTCAGAATATATTGCCTTTGATCTGCTTGAGCAAGCAAGCATTCAGCCATAGAAGCCACAAAAACTTGGCTTCATATCTCAGAGCCTCAGTAACATTACACTTAATAATAGAAAAAGGTTCAAGCTAATTTTCAATCTAAATGTTCCTTATTCAAAATAAAGTTTCAACAATGTATTTTAGAATGTCTAGCTTTAATAATATTGCTTATATATTCTACAAGATAAACCATTTACTTACTCTATGCCAAGCTAAGCAATTGAGATAACTAGTTATGTGGACTCATATTTTCAAACAAACAATGGTGAAGAAACCCTGGCCAAAATTAACAATAATTTTACTAAAGTGTTTAATTTTTCATGATTATATATGCATCAATAAAGTATATATATGTAAAGGTTTAAAAAAAAAAAAACTTTTCTTTGACTATAGTTTTAGATTTACAGAAAAATGGCCAAGATAATAGAGTTTCTATATATCCTTCACTCATTTTCCCTTGTTAACATCTAACATTATCATGGTGTGCAACAGCAAAGAAACCATTACTTTATTTGGATTTCAGTGTTTTCTCTACAACTGTTTTGGGTTTTTTGTTTGTTTGTTTTGTTTTGTTTTCTATTCCATGATTCAATGCAGAATATCCCATTACATTGAATTATCATATCTCTTTAGTATAATCTGGTATATGATAGGTTGTCAGACTTTACTTGTTTTTTATGACCTTGAAAGTTTTGAGGAGCAATGGCCAGGTATTTTGTAGAATGTCACTTAAATTAGGTTTGTAATTATACTTTATTCAAGTTAGTTCCTGTTCAAGGAAATAAAGCTATGGCATATGTAAATTTAGCAAATAATTTAGAGCTATAGTTCTAGTAATAACAAATAATTTAGAAGTATGCTAGATAAATGTAGGTTTGTTGAAGGTAATAAAGAATACATTCTTATGCTACCACATAATATCTTTAAAATAGTCTAACAAGAGCCCATTACTATTAATATTGCCTTTCCTGATGACATTATAGTGAAGATCTCCATAGACATCACTGTCTGTAGGTATAGTCAGTATTTACTCATTAACAATTCTTAACTAAAAAAAAAAAAATCAATAGCTTATGAAAATGTAATATTGAAAACAATTCAATATATTACTCCTTCTTAACTTGTCCAAATTGTGGTCTAAAAGCTTCATGACATTGGATTTGGCAATGATTTCTAGAAAGTGATATGAAAAGCACAGGCGACAAGAGAAAAATAGAGAAACTGGACTACATCAAAATTAAAAGCTTTTGTGCATCAGAAAGAAAGGCAACTCATTGGATAAAATATTTATAAATCATATCTCTGATGAAGGATTTTAGGTAACCACTGTATCTTTACATATCTAGAATATGTAAAGAACTCCTACAACTCAACAATAGAGAAACTACCCAGTTAAAAGTGAGTTAACTACCCACTTGAAAGTGAGTATACTACCCACTTAAAAGTGAGTTGAGTATATATTTCTTCAAAGAAGATACATGAATGGCCAATAAACACATCAAAAGATGTTTAACATCACTTATCCTTAGGAAATTACAAATGAAAAGTAATGCAGATATTACTTAGAATGGCAATTATTAAAAAAACAAAACAAAACAAAAACCTGAGAAACTAACAAATGTTGACAAAGAATTGGAGAAATTAAAACTCTGATTTGCTGGTGGAAAATAAAATAATGCAGTGATTGAGGAAAACAATGTGATGATTTCTTAAAAAAAGCTAAACATAAGAAGATCAATATGGTTCATCAGTTTTACTTCTGGGTATATACTCAAAAGAACTGAAAGCAGGGACTTGAACAGCTATGTGTATACCCAAATTCGTAGCAGCACTATTCAAATTAGTCAAAATGTGGAAACAACCCAGATGTCCATAGACATATGAATAAATAAGCAAAATGTGGTATTTTCATATGGTGAACAATATTCAGCCTTAAAAAAGAATGAAATTCTGATCCGTGCTAAAACATGGATGAAATTTAAGGACATAATGCTAAGTGAAATAAGCCAAACACTAAAGGGAAGATGTTTTACGGTTCTACTTATTTGGGCTACCAGGATAGACAAACTCACAGAAAGTAAAATGGTGGTTGCCAGAGGTGGGAAGAATGGGTGAGGAGACACAAGGGGGAGTTACTGTTGAATGCATAGAATTTCAGGTTTGAGAGATGAGAAGAAGTCTAGAGATGGATAGTGTTAATGATTGCACAGTAATGAGAGTATACTTAATGCCACGGAACTGCACATTTAAAAATTATTAAAATGGCAAATGTTGCCTTACATGTATTTTAGCATCCTAAAATAAACAAATGAATGAATAGGTATATGCTGAGAGAACTATGTTTAAGCACATCTGACACTTGCAAGATATCAGATTTTATTTAAGTAAAAAAAAAAAAATGACAAAATTTGCAGTATGGAATGCCTTAGAAAAATGAAAGATCTAATGAAACCTCCTTATAAACATGTTACTGCTAGACCTCCTGGTAAACCCACTTATGATATTAATGAACGGAAAAATCTTATCTTTATGATGTTTTTAGCAATATATACAAAGCATGTTAACACCGCTTATTTAAATATATGTGAAGCTGGAATTATAGAGTACATAGCTGGCCAGGGACTGGGGGCCAGTCATGCAAAATAACAAATGGGTTATGAATCAGAGATGCCTAATAAGTGAAATGGCTCTTTAGTGATCCCAGTATTTTTACAGAAAGAAACTTACAAGGTGAATCCAAAACCCAAATGGATCCTATTGTAGAAACAAAGGGCATTTTATGGACTTTTGTCTGACAGGCTTGGACTTCTTGAAGAAAGGGGGAAAAACATTTCATCTTCAAATGGCATTTGCTTATAAAACCTACAAGAAATCCCTGGGTTTCTTGAATCATTATTGGAATTTGGTGCTGAGTAAAATCTTGTTATTTACATTGAGTTATATTTGACAACCCAAACCTTTGTGTTATCTTGGAGGAATGATCCAATAAAAAATGGTTATGAAATTTAGCAGAATAAAAACTTTTTAAACAGTAAGATAATTTGCTACTTCTAAACGGTTATAAAGGAGATCATATTAATGAAGATGAGATTGCATTATTCCATGTTTCTTCTTAATATCTTATAAGCATTTGTTTAGTGTAGGTTTTAATATCTGCTTTGAGAAGGAGAGATTATGTTGGGTCTCAGTTAAAAAAGATCTAGGAATTTAAAAAATTAGTTAAACTTCCTATGTAGAGAGAAAAATACATTTCCTAGTAATTAGCTGAACCTTCCCAACATAATTCTCCAGGTTCAATTACCATGTAGTTTTATTCCAGAATCCGTGTTTATTGCCAGAATAACAATACTAAGCTCAGAACTTTATTGGATATATACTTTACAAAGTGCTAAAAACCAAAACCCTATGTTTTAAGTTGTATAAGGCTTTAGCTATTTTACTAGTCCTTAATTAATTTACAGTATTTTAAAAATATCCACCAATTCTTGCTAAACCAGGTATTAGAAAAATAAGTTCTATTTTATCATCTTTTTGATGTAAAAATTGTTTCTTTTAACTGCAATTCACTGCTTATAGATCCAGTAATAACCTCAGTTAAGGAGGTTCTAAAAGGAAGACAGAATTTTAAATATCTCTGTTAGCAACAGGTACTCTGTAAGTTTTGGAAGCTCCTCAACCAGTCTTTCCAGTGCACTCAAAAGTGGAGAGGACTCTGTACCAATGGTAAAAGTAAGGGAAGCAATTGTGAGTCTTCAATATCCATCTTAAAGTTGTTTGAAAACTTGGAATGGTTATTGAGAATGTAAATATTGATTAGTAGCAAAAGGAGAGTTAGAAAATATTATGTTAACATTATTTAATTTTTATTCAGATATAAATGTTTACATTAAATATGCTTTACTTAAAGGCAATACAGGAGAAACTATTTTGACTTCATTCTGACTTCAAAATTTTTTTGGGAGGGAATGATAACTTCCCTGTAGCTTAATGAAAAATGTGGACAGTCCCATAAATTTTTTTTTTTATTTTTCTAAAGTAATAATAATGTTTTAATAATAATGGTCACATTATGGTTCAAACATACATCAATTTTCTATTTTTGTGTGTCCAGTCTTGTAATTAAGATAGAAATTTGCATTCAAAAAGTGACACCCACAATTTCCCAAATAGCACATGGCTCAGATGTTTTCATCTGCTTTCACAGGATGAAGTGTGGCAGATTTTCCTAGAGCTCTGTAATTCCTTTCTCATTAGAAAATTTTCATTAAGAACCAAAGCAAATGAGAAAGGTGATAATACTCTACGATGCAAACACCCTGACCGACCATCGAAAGGGAGTTCAACCTTATGCACTAGTGCAGGCCCTATGATGGCTTTGTACTATGTCAACTTAATTAACTTGAAATTCAATTTTCAAAAATGCCTTTCCCTGTATAATTCTTGGTTGAGGCTGACTACATGATAAATTTTCTTGACATTTGCATGACAGAGGTGAAATCCCATTGGTTATTATGCTAAGAAGGTTGAAGTGAGAAGAGACATTGTTGCAACTTGCATTTGTTGTTCTGATCTAGAAACTGTTGGCTTGGGCTAGCATCTCAAATTGCAGCTCGTTTAGCACCCAATAGGTATCCTCCTTCAACAATAAATTCTGAGCCAGGCGGTTGGTTGGTTGGTTGGTTGGTTGATTTTTTGGCAATTTTGTAGGGAGGCCCTCCAGTCTATCATGAGAAATTAGAGAAGTCATGAGAGAAAGGTGAAGATTCTGTTTGTCCTCACTGGTTGCAATTTGTTCTGGTACCTGACACCATTGCATAACATGAGTATTACATTAACTGCTTAACCAGCTCTCAAAATTGTGCAGTCTAGCCCATTATAAGCCCCTTATGTTATGCTATCATAGGCAACTTCAGATTCTCACTTGGTTAGAAGCCAACTATGTATCAAACACCACTCCATAGCTTGTCCTCCCAAATTTCAAGGACAATCCTCACCAAATTTTAGGAGGGATATAAATGATTCTTTCTAGTGGTCTTTGATGCCCCATTAACTAAGTCTGAAAGGAGGATAGTGTTTTGCTAGAGGTAATTATTCCCTCCTCATATAGATTGGGAATCATAGCACTGTTTCACCAAAGCTATCCTTCTTACAAAACCTTTTCTCGGTCTCTACACCCTTCATTAATTTATTATCTCTTTGTAGATTAAAAAGCCTTTGGAAACCTACTTTGAAATTTCTACATGGTATTCTGATAACGCACTTGTGATGATTTTCCAATTGATGCTATTTTCAAAGCAAAAATTTTAACTTTTTAATGTAATAGAACATAGTTTAAATATTTCAGGTATTTAGATATTTCTTTCAATATACTCTGCTGCTGCCTTGAGGTGAGAACTGAAGTTCCAGTTCACACGGAGGATAAATGGTTATTCTTGTTTGCTTCTCCACCAACCTGGCTATATACCGCATTCTAATGCACATTGTTACACTGATTTATATGAATTTCAATAAAGAATGGTGGAAATATAGAACATTTTACTGGATTCTTTCTAACCTCAAATTATTCAGAAACTAATACAGGGGTCATGGGGAAAATGTGTGTCTCTCATTGGTATACAATTTGGCTTTAGTGTTCTATGGACTAGCCCCATCTTGAGACTGCAAAGGGATTGAATCAGCTTTTGTACAGAATTCAGTAAAAGGACCTGGTATCTATAGCAGAGGAAGAGGTTTTCCTCAGCACTCTTAGGGTCCCTGGCTGCATCTGAAAATTAATCTGACAAAGACAGATTAACAGAAGAAAAGCATTCAAATTTTATTAAATTTTTACGTGTACATCACGAGATAATGAAGACCTGGAGAAATGACCAGATCAGGAAGCTTTTATGCCTCTTACACAAGAGACAATAAATTTTTGAAGAATTGACAAGACAGAGAAGTTTGGGCTGGGGTAGTAAATGGTGAAGTAAGTAGAAAGATAAGGGTTAGTCTAACAAGGTTTATTTGGAGATTCCTCAGGTGCAGTCTCTGGGCTGATAAGAGTCTGTCTCCAGCAAAAGGAGATTTTATTTCCTGCCTTTAGGCAAAAAAGGAAGAGCTTTTTCTGCATTTACTGCTTCTTAATTGCTTTCAGCTCAAAATAAGTTTTATGTCAAAGAGGCAAAAATTGGAGTGGCATATCCTGCTTTCCTTCATAACCAAATGACAGAGGGAAATTTTATGTGAACATGTAAGCTGTAAAAATTGAACAGTTCAGACATTCAATCTTGAAACACATGCTTGTTTATTTTACACTCATTACTCAAACAAAACACAAGAGTATGGAGTCCCCAATTTTACCTAAAACTATGGAATAAGATAGTTACTAAAAATGTCAGAATTCCTGCCAGGTTATGATTCTTCCAATAAAGAAAAACCTCAGAATACAAAGTGTTTCACCTCAGACTGACTCTTCATTTTACCAAAGGTTTGGACCGCAACTACTCTCCTCAGAGATGGTATGAAAAAGGACAATTAGCTGTAATCATTTTCTTTCTCTTGGTTCTCAAACTACTACTCCCCAGCGAGATTCTCCCAGAAAGCCTTGTTGTTGTTGTTGTTGTTGTTGTTGTTATTGTTTTGAAATAAGAGATAAAGAAAGCCTAACAGTTTTTCAATCTAGGCAAGACTGAGCAGCTAGGCTTCCTGAGTTATTTATTAGAAGTGCTTCTGTCACACATAAAGCCATTTGCTCCCTGACTATTTTTTCCAGATTTACCTTCTACTCCTTTTCTTCTCACCCACTAGTGTATTCTAGAGTATTCACTCCTTTCTTCCAGAAAAAGAGAAACTGATTTCTGCCATAGGGTTTTTTGCACTAGCTGTAACCATATCTAGGAATGTACCTACCCCACATATCTTCATAGAACTCTTTATTATCTTGGTCTCTGATAGATATCACCAGCTAAGAGAAGTCTTTCCACACCTTGCAGTTACCACACTCCATGTTTTTAGTTTCAACATTAAACTAATGACTGCATGAAAATTCCTTGTGTTTTCTTCCCCTCTATTAATTATCTGTGTCCTCAGCTTGATTGTATGCTTGAAAAGAGGTAAAAATGTGTATATGTTATTGAACATCCTTTCTCTGTGCTCTGAAGTATACCTTATACATAAGAGGCATCCAGGAAAAATCTGTGAATTGAATGAATGGATGAATAGTTCTACTTTAACTAGATTTTTTTTTCTTCATGAATATGTCATAAATGAAATCTATTGGGAATATTTAATGTGGGATTCCGGTTTGTTCCACATAAGACAATTGCAAATACTTTAATTTTACCTTACGCTTTTGCCTGACCATTAGACTTTTGGGATTTGGTTATATTTTTCCAGCAGGGGACCTTCTGAGCCCATTTTTCTGTATAAGACTTTTTAAGACTGGAGATATATCCCTGTTTTACTAACATGTACCAGCCGTATTATTTTGAAAGGAAGGATTTTAAGGATTTGCATTAATTATAGGAGAGGACATAAAGCACTCAACAAGCTCTTCTGGATCAGGAAGTGCTTCCAGATACCATTTCATTTCATGGTAGGGGTAATAGCATTTGTTCCAAACAGTATTTCAGTATTGGCCGGGTCTCAAAATTAGGAAGGGAAACAGTCCCCTTTTATACTCACAAACCAGGATCTGAGGTTTAAAATAATGCTTAGGGACAGAACAAAGTACTGAAATAATGCTGAAAACCTATTAAGGGAAATTTCTGTCACCATCTAATCCTTAGACTTGAGGTTGATAAGAGTTGAGGTTCTGAGGTACAGTCAGATCTTCTGTCCATCAGGTTTCTCCCCCCCTGGTTTGAGCAAGTATCATAGTAGCATATAGGAAATTTATAGGAAAATCAGACAAAAAATATGCTTCATAAATGAGGTAAGAAGGTAACTCATAATTCCAGATGCACATATCTCTTGATAATACTAAGATGAGGGAAACATCTCCATTGTAAGACCAAATGAAACCCTTTGCCACTCAAAAATCTTAATTTCTGGGTGCCTGGGTGGTTCAGTGGGTTAAAGCCTCTGCCTTCAGCTCAGGTCATGATCCCAGGGTCCTGGGATTGAGGCCCGCATCGGGCTCTATGCTCAACAGGGAGCCTGCTTCCCTCCTCTCTCTGCCTGCCTCTCTATTTGTGATCTCTCTCTCTGTCAAATAAATAATAAAATAAATAAAATCTTTAAAAAAAATCTTAATTTCTCTGCCCTTAATTTCTCTGTCAGACATAAGAACTATGAATAGCTATTCTCATATACTCATTCCTTCATTCATTCACTTGTTCCTTCAGTTTTAAAAAATGAGACACATTCTCCTGTGTCACTACCTACTATGTTCTAGGAACCTAACAAGGTGGTGATAATACAGTGTTGAATTAATTTCCTGTCAACACTTAAGTGCTTATATTCTTCTGGGGGAGCCAACATAAAGCAAATACATAGAGAAACGTTTCCATATTTAAGGTACAAAAGTAAGATCATTAAAGCTACAGGACTGAGAAAGAATGTGTGTCCTGAATAAGTAAGCTGGCTTTAAATTATTTTTCTCACTGGAATTATTTTATAAATAAAAGACTGATAGAAGATGTAACATTTTCAGTAAAAATTTATTTTATCATGCCAAACGATGAATTCTGAAAATGTTTGTAACACACACCCTAAAACTTTTTAAAATGCTCGTTTTCTCTGAATTATTGCCTTATAATTCAATAGATGCAGACAATTAAAAGTAATTTACAGTAATCTACTAAGAAGAATTGACTTAGTTCACAGAGGGATTCACAGTTTGAGTTCAAAGAAACAAATGATTATTTCATGCTTACTTCAGTGGAGGCATCAAGATGTATTATGGTCGAATAATTAATCTCTTCCATCTAAAGAAATAAATGTTTCAACATATAAATTTGACAGGTAAATAATGAAGAAAAAAATTGTGTTTAGGAAATTAAAAGTGCCATCTTTCTTTTCCCCCAACAGGGAAAACATTTGTTTTAAAATTGTTGCAGCAAATCTGTTCATTTCCATTTTTTTCATTTCAGTGTTCTTCATCAGTTCATGTCTATAAAAATCATGTTATTTTTTTCTGTCTAAAAAGAATTTACTAACATGTGAGATTTAAATATATGGGAATTTTAATTTCTTTCTCTCTCATGCTTTTCTTTTGGAAACATATTGAGGTCATTAAAAAAGAAAAGTAAAATAGCATCTTTGTGTCACTTGAAATAGTCAGAAGTACAAAATATTTAATTAGATATATATATATATATATATATATCTAAATATATAAAATCAGGTAATTTTTCCCTTTAAGGAGACAAAGAAAAAACAAGAAGAAGAAATGGAAATACTCCTTAAATGAAATAAAATCATCATGAAGGAAAATTACTCATGCTTTTAATCTACCATTAGATCTAGTTAAAAAGCAGATAACAATATATTTTTTAAACTTAAGTTAAAGTGATAAAGCAGGTTAAAATTATCTATTATCTCATTAAGTATCTCTTTAACATCACTATATAATTAAAATAAAACTATCTTGGCAAAAATCCAAATAACATGGTATTTGGTCATTTACCCATGAGTCAAAATAAATATACCCCACTTTTTATTTCAAGCAACATTTTAAAATGCATACTCCAACCTCCAACTGAATTATTTGTTTCTTTGGAAGATACTAGAAATGTGAAAAATAAGGAAGTTCTAATATAATGAAATCCAAAGTATTTTAAATTGACTTAGGAAAAAAAATACTGTGATATAAATATAGAAACACAGTTGACACACAAGTGAAATCAGATTTCACATTATTTTATTTTCAATAACAGCACTGCCACTCACAATTTTCAGCACAGAGTTATTTTCTGCCAAAGCATTTATTTGCTTTTATTGACAGGCTAAATGTGATCCTGTTCACTTTATCCAAAAATCAGTCTGTGTTAAGAGACCTCTGAAATGCTTTCCTGGCCAGAAAAGGAATTTTTAGAACAGTAGTAATCAGAAACATCGGACAAATACACCTGTAACTTTAGGTTTTGAAAATGTAGTTAATTTTGAAAATATAAGCTCCTTTAACTTTCTATTTATCTGGCAAGTCAATGTATATCTAGCTAAAATAAGGAAATGATGTTTACGTTCATTTAAGGTAGTAATTGTGCATCTACAAATAGTCTGTGCACAATTGATAGTGTTTGGACACACCTATATGATATGAGGATATTTACAAAACATTAGCAATCACTGTAGAAGAGTTGTTCTTTTTTTTTAAGATTTTATTTATTTATTTGAGAGAGAGAGAACAAAAGTGGGAGGTGGAGGGGTAAAGGGAGAAAGAGAAGCAGACTCCCCACTGAGCAGGGAGCCCATCCTGGGGCTCACTCTCAGGACCCTGAGATGGTGACCTGAGCAGAAGGCAAATACTTAACTGACTGAAGCACTCAGGTGCCCCAACGGTTGTTCTTTTTAAATTTATTTATATGAACAAATGGGAAAACTGTGAATTATTTTTGGTGTTTACAGTATTTTGGTGTACGGATTTATTCTCTGTTGAAATTTATTGCATTCTTATATTATTACTCCTGTAGTAGAATCACATTGTTTTACTCGAATAATCTCACATCTCACATGACATTTTACAACCAGTTAGGATAATCCATTTGATTTCTGGAGTGTTTGTGTGTTAGGTGGCTGCAGGACAGAATTCAATGAAGTTGGCCCAAGATGAATGTACCAATCTGACAATTTGTGCACAGGTCATAAGGGCTGACAAACACTTTGGTCAATTTTCTAGTCCATATCCAATTTGCAATTGGCATCCAGACAAGATATAAAGCTTTTATTGACTGCATCCTTCTCTTACGGCTTTGCATGTAAGAAGAGTAAGCTGCTGTGTTTGTGGTGTGATGTGAGGAGCTTTGCTGTATCATTTCTAATGGGAACACAATTGTAGCTATGGTTCATTGTCATGACAACAACTTGATGCTTGTGTTTGAGAATCAATACTAATTCCTTGAGTCTATTTCTCTGCTATTGAGGTTTTACAGTAGTACACTGAAGAAAGAGCATATCTAGTGCTGGATGAGATAAGGCTTTTTTCATAGCAGCTACTGAAAATCCTTCTCTGATATTCCCAGCATTTTTATACGACTATTATGTGATGGAACCAGTATGCTTCAAATCACTAGTCGGAGTAGCGTGATGAAATCTAAATATTATCAATATGAATCTATCAACGCCACAAGAAACATTATTCATTGTACTTTGGGATTTAGGATTGTCTATTTTATTTTATTTTTTCATAAGATTTACTTATTTATTTGAGAGAGAGAGAGGCAGGGAGAGCACAGGGAGGGAGAGGGGCAGTGGGAGAGGCAGAAGCAGACTCCGTGCTGATCTGGGAGCCTGACATGGTGCTCAATCCCAGAACTTGCAGATCATGACCTGAGCAGAAGGCAGATGCTTAACCATCTGAGGCACCCAGGATCCCCAGGATTCTCTATTCTAAAACCAGGTCCAAGATTCTTTTTCTCTGGTGTTCGTTTGATATTAGTTTGTCTTTTATGTGTGCCTTGGAGAAAGAGACTAGCTAATAAATATTACTTATGCCTTCTGCCTAGATTAAGAGGTATTTGGCATCATGTGCCAGATTTTTCCAAAATTATAAAGTGTGAATTGCTTATTTTATTTCTGTCTACGTATTTAGTTTTAAATAACATCAAGATTCTCTAGTCTTACTTATGTGCATGTTTTCCCTTTGTGAACACTTGGTCTATTTACAGTGGAAATTTATCTCAATATAATTTTTGCATACCATTTTACTTAGTTTGTAGTCAAAAAGTATCAGTTCATAAATAATGTTAAAAACTAAGAATATGAAAAATAAAATAACATCACCAGTGATAAGCTAGGACAGAATTCATCAGGCATCAGAAATTTTAGTGTTGTTTTCAATATATTTAAAATTACTGAAATTGATAGAAACAATAGCAACTCATACCTAATCAAGTCTTTCAACCTCTTGTGTTGATGTCAGAATATAATGATAAGGAAAGTTGATCCTTTTAAACTCTGATCCCTGCAATGAAACTTTGAAATAAATTTTATTTCTGTGGGCCCTAATTTCCTTCTAATTCAAATGATTCTTGCTGTAGGTTGTTTTTTGTTTGTTTGTTTGTTTGTTTCGGGAAGTAGATATTGAAAGTTAGGAGATATATTGGAGAGTAGCACCAGTGATTAAATATGTAAGACACAGAAATGTATGGGAGAATCCTTCAAACCACAAGATAGACATGTCAGTTTCTTCCAGTCCTAAGGAGAAAAATTCTGGAGTAAAATTCTACCTTGGGTGGAATGATTAGGTCCTGAAACAAGTGATTTGTACAGTCATTGTTTGAGGGTCACTCAAGAAAGGTAGGGTTGTTTTTACTCTTGCTTTGCTCAGTCATTGGCCAAGGTCTGTCCCAAGAAAGCATGTCCATTAGCCAAACTCCTTATAGATATATCGTTTTGAAAAGCAGTTTTATCTACATATGGCCATTTGTCCCCTTTCTTTTCTTTCTTTTTTCTCCCCTTTTTTATTACTTCTATCTAATTCTAGTCCCAGTTAGATATGCTTGTTTCTCTCTTTCACTTTTACTTTATTTCTTTTGAAAAAAAAAAAAAAAAAAGGAGACTTGTCTATTAATGTTACTTTGTCTTTTCAAGCAAAGCCTACACTGGTTAATTTTCTGAGGAAGTCTTCCCTGACAAAGAAAGCTAAAAACTACTTCACAAAGATTGCACTTTGAACACAGATAATGTATCATTAAGTTACAATTTTCTTATTCTGTTTCTTTGAAACATATATTTTTAATAATGTATATATGACTTAGAGAAACTTATGAATATAGAAGTTAAATATTTGGGGAAATGTACCTGAACAACTAATACTCTATCAGAAAAGCCCCTACTGCCAGCTATTCACTGATGGAAATGTAGCTCTAAAGAAGCAAATGATTCATGTCTTTTTATTACACAGCTTTGATTAGAATCTGAGCCCCAATTTTTTTGATTCAACCAAAATTATTCTCCGAAAACAAATCAGAGAAAAGAGGCACTTCAACTGAGATACTGATTTGGTGGTCTCAAAAATAAGAGTGATATCACCACTATATTTTTAATGTCTTATACTAAAAATAACCAAAAAGAAGACTTACAACATACATCTTTTATTAGATAAAATGTTGAAACTCACCAACAACTTAAAAAAATCTTTATTATTTATCTGTTTTGAAGTAGATGACTAGAAATAACTAGAAATATATTTTTTTAACTATTTACTTCACTTACAGAGACTTTATGGGATTTGTATAATGTTTTAAGTCAGGAACATGTTTCCTAATATGTATGAATCTCTAAGCTCCTTGTTATATTTCCCCAAATAACATAGCTTCCAGAGGGACAGAAATTTTATTTGTCTATGCTAAATCTCTAGTGTTTTGACTTGCATCTCCTATATAGTAACTGTTTAATAAATATTATTAATTAATACATTTATGAATTCAATTTTGTATTTTGACATCACTGTTTTTCTTAGAATGACTAACTCAGTATTAATGTTTTGGGATTGGTCAGCAGTTCTGAAGAGGTACAGAAAAATATTAGCATCTATATAAGTTGATTTAGAAGAGTATTTGTCATTATAAACAGGTTAACAGATGGTGCTAAGTGTTATAGCAATGTATTCCCAACCTTCAGTGTCTGAACCCAATAAAAGTTCATGACTTTGTTCATGTTATATAGCAGTGCAGGTCAAGTGAACCCTCTACAGGTGGTAACAGAGGGGTCCATACTTCCTTTTGTAGGGTCACCATCATCACCACTTATCTCCAAATCATCTCTCACAGAAACAACAATGGAAAATATGTATAGGCAATGTTTAGGGATCATATATTCACTCTATGCACATTGCTTTAGCTAAAATTAATTATATTGTTCTACTTGCCAGCAAGAGGGATGGGAAATCTAACTGAACTGTGTGTTCAAGGAAATGAAAAGAGATCTTGCTAAGGATTAGCAATCACGGGGACAGAGTTAAATATTTTCTTAGACATTAGAGAGGTTTAATTTTTAAATTATTGGTATTGTATTTTGTTAAGTATCTTTTCAACGAAAAATATAATGTGAGGAAATTTTTCAGTCCCCAACCAGCTCAACTCTAACAAAATCAAATCTTAGCCTGAAAGTTTATATTTAGTTATGCTTTTATTTGTTTTATTTTCTTTGCAAGAATCTTTATCTTAACAGAAAAAGTAAATGTTAACCACAAGGTCAAAATAAAAAGAATGCAATTACATTTCTTTTTTTTTTTTTATAAAAGATTTTATTTATTTATTTGACAGAGAGATCACAAGTAGGCAGAGAGGCAAGCAGAGAGAGAGAGGGAAGCAGGCTCCCCACTGAGCACAGAACCTGATGCAGGGCTCGATCCCAGGACCCTGAGATCATGACCTGAGCCAAAGGCAGAGGCTTAACCCACTGAGCCACCCAGGTACCCTATTTTTAAGGGAAAAGGTTTTTAATTGATTAAAAAAGAAAACAATTGGTTAAAAACAAACACTTCCACTTCGGCTATTATGACCTAGATTTGTCAGAGAAAAATTTCTACTGAGGACAACTACAAAAGCTGCACAATAAATTTAAAAAAATAAGTTATTATAAAACTAAAGAAATTTTAGGGCATCGAAGGGCAACCAAAGCAGCCAAAACTTCAGAAATCAAGGACCCAAACTGAAATATAATTTTAGGAATGAGAGGACTAGAGATCATGCTGAAAACAGCAGCTGAGATACTAAACATCTAAGCAGAAATATTGGTAGTCTCACTGTGCTGGTGACATAAAAATTGGAACTCAGAAACAGGCAAAGAGGAGAGGCCTTATTAAACACCCCAGGGTTTCAGCTGAGCCTTCTGAAATGCTATATCCTGAGAGTAAAGCAAACAGGGAAAAGAGCAGCCCTTACAAAGCTGAAACCGAGACTCAAATCATCCCAGGCTCTGACTAGATCAAGATTACTTGCATGTATCAGCCAACACTTCTCTATAATTTTTCATACTTAACATGAAGTTCAATTAAAAAATGAGAACAGTTCAATGAGACAGGAAAAAAATGGAAGAAAATTAATTGTTAATAGGAACAGAGCAAAAATGAATCCCTATTTTGGAGTTAAAAGCAGACGGTCTGAAAGAGTTGATTAACATGCAAAAGAAAATAAAAGACAAATGGAGAATTTCACCAGAAACATGGAACCTGTACTAGAATGCTGACTATTAGAGAATATGTTATATTGAATATAGACTCTTTAGAATATTATATCTAAGGACATTAACAGATACTTAGAAGTTGTGTTGGTGATCTTGGAAATAGATATTAATAGATGCTGGTCAAATAGAACCATGGAAATAAAAGGTGTGAACTACAATGTGAGCTACGTTTGAACTACAAGTGGGCTACACATTAAATACATGTGAACTATATAGGAAGCATGGGGAACATGGTATGACATCCTCATATGTATTTAACTTCGAGTAATAGGAGACAGAGAGAGGGTAAGGATGAAACAATATGTGAACTGACTGAACCAAAAAAAAAGTAATACGAAACTCAAGCAGGATGAACAAATGCCACACTTTTTCACACGAGCTACCACTTCTGATCAGACTGTGAAATCACACACTTGTAAATTAGAGATTTTACATATGATCAGGAGCTATTGCTCAGATCCTTACCGAGGTATGTACCTCCTACCCAGAATCACACATAATATCTGTTAAGTACGGATCATGGGATCACCTCTTCCAATGCAGAGAGCATTGAAGTTATGGAACATCTCTACTCTAATTCCATAGAGTTTTTCCTTTTTAAGACTCATTCATTGTGGGGTGCCAGTCCTTAAGACTCATTCATTCATTCATTCATTCAGAGAGTGGGGGAGACAATGGGAGAGGGAGAGAGAATCTCAAGCAGACTCCACGATGAGTGCAAAGCCCAACATTGGGCATGATCTTACAACCCAGGGACCATGACCTGACCCAAAACCAAGAGTCTACCACTTAACTGACTATGACACCCAGGTGCCCCACTTTTTAAAAAATAGTGTATGTGTCACTTTCTAGGAAACCATATTCATAGGTTCTAGATTTATATAAAGAATTAATTATCCCTGATATCTTCTTAAGTTCATTCAATAGATAAGCTTCCTTTCTCCAAATATATTATTAGTTTATTTATTCAAAAGTCCAGTTGTGGCTGATGATCTGTGTTGTAGGTGTGTGTGTGAGAATGTGTATCTGTGTTGATGCTTATTTTTGTGTTCTACTTTTTAATCAAAATGCCTTTGTTTCCTTGATAAACTCTAAAATGATTTTGCACAGATTAAAAAAAAAATTGTGCTCTGCTATTGACCATGATAAAAGAATAATTTGGAAAGAAGATACACCTAATTATTTTAAATATCCCTAAATGAAACCAAATGATGATTGGGTACATAAGTTGATAGAGTAATTGATGGATAAATAGATAACCAATTCATAAAAGTTTCTAATTAAATATAACATTAAGTTGACATTTTTCATTACTTAAAAAGAATAGTAACAGGTTTTGAAATAATAGTAAATAAGTCCATTTTGGTCTGTATTTATTAGTAACTTATGGTCCAGTTCATTATTGCAAGTAAAGTGTTATTATTTTATTCCCAGATAAACTATACTTGCTTGTGGTACATAATCTAACTAACATTTTAGCAAAATATTTTGGTGGCAATTATGTAAGTTTTGCCTGTAAGATCAGTCTGTAGTTTTCACTCTTTTGATATGTACCAACTTGGTGGTGTTTTAACACTAATCTTTTTTTAAAAGATATTCTTCTGTAACTTCTATTTATTAGATATTTGAAATAACTCACTTGTTAAACTCTACTTTTAGAACTTTTAAAAATTTGGGTATGGTAATATTATTTGTCCAGTTTACTCTATTACCTATTTTATCTATTCCTTTTTCTTAGGTTAATTTTTGTGATTTTCTGTGTTAGAAGATAATGAGACTTAAGATTTACTGGCATTAAAGAGTACATAATTTTTTTTATGTTTTGATTTTTAAAAGTTCTTTTGGAGAATAGAATATTTTAATGTTCCTATTTTAAGCTTTATTAAAATCTAATTTGTATAAAAATTTTGCATATTTAATGCATACATTTTGATGAGTTTGGACATATAATATACACTTATGAAACCATCATCAAAGCACTAAACATATTAATCACCTCCAAAAATTTCCTTGTTGTTCTGTGTGCATGCAAGTATGTGTGTTAAGAGCACTTGACATATGATATATCCTCTTAATATATTTAAGAAGATTTTAAAAATATAAATGTCATCAGAAATCATGCTCAAATAATTTCTCATTAAGGAAGACCTTCACTTTTCTTCGTGAACTGCTAAAATTAATACACGTCTATTTTAAAATTTAAAATATATAAAAATGGTATCTTCGCATTCTCTGATTAGAGCAAAAAATGGCATTAGTTTTGCATAAGGCTGAATTATAATATTAAAGTTTACTTAACCATTAATTCTCTGTGACATGAATTAAGAATAAGAAAAATAAAGGTTTTTACTACATTTTTGCATATTCCTTCTTTAATGTTCTTCCTATCATAAAGATTTCAGTTTCTGATCTTTATTATTTGCCTTTTATCTCAGGAATTTTGAATATTTCTTGCAAAGTAGATCTACTGGCAACAAATACCTTCGATTTTTTTTTTTTTTTTTTGGTCTCGGAAAACTCATATTTCTCTTTCATTTCTGAAGGCTAATTTTGCAGGGTACAGAATTCTTGATAGGAGCCATTCTTTCTTTTCTTCTTTTTTTCTCTCATTTTTTTCACCACTTTAAATTTTTCATTCCACTCTCTTCTTGCTTGTATGTTTTCTGAGAAGAAGTCAGATGTCATTCTTATCTTTGCTCCTCTGTAGATAAGATGTCTTCCTCTTTTTTTTTTTTTTTTTTTTGGCTTTTCTTCAAGATTTTTTAATTTTTGTTTTTTTGAAGTTTGAATATGATATGACTAAGTGTGTTGTTTTGTTTTGTTTTTTACGTCTGTCCTGGTCAGTGTTCTCTGAGCTCCGCACCTGTAGTGTCTGGCATTCATTTGGAGAAATTGTCATTACTGCTTCAAATATTTTTTTCTCTTCTTTTCTCTTCTTCTGGTATTCCTAATAGATATGTAGTTTTACCTTTTACAGTTCTCCCACAGTGCTTGTATAGTCTCTCTTTTTTTTTTTTCCCCCCTCGGGCATGTTTTCTCTTTCTTTCAATTTTGAAAGTTTTTATTGAAATATCCTCAAGCTCAGAGATGTTTTCCTTTAGTCACATTTGTCTATTATTAAAGGCATCAAAGGCATTTTCCCATCAAAAACATTCACATTTATGTTTAGTGTATTTGAATTCTGTTATTTGTTTGGTTCTTCCTTAGAATGTCCATCTCTACTTATATTGTCCATCTATTTTTGCCTGTTGTCCACTTTTCCCACTGGAATCCCTAGCATATTAATCATAGCTTTTGTTTGCTTGCTTATTTGTTTTAGCCTCCAGTTTGCTAAATCCACCACTTCTGCCATATCTTACTGGTTCTGATGTTTGTTCAGTATCTTTAAATTATGTTCTTTTCCATTTATTATGCCTTATAATTTTTAGTTGAAAGCAGGCATGCTATACTGCTAAATGGGGGTTAGGACTTCAACCTATAAATTTTGTCAGGTTAGAATTTAGTCCATAGCATTTCTTACTTCAGTTTGAACTAATTTCTTTTCACCTTATTTTCTTAGTCCATAAATAAACTTAAAGCATATCATACTTTCCCTGATCTTATTATATTATAGTGGAAGAATCTTTACAGTATTTTTCTTCTTTTTTTTTTTTTTGAAAGATTTTATTTATTTATTTGAGAGAGCAAGAATGAGAGACAGAGCAAGACAGAGTGAGAGCATGAAGGGGGGGAGGGTCAGAGGGAGAAGCAGACTCCTCCTGAGCAGGGAACCTCATGTGGGATTTTAACTTGGAACTTCAGGTTCATGACCTGAGCCAAAGGCAGTTGCTTAACCAACTGAGCCATCCAGTACTCCACAATACTTTTTTCTAACTAGTGTCAAAATATCTTTCTCATTTTTTCAATTTTTCTACTCTTTCTTTGTATTACATGGGATTTAATTTATTAACTCTGACACTTTGATACTTTTGTATTTGTTATTGTCATTATTTCAAATTGTTGACTTTGTCAAAATGGCAGAGGTTCGGCTGTGTTGACAAGACTGTATAAGTCAGATCTAGTCAGCTATAGTTCAGTCTGGCAAATAAGGGAACCTAAATTTCTAGGAATTGATTGCCTATACATATTAGTTGTTCTTAAACTATGTTCCTTTCTCCATCAAACTGAGTCTTCTGTTTACTAAAATATAACAATGGTGATTTTCTTTTCTGAAAACTACAGTAAATATTCTATAGTTATTTTTCACTTTAATCACTTTCTGTTTGATTATCAAAATTATTTCTTGGTACTCAAGTCAAAAAATATTCATTTTTTCCTTCTTATCACAATTTTTTGATGTCAGGTTGGATTTCTAGCATTGAAATATGTGTATTTCAGAAACATCACTAATTTTCAATACAGCTGCCAATTTGATTCATAGATTCATATAGTGTTAAAAGACTGTCCACTTGAAATTAGAATCAAGATAAATTTGATGTCTCCAGATGCCCTGAAAGGTATTTTCATCTTCCAAATTTAGTCAAAGCACTTAACCCATGGTTACTTATGATAGCTTATTAAACTACTGGATATTATTTTATAAATAGACCATGTTAATAGTGATCACGTATGATATATGTGAATTTGACTCTCAGGTTACTTTTCTTTCAAAGACTAGGTAGTGA